>NC_134235.1:58556383-59181383 GCF_965152275.1 Natator depressus
GGTTTGAGCTCAGTTACTGTGTGTGAATAATGGCTTGGTAGAATGTGGGAGAGTATTTCTAAATGGATTAGGGTGACAAAGAACTAAATATAGCTGCCAAGATGTCTGCAGCTTATTATTTTTATTATTAGTGTAAGCAGTGTCAGGATGAGCTCCACCCTGACATCTGGTGGTGAGGTGTGGCAAGTTGTGGAAAAGAACTTCAGGGGCCGATCTCATTTGCATGGGCACACCCACCCCGCCTAGAATGAGGCCATAGCTGCCCAAACGGTCACTTTGGCTGCTGTGGGATCCCCAGTGTCTCTGTTATTGGGGCAGGAAGAATAAATTGTTATTACCCTGATTATGGGAACTGTGCTGGGAATTGTACTTGGCCTTTTGTTATGATGGAGGGACTCACCATCAACTAAGTAGCACTCGTTAGGCAAGGGTCATGGGTTCCAAAACTCTGTGAATTGAGAGAGGCTGGGGACAAGTATTAATACTTGGTGGCATGGGCCCCTGGGTGAGGGCCTTACATGCTAATTGCACTTCCTCCTCTCTCCACTGTGGAATATCAGAGCTAATTTTGATTTCATTAGAAGTCTAGTTACAGGCTGCTGAGCTCACTTTGGGTAATAGTGCACCAGCACTGAGGCTCCCCTACTACAATCTGAATTCACCAAAGAGCTGAACTGACTAAGAGCTGAAATCACTGAGTGTTGTGTTAAGTAGTGGGGGAGCCTGAAGATATATTGTGGAACAGTTTGTGGGACGGCTGGAGTGCCTTGTGGACAGGCTGGTGGAGCAGTTCGTAGGACGGTGGGAGCTGCTGGTGGGACACGGAGCAGTTTGTGGGACGGCGGGAGCTGCTTGTGGGCCGCGGAGCGGAGCTGAGCGAAGGAGTTCATGGGGCGGCTGGCAGAGCGGAGCTGTGGGGCGGTCAGCTTCAGATCATGTAAGGTGCCTCTTACCCCCGTCCCATCTCCACCCAGGTTGGGAGGTAAAGCTCTGTAGATAAACTTTCAAACTCTGGGGCTGCCCTGACCAGGGACAGAGACTTTTGGGTCATTGGACTTTTGGGACTTTGGGTGATTTGGGGTTGCTGGACTCAAGAACCAAAGGGAAAGGGGCATGCCCCAATTTGCTTGGGGTGGGTTTTTTTTGCTCATGGGTTGTGTTATGAATCCTGTTGGTGGTGTTTCCCCAACATAATGCCACATTGTTTCTCTCTGTTATTAAAAGGCTTTTTGCTACACTCAGACTATGTGCTTGTGAGAGGGGAAGTATTGCCTCTTGGAGGCGCCCAGCGGGGGTGGTATATATTTGTCCCAGGTCACTGGGTGGGGGCTCGAGCAGGTTTGCATTGTGTTATTGGAATGGATCCCCTAGATATTGAACCCGGCCCTTACTGCTGCCAACTCTGACAGGCAGAAGGGTTACATTAGTTTAACTATTAAAACAAAATCCTGCTTGTCCTTTAGTGTGTACAGTAGCACAGTTAAGCAGCTTTAATTTAATCAAACCAATTTAGACTCCCACTGGAGTGCTGTTAAAAGAAAACATCCTTGGAAAACAGAAATGCTAGCAGTCTTAGAGGGTAACATTCAGAAACCTCAAAGTATAAGAATTGTTTTCCATTAACATTAAGACACAAGTGTCATTAGAAATTAAATTATACGCTGAATTCTGCATGGACTTATATCCCACATACGCCTCTGCTTCATTAACTTCAGCCCTGAATTTGGCCATAACAGTCTCAGATGAAATAGTACGTACATGTTTAAAACTAAGCACATCTACCCTACCTATGCTAATAATTAACACCCCTCATTTAAATACTTTTTCCAATACACCAGAATGCCAACCTGGAAATTTTTAATAGATCTACTGTTTACAGGAAAAGAGTTTATAGAACATTCATTATAGCCTTTTTAAACACTCCTGGTTAGAAATCATTTGTTGGTTAATTACATGGAGCAGAAAATAGAAACCAATAATGTATAGGAAGAGGGGATTGTAATTTTCACAACAAAGAATTGTTTGTATAATAAATAGACAGCTAAAGTTGATTAAACTCACTAATTACACTATATCACACAACATAATCTTTACCCCAACACAATAAACCTATAAATACCACATACGTACTGTGTATAGCAACATTTATACTATTTTTCTTCTTTTCAGAGTGTTTCAGTTAAAATTGCCGAAGGAAACAAATTCCCTCCTGTACCTTGGATATTTATGCAGCTAAGCGCCATATCATGAAGAATCTCATTTTACATTATACTTGTATCAACTGCAGCAATATTTTAGCACTAGATGCTTCCCATAACAATTCATGCTCTTTATTTCTTTCACCTTAGCAATTTGTTCTCTAGTACAACTTTTGTATTTGATTCCCCATGAAAGCATGCACTGACTGTAAAGATATGTTTCAATTCAAGATGATATTTTTCATTACAGTTTTCACATTTTGGGCCTGTTCTCCCTGGTTTCATGGGGACTTCTTGCAGAGTAAGGTGCACTTCTTTACATGAGGGGGCCAGGATCACACCCTTTTTAGTTGTTAAGTGAATGCTTTAATTGCTGCAGCAAGTATTCCTCAGTATTCAAGCTGAAAAATCGCAAGCTGGAGGAGGGGGGGGGGTGAATATTGCTTCCCCAACAGCAGATAGCGTTGTGACAGCAATGGGACTCATGTGGTCCTGCTGCAGAGCAGACGAGGAATGCTTTGCAGAGTGTCTTCACCACCATGGACCCCAGCTGGGGACATGCCAAGAAAAGAGCAGAGGCTGGGGTAGTGAATCCATGACAGACCTGTGGAGGATCTGCTTCTCCCCACCCCTAACCTCCATGGAAATTCCTGTAACATAACCTAGGGACACTCAGGCTGTTTGCTGTGAGCAGTATTTGATACTGAGCTATTACATTCCTCTGCTTATCATTTTTAGTGAAGATATATGGTTCCATGCAAAGATAAGAGTTGATTTATAACATTATTACAAAAGTCTTGTATTCTAAAATCTTAATACTGAGGGTCTAATTTTATTCTCTCATTAACATTAGATTAGATCATACATGAATCCATTTAATTCAACAGGGTTACGCTAATGTAAAACCCACATAGTAGAAATCAAAATTAGGCCCTGAATTCTCAGTGAACCTAGTTTAGTGCCTAATGCTGCAGCTTTTACTCACATAAGCAATCCTGTCACGAATCATCACATTGACTTCAGTTGGCTGAATTGCATGATCCTGGATTATTCATGAGTATGGGTTGCTAGACCAGATATTTAGCGAATTCATTCTAAACCCAATACATTCTAAAATGTACAAGAGAAGTATTCCAGATCTAATAACTTAACATCCTGCCCACTATCTAAGTAGCAGATCACTATCCAAAAACAGAGGAATGCACTTTAATTTTGCTAAGCATCAGCACTGTGCTTGTGTATTCTGAATCAATGGTTAGCATCAGCATTTCTCAGTATATAACTCTTCTCTCAGCAGAGAGTACAGCATGATTAGCAGTGATAACTAAGAACAGAAAATAAACTCAAATTACATTGGACAAGCCTGATTTAAAAAAAAAAAAAAACAAAAACCCTAGCAGAAAGGTCTATCTTATGATGCATTCTCATAGGATGTAACTAAAAATTGGAAATGTATTCGAATAGCTCTGCTTAGTATTGTAGGAGTTTTCCAACAGTATTTAAAAGATTTTCTACTGTTTGGAGATGATTGTCACCACATATGCAATACCAACTGCAGGGAAATATAAGATATGCAGAAATCAGGCTGTACTGTAAATATAGTAAAGATTGATCGGCTGGGCAGCTATGAGTTTCATGCCTATTTCTGGATTGTGCCTACTTATGAAAGAGTCATTTTTCAATCAAAATATATTGCTGGTCAACACTTTAAGAAAAAAACGTTTTAAGAAGAGAATATTTTGCCCAGGGAATGCCATATGAGGCAGAACATTTCTGAGAGAGCCCCTTGTTAAAATTTTGGCAGTACATGACTGCTGCCGTCTCTCCTCTTCCCTGGAGGCTGTATTTTTTGTCTATCTGGGTTGTGGGTTGTTACTGTGCAGCTCCTCGCGCACAAGAGGCAGATGTGTGTGGGGTAAGGTGGGGGTCCCTGCCCCACTTGCCTGCCAGTTACTGAGGAAACCTGCTCCCTCCTTCTCTTTTAACTATCTTTGGAGAGGAAGCACAGGATTTGGGGATGTCCTCAATTCCTCCAAATGCCCATCAGATGCAGGAGTCTCCATCCCATAGCAGGAGTGTTTTGTCATAGCGTCATAGACTTTAAGGCCAGAAGGGACGAACATGATCATCTAGTCTAACCTCCTGCACATGGCAAGCCACAGAACCTCATCCACCCTCTCCTATAATAGACCCATAACTACTGACTGAGTTACTAAAGTCCTTGTTGCCCACCTTCTGCTGCTAGCACCATGCATGTCCCTGAAGGGGGCAACTCAGAGTAGCCCCACCTGGCACACATCGCAAAATGTTCAATAAAAGAAATCAACTTTTGGGAAAGACAATATTATCTACAGTAGATTTCAGTTGAGTAAGACATATGCTAATATTTATGGGTCCAATGGAGATATCCTTCTGTGACAGCATGGCAGAGTGCATTATTGTTTTGGGACAAGGGTGTTTGGGCAGGAAGGAGGAGAGCTAACCTCCAAACAAAAGCGTAATTTTCTATTTAGTGACACATACTCAGTTACAAACACTGACACTCACTGTTTGCAAAATGAGGGTGAGGAATGAGGCAACAACTGAAGACTATCCAAATACCAGCAGACGATTTAGGTTGCTATTGTCTCCAGTTATACAGGAGGGCAGACATTCAGTGAAATAAGTAAAAGTAGATTTGTTACAGTCCACAGTAGTTCTGTTTTGTTTTGCTTTTATTACCAGGCTCAAAAATGGCTTAACTGGTGGGTGACTGATAAAATCCAAAAAGATCCACATCAAAGTTGTTTACATCTAGACATTTTGTACCCAAAACTGTTCCAATCTGAGGGGCTACTTCCTTCCCCATGACATAACTGCTGTAGCTGAGATCAGGCTAGACCCCCCCATTGGTATGAAAGTGAGAAGCCTGCTGGCAGAACATTCACAAAAAGGCCCATTTCCACTTTTCCCCATCCCGGCCCAAAATAGCCCAAACTTGTCCCAGGCACACCACAAAGCCCATATGTTGGTGTGGGAATTAGAGGAGGGCGCAGACAGTTGGAGGCAGGATTTCTCTTGGGAGAAAAATGTAGGTTGCCTGCTCACTGCTGATTAGTATGATCTCAATGCAAAACCCTAAATCATAGAAGTACTACTGCTCTTTTGAGCTATTGCATAACTCATTTTTATTGTCAAGGAGGATCAGTGCTGGACAAGCATTCTTTGGTGTGGAGTTTAAATCTAAATGTATTTAATTATTTTTTGACTACAATATATTATTTGACCCCACTATTTCTTCATTATTATGTTTTGCTGTGAAGGGCAGCAGCACATATATTGTATCACTTACCATTGGAATCTGATGCCGCTTGCTCAGTCGTCTGAGACACTAGTGAGACATCCTCTGCCGTTTCTGCCAAGTTACCTCCTTGCAGCCTAAATGAAGAAAAACATGTATGTAAACGTTATGTAATATAGATTTCTGAATTGTTCTTTCTGAATTGACCTGTAGATATGAGACTGGGGTAGTTTATTCCTGGCCATATCCAACCACTTAACATTCCAAATATTAAAGGACAATATTAGCTAGAAAATAGATATTCATGATTCAAACATGCAAACTTTCATTACCCACATTATAGCCTTCTCTGCCCCCTGCTTGAGGTCTCAGTGCCCCGACACCTCTGTGCAAGGAAAACCTGTTCAGACTGGCTAGCAACAAGACTTAGTCCTCCAAAGACTAGAATGGCCAGGAGGAGACACTGACCAATCGGGAGCTAGCTGGCCAAGTTAAGAAGGCTTGCCTGGTTCTTCTCAGGGGGCAGTTCTGAGTGAATGTGGGAAAGAAGAGGAGCTCCTCAGTGCTAGCCCAGAACCCAGGAGCAAGGTCAGAGCCTTGCCTTCAGGCACCACCACTAAGTGCTTTCCTTTGAGTTTTGTTTGTTTATTTAAAGGCACAGAAAGCTAAATTAAGAATTTATTATTTTGTTACTTGACTGTTTCGAGGTTGATGCCAAACTGATGGCACAGCCCACCCTGCTTCAAGCTTCAAGAACTTGTGGACTAAAGCAGGGAGTGCCTGCAGTGCCATGGATGGCCCTGAAGGGGACACTACAGAGTAGCTCCATCTAGCACACATCCCAAAACGTTCAGTAAAAGAAACTGACCCTGGGGAAAGATTCAACTGAAATCTCCCATACATAATCTTGTAAGACTTGTGCTAATATTTATGGGTCCAATGGAGATATCCTCCAGTTGGGGATATTGCCTTCAAATGTCTTGATATGCTACTAAGTGCTTAATGTGAATTTGGGTTTCTTTTATAACCCATTTAAACCAATCAGAAGCATCTCTCTGTATGTATTAGAGAGACAAGGTGGGTGAGAGCTTGAAAGTCTGTCTCTTTCACCAACAGAAATTGATCCAGTAAAAGATATTACCTCACCCACTTTGTCTCTCTAATATCCTGGGACAGACATGGTTACAACACCACTGCATATTTTCAGTTATACTTTTACAGAAGAGAAAATGTGTGTAAAAGCACCTTCTTTTTTCAGTTCCCTATGCTTTCCTCTTTGCGTCTACAGACTGCAATCAGTGTCTCAGCAGCACTTTTTAGGAATAAGTGCCCTTCTTCCTTATGTTTCTAATCAAGTGCTTAGCTGAGTCCCACTGGCCCTCTTCAGGCTCCTCTGAACCCTGAGTCTTGTTTTCATCCTTGGGTAACGATTTGCAGCACTTAATCGCATATAAATGTCAATTATCTATAGTTAATCTTAAATGGAGTGATGTTTATTAGAACATGGAGAATATTAAAAAACAAATTTAAATTGAATGAATTTAGCAGAGTCTAGGAACTACAACGTTCTAGCTCACTGGAACAAAACCTTGAGGTTACAAGCATAGAATCATATCTAATTAAACTCTACAAGAATGTCCCTCTGTCTCTCAGTGCTCACTCCCTCACTCTGTCATTGTCTCACTCTGACCTGGTTAATCCAAGCCATGCTGCTCTTTTTCTTACTGGCTGGTTTTCATTTCCAATCTCAAAGTAATCTGAGGTCATACAGCTATTCACCCTCTCCTCGACACCAGTTTGGCGACTTTGTTTCTCGTCTTGTAACATTTGGGTTGTAAGTTATCTTCTCTTTGTCTATTGTTTTCTAGAAAATAGCATCTTTAGCCATTATTTTAATGATTTTGCCCTTATCACCTTTGTGATAGTTTTTGTTCATCTCATAATGCCCAATACAAATCCATGAAAACTTTCATTTGAAGTTGCTCCAGACGGTAAGAACGTAACATTTAGAAATATCATTAGGGCTATTTAATGGCTTCAGTGGTCTCCAAAACGGAAGCTCCATAAGTATCCCGGGTTCTGCTTCAGCTATTCTCAACTCAAGTGTTTTCCATTTGGAGATAGGTGCATTTTCAGAAGTGACTTTGGTACTTAGGAGCCTAAGTTTCAATAACTTTCAATGAGACGAAGGCTCCTAAATCAGTTAGGCTGAGCTGAGCAAAGATCTGGGCCCCTAGTTCTAGGGCTATAGTAACTTCCATTTCCTGAAGCAGTTGCTCTTCCAATAGGGCAAGGAGAAGCAACATGAGAACAGGGATAAGGATTGATCAAAGACAAGTTTGATTGGTCTTCACATCACCAACCAAATAGCTCTGCTCCTCCTGCCTGAACAGCAGATGAGTTGTCCGCTTCACCCCCTTACACAATGAACTGATTTTGTTCACAAATAGGCCACTTGAGTATTGTCCTATGCTATCTCTTAGGACATATGCCCCATAGAAAGGTACACAAGGTCTCTGCTCAGGACTAAACATTCAGAGAACCATTCCATAGGAGTTTTTGTATGGAAAAATATTGTTTGTCATTATCTGGATTCCATTCCAGCATGCAACAATGTATTTATTTAAATATATCTGACATGTTGACATATATTAAAATGGATTTTCGTTTTGTAAAGTTAAATAAATATACATTAGATTTACCAAACTCTTCTTAAAAGGCTAAAAATCACACAGCTCCTACATATCTTCACTTATTGAGTGCTAGGATTAAACAGATTCTTTTACTGTGTGCCTTTTCCTCTACAGAATGCAATTATTTTGTTGCTACACCAAAAATATTGTCTTTTAAGTGCTAAAATATTTTTCCTTTGTCTTGAGGTCTCCTAAAAAGTTTTTCAAAGTTTTTATTGCCTTCATTTTCGATTTTTAGTGGTTTTGGTAAACACAGACATCATCCTTATACAATATGTTTTAAATTTTATTGTATATCTCAAACTACTGAATCAAACTACACAGTACCTCAGATCACAGCTGAACTCTGTCTCAGTTCCTCCAGGAAGGCATTTCTATCTAATCTACTCTATTTCGTTGCATTTCTAAGCGTTGCTCCCATAGTATTTAGATGCCACACACTAAATTAGGAGTAGCATCCCATTTGAAAAAAGGATCAGACTTGCTACTCCTTTCTTGGTTTATGCTGCTTTCCTGTTGATTTATTCTTGCTGAATGGGAGCTATGTTGCATCACGCTGCAGCCACTATTAGCATGGGAAGCACTGCACAAAGACTTCTGTTAATTCTTTAGGATCTGATACTGCAAAGGCATTGGCATGCATAGACCCTTGATTTTGCATGCAGTTCCACTGACTCTGATTCCACATAGGACTCAAGGTAAAAACTCTTTAGC
Source organism: Natator depressus (assembly GCF_965152275.1). Taxonomy (NCBI): domain Eukaryota; kingdom Metazoa; phylum Chordata; order Testudines; family Cheloniidae; genus Natator; species Natator depressus. Next base: position 58,565,269 of record NC_134235.1, read on the forward strand.
ATAGGGATCTTAAGCCCTGATTCTCTTTGCCCTTCATCTTGCATAGTCTTTTACACCAGTGCAAAGGGGATATAAAATAGTACCAGTCTGATTTGGTAACATTTTACAATCGCTCTGCACTGGTGTAAATGATGACATGGGTGCAGGGCAATGGAGAATCAGGCCCCTTGTCTGCAAAGCATCCAGAAAGTGAGGAACCCCTAACTAGTAAATACTTCTGAAAATTCTGCTTATCTGACAGTGTGTCCTTTTAAATCTAATTCAGGTAACAAGACCTTTCTGAAATAGCTGGCTGCCCTCTGGTGTTACACGTTATTTTCTTTAATGTGGGTCAATACTTGATTCCTAATATCCAATATTTTTCCACATCCACACTATCTGTACAGTGATCTCCTACAGTAGAGGTGATTGGTATAGTTTTGTGAAATCAGCTGCATTTGGGTCTCCGAGAGAGACAAATGTAGATACTTTTACTGTATGTAGGCACGCAATGCCATTTCCTTGGGCCCAGTTGTTGCCTCTGCTAAAGCATGTGGTGGCAGAGGCATTCCTTAAGCACCTTACTCAAACCTTTATCTATCCAGAACCAGAGGATACCAACCTGGTGCTACCATCCCCCTGCCTCTCCTGAGACCAAGCAAAGGAAGGGTTCTGGAAGTTGGCCTGGAGGCAAAAGGGAGTGGGAGTCCCTATTCTCTATGGCAACATCCCCTGGCCAGCCTGGAGATTTCTGTGCAGAAATTACAGTGTTATTGCTATTCTAAACTGCTGTGCTAAGTTTAACTTCTGTGGAACCCCTATGTGGTTGCAGCTGCAGATGATGTAAACCAGGGCAGGATTTGGGCCATAAAATGTATTGAGAAGTTGTAAAAAATTCTGAACTGCAGCATATACAGCAATTTGTATAAATATACAAGAATTATTACTTCTCAGATTATGTACAACTAAGGGCCCAGTCCTGCAGTACTTACTCAAGCAAAAGTCCCAGGGATTCCAGGATCAAGGTTTGCCTGAATAAGGACTATGAGATCAGGCCTGATAGAGTTGCATAAGATACATGAGTATGTACAGGCATGAACGTGAATCAGTGCAATACTGGCCCCTTGCACATTTAGAAAATAAGGTGATATAAAACCAGAAGTAACAATGTTAGCTACATTCCCTCATTGAAACACTTCTATCAAAATCCCCCATGTCCACATCAGAGGAAGGAAAGACTAATTCAAAAATTAAATCCAAGGTTGTAATTAGAGAACCTTTTTATCGAGCACTTTGAAAAACTTCTTTTCATATTCCTAAAAATAAAATAATCTATAAGCACAGTATTATTTGAAAAATAACAGTGATTAATGTAAGCAATAAGACACATTAGTTTTCTTTTAAAATCCAATTACAAAAATATTTCTTTTGACTTCCTATCTTCTGAAAGAGTGATACTTTCTATAAATGTTTCTGACACTTACACAGTATATAATATTGCTGAAATACTGAAAATATATTTGCATATAGATGCCCTCTTAGCTACAGTGCTAATTATTCTCTCAGCATTGACTGACGCACTAAAATTGTAAGTGACTACTTCAAGCAAGACAATCTTTTTTTAAATCTTATCATATAAAGTTTACCCTGCAAAGTGAAAAATTAACCACCACAATCATGGAGGTGACACATAACTGCACACTATAGCCCTGATTCAGCAAAGCACTTAAATCGATGAAATTATTTGCATGTTTAAAGTTAAGCGCATGCTTAAATGCTTTGCTGAATTGGAGCCTCTGAATTTAGGGTCAAATTCTTTAAGATACAGACTGCAACAGGAGCATTCATATTATCAAAACAGAATGCAGTTGGATATTAAACTGACCAGGTGCAATTGCCTGAGATGCAGCCTCTGCTCAAATGTGTACTGCTAAACTAAAATAACAATCTGAGTTATTGCTTGAATTATGTTGCAAACCCTCCTACAGATGAGGCTGTTGGGAGTATTCCGCACAGAAATTAGTTTTGGCTAATACAATACAAAATTATTGTTTCTATTCTCAAGGGCAATTCCTGTGTGGCAGGAACATCCCAAAATGCATTGTTCTGTGATATCACAACTACCAAAAGTCACACTGCAACTCCTGCGATTATAGATGTCAGAGATGGAAAAGACCTCATAGAATTATTGACTTCATCTCCTTTCAAGTACAGGAGGCAGTCCCCTAAGAAGCATCAGATATTAAACTGCTACGCTAGTTCCATTGTTACAAACCAAAAGGAAAACAAGACAGACTAATGGGGAATTAATATTTCATCTTTCCATTCTCAAGATGGCAAGATGCAGTAGGGGGATTTCACAGAGATTAAATTATGTTTTGTTTTCCCATTAGTTAATGGCCTAGATAGTGGAGGCATTATGAATATGCATTTGGGATAACTCACTCTTAAATTTAGATCTACAATTCCCCTTTCCTACTGGCCCAGCTGAAGGAGGGTGAGATAAGAGAAAACATCTCTTGATAATGGAACATCCAATTGCCAACAAGAATCAAACTTCCCTTGTCACTGGGCTACTCTAAAATGGGGGTTTCTAACATCTTCCAATCCAGGGGTCCTCAAACTTTTTCAGTGTAAACATCTTACTAGAGAGAGACTGACTCACGGATCACCTGGAAAACCCCCCACCCTCCATTCTGTTGGCCAGTGCACAAATGGCATTCCAGGGACAGCTTCATCAAGCCTCTCAATATAAAAGTTACAAGAAAACATTTAATGCATTATGAAATGTGTTTTACTGTTATGCAGCAGCTGGAAAGAAAGAGGAAAGCCACCACCATATGACTAGTTAGCTCTCCATTGACCACCATTCTGACAGCCATCACATGAGTCACCAGTTTGAGAATTATTGTTCCAATCTAATTTCCAGTTCTGACATAGTGTTGGGAAAGTGTTGTTTTATATGTGGGGTGAACTTTGACTTCTTCCTTTTTTGTCAGACAAATTCAGAAGGCTGTTTGTATTTTGCAGAGGGATTTAGTTTCCCCATTTTTCATATTAGCTTTAAGGCCTGACTTCACAGAGAACTTCATCTGGGATTCTGGAGTCTACACTTCTGAGATGTTTCCTTGCTATCGGTTTTTACAGGGAAGCAGCATAGTCTAGTTGACTGAGAATGAGACTGCTATTCAGGAATTTCTGAGTATTAATTCTTGTTCTGTCATGCATGCCTAAAGTTAAGTATCTAAATCCATATTTAGGTACCAAACTACATGGCCTCATTTTCACAGTTGTTCAACTCCCACGAGCACCTTGCCCAGCTATATAATAAGGCTTATGTATGTCGCAAGGATGTTGTGAGGACTAATTATGCTTTCAAAGTACAATACATGTATGAACTATAGCATTCTATAATGAACTTAAGAATGTCTATACTGGGTCAGACCAAAGTATCATCTAGCTCTGTATCCTGTCTTCCGACAGTGGCCAATGCCAGGTTCCCCAGAGAGAATGAACAGAGCAGGTAATCATCAAGTGATCCATCCTGTCATCTATTCCTACCTTCTGGCAAGCAAAGGCTACGGACACCACCCCTGCCCATCCTGGCTAATAGGCATTGATGGACTTATCCTCCATGAACTTATCTAGTTCTTTTTTGAACCCTGTTATAGTCTTGGCCTTCAGAACATCCTCTGGCAAGGAGTTTCACAGGTTGACTGTGCATTGTGTGAAAAAATACTTAATTGTGTTTGTTTTAAACCTGCTGCCTATTCATTTCATTTGGTCACCCCTAGTTCTTGTGTTATGAGAAGGAGTAACTAACACTTCCTTATTTACTTTCTCCACACCAATCATGATTTTATAGACCTTAATCATATCTCCCCTTAGTCATCTCTTTTCCAAGCTCAAAAGTCCCAGTGTTATTAATCTCTCCTCATACAGCAGACATTCCATACCCCTACTCATTTTTGTTGCCCTTTTCTGAACCTTTTCCAATTCCAATATATCTTTTTTGAGATGGGGCGACCATATCTGCACGCAGTCTTCAAGATGTGGGTGTACCATGGATTTATATACAGGCAATATGATATCTTCTCTTTTATTATCTATCTCTTTCTTAATGATTCCCAACATTCTGTTCTCTTTTTTGACTGCCGTTGCACATTGAGTGGATGTTTTCAGAGAACTATCCACAATGACGCCAAGATCTCAAGATCTAATAATGGTTGAACACTATTATTATATTACTGGTCTATCACACTTCTTCCTACCAGGGAAGTGTTTACAAATTAGAGATTCTGAATACAGTCATTTTGATAATTTGTGTTTTAAAATATCTATATTTTAGTGTAAATTTCATGTCTCAAATCCCTCAATTTCTTTGTTATGAAGGTTTTTTATGGCTCTGACAGAGAAGCTTTGTTATTGTGAGTGAGAGGCAACTGATTACTGCCTAGAACACTGAAAAGACTTTATCGTTGTACTGTACATAAACTAATTTAATGTTCAGTTAAGATATGGTAAATTATTGTGCAAGCCCATATTTATTACAATGATTTTAAATCCCTATGAGACCTTTGAATAAAAGACATTATAAAAGTCAGTAATAAAAGTTAGATTTTTCAAAAAGACCTATTCTGTAACGTAATCCTTGCCTCTGCAAGAGCAAGATTGTTCAATACAGTACAACCTTCCCTTTTTTCAAATCCTTCCTTTACATCTAATGTTCTTCTGCAGATCCTTTCAGTGATCTCTCCATGAGACCTATTTTGTTTTAAGGTTGAACAGTCAGCCAGTGTATCATTTGTTTCGAAAGTGCTGTCAGCTTTAATTAGATGACAAACTTCTTGAAGCAGATCTTTTCTAAGTGTGGATACAGCAATGACCATGCTGTCAGCAGCACACAATAACTAATCAATTATCATTTTAATAAATACATGTTGTAGGGCTTCAGCGTACCAGGATGAAAGTCCAAGAACGAGATTTTCGAAGTAATGTCGGGACTTACACACACCTTCTGACATGCTGCTTTGAACACCTCAGTCTTGATTATAAACAGTAGCCTCCTTTTTAGTGCTTGCAACTTCTGAGGACAGGTGAGGTAAATTTTGATGTTTAGTGCTTGATACTTGAGTGTGCCCCAAAATATGGTACTCAGAGACAGCTTCTTGAGCACCTCCTTGCAGCTGGGTGAGATACTGTAATCTTTTGCCCATTCCTGGCACTCCGTAGGTTGTTGACCTAATCACCTCGGTTGTCAGAGGCCTTGGCCCTCCAGCTGGCTCACACAGTCAAAACGAACCCCTTACCAGGTATTAGAGTCTAATAAATTAAACAGTATTTGTCCTCACTAGGGTCTACAGCCCAGCCCTTTCAATTCAGCCCTTTCTTCAGGCTCCCAAATAAGCTCTGTCCCCTCTTGAGGTTTATGCCACTTTATCTGTGGCCCGTGGGGGAAGCATAAAAATGGCCATACTGGGTCAGACCAATGGTACAGCTAGCCCATTGGCCTATCTTCCGACAGCAGCCAATGCCAGGGAATGAACAGAACAGACAATCATCAAGTGATCCATCCTTTCTCATCCACTCCCAACATCTCACAAACAGAGATTAGGGACACTCATAGCATGGTGTTGCATCCCTGCCCATCCTGGGTAATATCTTCCAGGAACTTATCTAGTTCTTTTTTGAACCCTGTTATAGTTTTGGCCTTCACAACATCCCCTGGTAGAGAGTTCCACAGGTTGGCTGTGCGTTGTGTGAAGAAGTACTTCATTTTGTTTGTTTTAAACCTGCAGCCTATTAATTTAATTGGGTGATCCCTTGTTCTTGTGTTATGTGAAGGACTAAATAACACTTCTGTAGTAGGAAGACAGCCTGAGACACAAGCCCTTGTATTAGAGACTTGGTATAAGGCAGGACCTGCTCACCGAATCTGGCAAGAACAGGGCTAATACTGCAGAAATACATGTTCCTAAGAAGTGCTAGTCACAGAGTACACATGCAAACACATCGTGATATCGAGTGATTCCAGAACATCCCGATATCAAGGATTGTACAAAAACATTCTCCAAGGATAACAGGAACACACTGATCCCTCCTAAAAGATAAGGTCAGGATGACAGTATGTAATAAAGATGTTTTAATCAAACCAACATATACAAGGTGATGAGTAATACCTAGCCATGTCAGGGGGCAATAACTATGTCAGAGGGGTAGTACTAACTTGTTTGTATCGGGGTATAAAGATGTATCTCAGAGGGAGTATCTTTGTCTGGCCTAGGGAGGAACAGAAAGTCCCGGTGTTCACTGAGCTGGTTCACTGTTACAGGCATACATGTATTAGTGGTCTGGTAGAGTCTGCGGGATACTAGTACTGTGCTGCGTCAACAATAAACCTGGTTGGGTGTCTTCATCCCTTAAGGGATCTTGTGGTCATTGCTCGAGGTCTGCCGTGCCAGCTGTCTGCACAGGGCTGGGGCAGCACACAGAGGGAACACACACACACACAGCGCCAAACATCTATCAACATCTAACCACAACTTCCTTATTCACTTTCTCTACAGCAGTCCAGATTTTATAGTGCAGCCTAGTGGTTGGGCAGAGGTGTGGCAGGTTGGCTTCCTCCTGGGTATTCCTCTTTCTTACTCTGTCTCTGCACCCTGTGGTCTGTCCTTTCAGTGACTTAGCTCTCCACTCAGGTCATGTTTTCAAATTCAGAGAGAGAGAGAGAGAGTGTCCCAAAACTGGGAGATCTTTGGGATTAAGTAAGCAATCCAGGTCTTCCCCCTTGAATCAGGGTCTTATGGTCCAGACTCTTGTATTTTTAAGGTGTTCCCCTAAGTAAGTTCCCTACCAAGGGACAGACTTCCATGGTTGTTCTTCCTTAGGAGTTGGTAGGGAAGCCCTGGTTCATCCTCTCCACCTGGCTCCAATCCACGGTCCATCAGTAGGCAGATCAGGTTCTATGCGGCTGCCTCCTGGGATCACTTTCTATCAGTCCCCTCTGTTCCCACAGGGTAAAGTAAAGAATTAAACACAAAGATAAAGTCTCTAAACTTCAGAGAGTCACAGGTCCCTTTTATGTAGGCTTGGTCAGGTCACTAAAGCCACACCTCACACAGCAAGAGTTCATTCTCAGGAGCTCAGAGTGTTCTCAGTTCACCTCCACTGTCTGCTTGCACGCGAGCTACTCTGCCCTCCTTTTAAGCTTCTCCTCCAGCCTGTGCATGCCTTGCAGGTGTCACGGTGGAGGTGCCTAGGCCCTTAGCAGCTCCATAACTCCTTCCTGTCTTCTGTGGGGTTTGTATTTGCTGGTACGGGCCAATAACAGACTACTTCCCCCTTTGAGTAAGGCAGGAGTGGAAAGAGATGGCATGCATAACAGGTGCTTCTTTCTCTGCACTGCTCCTGGGACACTGCATTACAACACTACGCCATCTACAAGGTTTGTGGCAAATCCAAAATCTACCCCTTAGTCTTTATGATTTTCCATTTGCTAGTGTTAGGGATGGGGATCACAGACTGGGTGATGGAACTAGCCACCTTTTTCTTACTGTCACTCTTCCTCAGAACTTGTCACGTTTGATGGAAAAATAGGTCAGTATTGTCTGCCGAGTCCAGATAAGTTCATTGTTTTTTGTGGTACTCAGCTCCAAACTATTAGCCCCTGCTAAGCTGCATTATTCCATTCTTTCATGAGGTTTTCAAATGTGTGCAGTATCTAATAGGATAGCTGTTTATGCAACATCAGTTACACTGCTCTTTGATCATATCTAATGGGTGCTATATCAATATATTAGAAGAACAGATAGATTGATAGAATACCTTAGGTGCCGTGGAGAGAGTGAAAAAGAGACCGTGATCCTATAAAGTATCTTCTTAAATTAAACCAAAATCAGCACAGCAATATTCCAAGCCCTTCTACATATTGCCAGAAACGGTGTCACATGTTTCGGTGTGTACACATTACTGATCTGTGTGGATGCACAGGTGCTGAAGTTTTTGAAAAGGTTCAGGTTTGAACAAAGCTGATTATTCAGCCAATCGAATCTTTCAGTTGGCAAGATTCAGGTTAAAACACATTAGATCAATTCTCTGATTTGCGTGAACTGTGATCCTCATCTAGACAGGGACCTCTGAGTGCTACCATAATGCAATAATAGTAAGTGAAACTGATAGCCAGGCTGGAAAATGCTATGCAATTTTCCCCAGTGAATATTGTACAAATTAAAAATTCACTGGTGAATGGCACCCTCACAGTGTTTATGGATATTCAGATAGAGCATAAATGTTTGCATAAAGTTTTGCTGGAACCACAAAAAAAGTTCTAATGAACCACTGCTAGTTCACAGACAGAGCCCATGTCTAAACTGCAAAGTTATGTTGACCTACAAAGTTATGTCGGCATACTGCTACCACAGTTAGTACATCGCTTGTGCGCGTGCATAGTTGGTGCCTTGTGTCAGTGGTGAGCATACTCACCAGAAGCACTTGTACTGATGTAGAAAACCATAGGTAGGTATTCCACTGTGTAATTCACTACCATCCAATGCAAGGTCTTTTGGGAAGTTTTTGCAATGCCTGATGGGGCCGAAAGAAGTCATGCACAGTTGAGTGGAAGCCTGAGGTCAATTCATAATGCAGAGCTTTCCATCCCATAATTTCATCTGCATCCCATAATTTTCACACCTTTTTCAAAATCCCACAAACCTGTGCGTTCATCTTCACTGTCCGCCACCTCTGACAGAAGCATGGAGCCTGCACAGTTCTGTACTATTGTCATGAGCATTGTGAGCACAGGGCGCATGATCCTTCAGTATTTGCAGAGCTGCAAGAGGAGCCGCAAGGAACCTGATGATTCCTTGGAGGTTAGACTGCTGTGGGACACAGAGGGAAACAATTCAACGTTGGTGGTGGTATTCATGGAGCACAGTGGAGTGCCAGTTCTGGGCCTGAGAAACAAGCACTGACTGGTGGGATTGCATTGTCATGCAGGATTTGGATGACGAGCAGTAGCTGCAGAACTTTCAGATGCACAAGGCCACATGCCTGCCACTGTTCCCTCTAGGCTGTGCGCGTGTGTGCGCACACACAGATCCTAAACCCCGCGCAGACGGCAAACCACCACACGCACAATAATTTGCACAGAAGAAATTTTTTGTGCACACCTCTGTCAAAAATTAGAGGGAACATTGATTCCTGCTTCTGTGAGCTGAGCTTGCCCCAGCTCTCCAGCACAGGGATATCAAAATGAGTGCTGCACTGACAGCTGAGAAGCAAGTGACGATCGCACTGTGGAAAACTTGCAACGGCAGATTGCTACTGGTTAGTCAGGAATCAATTTGGAGTCAGGAAATCACCTCAGGGGCCGTTGTCATGCAACTGTGCAGTGCTATTAATCTCACCTCCTGCTTTGCAGCACTATGACTCTTGGCAATGTGCAGGATATAGAATCACAGAATATCAGGGTTGGAAGGGACCTCAGGAGGTCATCTAGTCCAACCCCCTGCTCTAAGCAGGACCAATCCCCAACTAAATCATCCCAGCCAGGGCTTTGTCAAGCCTGACCTTAAAAACCTCAAAGGAAGGAGATTCCACCATCTCCCTCAGTAACGCATTCCAGTGCTTCACCACCCTCCTAGTGAAAAAGTTTTTCCTAATATCCAACCTAAACCTCCCCCACTGCAACTTGAGGCCATTACTCCTTGTTCTGTCATCTGCTACCACTGAGAACAGTCTAGATCCATCCTCTTTGGAACCCCCTTTCAGGTAGTTGAAAGCGGCTATCAAATCTCCCCTCATTCTTCCCTTCCGCAGACTGAACAATCCCAGTTCCCTCAGCCTCTCCTCATAAGTCGTGTGTTCCAGTCCCTTAATAATTTTTGTTGCCCTCTGCTGGATGTTTTCCAGTTTTTCCACATCCTTCTTGTAGTGTGGGGCCCAAAACTGGACACAGTGCTCCAGATGAGGCCTCATCAATGTCGAATAGAGGGGAAAGATCACTTCCCTCAATCTGCTGGGAATGGCCCTACTTATACAGCCCAAAATGCTGTTAGTCTTCTTGGCAACAAGGGCACACTGTTGACTCATATCCAGCTTCTCGTCCACTGTAACCCCTAGGTCCTTTTCTGCAGAACTGCTGCCTAGCCATTCAGTCCCTAGTCTGTAGCAGTGCATGGGATTCTTCCGTCCTAAGTGCGGGACTCTGCACCTCTCCTTGTTCAACCTCATCAGATTTCTTTTGGCCCAATCCTCTAATTTGTCTAGGTCCCTCTGTATCCTATCCCTACCCTCCAGCGTATCTACCTCTCCTCCCAGTTTAGTGACATAGTGGCTGGCTTAGCAACAGTGGGGTTCCCAAACTGCAGTGTGGCGATAGATGGCACGTATATCCCTGTTTTGGCACCAGACCACCTTGCTACATGAAACAGGAAATTTTAAAAATCATATAAACCTTAATAGGGGAATGGAATTTAGGAAAGGAAAAGAACAGTCAAGTCTATTTCAGATACATATACACCAACCGTGGCTTTCACAGGTGAGTGTATGTGAAGCTGTGATAATCTTTAATGTCCCCCGGGTGGAGGGGTAGGGGTAGTGTACTGACCCTGGATGCTACTTGGAATGTTGAGGGGGATTATAGGGTTGTCCCAATATTGAGTTGTCTATGGACTGCAGAAGGAGGTGAGCATAGGATTGTTGAACCTCCAGGTCCACCAGAGTATGCAGCATCTCTGTTTGCTGTCTGAGAAGCACAAACATGTCCTGATGCACATCCCTCTTCTTTTCCTGCGCCTTTCTCCTCTTGACTCTGTCCTCCAGGCTGTCTGCAAGGGTGATCCTCAAGGCCCCGGTCTTGTTCTCTAATGCAGCACTGGCTAGCAGGATCTCCTGGTACATGTCATCCCAAGACCTCTTCTTCCTCCTCCTCATGTGGCTCAGGCTTTCTGCCTGTGTGCAGGGGGAGAGCCTGAAGGTAGCTGCAGATACAATACACAGATATACCATTGTCAGTGTATTCACGAGGGAAATTGAAACTCAAGATGCTAAACTTACTTCCCTTGCTCCCCCAAAATTGTAATCACTACACTCTCACTTATCCTTGGGTGTGATACAGCATGACACCAGTCATAGCACCAGCCATAGTGAGTATGGACCTCTGGTGGGGTTGGGGAAATGATGAGGGAATAGCTCAGTTGCATTATTCTAGTTGTACAGGGCAATGGAACTGAAGACTGGCACTGTTTTCCACAGGCTGTGGTGATTTTAGCGAATATCTCACTCCTGAGGGTAACAGAGGCAGAGAGAGCACAAGCTGCTGCTGCCCTCCCAATGCCACCCAAGCCCATATGGTGCTAGGCTGGGTACTGTAATGGTGCCAGCTGAAGTAATCACTGAGTGGTATGGGAAAGTGTCCTACTGAGGTGAAAGAAATAATGCAGTCTTTCCCAGAAACCTTTGGCAGAGGATTGCAGAGGACTTAAATTAAAAAATGTCATTGAGATCTCTACAGAGGATTCATGGGACATTCTGGTGCACATGAACACAGTGCTCCGCTTGGCCCCCTCTGCCTAGCTGTAGAGGGGGATGAAAAGCAGATAGCAACTCTACCTCCCTTGGTTGTTCCACTCCCGCTTCTATCACAAGTAAAAACGAGCAAATTAAAAGATATGCCCCCCCAAGTAGCAGGGCACCACCCTTGTAATTTCAAAGTAAACTGCATACTTACCAGAGGTTCCTTCTCCTGCATCGGGCTTGCCTGGGCTTGACTGGTGGGACTGGCGGGACTGTGGTAGAGTCAAAAAAGGTCTTGGCTCATTGCGCTGCTGGATCCCACAGTTGCCTATCCCACATACTCCTCCTCCTCTTCCTTTATCCACTTTCTCCTCACTGTTCATGGCAGGGGCCTGTGATTTGGGCTCCTCTGAAGTATCCACAGTGCCGTTGGGGGTGAGTGGTCTCCACCAAGGATAGCATGCATCTCTTTGTAAAAGCGGCAGGTCTGTGACTCCACACTAGACTGATTGTTGGCCTCCCTAGCCTTCTGGTATATCTGCTGCAGCTCCTTTACTTTCACATGGCACTGCTGGTGGTCCCCGTCATAGCCCTTCTCCTGCATTCCCCAAGCAATCTACTCATAGATGTCCATGTTTCTATGGCTGAATCAGAGCTGTGCCTACACAACTTCTTCTCCCCACAGACCCAGGAGATCGAATATCTCCTGTCTACTCCAGGCAGGAGCACGTCTGGAGTGTGTAGCCGGCATGGTCAGCTGGCCAGTTACAATCAACAATGGAGATCTGCTAGATGTGCTCACCAAACCGGGCACTCAGGAAAACTACTTTCAACAATTCACGGGGCTTTAAAGGGGAGGTGGGGCTTTCTGTCTGCCTGACTCCTAGGCAGCTGAATTCACTGCAGTGACCAGAGTGGTCAGCGTGGGACATTGTGGAACAACTGTTGGAGGTCAGTAATGGTTGACGTACAGTGTCTACACTCTCACTGCATCTGCCTAGCTACATTGACTGTGACTCTATGCCGGCTAGGGAGGTGGTGTTATTAAATTGACATAATGGGGAACTTAAGTCAGCGGGAGCCAAATTTAAGTGAAGACACATCCACAGCTAGGTTATATAAGCTGTCTTGTGTCCAACTAACTGTGTAGTGTAGACCAGGCCAGAGGCTTGACCTTTAATTAGTCCTGATTTAGGTTGTGATCCTGAGCCCAGTGAAGTCAATGGGAGTCTTTTCCTTGACTTAATGGACTTTGGATCAGGCCCTTCATGTACAACATAGCTCTGATGCCATGATAATTTGTTGGGGTGTAAAGATCTTTTTGCAGGTAAGCTCTGTATGCTGAACACCAGTCTTCTGCTCTCCTGTTCATTTGTGGATGTGGCTGACAAAACTCTCAACATTCCTGGCAATCACACTGCCTTATTGGCTCTTTGCTTCATTGAAATACTAGGATGCTTAATAGATGCACATTTACTTTCAAGTGCAGTGAAGCAAAATATTCCACACTAGGGCCCCAATCCTACAATTCACTGCACATGAGTTCACTGCTGTGACCATGCAGCACCCCATGGTACTTAATGTGTCATTTCACATGAATCAATTTGCCAGATCTAACCCTTAAAGAACACTATGGAAATTCAGATGTTTTCCTTTTTACTGACAATGTCTTAGATATCAGCAAGAGTTTGCTAAATTTTGTTCATGAAGGCATAATTGCATTACTATTATGTGCTATCTAGTGCTGAGCTCTTTAGGTTAAAGATATAAAAATAAAATTAAACAAAAATAGGGAGTCAGTGATTTGCTACAGGGGCTATAAGATGCTCAGAAAAACCCTTGTTTGACATAAACACTATACGTTTATTGTTTTTAATTAAATTGGACTGAATTTTAGATGCTTTTTTGTTGCCAAATTCACAAAAGTTTGTTTGTTCTTCTTGAATCCCATTTTACCAGTTTTTATCTACCTCTAAGATCTATCAATATAAACACAGAAAAAAGTTAACTTTTTAAATATGATTCTTAAGTCAATTCTTTGAACTTTATGCATATGGGCCCCAAAGCCATTAAACTGGGGGGAAGGGCAGAGGTTTGCACATGTAGTGGCTATTTAATTTGATGAAATTCCATTAGATGATCTGTGTGAAGAAAAGAAAATGACTTCCCTGTAAGAATAATATTCAGGAAAATACTTAAGTGCTTTCTTGAGTAAAGATGCTTTCTTGAATCAAGGCCTAACTAAGAGGAAACAAGAATTTGGCAGCCAAGGAAATCTAAATTGTTTGGGTATAGAATGTATTATTTTCTTTTCTTAAAGTTGGATTCCGTAAGAAAAATAAATGATCTTTTCAATACGGTTTTGCTTTTTAAAATTATGTCAATAATCTGATTTCAAGCAACACCACAAATTTCAGTTTTCACAAATATTATGAATGTAACAACAAAAAAGGAAAACGTTAAAGACATAATACATTCCATGATGATATTTCAACAAACACTCAAAGACATTTAGCTATGAACGAGAAGCCCATGATTTAGAGTTTCTTTTTTCTCCTCTGATTCCTTTCTGTAGGTTTAAACAGTCTAAATTTTCATCTGCCATTTCTCGCGCGCTCTCTCTCTCTCGGACATTGCAGCGTTGAATTAGAATTTCCCTGAGGCAGACACACGCATCACTCAATGGAGGTAATAGGGGCAGAGATCATGGAACAAAGATCTTTAACGCCCAAGCTTTCTAATTTTAGGTTGAACAAAAATGTTCAGAACACACATTATTTCCTTGTACCTCTCCCTAGCAACCAACCTTACTGAATCACTCACTTTGCCCCGGGCTACTCATTCCTTATACTGACTTGCTTATAATATGCCAAGCTTATTTTATTCTTTGTTCTAAAAACATACTGATCTAAATTCTGATCTCATTTACATTGGTGAAACCATCTCCAAACTCCTGCTCTCAGTTACCGTGGGGTAAATCCAGAGCAACTCCACTGAAATCATTACTGTAAATGTCAGCAATTTTTGACCCACTCTGTTTATTCTATTATCTTATATAATGAAGTAAAGTAAAATTCACTTTAATAAAATATGATGCAGCAGTTATACTGAGTGATAGATGATATGATTATTTTGGGAGAAACAAATAAAGTTCTAGGTTACTGTCATACTGCTTGCAGAATGGCTTATGCCTGGTCTACACTTACAAGTTCATCAGACTATGTTAGTCAGGAATGTGAAAAAAATCATACCACTAACTGACATAGCTATGCCGGCAAAAGCCTGAGTGTAAACACAGTTATAAAAAGTCCTTTTGCTAGTACAGTTTATTTCATTTGGAGAACTGGTACAAGCAATACAGGCAAAGTGTTTTTGTCAGGTAAGCTGCGTCTCCAATAGGAGGGTATGCTGGTATAGCTATACTGGCAAACCTTTTCCTAGTGCAGACAAGGCCTTCGCATTAACACAGACAAATTGAAGATTAACAAACTGTAAGGAAAAGTGTCTTAGAACTATAAGGACAAAAAATAGATGTACAGAACTGTGAAGTCAATGAGCATTGAGAGCACTTGACACTTCACAAGATTGGGTCACCAGTGAGAAACTCCACAAAATGCTTCATTATTGCAATAAAAAGAGTGCCATTTCTTCTATTTTCATTATGTGCCATAATTCAGGAAATAGCTCTATTATGAAACAGATCATAAAGATATTTGGATTAAAGTAATACAGGCCACTGTTAATCCAAATGCAAGATTTTCTGATGTTTAGCTGTAAGACTAGAGAAAGAATTCTATAGATGGTTAACAAAGTTTCCTAACAGAATTTTTGGAGATTAATATACACAGTAACATGGGTAGCTTAGTCCCTGGCTACTACTTATGATATTATGATAGGGATTTGTAATTTCTTTAAATAGGTGGTGCAAAATTCTCAAACAGAAGAGACAGTGCTGTTATTGCTGCTATAGGTTCTTCAAGCAGAACTATTCAGTATGTAAAGTGCACACGTTCTGAGCTAGATGCTGATCTTAGGTACACTGAGGAAAATGCAGGAGTAACAACACATCCCCCAGCGTTACTCAATATAGTCCTCATCCTTTTTATACACACACACACACACACACACACTCTCTTTAAAGAGGGTTGTTTCACATTGCCTTGTAGCATATACTGTAGTGGTGTAACAGTTCTGTAACTGATTCACAGAAATAACCGTTAAAAAGGACTCTGTTTGCAATCCGTTCTCTTTTTACAAATTAAGAACATTATTTTTCAGTCCATTTTTCAAGGATCTGTGTGGACAATATGTTGCCACACTATCAATGTTTTATTGAGAGCCACAAACGTCGGTAAAGCTAGAATATTCACTTGCTGAGCAAAAGTTAAACATGGACACGGTCTGAAAAATAACCTTTTCTGTGTGCCATTTGCCTCTTCAAAATGTATGAATGTGGTTCTTTGTGCATTTAAATAAGTACATTCTGAAGCTATTTCTGAGTAGAACTAAAAGTGGAAATATATTTCCCAGAGTAAGGAATCCATAGAGAGAGTGAATTACCTAATCCTTTTACAAGATGGGGAATTAAGCCTTTCTAATAGCAATCTTATCTGCTGCTGGCTTCAAACCATTATCTCAGAGGAGAAGAATTGTAATCTTTGTCAGTCTTTTCAGATTTAGCACTCTTTCTTCTCCTGTGATTTTTTTTAAGAGCTGCATGAAACTGTTATCCAGCGATTCAGATTCTAGCAAACAAGCCTCTCCAAGCTTGGGAGCTCTGTGCCATTTGCCGAGGATGGTTTGCATCCAGCAGACACACAGAGGTTGCTGATATTCATCACTAGAGTGCTTTAATACAGCACCAAACTGAAAGAGTCCACTGACACTGACATGTAGAATTAGCTTGCAAGACACATTACGAGGGCTCGACCTTTTAAATTGGAAATGTGTTTGTGATTTTGGGGAGAAAAGAGGAGTCTCTTTTTTGAATTCTACACCTGAGAGAAAGACAGGGTAAAGGGATGACCACTTGGTATATTTTAAATAAGTCAATCTGTTAAGTGGGGCAGAGTGACAAACAAGGGCAAATAGTATTCTATAAATATGTAACTTCTAAATATGCTTAACAACTGTTTCAAATTTTGCAAATTAGAGCTGGTATATTTTAAAAAAAAAACAGCAAGCAACTACCCCTCTCTTCTATACTTGGGTAAATGTGTTTTTAATTTGATATTTAAAGTTTTCTAACTTTCCTTTCAATTTTATTTTTTCCCCACCTGGCCTTGTGCTACAAGAAACCATGTTAGAAATATTGTTCAGCTGTGGCTAAGAGAACATATTGTAAGGAAATATTTATTCACATTATTGTATGTTGTAATGTTCCTTGAGAACAGCCAAAGCCAGGAACTAATCTGCAGTCATTAAAGTTATAGTAGAGTTCCCTCAGAGGTGAATTTAGTGCATTAAGTGCCAGATTTCCAAAAATAACCACCTAATAATGACAATATGCATGTGCACACAAGATGCGGTTGCATGCACAATCAAGTAATTGTACAGACTACATGTGCTTCACATACAACCTATTTGAACAAGTACAACTTTTACAAATGCAATTTAAATATCCCTTTTTTGAAGATTCAACACTAACTGTTCCAATTACACAGTGAGACTTTTTATACCATTTGTATAACTGTATTAGTGCCTCATTTTTTAAATAATGTTAGATGTTGAACTCACAACATTCACACATGCATTTTCCATTTTTTTTTAAATACATCTTCAAACAAAGGTTCCTTGGACTTTTCTCTTACTGATTGGTAATTATTTCTGCCCAAAATAACAATTATATCTCACATGCTCAGCTTCAGATTAAATAATATAGTAAGACAAACTCAATGGGAAAAGTTTAATCTCTGAAAATATTATGTAGTACAAAGACATGAACCCACCCCCCCTTGCTGCCATTTGATCCCTTTTCCCTTTTACAGAGATCTAAGCTTCAACTGTAAACAGAGTTTTCTTGACAGCATACAGAATTCCTGATAACACATCATTTCCTGGAACTTCTCAGCAATTTGAAACTGTTGCTGCTGAATTTATCCAGTGGGAAAACCTGGTAATGACTAGGGGGAAAAAATTGCCTCCTGAGATTCTGGCTGAACCATTGACATAAATCTCATGTCTTATTGTTCTTTCCCAGGATATGGCTAGGGTTCTGAAAATAGTGAGACCCAGTCCCTTCTTTTTAAAGGGAAGTTCACAGGGAATTCCCCATAAAATTATTTGAAGCATAGGATTGAAAGTGATTATGGTATCTGGTGCATTTTTCAAGTCACTCTAAACTAATTTGAAAGTACAGATTATACCCTTTGATTTCCAGATAGCAAGATGCTGAAGGGCAACACCCATGAGAGTGAGAAAGTGAGCAATGCTGACAGGAAGAAGCAAAAGAGCAATACTTGGATACTTTAGCAAATTAATCAACTAATTTTTCATAATTAATTTATATTTATAATTTGCGATGAGTGCTAGAACCAGCCAAACCTTTGTTGGGCTATTGTTTTTCCTCAGTGTGTTTCTCTTCTTTTGAGGGCACTGAAATAACCTTTCATACAAACAAATATGAGGGAGGGAAAAGAAAAAATGAAGTGGCTTGTTTAATCAGTGGTTCTCAAACTAGGGCCGCCGCTTGTTCAGGGAAAGCCCCTGGTGGGCCGGGCTGGTTTGTTTACCTGCTGCGTCCGCAGGTTCGGCAGATCGCAGATCCCACGGGCTGCAGTTCGCAGCTCCAGGCCAATGGGGGCGGCAGGAAGCGGCACAGGCCGAGGGATGTGCTGGCTTGAAATTATCTCAATTCACCCGTGTTAAAATAAAAAACTCCAAACAAGACATTTTGAATCACAATTGTTGATTTAAAATTTTTCACTGGGGGAGAAAGCAGACTTTTTAAACTAGCTCTAGAACTAAAACATTAAAATAAAAAATAACTATTTCTCTTTAAACAAAAGCATTTTACTTCTCTGAAATCCATTATAGCATTTCAGCAAGTTTCACAGTCTCTGCTTAGATGCCTGCTATCTCTAGATCTGTACAAAAGCTCCCATTATAATCATAGGACTGGAAGGGACCTCGAGAGGTCATCTAGTACAGTCCCCTGCAGTCACGGCAGGACCAAGTATTATCTAGACCATTCCTGACAGGTATTTGTCTAACCTGTTCTTAAAAATATCTAGTGATGGAGATTCCACAACCTCCCTAGACAACCCTGACAGTTAGGAAGTTTTTCCTAATGTCCAACCTAACCCACCCTTGCTGCAATTTAAGCCCATTGCTTCTAGTCCTATCCTCAGAGGTTAAAAAGAACATTTTTTTTCTCCTTCCTCCTTATGTAATTGTTATGTAACTGTTATCATATCCCCTCTCAGTCTTCTCTTTTCTAGACTAAACAAACCAAAGTTTTTCAATCTTCCTTCAGAGGCCATGTTTTCTAGACCTCTGATCATTTTTGTTGCATTCCTCTGGACTTTCTCCAGTTTGTCCACATCTTTCCTGAAATGTACCACCCAGAACTGGACACAATACTCCAGTTGAGGCGGAGTAGAGCGGAAGAATTACTTCTTGCGTCTTACTTACAACACTCCTGCTAATACATCCCAGAATGATGTTTGCTTTTTTTTGCCACAGTGTTATACTGTTGACTCATATTTAGCTTATGGTCCACTGTGACCCCCAGATTCCTTTCCACAGTACTCCTTCCTAAGCACTCATTTCCCATTTTGTATGTGTGCAACTGACTGTTCCTTTCTAACTGGACTACTTTGCATTTGTCCTTATTGAATTTCATCCTATTTACTTCAGACCATTTCTCCAGTTTGTCCAGATCATTTTGAATTTTAATCCTATCCTCCAAAGCACTTGCAACCCCTCTCAGCTTGGTATCATCCGCAAACTTTATAAGTGTACTATGTATGCCATTATCTAAATCATTGATGAAGATATTGAACAGAACTGGACCCAGGACTGATCCCTGCAGGACCCCACTCATTTTGCCCTTTCAGCATGACTGTGAACCACTGATAACTACTCTCTGGGAACGATTTTCCAACCAGTTATGCACCCACCTTATAGTAGCTCCATCTAGGTTGCATTTCCCTCGTTTGTTTATGAGAAGGTCATGTGAGGCAGTATCAAAAGCTTTACTAAAGTCAAGATATACCACGCTTACTGCTTCCCCCCTATCCACAAGGCTTGCTACCCTGTCAGAGAAAGCTATTAGGTTGGTTTGACACGTGATTTGTTCTTGACAAATCCATGCTGACTGTTACTCATCACCTTACTAGCTTCTAGATGTTTGCAAATTGATTGCTTAATTATTTGCTCCATTATCTTTCCAGGCACAGAAGTTAAGATGACTGGTCTGTAATTCCCTGGGTTGTCCTTATTTCCCTTTTTATAGATTGGCACGATATTTGCCCTTTTCCAGTCGTCTGGAATCTCGCCCATCTTCCATGACTCTTCAAAGATAATGCTATTAACCACTCTGGTTTGGGGATTTTACTATAAAATCAAACCACTTAAATTCTGTCAGGTTTACACAAATTATTAGAAGAAAAAATAAACTACTGATTAAATCCAGGGATCAATAATCTGAAAAGATTACAAAAAAGAAGCCTAGAGGATAGGTCATCTGAGATGCTCAGCATCCTCCATTCCAAAAGGATAACCACTAAGAATTATTACATATAAACAGAAACCCAATTAGGTAATGGCAAGGCAAGAAAGTACACACACAACCAAAGGTCTTGATATCATCAGAAGAAGCAAGATTCAGAGTTAATTAACACTCCAAGTAAGAGCTTTGGTCACAGTGTTTTAGAGATTACCTTTCCCCCCCTCACAAACTAACTCAATATCAACCACTAAGTCTGCAATAAATTAATTTCTGCTGTACTGAAGCCATTTCTACCCATTGTTTAGGAACATTAACATATATGCCCCCCCACACACACACAATACCAGGGTCAACATCACGATTATGGAGAGGATTTGCATAATTATTCTTTGCATTACACACTTAATCAATTAATTATAGATTAAAATTTATCTGAGAGGGCTATCTTTAGGTCTCTGACACTCTTGCTGTAGAAGTGGAGCCAAGCTGACTGTTCCTCTAAACTGCTGTAAGCAGTTTACATTTTCAAGGAAAATCTTTACAAGGAAATGGCTAGAAATTTACTTTTATAAAACAAAAACAAAAATGTGGTCCCTTTACAGATTTACATAAAAGGCTGCACATTAGATAAAACACATTTAAATTTATGTATGGATAAATTAGCCTGTTAAATTGCTTTAAGGAAGATACCACTGCAGGGAATGAATCTAGCAGGCAAAAGGGGATCATGCTGATGCAGAATGAAGATGGGTTTAGGGAAGAAATTCTGATAGTTCTCTAATAGACTCCACCTACTTTTAATCACATGATCTTATTATAGATTTTATAGAGAGAGGAAAATGCAGATCAGGGCTTAGTGGGACTGCTTTTTCTTCTCTCCCTCCCTCCCTAATTTCTAGTAATGTAAGACACACCATATCAAGGATGCCAGCTACTGGCGGGGATAAAATAACTAAACTTGTAAAAGCCTTTAGTTGCCAGCAGCGTGTTGGGAAGAAGGCACTTCACATCCCCAGTGGCCAGGCACTCCTCTGCTTAACTCCATGCTCTCTTTATCATCTCAGCCTGACACACACAGTCACACACTATTAAGTATACTTAGTCCAAAATAAGGGAGAAAAGATTCTTCTGGGATTGACTAGCTCTTAACCATATAAGAGTTTTCAAAGGGGCATCCTTTGAAATGCTTCCCATTAGCTGCCATCACCAAAACAGAGCTCAGCCTGGGAGAGAAGGGCCTGTTGGCTGAATAATCCATCCCACACTCACTCCCAAACAGCATACAGGAGACAGGAAACTACTGAGAAGGGAAAGGGATCGAAAGGAACCCCATCCCTTTGATCACAGAACTCCCCCACAACAGTGATGTCATTTGCTCCATCATCTGCAGACAGGAATTCAAAGGAGAAGAGCCTTATCCAACCCTGTGCAAAGATCAGGTTTGGGAGAGCACTCAAGGCCCAATGAACAGTCATCTCCCCTGTGAGGGACCTGCCTAGTTCCAACAGCCCAAATGGCGCCACAGAGAGGCAAATGCCCATCCTATCAGCCCTTCCTTCTAGAAACAGTGATCAGAGCAGGCCAGCCACTACCACATAAATAATGAGAAAGAGGGCAAGTCAACTGTATGCTGAAGTGAAGGCTGAAGGAGCATTGTCAGCCATTTCACCTTTCCCCCAAAGGACAGCAACAAGTAAGGGTGGGAAGTCCTAGATGGATCCAACTCCATTTAGCTTCCTTTCAAGTTTATTCTTTTGTTTCTGTATCTATTCCTCCTAATGTAGATAAATGCTTTGGCTAATTTCTCTGTTGTCTGGTATTTAGTAGTACTATTTGTGTATAGTACATAAAGTAGCATGGCATCAATCTCTTTTCTGATTACAGTCATCTCCTTTTCTGCTTGTAAATTATATAAGATCCATTCACCAAACCTTATACACTGTTGTCTATATAGCTCCTTATCAAATTTTCCAATAGGTGGTTTCTCAGTGACCCCAAGTCCTACTAGTGTCCTTTTGTGATGATATAATACTGCTGCATACAGATTCTCTCTCCATAACATTCTTAAATGCTCAAGCAAGATTAACAGTCGAGTTATTTTATTTCCCAAACAATTCACTATTGCTGTTGGTCAGCCAGGGAGAGAATTGTGTGCTCTTGGTCCAGCTGGTCTCAGATCAAAATATGGAGCAAATTTTATTGTTTGAAATACACATTTGTATGCAACCAGTGCTCTCTTCTGACGTTCTTGTTCAGAATCCCTCAAGCTTGTGGCTGGGTATGTTTTCTATAATCCCATTTCTTTTTTAATCACATGCAACCCCTTTTTGTATGCTACTGATGTTAAGAAGAATGAATGCACCCTTACACTATTAAAAACAAAAAGCGTCTTACTTCCAGGAATGTACTGGCAAGAGTCCACAAGTACAAGATTTAACTTTTGAGCATGGCAGCGGGCATATAAGCCTAATGGGTGGTCTTTCAAAAAAAAAAAAGCCCCTTAACTCCATTGAAATGATTGCTCAGTGAAGTACACTGGCTTTATCTTATACCTGATCAACAAATGCCTTACAGAGTACATTGTTTGCTGAATTGTTGTACCTGTGTTAGTCCCAGGATATTAGACAAGTTGGGTGAGGTAATATCTTTTATTGGACCAACCTCTGTTGGTGAAAGAGACAAGCTTTCGAGCTACACACAGCTCTTCTTCAGGTTATAGAGTAAATGTCAATTTCTTTCACAGTATTACTGAGTGTGTTACCGAAACAACAGCCAAGTCACAAAATATAACAAAACATAGATGCTTCTCTGCTAATCTTGTAAGTAGGCAAATATTGAACCCATATGGTTTTTTCTTTATACGTGGGAGATGTCTGATTACGACTCACCAGCTAAAACTAAAATTCATGAATCAATAGTTATAAGATCTACTGTACAGTGAATCAGACCATTCTCTGAGTCAGCTGAGAGATTTGTGCCATTTCATGGAATGCAATTATTTATTAGATAAATGTTGACAAACATTTTACTCAAATGTTTTAAATCAAATTTATTCTCCCTATCTAAAATTGCCTTTGCTAATTCTCTTCTCTGTGATCACAGAGAACAAATATTCCAAACTAGATATTTCTATATGTCTCTTATTTCTGCAATCTATGAACCTTTTGAATTATGTCACCCTTTTGTTCAAATGACTTAATATGATGCCTAAATTGCACTCTGGTTAGTTTTTGAAGAGCTATGGGAAAAACATTTTTTTATTACTATTTTCCAGTTTGAAAACTCTCTCAAGCTGTTATCCATCTGCATTTCTCTCCCAATGTGTGAAACATCTATATGGAAAGCAGGAAGCTCTCTATCTGTAGTCTGTATTCTAGTCAACAAACCTCTTTATTGCCCTGAAGATTTAAGACCCTCCTTTGTATCATAAAATTTTACAAAGCAATTTGGTGTGATGACTTGAACGAGACCTACATGTTTATCATCCATATCTCTAGGAGGAGAATGTTACGTTTTATTAATAGTACTGATCTTTGCCTTGATATACCTATCAATTGAAGAGGACTAGTGAGGGAAATTATCAGCTTTTGAGGTTTAGAAAAAAAGACCCGCCTGCACATTCATCAATCATTGAACTTTTTGCAGTTAGTTCAAACCCATGCCTGGATATTTCTGGACTCCTATTTCCAGCACTTCCTAAGAAAGCTTTCTCCTGAAAGAGAAGTCAGGACCTTGGAGAATGTACTGCAAAAGAAGCTCTTTATGGGTCATCTTTTGTTACACAGTGGATAAAATGAGTTGATGATTATGGCAAAGAATTATGGTAGAAATTTTTATAAAAGTGTGCATCATATCCACAATCAAATCAAAAGAATTAATGATGATTAGGCTACTATTTAAAAGCATTACTGCTAAACTCCTGAAGTCATCTACAGAAATCCCTCCCAGAACAGTTCTGCAGTGTCACAAAGCCTCCTCTTAGGAAGACGGGAAACCTCTAGGAAAAGCATCAGAGAGAGTACCTTGGCCTAGGAGTCGAATTGGAGCAGTGCACATCTGAAAAGTGTAGGAGGGTGAAAGGACCTGGATGTGCAAATGCAGGGGTAAAATTACATTTTTGTCTGAGCCAAGATGCACATTTCCCAATATTTAAATCTCTGCCAATTAAGCAAAAAATGCATAAGTGAAGAAGTTCTATTCATTCCACAGGCAGCCAAAATACCTGTGATAAATGGTAAGTGATTTGACAAGTCTCCTACCTACAGAACTTCCACTGAAATTAAATGGGAGTATTCACTTTAAGTCACCTTATACAGCTCCACTATTACAAGCCATAAAATGGGTGAAGTTAATGGGAACACACTTACCTGTTTAACCGTATTTAAAAGTTCTAATAATAACTTATATTAATTTGTATTCATTTTTCATTTTTTTTATAAAGTGCCCACTACCAAGATCACTGTGCATAACTATAAACACAGTATAGGTCAATGTGACCCTAAGAGCACCCCAATGCCAGAGGACAAGGGGCCCCCTGGTATGTAGCAGTGAGAGTCAGCTGTCCTGACCAGCTCAATGTACCCCAACTCACTGTTGTCTTAATCTGTATCTAAACTGTGTCATCTAAGGTATCATATGTGAACTGGTAATACACTGGTCCATTAATATTATTGTAGGGTGCACGTACAGGTGATATAGGAAAAAATATAAATATGTGCTAGAAATATGTTCTTAAAAATATGTTTTGCATGTAGGGCTTACGTCATCCCACCCTAGACTAAGAAATGTGGACCAGTTTGCTTGAATGTGTCCCCAGTGTAAATTGAGCAAGGATAGGCAGTGAAAGTACATTTACATTTTCCACCTTTAACTTGAGAGCTTTCCCCAATGGCATTGGGACAGAAAGGTCTATGGTTCCTTGGAAGCTTAAAGAGGCTGATGAACAGCAGCAAGAGTCAAAGGAATGGAGGCAGGTGTTCAGGTACTCAGGTGATGAGTATGGTAGAGACAGACAAATTCTCAGTCAGGTCCTCTTTGCCATCATCCAACAGGGCTGGGAGAGGGAAGTGTACAGATCAACCCCTAGGTGCATATGAGCACTATTTAGCACACATGGGGCCCAGCAAAGCTGGATTTATAACCCTCCTTCATGTCCCCTCCCACAGTTTTTGAGTCAGCATTGAATTAGCCTCAGGGGGAAATCTCACCAGGGAAATCTTCAGCTGCCCATCTAAAGGCAGATGTAATGGTCCATGTGCACCATTACAGTGGTGCAGAGGGGCCTTAGAGTAGGCCAAGATTTGGCTCAAAGATTCAACCCACTGAGTCTGGGTGAGCTGGAGTTGGTGGCCAAATAACAGCTGTGTGGCTCCTAAAGTGACTTCTTGCCTCATAAGAACACCACGGTAAGCAGGACATGGAACTATTTATTTATAACCCTTAAAATAATAAAAAGAGATGTGAAAGGTAATATGAAATTACAACAACAATTAGTTTCAATGCAATCATTGACACCAAATGTATCAATTCAAACACTTCCAAAGGTAGGTTTAACCTCACTCCTTAAAAATAGATCCATATAAAGTATTTGTATTAAATCTTTGTACAAGTCTACATACAGAAAACCCAAATCTTCCTAATTTATTTGTTTCCAACTTTTAACATATGGATGAGCACTGAGTTGCGAAAATGTACGTTACGTCTACATATGTGGTTGTTTGGAAGCATGTTGCACAATATTAACATTTTATTCTCTATGATTTAGGAAGATGCTCATCAGTATTGTATTTTATTCATTTCCTCTCTAGGGTACAGGACTATATTTTAGTCATTTTTGAAGGTACAACACCTCACCACCAAAAGCAAAATTTTCGAGAATTACAGGCTTTACCGCTCACAGTGTTGACACAGCTGTATTGACAATGCTGCCATGTAATTCTCAGAGGTATCACTTCCTGGGAACAGTGTTGACAATGTGGTACAGCTGGGGATTTAGCATGCCTGTGGGTATATTAGGAGTACCAGCGAGTGTTTCCAAGTCAACATCCCTAAACCTGAAGAAGAGCTCTGTGAAAACTCGAAAGCTTATCTATTTCACCAGTAAAAGATATTGCCTCATTCACTTTGTCTCTCTAAATAATGACAGGTTTCGGAGTATCAGCCGTGTTATGCTCAAATAAATTGGTTAGTCTCTAAGGTGCCACAAGTACTCCTTTTCTTTTTGTCTCTCTAGTATCCTGGGACCAACATGGTTACAACAACACTGCAAACAGGTGACATTTTAAAAAGCAATAATCTTAAAATGGAAAAATGGCAAAACTAGGGTAGCACACACCAAAATTACCAATTTGATTTCACCAGAGGTTATTTCTATATACAAGTAGCTAATCCCCTCAAAACAACACAGAGCAGCCAGTGGTAAAGGCAAGGAGAGAAAATTAGCAAACCTCTGTATTGGTCTTGTTAATCTATGCCATTTACCTCAGGGTAAAAAGACTAGTTTTGTTATTTAAACAGGCTTAAATGATTTTAAATCTTCCAAATTATCTTGTGTCTATAGAGAGAGATTAAATCTAAAATTTAAGGCATTTCAACTAATGTTGCATTCTTAGTTGACTTGGCTTCAGGAACACCAAGCTGTTTGAATGCCCTCATACTGGAAATACAAAAATTTCTTCCAGCTACCAAAATCAAAAAGGGTTCAAACTGATTAAATTATTTCTAAGAGGTGAAACAGGATGAGATTTTGAAGTGTTAAAATGCAACTTTATGAAATGCTGAACTGCACCTGTGCAACTATAGCTCCATTTATACAGGTGCTTTTAAATTGATTTTGAACTGCTCAATTCCCTGATTCATCCCTTGATAAGCCACAGAAGCTCAGATAACTAATGGAATTCAGAAAGGCTTAAAATAGTTTCAAGCTGTGAAGTAAGGCTCAAGACTACCTATACTCTGATTCATTGTTGATGTGAATGGTATCACGCATTACATAAAATTCAGTTGCCAAAATAGGCCAAAGGATAGCTAGGAGCAAAGTAATTTTCCTTTAGCAAAGGGGCGGTCATGCCTTAGCCCTTAAGTAAACACAGTAGTTATCTAAAAAAGCTGGAGAAAAGAATCTACTTGTTATTATGGCTGACTATTGTTTTACCTGGCACACCTTGCGCAGATGTTCAATGTGACCTTTGCCTGAGGTTCAGCAGGATGTGCACTTCGAGTTTGGTTAAATTTACTCCCAGAAGACATCACACTGGTTACTCCTTCCATTCTTAAATCATCAAGATCCTCTGTAACAACACAAAATGATTGGATGAACTAAATTACGCTGCGGAAAATTTTGCAACAATAAGGGTATTTCTTCTGTAGAGTCAATAAGGAAATGTTAGCAGTGAAACAGGTACTGAACATTGGGAAGAAAACAGATATAATTTACTTTCACAAAAAAGGAAACATCATTTTTAGGAGATTTTACATACATACATATACATTGTGTCATATTTCTAATGTTCTCTAGCACAGTATATAAGAAAAAATATGTATTATATCTGACAGTGTTGCCAATTTTTTCAAGTTCTGTTTCACCAATTCATTTACCAGAAGTTTGCAAATTTATGTGTGGAAAGATGGTGACCAACTATTCAATTTAATTGTAGGGAGCGAGGGACTCAATCCAAAGGGGACATTCAGTTACTGGGAGAATATGCTGCATCTTCTCTTGACATGGTTACTACTGATTTGTATTTTCTTGTTTCCTAGCACTGCAAATGTATTCTGAAAAATCAAAGAGATTATACTTAACCTGGAAAATATTATGCTTTATTCATTTTTAATTTATTACACACACACACACACACACGTAGTTATATGACCCTTATCACTGTAGTATCCAAGTGGCTCAAAATCATTAATGGATTTATCACCAAAACAGCCTATGAGGTATAATTCCCATTTTATAGATGGATTAAATAACTTGTCCAAGGTCACACAGGAAGACTGTGGTTGAACTGAGAATTAAAACCAGGTCTCCTGATTCCCAGTCCAGTGCCCTATCCACTACAACACCCTTCAAATATATGTGTGTGATTGGTAGTGCTGGTATTAAGGGTGCCCAACACTTACCATTACAAAACCCTGTTTTCATTTGCTTATAACTTCACCAAACTTTGGTCTGAAATTTTCCATACCAACTGTGTGCCTCAGACTGAATTGTTTTGGAAAATTTCAGCCAAGTTCAGTTTCACACAGCCAGGGCTGGCTCTAGGCACCAGCAAAACAAGCAGGTGCTTGGGGTGGCACATTTCTAGGGGCAGCATTCCGGCGCCGGCCATGCTGCCCCTAGAAATGTGCCCCCGTGCCCCCAGCTCGCCTCCGCTCCGCCTGCTCCCCTGAACGCGCTGCCTCTCCCTCGCCTGAGAGGGAGGGGGGAGAAGCGAAACGGCGGCATGTTCAGGGGAGCAGGAGGAGCGAGGTCAGCTAGGACAGAGGGTTGCGGGGGGAGGAGCTGCAGGAAGCAATGGGAGGGGGAATGCGGCATGCCCGGAGGAGGAGGCGGGGCTGGGGATTTGGGGAAGGGAAAGAGTTGGGGCAGAGCCAGGGGTGGGCACCAAAAAAAGCGGGGGCGGCCAAAATTTTTTTTGCTTGGGGTGGCAAATATCCTAGAGCTGGCCCTGCACACAGCAACTGAGCATGCTCCAGCCAAGAGTTACAGGGACTCAGAAGAACTTTCCCTGTCATGGGTGCTCCGGGTCAAGGTTGGGCTGGACGCTAGAACTGAGAAAAGGGCATCTGTGTCTCTTGTGCTCTAAATGAGCCCTCCAGCTGCTCCCCCCCCCATGGCACCCAGGCAGCAGTGAAGAGGAAGCTGCATTCAAATGCAGAACAGACAAAAGCCAGACCGAGCGGGAGGGAAAGGAGTAGATTGGGACAAGGAGTCTGGTGATAGTGGGACTAGAGGAAGAAGTGGGAAGAGAAACTGTGAGTGGGATTTGAAGAGTGGAGACTGGGAGCTGAGTGAGAAGGCAGACTTGGACAGGTTGGGCAAGGAGACTGGTTTTAAGAGCTGTGGGGGGATACTGACTGGGAGCTGGTGAAGGAAAGGGGAGACTGGGAACCAGCTGGATGAGCATAGATTGAGACTGGCTGGAAAAAGAGACTGACAGACTAGGAAACAGTTGGAGGAAGAACCGGCGCAGTAGAAAGCAGGGATAGATTTGACAAGACGCTAGGATGTAGGGGGAGAACTGGGACTGGCTGAGTAAACAGACTGGGACAAGGATTATAAAATACAATATAAATGTTGAAGTGACCTTATTGCAACAAAACATTTTGATAAATTTGGTTGAAAATTTCAATAAAAGATATACATTTCCATTGGAAATGTTAAAACCAGATCTAATAATATGGGCCATATTCTTCAGAATCACATTTCTTTTTATGTCCTAATGGGAATCTACAAATCCAGCTAAAAGTTTAAAGATAATATTTAAGCAAATTTAAAATTGTGAACATGAAATTAATCTTAGAGTAGCTTAGAGCATTGGGCCTCTTCAACTCTGAGTCATTTCAAAATTGGAATAATCTAAAATTTTAGATATTTTAACATGGTCCATCTCTCTTAGGAGAGAAAGACTCAAATGGCATCACTTAAAAATATGGCTGCTTAAGTTAAAATATTCATAATTTAAAATCCATCGATCAAACTTAGGCATGTGTTATAGGTGACATGGAGACAAACATCAAATGAAGTCAGAGTACTGCATGTACTGTAAATTTTATATGAGGTTGTCATAGAGATGTGAAGCTACACTGTGATAATTATTGAACACTATATGTTGGGCTGGTTATTGGCATGGTTTGTATGTGACAATATTTCTTTAATTTAAAATGGAAAAACAGGGGACAAGATCCTTGTAAACAGAGAGCAGAGGGAGTGATGCCCATTAAAAGATTTCCAGGTAAGAAGCTTGGTGTCCAACTAAGAAACAACAGACACTCAGACTGTGTTGTAGGAAATCCAGTGTTGTGCCAGTCATTGTACACACCACTGGTCACAGACTCCTGAAGGGAAGAATCACAGGTGGCTGAATTCAGTCAGACCTTCAGGGTAAGAATAATGGATACACGCGGTACTGTAGCCCAGGCCACAGAATAAAAATGGAACTGCAGGCTGGGAGAGGTAAAGACACAAGGCCTAATACCTGAAGGGAGAGAGACCAGAAAGGAGACAGAGGTATAGCTAGCCCTGTAACCCCCCTGTGACTGGGTGCCTGGAATGGACCACGCTGAGAATGCCACACTCAGGGCAAACTACAAGAAACAGGGGAGGCAATTCCCCAAAACTGGTGGTTTATTCTATAATTAGATTCACCAAGCCAGTAACAAAAGAGCTTCTGCAATGCCACACTGATTATCCAGAAGCCAAACAGTCCCCCTTAGTCATTCCAGCCCTTGGCTCCCATCCAGATAAATAGGTCTCACGTAGTGAGAGGTTACTGAAAATCCAATTCACCATATGTGAGGTTCTTACTAATCCCAAGGATCAGACACTTACCACCAGGTCAATGTGTATGTCAGACCTTACCCAAATACCATGCTGTCAGCCATTCCCTAGTAAACGAACTAAAGATGTATTAACAAAAGAAAAGAAGAGAGTTATAAATGGTTAATAGATTACATACATAGCAAAGTCTTTATATCAGGGTTGTAGAAATGATGGAATAGGCTGCTGGCTTGCAGAAGTCTCTCTGATAACTTCCAAAAGATTGGAAGGTCCTCAGTCCATTCTTTAAGATGCTCCTTTTAGTTGTAAATCCACAAAGGAGGAAAGAGGAGGTGTCTCAGGTGGAGCTGCTCTCCAGCCGCCCAATTCTGTGAAATCTGGTCTCCTCTGCAATAGTCAGATTTCACGGTCCATGACATGTTTTTCACAGCTGTGAATTTGGTAGGGTCCTACTTATATATCTATCTGTAAACTTGTTTTTTCTATGATGCATGTTTAATGTACAATTTCAAAGGGTCAAAAGGAAAACAGATTACAGGAACAGCCAAAGGCAGCTGAGGGTAGATGAGCTGAAGGGGTTAAGCAGGATATAAAGAAAAAATAAAGGGAGGGAGGGAGGGAGGAAGGGAAGAGAAAGTCACAGAGAATTTATAAACAATACAGGCAATTTTGAAATGGATTCTAAAATAAATGGGGAGTCAGAGAAGATATGGGCTGAAGCAATAAGACTCCTTCTTGTATATATGAGAAGATGAAATACCACCTGTTGAATCACGAACACTAGTACCTGCCACACTTTTGGTTTTCCTTAACTGTGGACAAGGACCGATCTTGCTTATGATATCCTATCAGATCACAGCTCATAGCTGCATTTTAGAGCATAAACGGTTTGATCATAGTAGCAAAGATAACAAAGAAACTTCAGCTGGTGGGAAGCAGCAGCAATCTCTGCACAGAAGGGGAAGGGGCTGAAACGGGGCCCAGCTGAGGCCACGGCCACCCGTTCTCCCAGCACTCCTCCTCCAAAATCCAGGACTGTGCAGCAGCAAACTCTGTCTGGGGGCATAAGACACAGGTGGTGCCTTTCTCCCCTTCCACTCTGCCATGTGGCCTTGGGGGAAACTGCAGGGAGGAACCAGCCTCAGACTCTGGCCAGTAGGAGCAGGCAGCCACAGAAGCAGCCAAAGCAGGCGCTTTCAGACATTCAGAAAGGTTTCTACAAGTCTCACTGGACTTTTCCTGGCCATTTGCTCCAACCTCTCCCTCCTCCTATCTCAGTCTCTTCCCCTCAGCTTCACTCCTGCCCCTCTTACTCTCTTCTCCCCTTCCCTGTCCTCCTCACCCCTCCTCCCTTCAATGTCCCCTCTCCCTTCACTTCTCTTTACATTTAGCTGTTCCCCTCCGAACTAACTACCCTGCCCTCAAAATCATGGAATTAACATGACATTTGTTCCCACCACATTGTTCACTCTGCTTGTTTCCTACCCCTCTCCTCCCCCCATGTCTGTCTTGCCTATTTAAACTGTAATCTCTTCAGGGCTGGGTCCATCTACTACTCTGTGTTTGTACAGTGCCTAGCACAATGGAGCCCCATTAGGCACTGCCCTAAAAACCTGCTCATCATCATCATCATCAACATGGAGATACTCTTTTGGGGGCATTCCTTTTAATAAACAACATGCATACAAGGTGGCAGTGTAATAAGATATAAACTTTAAGCCTGAAGAAGTAACAGTAAACTTGAATAAAATTTTTTGAATGGTGCCCTTAATCTAGATCTGGTTGAAGGATGTATTAACAATAACATTTTTATTGCCTAATGAAAAATAAAAAAAACATTAAATTCTTTAGGCCAGATCATCATCATCTGGTGTAAAATGTCAGCTCCACTGAAGTCTATTTACACCAGCTAAGGATCTGTTCCTTTTATTTTTTATCCATAGCTAACACTGCCAACACAAACTAGATCAAATGAACCGATGTTTTAAACAAAATTTATTTACAGTCAGCAAGTGTTACCCAATCAATACATAAGGATATCATACACAGACTGAAGTCTGTGTGTACACACACAGTTTAATTTTGTTTAAAGATAAGAGAGTCACAATTTTTGAACAGCTGTAAACTACTGGATGGATTAGATTTTAAAGGAAATGGCAGCTCATGCCTCATTTTTTCCCCAAACAGCTGTTATTTCTGTAAGTGAGGTTTCCAACAATTCTCTGCTTGATTAAGTTTTGGCTGTCTGACAACTTAGAAAGGTACAGTAATTCTATGGTTATAAGGTGCCAACCATCATAAATTTTAAATTTATTTCCCTATACTACAAGAAGTGTCTCACTCACTTTTACTGAGTACTAAATTTGATAGGCTACTGCTCTGGCCTTTTCCTCACAATAGTAAATGAAGTTAGAATGCTTCAAAGCTTCCAAAATATACTAGTAAGTTAGATGTCAGAGATGTGTCTAATAGTACCTAAAACAGGAAAAATGCAAAATGTTAAATAGGGTTAAGTCATCATCCTATTATTTTAGCTAAACAGCTGTAACCTATACTAAAATGCATAATATTTGCAAAGCAACTCACATTATCAGATTTTTGCAAAGAATATGCATTTACCTAATGCAGTGCTGGAGGGGAAAAGAAACTATCCTGCCAGCTGTGTGCGAAGTCATCAGCATTCCAAATGGAAATACAAGCATAATCCCACTTCGCCAAATCCTGTTTAACCAAAACACTTGTTGAAACACAAAATTTGATTAAGTCTCCGGGACTGAATGCAACCCTGTATTCACACCCTTCAAACAACTGTAATAATCTTTGTATAAAACATACCTTGTGAGATATCATTTGAAAAAACTAATAACTTGTTAGCCTATAATATCCTGGTGAAATGTATGTAGCAATATTATACATAAAGTTATGAACATAAACTGAAATTATGACTGAAATGTTTTTACCAGACAAGTTTGGGGATGGCATAAACCAGTTCCTCAAAGACAAGCTGATACCTCTAGCCAGTTGTCAAAATTGATTGACAATCACCTGTCAAGTGGTCATTCTTTGGCAAGGAATGGGGGCAGGAACAGATTGATCTGCATTTTAACAAACAACAGAATGGAACCTCTTTCACCATGAGCCTCCATCTCTCCATCCTCGCAGCAGGAAGGGATTTTATCTAGGAGTAACCCTTAGGAAAATTAATTTCAAAGAGTGACTGGACTATAACAGTGGGGGGGACAAGAATGCCCCAAGTATTTTCTCTCTCTCTCTCTCTCTCTCTCTGTCACCTAAGATGACAAAGGAACCAGCCTTTGGACTTTGGAAGGAATCCTGACATGAAAATTTGGTTAGCAATGTTGCTGGGAATATGTGGTAAGGATTTTACCTTGAACCAAGTCTAGTTTAAGTTTTAGTTACGAGAAAGTATTTTACCTTTATTTCTCTTGTAACCAGTTCTGACTTTAATGCCTTATATTTGTCCTCACTTAAAGCCTATCTCTTTGTAGTTAGATAAATTTGCTTTATTCTTTATTCAAAACTAATCCAGTGTTGTGTTTAAATTGAACTGTTTGAGTAACTCTAGTTAAAGTAGCAAACTATTGCATATTGACCCCCTTATAGGGACAACAGACTTCTTATATCTGAACTGTACAGGAGAGAGCTGAAGAGTGCAGAACACGTGTTTTTTGGGAAAATTCAGAACTGAGAGTATATTGGGGTCACCCTGCAAGTAGTAACCAATGCTGGTGGAAACCAGAGTCTGACTGGAGTGTTGCTGGCAGGCTGCAGCTCTACATGGACACTCGGGATGTGACCTTCATGTTGTTTGGCTGTTTATGAGCGGCCCAAGTTGGGAGCTACTGCAGGAAAGCATTGTGAGGCACCCAAGGTTGCAGGGAAAATGGTTATGCAAGCACTCACTAGTCTAGACTGCACTCTGGAATGATAGTGCCCCAAGATTTACTGTGCCTCCCCAGCAATACTTTGTGTCTTCAGTTGCAAACCTCAAATCTGGAGTGCAGATGCCGCATCCTTCTCCTGCTACCCTAACTGATCTTGCCTAAGTTGCTTGGATGTCCATAGTTTTATTGAGCCTGCATGTAGCCATCAGAATCTACTGGCAATCTTCCAACCCTTCAATTCTCTGAAGCTTTGGGATGTGCTAATAAGAACTTCCATACTGTGTCAGACCAATGGTCCATCTAGTCCAATAGCCTGTCTTTGACATTGACCAGTACCAGACCTTCAGAGGGAGTGTACAGAACAGGTTAATTTTGGAGAGATCCACCTCTGTCTTGCCTTCCTGTACCTAGCAGTCAGAGGTTCAGGGTTGCCCTGAGCATGGGGATGCAGCCCTGACCATCTTGGCTAATGGCCATTGATGGACCTATCCTCCATGAATTAATCTAGATTTTTTGAACCCAGTTATATTTTTGGTTATCACAACATCCCACAACAATGAGTTCCACAGGTTAATTGTATGTTGTGTGGAAAAAGTACTTCCTCTTGTTTGTATTAAACCTGCTGCCTATTCATTTCATTGGGAGACCCCTGGTTTTTGTATCGTGTGAAAGGGTAAGTAACGCTTCTCTATATCATTCATGATTTTAGAGACCTCTATATCATAGCTCCCCTCTATAAAAAAAAGCATACACCAGATCTTGATTTCCATGCTAATTTTAGCCTGCATCTGACATCCACAGTCATTACTAATAACCTAGTCAATAATGCGTCACATCACAGTCACTATTCCAATATCAAGCTGCTCCAAGAGAACATTACTCAACAACAGATACATATTCTAAAGAACAACTGCTTATAAATGGTGGTTCCAAAGCATCTAGTATTAAAATGGATACAAATTAGTGTAACTATGCTCCTTTGCAAAAAAAAATCTGACTCTCAAGATGAAAGAGTTAAATTGCTTTTATATAATGTGATGGAACAGCAACAGTAGCTAAAAAGCTTTTCATTCAGCTTAGTACTTCCTGGAACACTGAGTTTTCCTTTCCTTTTGTTTTCCCTTGATAGACCAAATATTGATAATACAGCTGAGTGACTGCATGAATTAATTGAAAAGCAACTGTTGTGTAAAGCCTCCGCTCAATCCAGTAGAATGTGATTATAAAATTTGTAACTTTTCAATCGTTGCTAGTATGATCATTAAGTTCTGTAATCTTTTGCAAACTTTGTAACTTTTAGTCATTGTTAGCATAGGCTTTTAAAATTTCTAACTTTTGCAAGCTTTGTAACCTTTCCAGTTACCACCTGTATAACCTCCAAGCTTTGCAATATTCCATCATGCAATCAGGGAGAGTGTGAGAGTGTGTGTGTGGGAGATAAGGGAGTGTGAACAAGGAAGTGTATGTGGGACTCGGCGGAGAGGAACTGCAAGGAGAAAAGAGCCCAGGCCAGGTGTGTCTGATGTAATCTGCCCTGAGAAGGCAATTACGGGGTACTGTAAAGAAAGGAAGAACCTGATATGCATGAAAGGAACGACGTCTGGGAATGCTTCTCAGTGACAGACACAGAAGGAAAACTCAGTGTACATGACAGGAGCCACCCAGTTCCAATAAAAGAAAGAAAGCATGCTCACAAGCCCTTCTTCTTGACCTGCTTGCTGGGCCGGATCTGTGACCGCAGGCAGACACACCAGATCTACTATGCTTCAGCTTCTCAGCTTCCTATGCTGTCTCTGGTAACTCTCCGCCTGCGTGAGTGTGTGGGTGTATGAGGGTACGAATGCGTTGAATGTGTGTGTGCATGAATAAGCTCCATCCCGTTTCTGTTTGATCTAATAGCGGCATTTCATAAAACCAATATAAGTGTAACCCTGGGTTGGTTTCTAGTGAATTTGAGGTAACAGCAATGAGAAGTCATTGACAAAAGCAGAGTACACAGAAAAGAAAATGTGTTTAAAAAGAAAGAAGAAAAGCCAGTTTCACTCTCCATGAGGATGACACTTACATGTCAGAGGAAGGGAGCACCCATACTCCATTGGAAAGTCTCTCAAATCCCCACATAACTGCCACCTAGTTTTGTTCTGATGGTGGCTTGTCATCTACAGTAAGCGAGGCCCAGTCCAGACTCAGGAACCAGAACACAGGATGTTGCTTTAAGTAAGTTATTTTGTTTTGTCATTGTAGGATACATTTCCTTCCACATAACTTTCTTCTCAAGTAAACTCCCTGTATAGATGAGAGGAACAATTGCCTCTCAGCACTCAAAATTAGAACACCAGTATCTTCAATAGTATTCTCATGTTAAGGCTATTAGTCAAGGCTATCACTTCAAAAAACTGCAGCTTTTAGCATATCATCATAAAGAGGCATGGCCTGTCACCTCAGTCAGGCTGTAACTGAGCAAGACTCCTCTCTCAGTCTCTAACAAACTTGGGCTTGGTTTACATGACCAATTTATGTCAGTAGAATTATGTCGCTCCAGTGACATAGATATACCAACCTAACCTCCCGCCGTGTAGACCGTGTTATGTCAGCAGGAAGGCTTATCCTATCAACATAGCTACCGCCTCTCAGGGAGGCGGAATATCTATACCAATGCGAGAAGCTCTCCAGTCACTGAAGGTAGCGTCTTCACTAAGCGCTACAGAGGCACAGTGGCATTGGTACAGCTGCACCCTTGCAGTGTGGTAAGGATAGACAAGCCCTTAGTTCTACATGATGATCAATTTTAAATGATCGAAAAGCAAATAGTTGAATATTACATAGATTTAAACAATTAGTTGTGTGAAATAATGTATATTTTACTTAAAATAAAGTGATTTTTTGCCTTTTTCTTATAAGTGTATGACTTGGATATTTCTGCTCCATAATCAGAGAATGGGATTCCTCACAATTTCCCATAGCAAACACTTTAATGTTAAAATACTTCTGTACCAAAGAAGACATTGAATACAAAAATGAATTGGGGAAAAGTATACTAGTAGAATCTAATGATTCATGGAAAATGAAGATTCATCTGCCATGGTAGTGAATACTTGTAAGGATTACATTTGCTGCCTTGTCTTTGTTTTTGCTTTCCTACACTATAACATGATTTACATCCATGTGATCATACAGAAGCTAGGAAAATACTCATTGACTTCAACAAGGCCAGGATCTCACCCCAGAACTCTCTCTGTTCTTCTCTTACTGCCCCTTGGCCCCTTTCCTCTACCCAACCTGTATGATTAGCTGCTCCTTCATATCTTTGTCCCATTCTACATGTTTGAGCTGTGAAGTTCACCACTTTACTTTTTGTTGCATTCCTTCCCTTATTTTTCACCAGTCCAGTATGCATTTTGGGCCCCATTCTGCAAATACATATGGAGCATAGTGCTGTCTACTGTGAGTAATACCACAGAAAGATGTTTGGAGGATTAGGCCCTTCATAGCAAATTCCTTCAGCAGGGAACTTGTCTCATTGTACCTTGAAAATCCTGGGTGCTACTAGTATATAAATACTGAATTATAGTGACTTGTATATAGAGTATGAAATAGTGTAATGTGCGACACTGCTTGGCAACTATTATTTTATTTAGACAGATTAGAAAAGACAATTAAACAATTGTGTGTGTGTTTGCATATGACCATTCCTTTTCCTGTCATGGTTCAGTACTGTGTGGGCTCTGAGCTCCAAATGTAATTATGGCTTGAAAATCTGTGCCTACTGTGGACTCTCCTTCTGTGGATCTGAATCTAAAATTCAATCCCACTGCTATATGACGACACTGGCAAGTAAGATGTAGACCACAGTCACCATGCAGAGAACAGCGCAAAGTAATGTTTATAGTAATAACAATGCTGCATTAAATAGCTACAAGCCAGCAGTGAGGTATTTTGATAATTTCCCAGATAAACTTTTCTATTACTTTTGCTCCAGAACATAAAGGAACAGGAGAAAAATGTATCTACTTCAGCCAAACAAAAGGATATCCCGACACAGAGACCATTAGACAATTTTTTTTAAATCAGATTTTTTTGTTTTGTTTTATGCTTTTTTATGGACAAGTTTGATGGTGCTAAATATTTTTAGTGTAGTAGGCCAGTAGGGGGTGTGTGTTACTGGCACATCCTTCAACCCCTTCTGGTTATGGCAACAGTGCTGGGACCAAAATCCTCGTTGTGTGATCTGTCATTAAGATGTATTGAAAGCTCCATGAGAAGAGAGCTTGCCAGATCAAGCCTGTCATCCTATTAGTTGACATTCTTCACTACTTCTGCCTTCTTCCTCCACTGTAATATATACTGTAATTTCCTAAATGGCGTAACACTGAAACATAAGCCAAGAAGGATGAGGTATAAAGCTAGAAATTTTCATCATCCATCTTTGGAAAGGTTAAGACCATTTACGTGTTGTGGCATAAACAGGAGTTTTTCAGTTCAATATAGTGCCAAAACCAGCATATTTTCCGTTGAAAGTGGGAAATTGAGATAATGAACCCTGATTTATGCTATTATAGGCCAACAGCTATTTTGGATCCACCAGTAAAGTAATGAATTTTCCTTGGAAGCTATGACTGTCTCATGGCAGCATTCTTCCACCACGACAGACACTGATTAATTCTGTCTGAATAGTGTGGATTTCTCAGGGATCATTGACTGAAACCCAGGCTGTTACTGTGTTCCATTACTCCCATATAAATAAATAAATAAATAAAACATACTTGTGCTGATGGCAGTTCTTCTCATGTTCCAGAAATCTCTTCTGCTTTGGAGTCATACTGTATGCCATTTAATATATACTTAACCAGCCTGTAACGGGGTGCATGCTGTGCCCCTCCCATTCCGCCCTTCTCCCGCTCTTCTCAGAGACTCAGGGGCACTTCAGGCTGGTGCAACATCCATGCTCTTTATTTGTGATCAAGTCCCCACCACCAGTTTCCAACTATATACAGGCTTTTTACAACAGCTTGGCCTACCACAGGCCTGACCAGCAACAGACTAGGAGACTCCCACCTCCATCTAACCTTCCCCTTCTGGTCTCCGCCCCGCCTGCTCTCACTTCCTCCCAGCCTTATAGCTCCTACTAATGAGGCTGGCAGGAATGGTTAGTTACCAGGCAAGCATCAGGCTATCTACCCAGCCCCAATCCAATCCCCCGATTGGGGCTGGAGTGACAGGAGCTGATTAAGGCCTCTCTTGCAGCACCCTGCCACACACCTCCCCCTTTAAGCCGCCGCCAGGGAGTCTGGTCCAGCCCCTTCTCCCCCTGCCTGGGAGGCTGCTCTGGGGAGGCTTGCTGCTGCCCATTGGGTGGTCCCCAGGGTCCTCCACACAGGGTTGGTCCATTCCCCAGCCACAAAAGGCATACTGGGTAGGCAGCGGACAGCCCCACAGGTCAACTGCTACCCACAGGTCCTCACACCACCTTCACGCATTCCTTGGGGCCCTCCCTCCTCTCGGCCTCAGGCCCCTTTCCCTGGGTTCTATAACGGGACATTCCTTCGGTCCCTCACCTTCTACTTCTTTCCCTTCTTCACTCTGGCTCCGTTATCTAGGGTCTCTCTCTCTCTCCTGTCCTCTGGGGACCTGGGTCCTCCACTGACCTGAGGCCAACAGGTCCAGGGATCTCCCCTCCCATCACCAGGGTCTCCCCTCCCTTCGTGCCAGGGGGCCCCTCCCCTGGCATCCTTTCCCCTTTGGGACAGGACCCCAATCTGTCCCCATGACCACAGGCCACGGAAATCCCTCTCCCACCCCCACCAGTTGCCAAGCAAACCGGCCGCTGACCTCCATGGGCAACCTGGGCCATGAGGCGAGGCCTCCAATCCCCCTGGATGCACTCGAGCATCACTCCTGCCCCAGGGATAAATCACTGGGGCTTCACCGGCCCTCTCTGAATGAGGGAACAGGCCAAGGCAGTGTCCACGAAGACCCTCTGGGGCTTCCTCCCCATCTGCACAGGGATGGTGGCCAGTCCTCGCCCCTGCTTCTTCTACCATTCGTCCAGCTGCAAAGCTCAGCTAGCCCACACTCCATTTCTGGGCAATTTCTGCATTTGTATCCCAGCCACCCACATCGCCAGCAGACCAACTGTCCTGGGTGACTAGGGGCTCCCTTGTTCTCCTCCTTTCTTTTATCCGGGCTTCTCCTCGTGGGGGGATTCCCTTGGGGCTTCTTCCCCCAGTCCAGGTCCCAGCCTTTCTGACCCTTCTTTTGAGGAACATCTGCTTCTGCGTATTCCTCAGTCAGTCAATTTGACAGCGGCCTCTACCATATTCACCTGGTGCCACCAGACCCAGACTCGTGGGTTTCCTGGAGGCCCTGCACAAATTGTTCAGGATCACCCTGTCTATAATCTCTCCCAGCATCTGGGTGCCCGACCTCAACCACCGAGTGGCCCAGTCCGTGAGCTTCTGGGCAAAAGCTCAGGGCTGCAAACCTCCTGTCCATCGGGCAGCCCAAAACTTCTGCCTGTGCTTGTCCATGGGCAATCCCATCTGGTCTAGGATGGCTGTCTTCACTACATCATAATCCTTGGCCTATTCATCACTTAAGGCCATATAGGTAGCCTGCGCTTCGCCAGCCAGATAGGGGCCCAGGCAGTGATGAGCTGCCAAAATCTTAACAACTGGTTTCCTCCTCACCCCACGAGGGGGTCATTGCTCACCCCCGCCCCCCGGGACTCCTGCCCCATCTAACCCCCCCGTGTTCCTTGATGCCCCCCCAGGACCCCTGCCCCATCCACCCCCCTCCCCTGTCCCCTGACTGCCCCCAGAACCGGACAGGAGGGTCTCGTGGGCCACTGTTGTGGGTGCCCACCCCTCCCCTAAGAGCCAGAGCACCTGCTGGGGGGCGAGCTGGGGAGTCCCAGTGGTGCTTACCTGGGGCAGCTCCCAGGAAGCATCCGGCAGGTCCCTCTGGTTCCTAGGGGCAGGGGAGCATAGCTGGGGGGGAGCAGGAGGAGCGGCCGCTCCCCCACTGATCACATCAAAAGTGGCGCCTTAGGTGCCGACTCCCCCCCCAGCTATGCTGGGAAAATTTGATGGGTGCAAAGCACCCACCGGCAGCTCTCCACCCCATGCCCGGCCCCAGATCACCTCACCTCCGCTCCGCCTCCTTCGCTGAACGCGCCGCCCCGCTCTGCTTCTCTGCCCCTTCCCGCGAATCAGCTGTTCAGCGGGAAGCCAGAGAGGGCGGAGAAGCAGGCAGCGGCTTCCCGCTCAGGCCGAGGGTGGCGGAGATGAGCTGGGGCAGGGAGCGGTTCCCTTGCGCGCCGCGTGCCTCCCCACCCCCCCATGGGTTACCTGCTGCGGCGCGGGCAGCCCTCCTCGCGCCCCCCCGCCCCAGTTCACCTCCGCCTCCCTGGGCCTGAGCGGGAAGCCATAGCCTACTTCTCAGCCCCCTGGCTTCCCGCGCGAACAAATGATTTGCGGGACGCCTGGGGGGGTGGAGAAGCAGAGCGGGGCGGCGCATTCGGGGGAGGAGGCGAAGCAGAGGTGAGCTGGGGCCAGGGAGCTGCCGGTGGGTGCTCTGCACCCACCAAATTTTCCCCTTGGGTGCTCCAGGGCTGAAGCACCCATGGAGTCAGCGCCTAAGGCGCCACTTTTGGGCAGTTAAATTTAGAAGCCCTTTTAGAACCGGCTGTCCCTCGCGGAACAACCGGTTCTAAAAGGGCTTCTAAATTTAACAACCAGTTCTAGCGAACCAGTGCGAACCGGCTCCAGCTCACCACTAGGCCCAGGTTGCCTTGTCCCATCTGGCACCTATGGCCACCCGCTCAAACGTACCCAGGAAGGCATCGGGGTCATCATCGCCGGGGCCCGTCTTACAGAGGCCCAACCCTGGTGTGCGGCTGCCATCACCTCCCGGGGGACTCACCAATCGGTGCAGGAGCTGCTGCTGTACACCGGCCAGCTCCCTGATGAAGTCCTGGAGGGTCTTCTGTTGTTCGGTCTGCCAGGCAAGTAAGGCCTGCTGCTCTGCCTGGTGGGACTGCTGGAAGGCCTGCAGGGTTTTCTGCAGCTCCTCTTGCTGTTTAGCTAATCACTGGTTCCCTCCATCCTCGGGTAGCCACGCCCTAGCGGTGGCTTTGTATCCCGGACAAGCCTCCACTTGTAACGGGCACACACCATGCCCCTCCGGTTCGACCCTTCTCCCCCTCGTCTCTGAGACCCAGGAACACGTCAGGCTAGTGCAACACCTGTGCTCTTTATTTGTAATCAAGTCCACACCACCAGTTTCTACCTATATACAGGCTTTTTTACATGAGGCCTTTTGACCATAGGCCTGGCCAAAAAACAGACTAGGAGACTCCCACCTCTGTCTGAGCCTGACCTTCCCCCTCCTGGTCTCTGCTCTCCTGCTCTTACTTCCTCACATCCTTATAGCTCCTGCTAACGAGGCTGGCAGGGGTGGTCAGTTACCTTGCAAGCATCAGGCTATCAATCCAGCCCCAATCTAAGCCTCGCAGTTGGGGCTGGAGTGGCAGGCACTGATTAAGGTGTCTCTAGCAGCACCCTGCCGCACAGCCGTTTCATGTTTTAGATACATTTTCTTATTCAAATCAGCACCGTCCAATAAAATTCACCCTTGACAGATGAAACTGTTGCCACTATTGGCAATTAGTGGTTCATACAAAAAGGAAAAATAAAATGTTGGAATATAGAGAAGCAGCTTGGGGCTATAGGCCCTGATCCTGCATCACTGAAGTCAATGTGAGTTTTATCATTTATTTCAGTGGAAGCAAGATCCGTCTCAGAGC
Organism: Natator depressus; assembly: GCF_965152275.1. Classification (NCBI taxonomy): domain Eukaryota; kingdom Metazoa; phylum Chordata; order Testudines; family Cheloniidae; genus Natator; species Natator depressus. The sequence continues at coordinate 58,608,645 of NC_134235.1, forward strand.
ATAAGAAACTGAATATAGGTCAATCCACACTACTGCATGTATCTTCCTCATCATGCAGATCATTTAGATTATATGCTTTTCTGTGATTAATTTTGTATTAATTTTCATAAAGAAAATTAAAAAATACCACAAGGTAAACTATTTACAGATCATATATGTTACCCAATAGTGCACATATCACATGATATCCTATAAAATTATGTAACTTTACAACTCATCCCAGCTGAAAGACCACACAATACAAACTCAGCTGGGGTTAGGGTGGATGGTAACAAGAAGAACACAAGAATGGCCACACTAGGTCAGACCAATGGTCCATCGAGCCCAGTATCCTGTCTTTCGACAGTGGCAAATGCCAGATGCTTCAGATGAAATGAACAGAACAGGGCAATTATTGAGTGATCCCTGTTGTCCACTCACAGCTTCTGGCAATCCGAGGCTAGGGACACCCAGACATGGGGTTGCATCTCTGACCATCTTGGCTAATAGCCATTGATGGACCTATCCTCCATGAATTTATCTAGTTCTTTTTGAACCCTCTTATAGTCTTGGCCTTCACTACATCCTCTGGCAAAGAGTTCCAAGGTTCACTGTGCGTTGTGTGAAGAAATACTTCCTTTTCTTTCTTTTAAACCTGCTGCCTATTAATTTCATTTGCTGACCCCTAGTTTTTGTGTTATGAGGAGTAAATAACACTTCCTTATTTACTTTCTCCACAGCCACCATGATTTTATAGACTTCTATCATATCCCCCCATTGTCTCCTCCTTTCCAAGATGGAAAGTCCCAGTCTTATTAATCTCTCCTCAGATGGAAGCTGTTCCATACCCCTAATCATTTTTGCTGCCCTTTTAAAAAAATCTTTTCCAATTCCAATATATCTTTTTTGATATGGAGTGACCACATCTGTACGCAGTATTCAAGATGTGGGTGTACCATGGATTTATATAGTGGCATTTACTGTCTTATTATCTATCCCTTTCCTAATTGAGCCTGACTTTGTTAGGTTTTTTTTTTTTACTGCACATTAAGCAGATGTTTTCAGAGAACTATCCGCAATGACTCCAAGATCTCTTTATTGAGCGGTAACAGCTAATTTAGACCCCATAATTTTATATGCATAGTTGGGATTATGTTTTCCAATGTGCATTTATCAACATTGTATTTCATCTGTCATTTTGTTGCTCAATCACCCCATTAAAAAAAACAAAAAAAAACCCATACACAGATACGCAAAAAGGGGAAGGAAAATGCCAAGAGGTCAGGTGGAATGGAAGACTATTTGAATTATCTCAGAATTCCTTATCCACATGTCTCAAGAAAGGGGCCCAAAATTTCTTTGAATTCATATAATTGCTCTGTACATCAATAGGCTATTCTTTTGCTGCTCACTCAGACAAGTCTGAATACCACTGCTCTAGTCTGGGCATAAACCTACTCCTCCATTTTTGTATAGTCATGTGCTTGGTAAACATTGTAGTTCTCAAGATCCAAAGTCTTTGTGGTAGAGTTAAACCCAGTGTAGAAGATACAGAACCTAAGATACAATTTTCAGCTGAGGTTTAGTTGCTGAAGATAGGCACTATTTTCATTCTTGTGTCCACCTCTTTCCATAGTGGCCTGACTGTTGGATCGTTCCATAGCATATGCAAAAGGAGTCCTATTTTCTTTAATAGAGTACCACCAAATATCAGTAGATGAGGCCTCACAGCTTGCACTACCTCTGTGGCATCCAACAGATTTGGAATAGAATCTTTTGCTATATTAGGCATAGCCACAGAAGCATTACAAAATGTGCTCTCCCAGTGGGATTCTTTTAAGGCCTATGATAACTCCCTTTCCCATGATTTCACAAAGAACTCCTGACCAATGGAGTTAGTCTTCATTAGCAAAGTATACATAGTGGACATGAGCCTGGGGAGTTTATGAAGTATGTGCAAAGTTCCCAGTAGGTCTGGGGCCTCTGGACCAAACTGATGCTTTAGCAACAGATTCAGTTATAAGTACTGTAACTCTGTTGAGAATGGTAGGTCATATCATTGCTTTAGTATTACAACTAATTGGGAATTCATATGATACCCCGGCTGAGCCAGTTCTTCCAAATTACAGCCCCCCACCCTCAATTTGCAAGTCTGGGTTATCCCCAAAAAAGGGCTTTTGCATGCCAGCGAGGGTGGCATTGGTTCTTCTTTGCCCACATCCTTCATGCAGCCACCATGGCAGACACCTTATTTTTCTCCATCCAATAAAATAGGAACAAAACAGACCCACAGGGGGAAATGGATGCATTAACCCCGTTCAGTTTCTGCACATGTGGGCATAAGGGTGTTAGCATGTTGGAACTAATTTGACATGTGTCAAGGTTCCTCCCCCACTCTGAACGCTAGGGTACAGATGTGGGGACCTGCATGAAAACCTCCTAAGCTTATCTTTACCAGCTTAGGTCAAAACTTCCCCAAGGTACAAAATATTCCACCCTTTGTCCTTGGATTGGCCGCTACCACCACCAAACAAATACTGGTTACTGGGGAAGAGCTGTTTGGAAAGTCTTTCCCCCCAAATACTTCCCAAAACCTTGCACCCCACTTCCTGGACAAAGTTTGGTAAAAAGCCTCACCAATTTGCATAGGTGACCACAGATCCAAACCCTTGGATCTGAGAACAATGAAAAAGTATTCAGTTTTCTTACAAGAAGACTTTTAATAAAAATAGGAGTAAATAAAAGTAAAGAAATCCCCTCTGTAAAATCAGGATGGTAGATACCTTACAGGGTAATTAGATTCAAAACACAGAGAATCCCTCTAGGCAAAACCTTAAGTTACAAAAAAGATACACAGACAGAAATAGTTATTCTATTCAGCACAATTCTTTTCTCAGCCATTTAAAGAAATCATAATCTAACGCGTACCTAGCTAGATTACTTACTAAAAGTTCTAAGACTCCATTTCTGTTCTATCCCTGACAAAAGCAGCATATAGACAGAGACCCTTTGTTTCTCTCCCTCCTCCCAGCTTTTGAAAGTATCTTGTCTCCTCATTGGTCATTTTGGTCAGGTGCCAGCGAGGTTACCTTTAGCTTCTTAACCCTTTACAGGTGAGAGTTTTCCTCTGGCCAGGAGGGATTTTAAAGGGGTTTACCCTTCCCTTTATATTTATGACAACATGATAAAAGCATAATGATTTTGCAGGTCTGGGAAGTCCCTGTTCCCAACAGGGAGCTGGAGATTTTTAAGTGATAGTCATGAGCCTTGACCAGGACCCTACAAAAAGGCTTTAATACTGTTATTAACTTTTCTAAAATAAGATGGAAGACTATATACAAATAGGTTGCTTAGAATATAGAGAACCCTACACCAACATTTTATTACTGTATTAACCCTCCCCTCCCTGCAGGCTTAGGGAGAGGATGCCACCTATTTGTATCACTAGGTATACGAGGTCGCATTGCTCGTTGTAATACAAGAGGTTGGGTAAGACTATAACAGTTGGATCCAGGAACCATATGGGTTCAAATTCAAATTTTTTTTGAAGTAAAACATATACCCCCAGACCAATCTCTCAAAAGCCTTTTCTATATATGATGCTAATACGGCTTGTGGTCATCCTATTTCACTGCTATGATATCAATAAGTTGTCAAAGATTATCTGAGCCACAACGGCTGGTGACAAACCTGATTTGGGTTGTGAAAGAACCCAAAACCTTCTCCACTCTTATTGCCAGAACTTTTGCCAATATTTTGACATTACTATTACTAAGTGAAATTGGCCTATAATTGGAACATAGTTTGGCATCTCCTCAGGGTTAAGGAGTACTGATATTAGGGCTTCCCTCAGTATAGGGGGAAGCATGCCCTCTAGGAGTGACTCAAACATTTTAAGCATCTTGTTAGAGATCAAGAAAGTGTCTATAGAATTCAGCAGGGAAGCCATCTGGCAAAGGGGCTTTCCTGATTTTCATATTCGTAATGGCTTGAATAAACTCATCCTCTGTTAGGGAAGCATCAAGGTTTCTATACTGGGCTGCAGCAATTTGGGGTAAAGTCGTATTTTTGAAAAATGGAACCAAAGCATCTATGGGGAGGTGTGCGTCCAATTTGCACAGATCTTTAGTGAAATTAAACAACACTTTAATATCTTTAGGCGATGTACATAATGTTTATCACAGATGACTGTGATTGCACATGCAGATGTCTTTTGTTTCAGCTTTTTCGTCCAATTCCCAGAAGTACTAACTTAGTTGAAATAGGGCAAATTTAGCCTCCGCTGATGCAGCTTATTGAATTCATATCAACTTCTATGCTTTCTTTTAACAAAAGTTAAATTGTATGAATATAGGTGGATGTGCAGTTTAGACAAAATTAATTTCATGGTGGTAAGTGAAATAGCATGACCATCAGGGAAATAAAAGCCTCTCAACTAGATGATGTTCCAGTGTTTAATTCCTGAAAGTAGGAACGGCCTTGTGATACCGCTTCTCTAGGAACGCATGCAGCTTTAGAAGCAGGGTTTAGCGTATAGTCTAAGTTTTTGCTCTGGGTGGTAAGGAAGGCCTTCTACCAGACTCGAGTGTGAGCTCAGAAGTAATGAGTACTACTGTGAAGAAAATGCTAGAGGAATAAACCATTGCTTGGAATACAGGGTGTATGAAACCACTGTCATATGCATCCATACTTTCTAATGAAAGTGTCTTTGTTAAGATCAGAGTGAAGGAAAGACCACATTCTATTGTTTGTTCTTTATTTTCAACTGAACTTTAAGCTCTGACTTATATGCACAGTTCTCCAATTTCCAAGTTGTCACTATTTGCTCCTCTCTCTCTCTCTCTCTCTCTCTCATCAGGTTCTTGATGTTAATTAAAACAAACCATAATTATATTGGCCAAATCCTGCTCATCTTACTCAGCTAGACCCTTTCTGACTTAACTGAAGTACTTGTGCACAACTTTTAAAAATCGTTATTTAGAGCTGTCCTTAATTCAAGTATTTCAGCCATTCTTTACTAATACACATTCAGCAAGAAGTGTATGCAGTGCAATAATACTAGAAATGTTTTGTATTTAAAGTAATGCTCTTAACATCAACAATTATCAAAATACAAAAAAGAAAAAATGGGAGAAAAAGCATGTGACATGTTTTTTTGGTTTTTTCATTCCTTACAGAGAGGACAATCCATAAATATTTTTGGAAACTGGTTACTTTTGCACAAGTTTCCTAAAATCCAGCCAAAATATTTCAGTTCATATGACACTGCTGGTCAGCTAATCCTCTTTATAGGAGATTTTAAAATTTGCATATGCAAAGTACTAAACTCTTCACTGATAAGCTAAGATAAATTACTATTAAATACATTGCAATATATAGTTCATAGAATATCCATCCTTTTACCCACAATTATAAAGCAGCTATATAGTAAATATTCAGCCAGATAGCAAGCTTCCATCAAACTGTTCAATTTGTATAAATTAATTTTTGTGCTAGTATGAGAGCCACATTCACATTTCTCTATATCCACTTAGTTTACTCTACCGGTTTCTTCGGAGGATTTATCTTTGCTGGTTTGTCAAGTAGCCAGTGGAAATGTATACACTTTTCACTGTAAAAATAAAGAAAGTCAAGGCAAAGCATAAAAATCACAAATCTTATCAGAAACATTTTTAGTTCAGCAGTACATTATAGTGAACTTTCAGATTTTTTTTTTTTAAAGAAAGCTATTACAAGCATTTCTAACATGCCAGTCACTATAGCATCCATATGCTCTTTCACAAACCTCTCCCTCCCCTTCTTCCTCCTTCACAGCCCCTTAATAAAGTAACTGGATTCCAGATGAAGTCAAGGATCACACCTATCCTACAAAAAAGGAGTCTGCATATAGATGGGACATTTCAACACACTAAGAAGGTAAGATTCTTGTTCAGTTCTGGTAGAATTTCTGCTCTGTCTCTGTAGGGTATGCCTGGGATCGGTCAGTCCAAGTGTTCCACTTGAATCTATCTGTGGTTCTGGGGGCATGGAGCCAGAAATGGTAATAGAGTTACCAAGACCCCAGTTCCTTTAAGGATCTGTAGATGAAGATAAGTATTCTGAATTGGACAATTCAGGCAAGTAGTGAAGAGATTAAAAAAAAACCTCTAAGATAATGAATTCTCACTGCTTTGCAGAGGACCAGTGCATGTTGTAGAAGCATTAATTTCTGGTCAGTCTTCATGTTCAACTCCAGATGCATTCCAATAGCTTCAATGTTCAAAGACGTCTGATAGTAGCCATATATGTATCAAGATAGATGGAAGTAGGACGAGACAAACTTGTAGATCACTGTGATTGCCCCTCAAACTCCTGCCTACCTGCGGATGGATGAATGTCATGTTAGCTACTGTTGCTATCTGGGAGTCTGAGATGAGTTCAGAAGGACCACACAGTGGCACACAAATTTGACAATCGGGGGAAGGTGGCCTCACTAGAGTAAAAGGTCATGGTATCTGTCAGTTCCTCAATTTTTGTCCTTCTACTAGCCAGCTTCATCTCTGCTTTGCCTTGGTTGACCCAGAACTATCTGGTTTGCATCCATGTCTCTGTTTCGGCCAGATACTGGGATAGCTGGGACACTGTACTGTCTGCACTTAAAGAAAGACAGGTCATAATAGCCCACAGAATATCATCTTTCCTAGTTGGGAATCACCTGTACTTGTTAGATCTTTCAGGAAAGGAAAGAGTAAATTTATTTAAACACAATTTCATCTACCCCAGCTGTGTCCAGCAGCTGAGATAATAGATATCTAATAGCATTAGCATGAATGCTGGCTCATGCAACAGAGTTCCAAACTGAATGGTTTCTAATAAATTCTATTGTTTCTGCTGAAAGGAGAGGCTCCCCCCCCCCAAAAAAAATTGGGTTACATAAAAACTGTATAGTTGATGGTACTGTATAACCTCTCTACTTCTGCTAGAATGTTTGTGTAACCTATTGGTTCACTGGGCTTGTGATTTATATTTGCTCATGGTTTTGATTTGGGTAAGAGAAAACTAAAAAGTCTGTGGATTCCCCTAAACTGTTGGTGCAAGCACACACTAATACAAGAGAGAGAGAGATGTTGCAGAGCAAAATCTACAGAAGCAATATATATAGCACAATATATGTGGTGCTACAGTAACTACTCTAGTTTTACTGAATACTGCAGTACAAGATAATTGCAGAAAACCTGGATTACTTGTTGCAGAATAAGTTACTACAGTTATAACCCATGGCTACAATAGGATATATAGCTTAGAATACTGAAGTGTTTCTTGTTATTCACACTGTATTTATTTCCCAGATAAGCAGTAGAAATCACCCATTTCTTAAGTGACATGTTGTCACAGCCATAAATCCATCCTGTGTCAGAGAGAAAATTACTTGACAATTCTATTTCTCAAGATACATGGAGTGTTACTGATTTCAATGAGCCCAGGATTTTCACTCATGGGTTTTAGCTCCTTAGTGCAAGACTGGTACAGCTCTTGCAGATCTTGAGATGTTTTTAATCTTGAGATCAATAGCAGTGGGATAGAGCATGAGCCAGATGCCCTGGTGGCCATTACATGTCATCCTCTGCTGAGTAGAAATGCAGCTGGTTAAAGTTTTCAGTCAGTTCCTTTGACTAAGTGGGAGGCAAAACTCTGAGAAAGAAAAGCCAGATCAACATAAAACGTGCCTCAAAGAAATGTCAAAAGTAAGGTGCAAGGGAAAACAAAGCCTTAAAAGTACTCTCCAGTCTCTGAAGGGGAGTATATAGGGGAATATAAATCCTTTCATAGGGGAACTTCATAGAAGTTAAGTAGTATTCCCTTCTCAAAAGGCACTATCTGTGTAAAATTCTCACTTCTGGAGGGTAAGACATTTGATGGATATCTCAAAAGTAAAGAGAAGTTAAAGCTGCAACAAGGGCAAAATTAAGAGTGTGAACAGGAAAGATTTTCAGTTTTCATTGTTTTAGTTTTATTTAGCATTAATAATATAAAGAATAAGATAGCTCTTTCAAGATAAAAGGGAAAGGGTACTAGTGCATTGAAAGAAATGCTGGAACAGAGAAGTCAAGCGCCTCTAGCTCTTCAGCCTCAAGACTGACTAAAATACCTATGGCTCTTAAGCGCTGTTAATTCAGTGATCGTGCACTGAGATCAAAGTTGGTGCCAGAGTACTGCAGCAGTTGCACCAAGGTGCTAATTTATAAAGACACTAAGGTGCAGAGAAAACCAATAATGCACAAAGGAGTTAGGCATCTAAGCACTAAGAACAGCATAAAACAGGAGTAAATTTCTTCAAGACACTAAAGCACCAAGAAAAACTACTGAAGTGCCAGAGGCAACCATAAGAAGGATCTCACCAGAACCTTCTGACGACAGCATTTATACTTGGTGTGTACTTACTAATAGGAAGCCAGGCTCATATTCAACCCTCACTACTCCTGACCCTAAGGATCTTAACAGTTGACAAAGTTGTGCCTATTTCAAGGCCCAGAAATGAAAAACCTGCATAAATGGTATCTTAAAAGAAGACAGATATGAGAAAATGGATCTTAATAAGTCATTAAAAATAGTATTTATTTACAGGAATACAATCATAATTTTCAATTTAAAAATGCATTAGACTTGCCAAGTAATCATTTCCATTTCTATTTTCCCTCTAGTGGTTAAACTAAACACATGAAGTTGATATCTTCTATTGTGATGGTACCTGTATTGAGCCGAGATTTGACAATGGAGGGTAGGATCTTACACTCCTGCTATCAAAACATGCTTTTGATCTTGCCAGCTTTCTTTGCCTGGTTTTGAGTCCATGAAATGGATGATTTAGTTGGGGATTGGTCTTGCTTTGAGCAGGGGTTGGACTAGATGACCTCCTGAGGTCCCTCTCAACCATGATATTCTATTAAATACTTCAATACAAAACAAGTCATGACTTCTGGTTTTCTGGCATAACTGTTAAAAGAATGTTTGCTGACAAACATGAACTTATGTCTGAATCTTTATCAATATTTGGAGCTCCTTAAATTAGACAGGTTTCAAGTGGGTTTTAGCCCATGAAAGCTTATGCCCTAATAAATCTGTTAGTCTCTAAGGTGCCACACGTACTCCTTGTTCTTTTTTTTAAAATAAGACAGTGCAGCATGGGGCACAGGTCACTTGCAGATTTAAACTAGGGTAAATGGCAGATTCTCTGTAACTTGAAGTCTTTAAATAATATGAGGACTTCAGTAACTCAGCCTAAGGTAATGGATCTATTACAGGAGTGGGTAGGTGAGGTTCTGTGGTCTGCAATGTGCAGAAGGTCAGAGTAGATGATCATGATAGTCCCTTCTGATCATAGTCTAGGAGTCTACAAAATTACAACCCCTTGTACTTATCACAATGTTTGAAGAGGCCACCAGCATACTCTGGGAATAACATTAAAACCTAACACATTAATTACATCATTTTCAATATGTACCTTCACATTCCACTGAGACTTTTTTTTAAAAAAGTATTTTATAAGCAATTCAGTTTATTTAGAAATCAAAATATGAATGTGTTAAAGTGTTACTAGTTGCTTCTACCTGCACACCTAAAATATATCTTAATATATAGCACAGTGTGAATTTAGTATATTTATTCTCAATATATAGATTACTGCCGAAGGCATTCTGCACCAAAAAATTAAAAATGCTGCATACAATATTTTAAAATTCTGCACAATTCTGCAAATTTCATTTGTCAATAAATAAATGCAGAGGCTCCAGCATGGCAGTGGGGAGCACAGGCCACTGGTTGCACAAAGGTGGGCGATCACCCTGCAACCTCCCCACCCACAGCACACGACTCAGCGGTGACGCTGCACCTGACCCTAACACAGCACAAGGCCTGGGCCTGCCCCAGAAACACCCTGGCATCCTGCCCCTCTGTGCAGAGGTCCATAGGTCTTCAGAGACTCAGTCCTCTGGCCAAGCCGCCTACACTGTCCCCCTTTCTGGGATAGGCCCAGTTGGACAATGTAGCTCAAAGCCCTCAGTAATGTCCTGTAGCCCTCCCCAGGCTCTGGTCCTCAGTCTGACCAACAGGGCCCATCTCAGTACTCTAGTTGGCCAGCTTACATGTGAAGGTTCCTGCTCTGGTGTGGAGCAGCACCCCCAGGACTTCCTTCCTGGGGTCTCCTCACCTGCCCTTTAGTCCTCTGACCCAACTATAGAGCTGGTATCAGTCTAGATTAGCCCCATTCTGGGGGTAACAGTTCCACAGTTCCCTTCCCTGGGACCATCTTAAGTGAGTCCTAGCAGCCAGCCAGAAGCTATTCTCTAACTTCTCCAGTTCCTGCCAGCAACTACCTGTCTTAGCCCTTTGCAGCCAGCCTAGAGCACCTGTTGCTCCTCCACTCCCTGCTAGCAGATTGATCTATCCAGGTCCTTTCAGCTCCTGCAGCCAGCCAGGAGCACCTCTTGCTCCTCAAGTCCCTGCAAGGAGATTGTGCTCACTTGGGTCCTGCAGCTCCTTTTATATGAGCCTGCTGTGCCATCATTGGCTGCTACTTGCAGCCTCCCTGATTGGCTGCTTCCTCTGCAGCCACTGTAGCCCGCTTGGAGGACCTCTCCACTGCTCCTTTCCTGGGATGGGTGTGGCAGGACCCTGAGGCCTCCAGTGGGAAACCTTTGGGCCTAGTCCACCCCATCACAGTGCCATTTGATGGCCACTTTTGAACAAGCCAATAGTAATCAATTACAAAAGATATTCCATTTCTTAAGGAGGAATAGCTAATGCCCAACAGCTATCAGAAAGGAAATATTATATGCCTCGCTACACATATATCAAGACATGTAAAGTTCACAAAGCCAATGTTAGCATTCCAGATTATTACATGGATATACCCTGGAGAATACTGTCCTTTTACAGCCCACAAATTCAGGCTGGCCACTTGTGACTGGTACAATCCAGCTTCTATGTGTTTCTACATAACAACAGGAAAATGTTTCTCACGTCAATATGCCAAAATGCTAAAAGGTTCTGCTCACAGTACAAAGATATACAAATACACAAGAAACTATCTGGAAACATCCCTTGAAAAGGTACCCCTCACACAGCAGTCAAATGCGGAAGTTATCTGTAAGCCATTGTCAAACGCCTTGCCAAATACATAAGGAATCTTCTCTATCACAAGCATTACTCATGCCTTCTGCTTTCAGGTGTTTGTGACTGAACAGTTAAGTCTGTAACATCTGGAGGAACGATATGTCCTCAGACCCTTATTTTAGCATATTCTTTTGGTCCCACATTGCAGTGATTGGCTGAAAGTCTGAAACAAATGCGTGTGTTGATGAGGCACCACTGTAAGTGTAAACTAGAGATTTCCAGTTTATCATCTTCTGTGTATCAAGAATTAAACATCTAACAGATCCATTTATCAAAAGGAAACACTGCAGTATGAAGTTGGCTTTGATGTGCTGAGGTAATCTATTAGATATATATCAGGTGACTGAGAGGAAGGAATTTGGCAGGTACACAGTCAGTCAGATTTATTATGTTCTTTGTACACTCAGCTAGCGAGAAATAGAGGACTCCAGTCAGGGTTAGGCAGCTGGAGAAGGAAAGTTTTACTCAAGAACACACACAAGTGTAGACTATATATGGAGCTATTGCAGTAATTGGCTACAAACTGACCATGTACAGGACTAGTGCCAGTCTCCAAAGCCTGTCCCAAGGCCAGATACACAACTAATATGAACGGCAAGCAGAGGATTCAAAATAAAAAAAAATGGCTGACTACCTTCTGGTACTCAGAAATCTGCAAGCAATTAAAAATTTTACCCCATAAAAATTGTATTTCCAAATCAAAATCTAGAAGTGGCAGATTTTTTTTTCGGTTCAAAAGCTAGATATTTTTAAATGTTTAGTTAGCTACAAAATCTTTAATTAGAACAAAAAGTAATCATCCAAGAGTTTTATTTTATACAAGTCACAGAACCATTACTTTTCTCTCTCAACTTGCTACTTTATTAATTTACTGAACAGTCTTGAACTAGAAAGCACGGATATAAAAGTAATGATTGGGGAATTTGAAAACTGAAGTGGAACTTAAAAGATTATTACACAGAGTTTTAGTCCTATATAGTAGGTACAATTTATATTTTCATTCCATAGCAAAACTTGAAAACCCACAATAAAATTGAAAAAATGTCAGTGCAATAAACAGGATGTGTTTTGGACAGAAAAGAAAGAATACTCTCTATTTCTCTCAGTCTGTGGTAAAATGAACAAATGTGTAACTGGTTATTGCTTTTTATTATTTACTGTATCTTTAAGAACAATTTTCTATTATGATTGTTGCGTTTCCAACATCTTTTGACAAGTTTATTTTTTCATTACATGAAAAAGAAAACATTTTTATAACTTATGGTTTTAATACAACAAAGAAAAAAACTTTTTGAAGCCACAGTTGGATTTGTTTGTCTTCATCGAGCTAGAAATACTTTCATAAAAATTAAAAAGGAATAATCCTAAGTATTTGCATATTTATTTATATTTAATTGTTAGCAGAATTTTAAACAATTGTTCTGGAGAGAATTACAAATACCTGAATGAATTCATATATCTCTTGTCACTGATACTCTGCCAGGCAATGCAGACTCATCCACACCTGAATGTGGGTATTTCAAATATAAAGTTTACATACAGTGGATAAACTAGGGCTCGGTCTGTGTTTTTTCCCTAGGAAAATGTAAATCAATAACTCTGGTATTCTGTCCATGTTCAAACCTCTTCCCTGTCACACACACACACTCTCTCTCACTCCCTTGACTTCATCGCCTCAGTCCAGGAATATATCTAACTATGCATTTAACATCACACACATCCTTAGTAATTTTTCATTTCTCTTCCAGCTCTTTGACACCTCAATACTTTTTCTAACTAGTTCCACCCTTATTTTCATATATTCCTCCAAGTTGGACCCACCAACGCTCTTCACATGATCATACTCTCCTAGGGTGAAATTCTGGCCTTACTGCAGTCAATGGCAAAACTCCCACTGACTTCAGTGGGGCCAGGATTTAACCCCAAAAATGTTTTTCTCCCTGGGATACACTGTTCCATTAATGCAGTACTATATGGGAAAGTCTTCTTCCATCTTCTGGTCTGGAGTCTTAAAATGCTACTCATCTTTGGGACAGTGGCTAAATGTCATAGTTTGGTCCTGTATGTGTTTTTATTAATTTTTTCAGAGTAGAGCCACACTTAATCCTTAAAGTACACTATGTAGTACTTTATGTCTTTACTCACCTCTATATTTTACTTATTTTAGGAATATATATGCATAAAACAATTACGTAAAGAAGAGAAAAAGATGGACTTTTAAAATTCTGCCTTCAGATCAGTAAGCCTATGCCTCCCATTTCAAATAAAACCTCTGAGCCTTTTTTCCTTGACACAGACTTAAATCCAATTTAATTATGAATGCTGATACAGGGGATAAAATAAATCAGTTGAATATACAAGATTCACCCTTGCAATTTTCCCCCTCTGATCTCTCTTGCTCTGAGCTGGTCTATTGTAGCTAGGCAACTGGAATAGTTTAAAGCTGATTTTTAATACAATTTAAACATTTCTGCAAATTAGTGCCAGGCAATGCAGAATCCGCTTAATTAAATTGGGATCTTATATATGGTCACTAAATTCAGTACAGTGGATACCACCATAAATAACCATCACAGAAAATAAAAAAAAAAATGTGTTAGTCACAGTAAAGAGTTATTTATTTTTCTTGGAACAGGCAGCTATAATACTGTATAATATAATTCCAAGGATATTACTAGTAACTACTAGAAAATATTGGGGATAGGATACGAAAGGAAGAGAGGAGTATGGGCTTGCTCCTGACACTACTGAAGTTAATAGAAGTTAATAAGAACATCAGAATGGCAGCACTGGGTCAGACCAAAGGTCCATCTAGCCCAGTATCCTGTCTTCCGATGGTGACCAATGCCAGGTGCCCCAGAGGGAATGAACAGAACAGGTGATCCAACCCGTCACCCATTCCTAGGTTCTAGCAAACAGAGGCTAGGGACACCATCCCTGCCCATCCTGGCTAATAGCCATCGATGGACCTATGCTCCATGAATTTATCGAATTCTTTTTTTTTTAAACCTTGTTATAGTCTTGTCCTTCACATCCTCTGACAAGGAGTTCCACAAAGGGTTGACAGTGTGTTGCCTGAAAAAATTACTTCCTTTTGCCTGTTTTAAACCTGCTGACTATTCACTTCATTTGGTGACCCCTAGTTTGTGTGTTATGAGAAGGAGTAAATAATATTTCCTTATTTACTTTCTCCACAACTGTCATGATTTTATAGACCTCTATCATATCCCCCTTAGTCACCTCTTTTCCAAGCTCGAAAGTCCCAATCTTATTAATCTCTCCTCATGCAGAAGCTGTTCCATACTCCTAATAATTTTTGTTGCCCTTTTTTGAATGTTTTCCAATTCCAACATATCTTTTCTGAGATGGGATGATCACATCTGCACATAGTATTCAAGATGTGGGTGTATCATGGATTTATATAGAGGGCAATATGCTATTTTCTGTCTTCTTATCAAACCCTTTCTTAATGATTCCCAACATTCTGTTTGCTTTTTTAACTGCCACTGTACATCGAATGGATGTTTTCAGAGAACTATCCATAATGACTCCAAGATCTCTTCCTTGAGTAGTAACAGGTAATTTAGACCCCATCATTTTACATGCATAGTTGGGATTATGTTTTCCAGTGTGCACTATTTTGCATTTATCAACATTGAATGTCATCTGCCATTTTGTTGCCCAATCACCCAGTTTTGTGAGATCCCTTTGTAGCTCTTTGCAATCTGCTTTGGGCTTAACTATCTTGAGTAGTTTTGTATCATCTGCAAACATTGCCACCTCACTGTTTACCCCTTTTTACAGATCACTTATGAATATGTTGAACAGTACTGGTCCCAGTACAGACCCCGGGGGACACCACTATTTACTTCTCTCTACTCGGAGCATTGACCATTTATTCCTACCCTTTTTTCCCTATCTTTTAACCAGTTACCGATCCATGAGAGGACCTTCCCTCTTATCCCATGACAGGGTTTTGACACTGAATTCATTGGGAGCAAGACTGGGTACTATGTGTCCTTAAAAATAGAGTCATTTTACTGCATGATTTTTTAAAACTGCAATTTTCATTAAGGATCATAATTGTTACCTTCCTAAATTGGCATTTATTTCCTTTCCAGCCTTTCTTACTTGTCTCTCCTGTTTTCCCTCTACTCTCTTCCTCTGTGTTTTCCCTTCCTCACATCCTTTGTTTTTTTTCTTTTCAATGGCACTAGTAATATGTATCAGTGATAAATACTCCCTCCTACTTAAATTTGATTTTGCAATTCAGGAGAACCTGGGGAAAAGGGTCTTTTAATACTTCCATGTGTAGTCAATTGGATCCAAATGAGAAGAAGGTAAGAGTTGCCTGGAAATATGAAGACCACACAATACATTTCATTTTCTAATGGATTTGGTAGTATTTCTTTACCGCACTGCTTCCCCTTGAAATTACACTGCATTCTGTAACTTTAATGCTTTTTTGTTGTTGTTGTTACTTTAGTGATACATGTAACAATCTTGTTCAATGATAAAAACATGGAAATTGCCAGACTGGATCAGATCAGTGCTCCAGACCAATATTCAGAGGCTTCGGAGAAAGATGGGAAAAAAACCACAATGGATAATTAGGGGGGTAGGGAAGCAGCCCATAGTGGAAATTATTAATACTTCAAATTTTAGTAAGTTCTTGGTGTCAACTGTATGTTGTTGTAAGGAGTTCCACCAGTTAATTTTATGCTGGATAAAAATGTATTTCTTTTTGGCAGTTTTCAATAGTTGTTGCACTTCATCTTCACTGAATGGTCCTTTGTCCTTGTATTATGAAAAAGGGCAGTAGGAGCACCCAAGAGGAGGCTCTCTACCACTGATTTTGTATACTTCTAGTATATACACATTCTTATTCCTCACTTCTCTACATTAAACAGTCCCAAACATGTCAATATCTCCATGCATCTAATTATTTACTTCACAAATCTCTGAATCGCCTTTCTTTCTGTTATATCCTCTCTGAAATAGGGTGATCAGAACTGAACCCAGTATTCCAAAGGAGGGTGTGTGTGTGTGTGTATATATATATATATATATAATGTTCAGCATCAATTTGTATCCTATTCTTTGTCATCATACCATTTTGTTTTCTTTTCTGACTGATAACATGCATTGAGCAGAGGTTTTTCACTGAGCTGTCCACAGAGATACTTAAGAGTTTTCTTGTGTGATTAGTTAATTTAGAACCCAGCAATGTTTATGAATAGTTCAAATTATTCCTTCCGATGGGCATTCCCTTGCATTGGTCAACACTGAATTTCATCCACCATTACACTGCCTATTCACCTAGCTTAGTTAAATCCCTCCAAAGTCCCTCACTGTCTTTAGTTTTGACTAACGTCCATAATTTTGTGTAATCTGCAAGTTTTACCACCTCACTACTCATCTTTTGTTTGAGATCATTAATAAATATACTTAATAACATATGTCCTGTCCTAGCATAAAATTCTAGTGGTGCCCCACCATTTACCTTTTGTTTTTTCTGTCTCTTAGCCAGCTTCTGATCTAGGACAGTACTTAACTTCTCACTTCATGACTACTTAGTTTCCTTAGTATCCTCCTGTGGGAGACTTTGAAGTAGTATTTTTTTAAACGCCAAATAAATTATATCTAGTGGCATTCCTTGATCCAAAACTTTGTTGACACTTTCAGAGAATCAATTATAAACCAAGACAGCTGCATTCAAAGTCTTATGAATACAGCTTTACAGGGAGAGAATTCATCTTGATTTCATTATACAATGCTTACCTTCAGTAAAGCCTCAGACTGGGGGAGGAATTAGGGAATGCTGTTCCCCTTTATTAAAATAATCAGTTTACTGAATATCTGGAGAGAAGAGAAAGCAATGATTAAGTGTTTACTATTCAAGCCCAGCCAGCTGTAGTATCAAGTCGCATACTGTAGCTCACATCATAATCAATTACTTCCCACAAAAATTTACAAACAATGGGAACTGTTTAAGCAACAGTTCACTTGATGTCTACTTTTCCACACTGGAGCCAGTAACTAACCAAACACTAACAATCTTCAAAATAAAAGTCTGGAACAGATACAACATCAATTTTACAAGCGAAAGCTAAAAGGAAGGAGGGGTTACTTTTGATAGAAAGTTTGTCATAAAAATAAACATACCCTCTTCAATAACAGAGACTTCCCCCCCCCTCCATCTGTGTTTATAACATGTAGGTTTTGTATATAAATGTTGGACTCTTTGTATTATAAACGAACTACTAGATCAAGTAAAAATATTTCAGGCTAAATACTCAGCTGATCAGCTGAGGCCAATAGAGCTATGGACTATTTATACCAGCTGACAATATAGCCTACAGTTTTCCATGTCTCAAAACTGATGTATTAAGAATGATATAGTTATAGTCCTTGACCATCAGTGCAGTGGCTCTGTGAGGGTGCATGTGCAATAAAAATATTTATTTTTACTGATTTATACTGATAAGAAAGTTTTTAAAAAACCTTGCTATGATCAGTCACTCCACAAATTTACAGATTCTTAAACTTCCTCTTCCTGTATGTCATCTTGATCATTCATCTTGGTGTTCAGATAATTTACAACACATTAAGTGGGTGTTAGATTGTTGATGAGGGAAGTCTAAATTTATTGTGGCAAAGTTTCTGAAGTCCTACTCTGTGGAAGTGGTACAGGTAAATATATCTTTCTCCTCCTCCAATGCAATCACATAGTCCAAATCAGTAGAACTCTTGTGTTTAATGGCTTGGTAAACCTTAGCTGTTTCTACTCTGAGGCAGCCAGCTTTACACATTGTGAGAAATGTTCTATATTTAAATTCTCAGCCAAGATTGAGCTAATTCATGTTGGGCAGGCTGCCTTCATAGGGACAGAGATATGTCTAGAAGAGACAAATGCAACATATCCTCCATTTGAATTTCAGCCCTCCTTACTAACTGAGAATCTAGAGGCACCGCAGAAACTTCATTCTGTGACTTGGACCCATGTCTCTTAAAGCTTGTAAAACTCAAGGAATTAGGTGCTTTGTTCATCAGTAGCCGAGATTTGCTAATGCCTCCCTGAAGTAGGAAAGACTACTAGTTTCCCACAAATGAGTACTTGAATCCATGCTAAAAAAAAAACAACAACACACCTCTTGCTGTTCACCAATTATTTTCATGTGCCCTTTTGGGAAGAACAGCATACAGTCATAGAGTTTAAGGGCAGACAGAACCACCAGAGCATCTAGTCTGACCTCCTGCATCTCACAGACCATCAACACCCACACACTATATTCAACAACCTAAATTAGACCGAACTATTACAGCCTACAGGAGATTAGACTATTATGTGCCATAGGAAGGACCAAGGTGCACCAGTGCCCAAGGTCCTGGAAATGGAAGGGAAATGATTAAGTGAGATGTACCCAGATAATTCTGGTGAGAGACACGGATCCACATGCTGCAGAGGAAGGCAAAAACCCTCAAAATCATTTCCAATCTGACCTGGGGGAAAATTCCTTTGTGGCCCCAGATACAACCATCACCTAGACACTGAGCATGTGTGCAAGAACCAGCCAGTCAGGAGGCTGAGAGAAAATTCTTGATGCCATCTCAGAGCATTGGACCACCCAGTCTAGTACTCCATCCCCAGCCATGTCCATCTGATACTTCACAGACAGGAGACCAGAAACAAAAATATGTGGGGGAGGCAATCCCTTCCTGACCCTGCAGGTGTCTGGTAAAGCCCTGAAGCATGAGCTTTGGGGAATATAAAGCAAACTGGAAGTGAGCCATAGGGCTGCTGATCCCTTCTCCCTATCACAAGCCACCCCATCATACAATCACACTTGTAAATTTGTCCAGATGTCTCTTAAAACTAATTAAGTTGCTTGCCCCCATAATTCCTATTGGGACATTGTTCCACAACTTCATTCATTTGATAGTTAGAAACCTTCTTCCAATTTCCAGCATGAATTTGTTCATGTCCAGTTTATACCCATTTGTTCTTCTATCAACACTGTCCTTTAGCTTAAATAGCTCTTCACATTCCTGGTGTTTACCTATCTGATATATTTATAGAGAGCAATCATATCCCCTCTCCGACTTCTCATTACTAAACTAAAGAAGCTGAGCTCTTCCAGTCTCCTCTCATAAAATAGATCCTCCATTCCTGATCATCTCTATAGCTTTTCTCTGCACCTGTTCCAGTTTGAATTCATCTTTCTTGAACATGGGAGACCAGAATTTTACACAGTATTCCAAATGAGGTCTTACCAGTGCTTTGTACAATGGTATTATTACTTCTCTATCTCTATCGGAAATGCCTTGCCTGATGCAATCCTAGGATTGCATTTGCCTTTTTCACAGCCACAACACACTGGTGACTCAGTCATCTTCTGATCATTCCAAACACCCAGGTCTATCTCCTCCTCTGTCGCTTACAACTGAGAGCTTGTAGCAGAAATTATTAGATCCTACGTGCATGACCATGCATGGAGCACTTTTGAATTTCATCCCATTTCTGTCACTCAAGCTTTCAAGGTCATCTCAATCTTGCTGTATAAAATTATGACCCTCTTCTATATCAACAATGCCTCCCAACTTTCTATCATGAGCAAATTTCATTAGCATACTTCTACTTTTTTTGCCAAGCTCATTAATAAAAATACTGAATAAGATTATCCCAAGACTGATCCTTAGGAACTCCACTAATAACCTCCTTCCAGACAGATAGTTCATCCCTCAGCACAATGCATTGCCAGTTCCTTATCCACCTTACAATTCTTGTACTTGTCCCCATCTTCTCTAATCTAACTAATAATTTTCCCATGTAGTACCATGTCAAATGCTTTACTGAAGTCCAAGTATATTAGTTATTTTCCTTCTCTAAAAAAAGATCAGTTATTTTCTCAAGAAAGGAAAACAGGTTAGTCCGTCATCATCTACCTTTGGTAAATCATGTTGCATTACATCCTCTTTACCATTTATCTCCATGAATTTAATTATTTTTGCTCCACAATTTGCTCTGAAGCCTTGCATACTACTGAGTTCAGACTAATAGGTCTGTAATTGCCTGGATGACTTTTTTCTCTTTCTGAATGATAAACTGGTATGACATTAACTATTCTCCATTCATATGCTATAAATATATATAATTTGTGATTGCTACCACTGATACATCAACAGACTTGGATCCTGTTGCCACCACAGTTAACTTTAGGTAGGGTGGACACAGCGCTACCTTCCCTAAGGGGTGACATCTTTCCATTTGGTCCCTCCAACAAAGAGCTCCCCTAACTGATCATAGTTTATTTTTTTCCTTCACATTAGTACTGCAGCTAAAATGGTTCTGCCACTTCCAAGAACAAAGAAGCGCAGAACAACGTATTTTCCCCATGTTAAAAAAAAAAAATCCTTATTACTGTTTCACTGAAGCTCTAGAGCCTCAATGGTTTGGAGAAGGAACTTGAAAATCTGGCAAGGGTGGGTGAGGTTAAGAAGTGTCCCTTATATCAGAAATGTGTCTTTTGCCATCCCCATGGAAATCTACACAAGTTTCTCAAGTTATAAGTTTCTGAATATACAAATTCACAAATGCTCAGTAGAGGCTTGTTAGAATTTAGCAGCTAAGTTCTCTGAAGATTCTGTGTGCACCAAACATGCTCCATCCAACAGAGCATCAAAGTGCTGACTAGACTGTACATTTGCTAACTTCACAGAGTGACTGTGCATGCTCCATCCCAGGACTCCAGGGCAGGATGGGGAGGCTGAAATAAAGGGAGCACTGAGAGCACAGGAGACACAGTCTCAGTGTTCCCCTGATAACTGCCTGGCAACAAGAGGAGAAGGAAGTAGTACCCCACTCAAATGCAAAAAAGGGGTAAGGAGTAGAGAAGGGGGAAGTGATCATGTAACTGAACACTGTATTGTAATGCATATGCACAAGGAGGTCAAATAAAGATTCCACAGGCAATCCTAAATCCAGCAGTTCCTAATTTTTTGCAACCTTAACATTCTCTAAATATAGTTTTTAGTAATTTCATAGTACATATTATAAAGTGGATAACCCAGTTACTGATCACATAGCTCACAATGGTCCAGTTCTCTGGACCATTGGTGCACATGGGTCTAATCTTGCCATTTTTCCCTCAAATCAACATTCCCTACATACCCATTGCAGTTTCTGACTATAAAGCTATACCCTTTTCCTCAGATCTTCCCTTGCTCAAACTAGCTTAGGCTAGCTGTTCTCTAGCATGGTCTGAGACAGACTGCAAATCCCATTTTTCTCTAGACTTTGCTCTCAAGCAATTAATTACTTTTGTCTCTATTTCGCACAAGTAGAGATTTGAGTTTCTTTTTTTTGAAAGCACCCAGGCACTGTCCAGTTGACAATTCTAACACTCTATTCGAATGATCATAAACAATATGACAATTTTACAGAGAAAGAAAAATCATTAAAAAAATATAAACTTCCATACATTAATACTACTGCAACCATCACTAATTTGTCTCTAAACTTAGCTACAAAGAATTAAAACATTTACCTAGACCCACTATTAGCATCTTTTCCCCTCTGATCTCCTGTGGGAAAGTGCTCATAAAAGGTCTGTCTTTAAGAGAAGCCCCTCCCCCTTTTAGACGCATCCCTATCAAAGGCCTCACTGGTCAAAAGCCTCAATTAGCATTTTAGCATATCATCAAACACTTCAAACTGTCAAGGCTTCATACAAACTCAGAGGAGCAATAATACCCTGAGAACTATTTATATATTCTATTGTTTGAGGAAAAAAATGTATTTCCCAAGACATCAGATGTATCACTAACAGTTTTTCAGTCTCTAGAATAATAAATATATTCCTACAGAATCACACAAACATTACATGAACTTCACTACATTTCACAATATTTATAAAAGAAATGATACACACAAAGCCAATGCATTTTCTGTTTCAAAAGCTTCTTTCTTCTATATCACCCTTATTATTAGTCAAACTGTAAACTCATCGAAATGACTAGGAATCCAGATAATGAAGCAAAACATTGCTTTAGTTTAATTTTGTTTCTACATAGCACAATCTATATAATTTGGAAATCTGCATAATTGAAACTCGAGGTGTTAAGTCAATTTTTTTTTGTTAGTTTCTACACTTCTCTCTTTCACAGGGTTTATTATTTCTGCCTTTGTTCAGAAACTATTTTTAAACTTTTTTTTATCATTAGCACTTTTTTTAAACCTCACTGAACCAAATTCTGATTAACACTTTTCTGTTCCCTCTCCTTTGGTCCATCAAAATTATTGCATCAAGTCCCATATGCATTAATGGTAGTTTTGTTGTACATGCAAATCCACTGTATATTGAGGAGAAGCATGTGATACTTTGTATAGAATGTATGGGCTTGATTCTGTAATTTAATCATTCTCCACTTATATCTAAATGGTACAATGTAAAAAATCTAACACTAATTAGATTATAGTTAAAATGCTGTAAAATTAAAGTAAGATTTGTAAGTACTTCATAACAAAAAATATTTCAGTACTTATGTCAGGCATCAAAATCAACATCAGTAGCAGAAGGAATGCCCATCTCTTCTCTGCCCTATATATTCGCTCCACCATAACTTCCATACCTGAGTAATACTGTATTACTTTATAAAAATTACAAAAGCTCTTCTGCCACCAGATCTGCAATTCTCTGAAATTTGGAATAAGTTACGTATAGCACTGGCTAGCAGCAGTGTTCACATTCAACTATTAATGTGCTGGTATTTTGCCACCCTTTGACAAGTGTATTCCTCTTCACATCTGTATGCCTGTATCTTCATTGTGATGGCATATCCCAAAGACAAATTTTTAAAATTTTGTATGATCAGGTGAGCCATGAAAAATACTTGTATGTCCACTGTGCAGAACTTTGAGAATTAGGCAAAAGGAGACAGTACAGCTCATTTTGTTCAAAGAGGACAAATGTGGATAGCATTAGAGACAGTTAAAATAATGCATAAGGTATACATATTTGAAGAACACATTTCTTGATCACATATAAAGTTGAATAAGCTGTTTGCATCCTGACATGGGAATTTGACTATTGACTTTAGTGGGGAAAAAAGAGTGTCTCTCTCTCTTTGTTTCTTCTGCATGTTAGATTTGTCCTACACAATATACCAAAAAAATAAATAAAAGTGTTTAAAATGTGTACCATTTGTAACAAGTAACAAAAATAAGCCAGTGTTTTTTTAGTAAGTGAGCTGCAGAACTTTTGTTTTAAAAGTTTTTAGTAGCAATAAAAGAGAGTCACATATGATCTCCAGCAGTTTAAATGTGTATACATCTCTTACTATATATGCCCTTTTTACTTTTTTTTTTTTACTTTTGAAAATAAAAAGTAAATTTTGGCTTTACCGTACAATGGTTTGCTCCATTTTCTTGAACATAGAAATTTTGTTTCTGCAATGGCTTTGCCTTTTAAACAGATTTAATCTTGACTAGATTTAGATTGATGAAAATATAAAGAAAAACATTAGTGCCCCCTAGTGGTAACAATCTGCTTTTGAAAACAAAGTCTTCCATATACAAATATTACTCTGGAGTGCCATAAAAAGTTTGCCTTATAAATAATTGTGTTTAGTTCTCTTATAACATATGCACACCTTCTTATATAATCAGTAGTTAATGGGACTAGATTGGTAAAGCATTCAAGAGATGTCTCTAGTTTAACTCAAAATTGCATACATTTATACTCACAAATACACACAATTTCTTCAGGTAATGAACAAACATAGCCTATAATTAAATTTGCTTATCTACTTATATTAGCTACTGTATTTAAAAAGAGAACCTCTTAAGAAAATCATCATAAACAGTAATTAACACTTGGTTTGTTGGTTAAATGTTCAAGACAAGCTAAAATAAAGAGAGAGAGAGAGAGAGAGTGTTGAGCTCAGACTTTTCTGTAAACCTTTACGACAAGGTATACTACTTAATAGTGCGATGTGTCCCAGTGATGTCAATAGGACTGTTTGCAGGGTTAGCATATGCACAAGAAACATGTACTGTTAAAATGTTTTAAGGTAGGGTTTAATATGTATAGGATATAAGTTTATCAGACCAAACAAACTCATTACTTGGACAAAATTCCCAGTGATGTCAATGGGAACTACCTAAAATGAGGGGGCAGTATCTAGCCCATTCCACGTTAAGAGTATGAAAAACACAATGCACAATAAAAACATCACCAGACCTCTGAGATATAGAAGAAGTTACTAATCTACCATAGAAGATACAATGAGTAGGCCAAAATGAGTTACTCCTTATTCAGTCCTTATTTAGGGTGCATCTTCACAGCAAAGTTAACTTGAGTTATCTACACTGGAATAACTCCTCTCAAGATAGCCCAGCTCAAATGAGAATGGTCACACTGTGAAACACTCAAGTTGCAGTATTCACAACGGAACTGTACTCGCTTGTGAGCAGCACCAAGACTTCTGAGGGCACATCCCATGGTTCTTAGGGTTGAAATAAGCTTAGCTGCTCCATGTATTCTTTCCTAGAGAATAGTGGAAGAACTTGTCTGTCCTTTCTGGGCACACGGGAGGATCTGTGGGAAGGCACTGGAGGACTAGCAGGACTTGAGTGGCACTAGCTGGTGTCTACACTACAGAGTGGTGATGTTAGCAATTGACGAGTTGTGCACACTTGAATTTAGTCCATACCCCGATAGACTCTAATTAAACACACCACTATGCCTGAGTTGAGGGGTTTTGCGGTTGGACAGGGCTCGAGTTAGGGACAACATTCAAGCTTGAGTGATAATCTGAGTTAACTTTGCAGTGAAGACAAGCCACCACTGAAATCATTATTTTTTGTGAAGTTAGTGGACGCCTGCTCTTCTGAGAAATGAGTTAAAATGGAGGAAATCTCAGGATTTGGCCCATAGGATTTCACCTGTCCACCTACCAGTGCAAGTTTACTCCCTAAAGTAAATACTGTACTCACTTATGTATACTTTCATATTTTTCATCATGAATATAAAGAAAAATATAAATAATGTTATCCACCTGGCAGATTTGTTTTCTGGCCTTAGATTTTTTTTTCTTAAAGGATACTGTCAGGTCCCATGTGAGCTAAAATTTAAGCTTTTAAAAAACCATGATTTGTTACCTTTAAAAAAAAAAGTTAAACAAACACCAATACTAGCGTTGCAGAATTTTGGAGACTGTGAGAGTGAAATTGCCTAGAAGTTTATTCCAAACAGAAGTTGTCTATTAGGCAAATTCTCCACTGATGTGGCTCCACTGAAACAAACAGCATTACCCCAGCAGAGAATTGGGCTCATATATTTTCTTTGTCTGAGCTGATATACAAAAAGTAAATAGCATAAATAGTAAAAAAAAAATATTTTGAAAAACAAGAGGATTTTTTTTTAAAAAAATAGGGGTTTGTGACATACCATGAGTGCAGTCCAGACTAATGAGTAATTGAGTCATTCCAGCCCTCCACCGTGGGGTGCCCTTTACAACGCCTTGCTTCTGTAGCCTCCAACCTGGACTGCTCACAAACAGCCTCCAGCATGTAAGTCACTCCCAGCTATGTCTGTGTGTGCTGCAGCCAGCCAGCTACACCTTGGTTCTTACCAGCCTTAAAGATTACCACAGGGTGACCCCAACACACTCCCATTCCCAGATATTCCCCCAGGAATGTATGTCCTGTGCTACCCAGCCCTCTCCTGGACAGTACAAATATACTGAGGCTGTTATTCCTTTAAGGGAATAATACGCACCCAACTTCTTACCCCAAATGGAATCACACAGATATTTCAATTTGAAACCACTGGATTAGATAAAACAATAAAACAAGTTTACTAACTACAAAGAGACAGATTTTAAGTGACTACAAGTAATAAAGCATAAAAGTCAGAAATGGTTACAAGAAAAATAATGATCAAATGCTTACTGGTGCCTAACAAACTAGATTAGATTCAACGCAAAGTTCCCTCACCACATGCTTTCAGCAGTTTCACTGACCAAACTTTTTCTTAGGTGCAGAGAATGCAATGGGGAGGGAGTGAAGGGCAACAAGCAGTCTGAGTGGAAGGAAACTCCCCCTTTCCTGTCAAAGAATTGCCATTTAGCAAGTAATGGTCCATCAGCCTTGTTTACACTTGGCAGAGATGTCACCTTTCCCTTTGTCTCTGAGGAACTGGTTTGACCACTCCCCAGATTTATCTGGAAAACACGCTTTTAGTCATGATCTCATCTTATGTTTATAACTTCACGAATAATGCTGCTACCTGCATTTTGCCATGATATTGCTGATCAGTAAATGAGTTTTTAAACAATAGCTCAGAAAGAAAACATTATTACAATGGTATGTAGCCTGTGGATGTAGGGGTATGTTCTCTCATAGGCTTTTAACTTACATTTCTGTTTTTTAATAAGACTTTTAACCTGCTTCTTTAAAAGATTTGCATCTCTCATTGTATCATCATCTGTTTGACTTTTTAACGTGGAAAAACAAAATAAACAAACATTTCCCTCAATCTTGCAACGGATGGGTATAGTTGGACCCATGGCCCCGTCCAGACCCCCACTGAAGTCTCTCTGGTTCCAATATTCCATAGTGCTAGGTGGATATATCTTTTTAATGTCTTGTCATCTGCACTGTATCTCTGGTTTTAAAAAAAACTCTTCTTTGCTCATCCCTTTTGTTTGTTTTAATTTCTGTCACTTTCTGATTTCTTAGTAACTCATTCCAGAAATGGAGATTACCTACCTGTAACTGGAGGTTCTTCAAGATGTGTGGTTGTTATCTGTATTCCATATGTATGGTGCACATGCGCACCATACATCCGAGTCTGGAAGTATTTCCAAGCCATGTCCATTGACCTGCACGTGCGTCTTCTCGTGCTCTCAACCGAGGGCATAAGGGATAATGTGGGTTGATGCCACTCCAGTTCCCCTCTTACCCATTGTTCAATCAAGTCTGAAGCAGAGGGGAAAGGGGACAGGTAGTGGAATACATGTAGGGACCATACATCTCAAAGAACCTCCAGTTACAGGTAAGTAACCTTCTCTTCTTTGAATGATGGTCCCTATGTGTGTTCCACACATGGGTGACTTACAAGCAGTAATCAGTGCAAGGGAAATGCTAGGAGGTTAATGGCAGAGCCCTCTGTAGTACAGCGTGACCCACAGCTGTATCTGTGGCTGTTGCGAGAGTTAGGGTGTAGAGTGTTGCAAATGTTTGGACATATTGCCACTTTGTGGCTTTGCAGATGTCCTGCCATGGTACGTCCACTACCAAGGCCAAGGAGGTAGCCTGAGCTCGTGTACAGTGAGCTGTAACAGCCCTGGGAGGGGGAAGGTTTCAACCTTTATAACATTCCACTATGCAGTCAGAGATCCACTTAGAGATCCTTTGGGAGGCTATGGCTTGACCCTTGAAATGCTCTGTGGTGGGGATCAAGAATCGCAGTGATTTTTGAAAGGGTCTAGTTCTGTGTAGGTAGAATGTGAGGGAGCATCTGATGTTGAGGGAGTGCAGAGTTCTCTCACTGGGGGAGGCATGTGGCTTTCAATAGAACACAGGCAAGTGTATGGATTGGTTGAGATGGAATTCAGACACCCTCTAGGGAGTGGAATTTGGGGAGTAGTCTCAATGAGAACTTTTCCTTCCAGAACACTGTGTAAGGAGGGTCCACCATCATGGGTGCAAGCTCGCTGACCATTCTGGACAAGGTGATGGCAACCAGGAATGCCTCTTTCATGGAAAGGTGGGTCATGGAGCAGGTTGTCACGAGTTCGAAGAGCACTCTCGTGAGGGCCAAGAGGACAAGGTTAAGGTCCCTCTGAAGTACAGGTTTGATGGCCAGTGGAAAAGTTCTGAGCAAGCCTTTCATGAAGTGCTCCATTGTAGAGTGTGTAAAGACAGATTTGCACTCTATTGGTGGAAACAAGTCACTAAGCACCTCCAGATGTATCCAGATAGAGTTGAGAGTGAAGCACGATGTTTCAAGAGTGAGGAGTTATGTCTAGGATGACTGGAACAGTCACTGTGTCCAGAAAATGGTGGTTGTGGTCGCCCACTGCAGTAATCTATGCCCCTTCATCCTACAGCATATTCTGGTGGACTCTTTCCTGTTTCAGGTGAGGATTTGCCAGACTGGAGCAGAGCATGCACAGTCTATGTTAAGTGCCCATCCAAATACCAGACTATGAGGTGGAGAGAGCCAGGTTTGGGGTGCTAGAGTCTGCCCCAGTCTTGTGTGAGGGAATCCGAGAATGTCTGGAGTCTGATTGGTGGTCATGTGGAGAGCTTTAGGAGGTCAGTGAACCAGAACTGCTGGGGCCAGTAGGCGCTATGAGGAGGACGGTTGTCCTGTCTCAGCAAACCTTGCAGATAATTTGAGGCAGCAGGAGAATGGGAGGAAAGGCATATCGGAGGTTGCCTGGTCCAGGGAAGGAGAAGAGTGTCCCTCTGAGAGTCTCAGCCTATGGACCCCTGGAGCAAGAGAGGGGGAAGTTTCCAATTTGTTTGACAAGCGAAGCGGTCCCACAGAGGGCACCCCACTTTGTAGAAGATGATGGTTAGGACTGTGTCATGCAGTTCCCATTTGTAGTCTATTTATGGACTCCCACTGAGTGTAAGGCCAGAGAATTCTGGGCACCCAGCAGGTATGTGGCCTGTATGATTACCTGGTGTTACCTGGTGCCTGACACACCAGTTCTGCAGGTGGATCAACTCTGAAGAGGAGGGGGGAAACCTGGCTTCCCCCTGCTTGTTGATGTAGAACACCACTGTGATGCTGTCTGATAGAATCTGTATGTGAAGGGAACATGAGGGAAAGGAAGGCTTTGCAGATGAGATTGCATTGCCCTGAGTTCCATGACGTTTGCGTGTAATCTGGCTTCTCCTTAAGTCAACGTGCCTTGAACCATGTGGTCATCTAAGTGGGCACTCCAGCCTACAAGGGAGGCATCTATCCTGATGGTGGCCTGTGATGTGGAAGGGCTAAAAGGAGGAGTGTTGATCATGACCTTAGATGGATCAGACCACTGGGTGAGAGAGGCCAGACATCCACAGGGACGTGGCCCTGGAGTCAATGTGATGCCTGGTCAGTTCATAGGTGGAGTGGAGCAAACCTTGCAGGCATCGCAGATGGAGTCTTGTAAGGGGTGTTGCCATATGCTCCAAGAGGGAGAGGCATTAGCAAACTGTGGTGTGTGGCCTGTGGCAAATGTGGACAATTGGGGCTTTCATGGTGGATAAACAGTCAGCTGGGAGAAAGGCTCATGCTGTAATTGAGTCCAGTCTTACCCCTGTAAAAGTTTATTTTCTGTGTGAGTGACAAGCCAGACTTGTCTTCGTTCACAGAGATCCTCAGGGAAGCCAGGAGGGTTCGCAGAGATTGGATCAGAGAGACAGCTTCCCATCATGATTGTGCTACCAGGAGCCAGTCATCCAGATAAGGGAATACAATGTACCTGGCATCTCATTGGGGCCACTACAGCGGCAAATACCTTCATGAATACTCGTGGTGCTGTCGTGATGCCAAATGGGAGGAAGCAAAACTGGTCATGCTGGTGTCCCACCATGAAACAGAGGAACTTCATGTGAGATGGGTGGATGTCCACATGGAAGAATACATCTTTTATGTCGAGAACCATGAACCACACTCCCTGTTGGAGGGAGGGCATGATCAATGCCAACGTAATCATTCAGAACTTTAGCTTCCTGATAAATGTATTTAGCACATGGAGATCTAGATGGGTCTCTGCCCACAGCCCTTTTTCAGGATGAGGAAGTATGGGGAGTAGAAGCCTCTCCCTTGATACTGGGACGGGAAGCCCTCTATCATGCCCTTGAGGAGCAGGACATTGGCTTCCTGTTGAAGAATCAGTTGGTGGGATGACAATGAGGAGGGAAAGAGAGAAACTCTATGGAGTATCCATGGTGGATGATCTCCAGCACACAACTGTCCATGGTGATCATGTCCCAGCTGTGGAAGAATAGGGCAAGTCAGCTGCCAAAGATAAGTGGTGGTTAGCATCAGAGGTGGTTCACAGATCTTGACCGGTATGTCAAAAGTGACTCTTGGCCTGCAGCTGGGAAAGGGTTGAGGAAATGGCAGTGGCCTGGGCTGGGAATTGGGGCCTCTGATGGATGCTGATAGTAGGACAGTAGATCGGGTGAGGCTGTTTTTGAAAGAGCTGCTACTGGTGTTTGCTCCTGGAAGCTGGGGTGTAGATGCCCAGGGATCGCAGGGTGGACAGTAAGTCTTTCAGAGAGGGCAGGGACTTATCCGTCTTTTCATGGAAGAGGTTGGCCTTGTCGAAAGGAAGGTCCACGGTGGTATTTTGGACCATCCTGGGGAAACTGGAGGATTGCAGCCACGAGTCCCTGTGCATCATGAGGTTGGTGGCTAGTGAGTGGATGGCAGCATCAGCTGCGTCCACTGCAGCCTGGAGGGTTATCTTCACCACCAATCTCCCTTCATCTATGAAGGCCTGAAACTGGGACTGGTCATCTGTAGGGAGTTTGTCCTTGAATTCTGCTAGCCTGTTGTACGTGTTGAAATCAGACTTGGCTAGCAGAACCGGACAGTTCGCAATGTGGAACCATAGACCTGCTGAGGAAAAGGCCTGCCTGACCAGGTGGTCCAGCCACTTGGAGGCCTTCTCAGCTAGGGTGGACTATTGCAGTTGTTGTCGAACCCATTCTGCAGGGTTGAGTGGACTTGTAGGCTCTAAAGTTTTACATTGCTGTGTTTTTGAGTGCAGTTATGTAACCACCCCCCGGCCCAATCTACATTTGTAAGTTACACTTTCACGATAGAGAGAGTGCACTACAGTACTTCTATTAGGTGAATTGAAAAATACTACAGTGGAGTTGTATCTTACGTGGAGGTTAGGTTCTAAAGTCAGCGCGTAAGGCTAAAATCGTGTATAGTCAAAATTACCCTTGAAAATCCCTTAAATCACCCATAAAGTACAGTATACTGTACATGGTTTGGTGTATACAACCCTGTACAGTCATATGTATACAGAAATGTACATTTTATAATAAAAAGTACCTATGCAAAATATAATTTTACAGTACTGTATTTTTAATTACAGGGGGTAATTACAGGGGGTCATTAGCTTGATGTCGATCAAGGAGACAGAGGTGACGGAGAGCTTCGGTGACAGAGAGCGAGTCGTAGACAAAGTGGTTGGCTCTGGTTCAGCTCAAGAAGTTGATTGAGTAGGCTTATCTGCTGCTGGTTGTTTTTCCTTGAAAAACGTGGTGATCGGCAACTGTCGCTGTTGTCTCTTGAGCTGCTCAAACATTTCTTCATATGGTCTCAAATCATCCGTAATACTACGTGAGATTTTGAGGCTTCGTTCCATAGAGGGATTGTATTCAGAAATTAAATCATTCTTCATTGGCAGATGCAGCTTCACCAGTAGTCTGCACGTTTTTGAGGTTGAAACGGTTCCTAAAACTGTTAAGCCAACCTTGGCAGAACACCTTGTATTCTGTGTTGTAACTGAAATCAATATATTTGAAAATGTAGAAAACATCCAAAAATATTTAAATAGTATTCTATTATTTTTAACAGTGCAATTAATCACGATTCATTTTTTTAATCACTTGACAGCCCTAATACACCTACTCCACAGCCATTTTCCTTTGTCTTTAAATATAGACTGTTCTGTATAGATTAGCTGAAGACATCTAACACTGAATTCTTGTGTGTGTTTTAATCATTTAATAAGTTTCCCATTTCTTGTTTCTATCTAGTGTCCTCCTGCTAAATTATACTTGTTTCAGCCCACACAGTGTTTGGCACCATATTTTTCTGCCCCTTCACTCTCACTGTAATCAGATAATTGCCACTGTTTCTATTTTCTAATGGTTTTATTTCCATATTACAAAAGAGGACTACAACCAAACTGCATGTAGAATTTCCCCTCTCTCCTCCGTCCTCTCATTTGTTTACTTTAAACTTGGCCAGTGTTCAAAATTAAATTACGTTCTCATCACCCAGACCACCAAACATTTCAAAATTTTCTTTCTACCTCCTACACTAAATTACGAGTGTATAAAGGAATCTAGATACGGATTTTCCATTAAAATTCTCAAGAGGTCAGTGATGAGACACCATGACCCACATGGTACTCTGCCATAAGAGAGTAAACCAAGCAACCAAATCATCCTTGTGCCCAAACCTTCACTGAGTTAAAATGGCATTATTCCCTCAGGGCAAACAGGGAGATGAGTTTGGCTCATGGTAAGAGGAATTGGAGAGCGGCTTTTGAGAAGGAGCAAATTTGTGGGGAATTCAGAATCTATCCCTACGTGGATGCTTGGCCATGTCCATGGAGGGTTCTTCCCTTCTTAAATGCCAGGCCTCCTCATTCCTTCACCACCTCAGCTTCTAAAGTATCTGTGCTACCACAAGGTATTTTCACTGCCACCACTCTTGCCGTCTGGCCTTTTCACAGAGGTTGCAGATGACTTCAGAGAAGCTGAAAAGGGATCTGGGGGTCATTGTGGATCACAAGTTAAGTATGAATCAGTGTAACACTATTGCAAAAACAAAAACCAAACATCATTCTGGGATGTCTTAGCAGGAGTATTGTAAGCAAGGCATGAGAAGGAATTCTTACACTGTACTCCACGCTGATTAGGCCTCAGCTGGAGTATTCAGAGTAGCAGCCTTGTTAGTCTGGATCCACAAAAAGAAAAGGAGTACTTGTGGCACTTTAGAGACTAAAATTTATTTGAGTATAAGCTCATCTTACCTGATCACTCTTGTTACAGTGTGTATGGTAACACCCATTGTTTCAGGTTCTCTGTGTATATAAAGTCTCCCCACTGTATTTTCCACTGCATGCATCCGATGAAGTGAGCTGTAGCTCATGAAAGCTTATGCTCAAATAAATTTGTTAGTTTCTAAGGTGCCACAAGTGCTCCTTTTCTTTTAACTGGAGTATTGTGTCCAGTTCTGGGCACCACATTTCAGGAAAGATGGACAAATTGGAGAAAGTCTAGAGGAAAGCAACAAAAATTATTAAAGGTCTAAAAAACTGAGGAAAGATTGAGAAAATTGGGTTTAGTCTGGAGAAGAAAAGTCTGAAAGAGGACATGATTACAGTTTTCAAGTACACAAAAGGAAAAGGGAGAAAAATTGTTCTTGTTAACCTCTTAGTAGAAGATGCAATGGACTTAAACTGGAGCAAGGGAGGTTTAGTTGGACATTGGGAAAAACTTCCTGTCAGGGTAGTTAAGCACTGGAATAAATTTCCTAGGGAGGTTGTGGAATCTCCATCACTGGATGTTTTTAAGAGCAGGTCAGACAAACACCTGTCATGGATGGTTTAGCTAATACTTAGCTCTGCCTTGAGTTCAGGGGACTGGACTAGATGACCTCTCGAGGTCCCTTCCAATTCTGTGATTCTATGGTACCAACTGTAATTTAAGAATGGATTTCCCCATGGAAAGACAACATACCACAAAAAGAGTAACTGATCTCCCATCACCATCGCATGCCAAAACTGGTGAGTCCCAATCACATGCTACTGACACGGAAGTAACTCTGCAGTGCGTGGGGTTTGAGGATAGCTGCACTGGAGCACCTGTTCTTTCCGTCTGTCTGTGGCTTTTCTGTCACATTTTGTTCCCCTTTGTATCACATGGCAAAGGGGATATGTGACCTCATGTTTCTACCTCGTTCTTTTCATTGTACCGTAATTCTCCCTCGAGATCATAGTTAATTTTCACAAATGCTGTGATTTTTGTTCTTAGTAGACTAGTTGATGCCCATATTAGATATTCTTAGAGTACCACTGCATTCTTTAATATATTTTTTCTATTGGCAATAATAGTAGTTTTAAATATCCACATTTCTGGAGATGGAAAACACTGATGATCTGAATATTAAGTGTTTAACACACTTAACATTTTGATCCAGTTTCAGTTGAAAATATTTTATTATTTTGTGTTGCTATAGTAGCTAGAGGCCCCAGCCCCATTGTGCTAGGCACTGTACAAACAGATGACTGAAAGACTGAAAATATTGGGTTTGTTTAGTCTGAGAACAAGACGACTAGGAGTGGGGGACATGATAACAGTCTTCAAGTACATAAAACATTGTTATAAAGAGAAGGGTGATAAATTGTTCTCCTTAAGCACTGAGGATAGGACAAGAAGCAATGGGCTTAAATTGTAGTAAGGAAAAACTTGCTAACCTAACTGTAAGATTGGTTAAGAAGTGGAACAAATTATCTAGGAAGGTTGTGTAACCTTGGTCATTGGAGGTTCTTAAGAACAGATTAGACAAACACCTGGAATTTGTCTAAACACCAGGGATGGTCTAGATAATATTTAGTCCTGCCGCAGTGCAGGGGACTGAACTAGATGACTTATTGAGGTCCCTTCCAGTCCTACATTTCTATGATTTTGTGATTCTGTGACAAAGAGATGATCCCTGAATTGAAGAATTTACATCTGAGTCTTCACTGCATACCAACCCCAGTATTGTCAGTTCAGGGGGTTGCTTCTCTGAAGCAGCAAGGGAGGACTGGTGCTAGCAGGATATCCGCATTATCAGCATGCCCCAAGCATTCCAATAGGGCCATTGGGTTGGCCACTGGCCTTGCTGCCATGGGAACCAAGACCGTTTCCGGAACTCACAGGGATCAGGGCTGCCTCAGCATGGGGCTAAAGTCTCACTCGAACCCTGACGAGTCCCCTTCTGGGAACCAAGGCGGGGCTGTGGATGCCTGTGCTTGGCAGCTGATCCTAGGCATGGGGGAGCAGTGTCTTGAGTAAGGCTAATGATGCCTTTCTGAGGACTGGTGCCAGGGGTGCGGACACCGGTGCCACAAAGGTGAGCAGTCCTGTACCGGCAGGGAACGGTGCATGGACAGGAATCTGCACTGGGGAGTCAGCTGGAGAGAGGACGATCAGTGCCAGGCGTATGGAGACCAATGCCTCAGCGCTGGTGATCTGTGCCGCACTGGTGGAGACTGGGATTGTGGTGCCTGTGATGTGGCTCGTCTGACCAGGGACCTAGGACACGGAGTTGGTGACCTTGGTCGTGGAGTCAGGTAGCACTGCCTCTGCTCCAGAGACCAACAGTGTTCGACAGCCCTCTGAAGTGGTCTCATGGCCAGCTTCCCCTTAGCTAGCGGAGCCTATGCCACTTCCAACCCCAGAGTGACTCTCTGGTTCTTAGCTGCCTCAGATGTTGAGGGCAGTACCAGGTGCCTGGGTTCCCTACCGCTCCCAGGAGTCGGAGGCAGATCCCTGGGGAGATTAGGGGGTCTGAGTGGAGAGATATCCCTGTGAGGTTCTGGAGTGGATGGGCAGCCTGAACTGGGTCCTTTGGCCAATGCCCCCTGATCTTCCTTGCTCGGTGCCAGGAAGCCTCACTTCTTTAGGCGCTTCTTGGGCGCCAGCAAAGGAGAGTGGTGCCAGACAGAGCTCAGTGCCGGCAGTGTGCTCCTGACCGACGCTGAGGTGCTAGACATGGAGTCAGAAGGGAAAGGCTCCAATGCCGGACAAAGAGCAGCCTCCATGAGGAGGACCCATAAATGAATGTCCCTCTCCTTCAGAGTCAAAAGTTGTTAGAAATTCGACACTTGTCATTAACGTGCAACTCTCCCAAGCACTTTAGGCAGCTGCTATGGGGGTCACTAATAGGCCTAGGCCTATTACAGGTTGAACAGGGCTTGAAAACCAGAGGCCGGGGCATGCCCCACTGCGGAGACTCTAACTTACTAAGTTGTAAAACTTAACTAATTACTAATTAAACTACTGTAAACAGTTATATACAAAGTAGTAGGCACTATGAAAACTGCTATCCACTTGTGAGGCAAGAATAAGGTGCTCTGACCAACCGTGATGGGCAGTAAGAAGGAACTGAGAGGGCGTAGGGCTGTGGCACCTCATATACCAGTGCATGAGCGTGGCACTCCAGAGGGCGCCACAGCCAGCCCTACAGATACTGCTAAGACAAAAATGTCCAACAACTGTGCACGTGGGTGTGCACATACCTAGAATGGAATTGACATGAGCAAGCACTTGAAGAAGAATAAACCTTCTTTTGTGTCATTACAAGTGCTGTGTGTTATACAGAAACACTAGTTTAAGGTTAAACTGGGGTATGCTGCTCCCTTGGTGGCAGAGATCTGGACTTCTGTGAGTAACCAGTATCAGTGCTAGGGAGAAAAAATATTAAATCTGTCTCACATATTGAGTAAATCTTAGATAAGTATTTTCCACAAATACAGCAACTACTAAAACTCATTTTAATCTGTTAATTAAAAATAGGACACAAATAACCCAGTGCATATAATTTGAGCAGATATGAATGACAAACTCAACTACTGCAAACAAATAAAAAGGGAGAAATTATGAAAAGACAGAAACTGTTAAACAATGTTGCAAAAGTACTTTAAAATGATCATACATAATCTGCATTTTGGTGCATTTGATACACTGGATTTTCAAACCACCTCCTTGAGTTCATAACATTTCAATTTTAGTAAATCTTATTTTGGAATTTGATTCACTCTCCACTAATTTGTACTAGAACTTCATAATTGTCCTACACTTCTTATCAATTGTAAATCTGAAATTATTTTTGTTACTACCTACTGTGGTTTACATAATATTCCACTTCGAAAGAAGATGAAGAGAGGATTGTATTCTTTCAGCAACAGCAAAATATTAAGCAAGCAGCAGACAGACCTGAAGAAACCAAGTGGGTGGCCAAGACTATGTGGTGTTATGAAAGAAAATTGAGTGTGACAGTGTGGAAAAATTTATCTTTGTAATTAGAGCTGGTCAGAAACTGGAATTTCTGTTCCACAGGAAACTCCATATTTTGATAAGTTAATTCCAATTTGGAACAAAAGGCTGAAATTTCCCATGAAATGAAAATTCCAAAATGTTTTGGTTCAATGCTGTCATTTTGATTAATTTCATTTAGACTTAAATTATATTCATATATAATTGACACTTTAAATACACAAAGATATTAATATTTGAATACACTATAAAAGTCAAAACAAAATGAATTGAAATGACTGTTGAAATAAAACATTTGGACTTTTTCTAGTCAAACGCTTAATCAAAATTGACACTTCAAATTGAAATGCTTAGCATGATGAAACTGCATTAGTCAATGGAAAACTGTTGTACTGAAATTTTTTCGACCAGCATTAACTGTGATAAGGTGGAGAGCAAGAAACCTTTTTGAGATAAAAAGCAAGAGACAGTTTTCATAGAATCATAGGACTAGAAGAGACCTCGAGAGGTCACCTAGTCCAGTCCCCTGCACCCTTGGTAGGACTAACTATTATTGAGAGAGGTGTTTGTCGAACCTGCTCTTAAAAATCTCCAATGATGGAGATTCCACAATCTCCCTAGGCAATTTATTCCAGTGCTTCACCACTCTGACAGTCAGGAAGTTTTTCCTAATGTCTAACCTAAACCTCCCTTGGTGCAATTTAATCCCATTGCTTCTTGTCCTATTCTCAGAGGTTAAGAACAATTATTCTCCCTCCTCCTTGTAACAACTGTTTATGTACTTGAAAACTGTAATCATGTCCCCTCTCAGTCTTCTCTTTTACCAGACTTAGAATCTCTAAAGAATTTAAGATTGTTTCCCAAGTTTATTTCTTTCCTTCAAAGGGCCCCACACTGGTCCAGTCCATCCCTTGTAGCCAAAGAGTACTTTTGGGGGAATTCTGCGCCACTGCGCATGCACAGAATTTATGTTCCCTGCAGAAAAATGGCTTTCTGATGGTGAAGCAAAGGGAAGCCACAAGAACAGTCATACGACCCTCCCCAGCAAGTAAGTCACTATGGGACAGGGGGCGGAACTGGAGAAGACCCGGCTGGTGGCTCCTACCCTGGGCCGGGCTCAGCTGCTAGTCCCAGCTGGGCTGGGCAGGACTGGACTTTCTCTTCCCCTGCACAGCATCTGGGGCCGTGTCAGACCCCACCCCCAATTTAGCCCCCAACTGTAGGAAGCTCTGCAAATTCTCTCTCACACACACACACACACACACACACACACACACACTTCCTACATCCATTGCTCCTCGGCTGCAGGGGGAGGGATCTCTGTACAGGGAGCTCCTCCCGCATCCACCCAACCCCTGTGTATCCAGACCCTCCTGCCGAGCCTCATCCACCCCCCGCCAACAAGCACCACTTCCCTTGCACCACCCCTACAAGCCAGATCTCTGCACCCAGATCCCACAGTGATCTCCCACCTCTATGCAGTCAGTGGCCTGTGCTCCCCGATGCCATGCTGGAGTCTCTGCATTTAGTTGACAAATAAAATTTGCTGAATTTTAAAACATTGTGCACAAAATTTTAATTTTTTTGGCGCAGAATGCCCTCAGGAGTAAGAGAGGAATAGAATATAGCCAGCTCCACAGCCAATTAATACCAACTTGATGCTATCTGGGTAGTTTTTCTTCAATGAGATACTATCAAGGGGCACTCACCTTGAGGGCCTCCGAGCAGTTGGATGCGGAACAACAATCCTTTTCTTGCCCCTGGTTTCCCCTGCAGGCTGCCAGCGACCTTAGCAGGTTTTCGGTGACTGGGCTGGGGGGGGGGGCGGGGAGGGCGAGCCACAGTGTCCAAATGAACCCCTTCTGGGGTATTAAAGAGTCTAATGAACAGTCTATTTGCCCTCACTAGTGTCTTCAGCCCTGGCTCTGGGCCCTTCAATCCAGCACTTTGTTCAGGCTCCAAAATAAGCCTTGTCCACTTATGCCACTTTACCTGAAGCCAGTGGGAACCTGGGCCTGCCCACTACTCCAGGTTTCAACCCAGGGACCCTACATCCAGCAGCCAGAAACAGATCACACCAATCAGTTGCTGCTATTTCCTTATGCCTCCTCCTACCAGGCCCTTTTATCCCAAGCCCTATCTCATAGCTGGGGTGGCAGAGAGAGACACTGACTATCTAAGTTCAGCCGGTCATGAACTCTATCTAGCTACTAGACTTTGGCCAGGGAGAATCCCTCTTCACTCCTCTGGTACCAGCTAAGAAATGAACTGGTAAGGCCAAGCAGCAACTTTTATCTGAGCCAGCAGGGCCCAGACTGGCCCTTCTACTCCTTGGAGGACCAGATCTCTGTAGTTTTCAAGATGGCTGCTCCAAAGAGGCCTCTCTAGGCAGTCCTAAAGGACCCAACTTCATTGTGCTGTTCCTCCCACATCGCTACTTCTTGGAGTGGGGTGTAGTAGGCCTGCAGGTGCTCCTGTGGAGAGCTGAGAAGGCCAGGTACACCCCATCAAATATACAAACATAGCAAATATGACAGGTAGCCTATGCTAAATTGCTGAGATGGAGAACTTGAGGAAAAAGTGTGTTTAGCAAAGAATTTTCAAACATTCCAGGGAATCAAAAAACCTTTATGGGCCAGATTCTTTGCTTCAGCTGAGATCTGCTTGGCGTAGTAGAGATTAGGTTGTGGGGGTAAGTAGGAGCTGGGAGCCATTGTGGCTTTCTGATTCTCTGCCCAGCCCCAAC
Source organism: Natator depressus (assembly GCF_965152275.1). Lineage (NCBI taxonomy): Eukaryota > Metazoa > Chordata > Testudines > Cheloniidae > Natator > Natator depressus. Next base: position 58,648,319 of record NC_134235.1, read on the forward strand.
ACAGATTAGATCAGTCTGGAGGAGCATTCGTTAGCTGAGGAGACGCAGACTGCCATGACATCTCCCCACCCCTTGTATCACTTATGCAAAGGGGCTACAGGAAAGGGTGGTGTGATAGTGATCTATACTTACTGGAGACCCCCTCACACTGGGAGATTCCCCATAAGGGTAGATAGTGACAGATTCTCTCCACTTTGCAACTGTGCAACAAGCAAACCATCCCTATTTATGAGATTGATAATTAAAAGAAGAGGAAGAAAAACCTCATGCTTGGCTCTTGGATGATCAATGATGTATAAAATGTAATAACAAACAACCAGCAGCTTCTCCAAGTCCAGAAAATAAGATGACATACCACAGAGAGCAATCCAGTCAAACGTAACACTAATAACGCAATTACAGAAACAAGTACTAGTTGTTACAGTGCCAATCCTTGTCCAAAAGATTAGGTGAAGCAAACCTTTACAGTGTGCACTGAATGCTAACTGGGCTATTTCGGATCATAGAATCAAGGAACCATAGAATATCAGGGTTGGAAGGGACCTCAGGAGGTCGTCTAGTCCAACCCCCTGCTCAAAGCAGGACCAATCCTCAACTAAATCATCCCAGCCAGGGCTTTGTCAAGCCTGACCTTAAAAACCTCAAAGGAAGGAGATTCTACCACCTCCCTAGGTAACGCATTCCAGTGTTTCACCACCCTGCTAGTGAAAAAGTTTTTCCTAATATCCAACCTAAACCTCCCCCACTGCAACTTGAGACCATTACTCCTTGTTCTGTCATCTGCAACCACTGAGAACACTCTAGATCCATCCTCTTTGGAACCCCCTTTCAGGTAGTTGAAAGCAGCTATCAAATCCTACCTCATTCTTCTCTTCTGCAGACTAAACAATCCCAGTTCCCTCAGCCTCTCCTCATAAGTCATGTGTTCCAGTCCCCTAATCATTTGTGTTGTCCTCCGCTGGACTCTTTCCAATTTTTCCACATCCTTCTTGTAGTGTGGGGCCCAAAACTGGACACAGTACTCCAGATGAGGCCTCACCAATGTCAAATAGAGGGGAACGACATCCCTCGATCTGCTGGCAATGCCCCTACTTTTACAGCCCAAAATGCCATTGGCCTTCTGGGCAACAATGGCACACTGTTGACTCATATCCAGCTTCTCGTCCACTGTAACCCCTAGGTCCTTTTCTGCAGAACTGCTGCCCAGCTGTTCGGTCCCTAGTCTTTAGCGGTGCATGGGATTCTTCCGTAATAAGTGCAGGACTCTGCACTTGTCCTTGTTGAACCTCATCAGATTTCTTTTGGCCCAATCCTCTAATTTGTCTAGGTCCCTCTATATCCTGTCCCTACCCTCCAGCGTATCTACCACTCCTCCCAGTTTAGTGTCATCTGCAAACTTGCTGATCACAGGGGCAACAGGTATGGAGAAAATTCCAAGCACATGGATCCCTTAACAAAGGACATCCTGCTCCATCTCAAATGGAGAAGATTCCAGCTCACATACTTGCTGACCACAGTTGCAGTGGTATGCTATGGGGTGAGAGATTGTCCTGTGACCTGCTTGTGAGGGACTCGTAAGGCCTTTTAGACTCCACTAAAAATCAAAAACAAAAGCAAAGCCTCCACACCACCACCAACAACTCCTCTACTTGGAAACCGGAGCACTAGAATCATGTTCCTCTAGGGAGGCACATCATTAAACTAAGAGCTACAGTACTACCTTCTGCACCAGCTTCCATTTCCAAGTTGATTTCAGGTGTAACCTCATGTAGAGCTCATTGCGGTTGTCTAATTTTGTGGTGATTGTGCCACAGACCATGATAACAAGGTTCAGGTTCTGTGACAGGGTGCAACTCACCACTCTGACGCCGCCTTATGCCCGATATGGGAATTAGCTCTGTTAGCCAGTGCATCCTGCTCTGCTGGTGCTCCGCCCATCACTTTTTCTGCTTCTGGACCCATGTCACTCCAAGGACCGTGGTGTCCTCTTCAGTGACACAGCTCTCCAGCCATGCCACACTCTGTGCTCCCCGCTTCTGGGGGACATCTCTGAAATCCCTGTCCAGCCACTTATATCAGTGTGACTGCAGTCTATTGTCTAGCCACTTCTCCAGTGGCGAATGGGGTGGGGGGAGACATAGGCCCACCCACAACTCCAGGTCCTAACCTAGGGATCCTGTAGAAGGCCATTGCTTGTGGTGTCCTCTGACTCCTCAGCAGATTTTCCTGGGCCACTTCCCCATAGCCCCAGCACCCTCTTTGTCCTTGCCTCAGGGCATCAGCCTACAGATCCCTGCAACCACCAGGAGCTGCCTTTAGCTCCCCAGGTGTCTGCCTGCAGCACTACTCTGTCCAGGGTGCTAGCTATCTTCAGCCTGCAAGGCAGCCAGTCCTCCTCCCTCCTTGAGCTCCAGGTAGCGACTGCAGCTTCTCTGTCCTGCAGCCCTTCTTATAGGGGCCTGCCTGGCCGTGATTGGCTGCTCCCCTCAGCCCTGCTCTGATTGGCTGCCTCCTGCGCAGCCTCCCTGCAGGCACCCCATTACAAGCTCAAAAAACTGTTGCCATCTGTGGACTTCCTCAAGACTGCTGCTAAATGATCTTCCAACAATGCTCCCAGATTGCAAGCTCCAGTAACAAATGACAGGCATACATGCTCATTTAGGCTCTCATTCAGCAAAGATTTACTCATGAGTTTAGCTTTCAGCGTGAGTAACCCCATCCCTATTCAAAACTGTACGTGCCTAAGTGTTTTGCTGAAAAGGGATGGGATTACTCACATGCAGAAAGTTTAGCATGTGTTTAAATGTTTTAATAAATTGTGGTTTTAAAGGGGCAGTGTCATAGTGAAAGTCATTCCCAAGTGCCCCCTTGCAATCAGGTGTGGCAATCAGTGTGCCTTGATTTCCCTTCACCTGGGATATAAACAAGTCTGAGCAGGTGTGAGGTACAAAACAGCACCTCCACTGGGGAGTCTTGTTTATTAACAGACAAGGCCAACACAAAGTATAAGTAAAACTTTTACCACAGTCCCTTAAATAGGAGACAGAGTCAGTTTTAGATTATTTGTTCCCACCTGAGTCCTCTGTTCACCTGTGTCCAGGCCCTTTTACCAGCAAAGTTCTCCTGACCCAGATGTCTGCCCTTCGAGCCAGGTTTCTTCCTGCTCCCTGGATAGAGTCCTTCTCCACAGACAGGGGTCCATGGATATCTGTCAGCTGCTGCTTTTCCCTGGGACAGCACATAGTTCCAGGCAGGCTGGGCTTCCTGCCACTGTTTGGGAGACTCCTCTGCTCAGACAAAGTCTGACTTCTGCAGCGCTCCCTTTGGGAACCTCCTATCTGTAAGAATGCCTCCAAAGCTCACTGCTCTGGTGGGCTCTATGGAGGAGAGTTCCCTCTCTCCTGGACCATACCCTCTAGGATCTCTGCTCTAAGAGCACACCTCCCTGCTCTGGTGAGCTCTCCCGGTGACGTCCTCTTCTCAGCAGCTTCCTGTCTCCTTGAGAGCACCTTCCCTAACTGATGTTGGGCAACTTACTAGGTCCAGGTGCTGGTTTACTAATTAATCACAAACATCAACTTGGGGCAGTTAGCCACCTTAAAAGGGCAATCGTGGGCAGACAGGGCCCTGACACCTCTTAAAGGGGTGGATGCCCCATGACAGGCAGATACAATCCTTACCATATCTTTTGTTTGTTTCCCCACAACCTGTTAATATCATCTGCATAGATCCTCATCCACCCAACCATGATCCCAGCCCAAATCTCTACAAAACTTTGGGAGAGTTGTATGGATCAGATAGATAGAAAAACACGGCTGGATGTCATCATCACCATGCTGAAAATACGGTAGCCTATGTCATCTCTTAACCATTCCAATGGCTTCAGATACCTGGGGAACAAAATGGAAAACTAGATTTTGTTACCTTTAGAACAGCCCCTCTCCACACTGAATGTCCTTCCCTTCAGGTACAACCCCCAGGGGTGTAGTTCCTGGCACCACAGCTGAATGGACTGCCAAGAAGCTCTGGGGGCCACCAGAGTCAGCGCAGAAGCACAGGGTCTCCAGGCAGATAGCCATGTCCCTCTGAACGATACCCAGAGATCCACAGGTTGTGGAGGCCCCAATATCTGCTTCTTTCATGGCAGACACAAGAATATTTCAGAATCCATGATAAACCTAGTTCTGCGGGGGGGGTTGCCACCATTCTCTTAAGGTTTGTTTTTTCTCACCACATGGGTTAATGGCTTAATGTGGAATCTCTTTGAAAAGGCATCTGGAATTTATCAATTATTAGGAAGTAAATGGAGTTTAGTGACTCCTTCTAAATTGCACTTATCACTGACAAGATCATTTTTAAAAGCAGTTTTTGTTTTTGCTGTTAAACCTTAAATGATCAAGCTCAGGATAACCTCTGATTCATGAACAATGAAATGGACCATTTCTTCTCTACTGTAGCCACTCCCCTGCAGAGAAGGTTAACTGGTTTCCTGCATAAGGTTATTTGCCTAATATGGATATTTTTATGATGACTGAAGAAGAACAAAAATTATAAATGGGCAAGGGGACAATTATAAAACAGAGCGTAGTAAGTGGAAATAACCTAGGCTTCAACTTTAAAGAACAAAAAATTTGTTATATATGACTAACTAAGTCAACGATACAATGGCTGGAGGGGAGGGATTCTACTCTTAGTCTGATCCAAAGCCCATTTAAGTCAGTGGAAAGACTCCCATTGACTTTAGTGGGCTTTGCGTCAGCCCCTGTAGAAGGAGACGTTTTAAAACTGGTATAAATATTACTTTAAAATGTTCATTTCTGATCAGTCCTGTGCCGAATTATTGGCTTTTCTTGATACCCAGCTATAATAGATAGATTAAATCTAATTATACACAAAAACATGTTAAAAACATTATTAAGGACACCAAGTCAAGCGCTCAAAAGTTAGGAAATGCCAGAACTAAATATTGTGTATTTGCATTATGACACAACCATTAATTGCATGATCCCCAGGGATCCTAATTTTCAGTGATAAAAACAAAACAAAGCAAAATTCTCTAATTAAAAAAAATCTGTGTTTTTCCACAATCAAAACAAAACACTGAACTTTAGTTTCCCTAGCCATAATACTTATGTATGTATGTATGTACTGAACACAATGTTTTATTGATATGTTTACAATATTTAAGCTGACAGCCTGAGCCCTGCAGCCCAGGGCTGTCAGCCTGAGCCCCGCCCAATGGCTGTTTCTTTTCTAATAACGGTTTTCTATTAAAAATGGGGCTTTGTTTTATTCTCAGTAGCACTTCATTGACAATTTTCATATAATCAATGAGATTATTAAATGTTAATTTATCAGTAATTTTTATGTTTTTAATGGCTAATTCCACAAACCAACTTCTGACACTGATTCTCCTAACTATATAAAAAAGGTTAAACCACTGTCCAGCTGAAAAGCTACATTATAAACAGGATACTATTTTAAGTAATTTATTACGAGTAGAAGAAGTTGTTCTTCCAAGATGCAAACTGAGGGGCATAAGGTTTTATATTTTTTGTGAAAAGCTTGAATAAGCAAAAAAGAATTAATAGTAAAGGGGATATGTCAGTTATATGAAGCTATGTTTTGGAATTGAGTGATGGCAGGAAGCCATGCTTGGAAAAGTGCAATGCTATATGTGTAAAAAGAATTAAAGCAGTTAATGGCTTAGTACACTATATAATATAAAAATTCACTCCTGTTATTGTATAGTCACTGATCTGGAAAATACAGCAATGAAAAATACTTATGTTTGCTGATAGAATGTTAAACTCTGTGCTGTTAGCTTCAAAAGAAAATAAGATGCTTTTTACAGTGTGACATTTTGTCACAATCCCAAAGTTTGAGCACTTCTGCAGCAATGTAATCCCTACATTTATATTTAATCTAAAACTTGTACTGTCAACACAAAATGAGAATTAAAACAGTAAGCTTGTATAAGGAATATGGAACTATTGTTTCAAAACTCTCCCTCTAACAGTTTGATCCTGCAAGATGATTGATTTATGCATCTCCCAAGCCAACTAACAAGATGATCAGGCCCCATGAAAGTGAATTAGGTTTGTTGAGATAGCAGGGCTATTACAGAAAGGTATACCTTTAAAAAAGATATTTCTTAACACTGTATGAATGCCAAAGAAAAGTCTTCTCCCACCAGTTGGCAGATGATCTGTGTTTTATTTTGTGCTTCCAAGATGAATGAAGTTTCAGCATATATATAATTAACAATGCAGCATTTCAATCAAACACCAATGTAACTAAAAAAATGCCTAAAACAAAATACAGAATCCTGAATTAAAAGTGCTTCTGTAGTTTGAGCATATATGAAATGGAGAATAAATATCTTCCATAGGAAAGTCACAAAAATGTATAACCTGATGCTAAAAGCTTTATCTAGTTCTTCATTATAAGGATTTTCTGTTTCTCAGAGTGTTTACTTCATTATATGCTGTATCTATTCAGGTTCCATACTTACCATACTTCAGAAGATCCTTCACAACCCAAGTGTTGGAACCACCTACCCATTCCCTAGGGCAGCAAATCCAAATCCACAGTAGAATGATTTGGTGGAAACACCGCAGTGTGCCTAGCCCATTCCTGCGTTGTTTTCCTTGAGCTGGGGTAATCAAGCCCATTAATACTGCCTCCCTTGTAAATTAAAATGGTACAGTGATATCAAAACTAGAAATTACAGTACATGGGAATTATACATTAAATTACCATGCAATGTGCACAATGTAAAAATGAAGTAACTGCAACATAATTTATACAGTAATCATGTAATCATGGAGCCAGTCTATAGAATAAAGTGCTGCTTGACCTTTTATTTTCAGATTGTGCTTTTTCTGTAGCTCAGATTTTTCCCTAAATAAATAATTCATTATAGTGCTTTTAAAATATAAGGTTGAGCTATCCTGAAAAGGTAACATTATTCATGTACTCTGATCCCTCACAAAAGGTCTAACATGTAAAATGAAGATTATAGAAATATTGAAGACAATGGTTCCTTTTGACCATTTCAAGCTGGAGCATTTTTAAAAAATGGAAGGAAGAGAGTAACTAACTGTCTTGTACTATTCCCTTCTTTCACTTGATTGACAGTAAATAACTCCAGAAAGGGAGAGGGGATGTACTAAGGACCAGGAGTACTAGAAACTCCCTAGAAGTGTGTGTGGAGGGGCCCCACTGGTTCCTGAACCATGGCCCTGCCCCCTGCTCTCTCACCTCTGCCCCCTCTCCCCATTGCTCACCCTTAAGGCACATAAAAAGTTCCAGTGCCCCTGCTAAGGACACAGACTCCTTGAATATCATTTAAAACACAATCCAGTCTACTGGAAAAGTATAATTAAAACCAGTGCAGTAAGTCAAATTTACACTTTTCCCTCTATTTGCTGCTAGTCAGACAACGTCATTACTCAGGCAAAATTCCCACTGAAGACAGGATTGGGATCTGACTGGGTAAAAATTAACCAGAGAAAGCATGTAAAGCAGACTTGTCCACTGTATCGAGTACCACTTTCATATATTTTTTAGGAAGAGAAAATAAAATAAAATTACCTTAGCTTAAACACTTGAGACCTTTGGTATTTTACAATGGACTGATGCAGCTAGAGTGCACCCTTAGTTAGACTTAGAGTTAGTATTTCTCTCCTATATATATTTTTAAGTTATTGATGTAAGTCTTCAATAACTCCATTAACTTCTGTGCATCTACTGCAGATTTACATCTGTATTCCAGAAAGCAGAATTTGGCTCTATTTTGTTATACTTTATATAATATTGGAAACAGTATGGAAAAAATACTTGCGTGAATTAACATTTTCAATTACCTAGCAGTTCCATTGCATCATCCTCATTGTCGATATCTTCTTCTGTCACTGAGGGAGCTGTGCTTTGAACAGAATCAAAAGAGTCCTGGGAAAGCATGGCAGCCAGTAGCTTCTTATGTTGCTGTTGCTGCTGTTTTAATCCTTTGGTCTTCGGCTCCATCTTTAAACTGGGCGGGGGAAAGCATAACCTCCTTTTACCATTACTCTCTCTACAAAAAGTACCTTTACAGCAGCTATTTCATTCACATGAGCAAATGAAACCATTTAATTAATAGACTAATTATTTTCAGGGGGGGTTTTTTTGCTACTATAAACATCCATGCAGAAATTTGGCCTTGTTCTTTAAATACCGGAGAGATTGCCTCTCCCCTCACATGTAATCAGCTGTGGAGTTCAAGCTAATGGACCACAAATTTAAACATCAAGGAGATCTTGGTAAGGCACTGCAAGTGAAAAACTGAAATTCATTCCAACATTGGTCTGACTAGTCTATCAATATTCAGATCATGGTGCAAGGCCCAGCTCTTAAACAACATAGGTTTAACCTGCATCATGATCCTAATATTAAAACTATAGGTTAATGTCAGTTGGGGAGGGGCAGTATGGTCCTGTGGCTAGGCCACTGGAGTGGGAATCATAGACTCATGGGACTGGAAGGGGTCTTCTAGTCCAGTCCCCTGCCCTCATGGCAGGACTAAGTATTATCTAGACCATCCCTGGCAGGTGTTTGTCTAACCTGCCCTTAAAAATCTTCAATGATGGAGATTTCACAACTTCCCTGGGCAACTTATTCCAGCGCTTAACCACCCTGATAGTTAGGAAGTATTTCCTAATGTCTAACCTATACTGCCCTTACTACAATTTAAGACTATTGCTTCTTGTCCTAGCCTCAAAGATTAGGGAGAATAATTTTTATGTTCTTGAAAACTGTTATGTCCCCTCTCCGGCTTCTCTTCTCCAGACTAAACAAACCCATTTTTTTTCCAATTTTTCCTCATAAGTCATTTAGACCTTTAATCATTTTTGTTGCTCTTCTCTGGACTTTCTCCAATTTATCCACATCTTTCCTAAAATGCGGTGCCCAGAACTGAACACAATACTCCAGCAGAGGCCTAATCAACACAGAGTAGAGTGGAAGAATTACTTCTCGTGTCTTGCTTACAACACTCCTGCTAATACATCCCAGAATTATGTCTTCTTTTTTTGGCAACAGTATTACACTGTTGACTTATATTTAGCTTGTGATCCACTATGATCCCTAGATCCCTTTCTGCAGTACTTCTTCATAGGCAGTCATTTCCCATTTTGTATGTAACAGGGGACTATTCCTAGCTGTATAACCATGGATGAGTCATTTTGGGTAAAAAATTTTTAAGATTTAGAACCCTCAGTCCTGTTTCAAAAGCTTCTTTATCACAGGAGCCTAGGCCTCACTGAAAATCAATTGGAATTAGGTGCTTCACCTCTTTGAATATGCCTACATAGCAATAAAAGACCCACATCACAGCTGCAGCTGGTCCAGGTCAGCTGGCTATGGCTTACAGGGCTTGGCCTGTGGGGCTAAAAATAGCAATGTAGACATTCAGGCTTGGGCTGAAGCCTGAGCTCTCAAACCCCATGAGTGGTGAGAGTTTCTGAGCTCAAATGTCTTCATTGTAATTTTTAGCCCCACAGCCCAAGACAGCTGATTCAGGCTCTAATACACTGTATCATGGTTTTTTTATTGCACTGTAGATGTACATCGGCTTCCCCTCCCACCATTTTCTGTCTTGTCTATTGAAACTGTTAACTCAAAGAGGAGAAGGACTATCTCTTACTAGGAGTAGGTAAAGTACCTAGCATAATAGGACCTCCCAAACTTGGTTGGGGCCTCTAAGCACTATTGTAATACAAATAATTAATAACAACATTAGCGGGTGTAAGTGACTGAACACTAAAGAAGTCTTCTCCTTTTGACAATATATATTTAATATCGCATAATCTCAGTGACACAGTAACTATATCTCAAGTCAGGGAAATCATGCATGAATCAAACAATTTTTATCGAAACTAAACTTATGTACCTTCACAGGCTCAGGCATATGAATTTTAATTTTTGGAGATTTTTCTGCACTGGGCTCTTTGTTTGTGGGGTTCAAAATTTCATGCATAAATAATGAGGTATATCCTACTATGTAGGCACTTAAGTACCAAACCACACCAATAAAGCACATATTTGCGACATCTGAGCGGTGGGATTTGTATCCCCAATTAATTGACCACACACTCACAAAAACCATCCTTTAAATATCAAACCTATTTGTATTTTGGCACATTTTATGGACCTTGGTTATTTACCTAACATATTTTCCCCACTTGGAGTCTCCTGTAAGCTAATGTTTTGTTCTTACTCACTGCTCCACAAATATTGTCCAAGGTTTGTCAGTCTTATCCCATGCTATTACCATCCCTCCACAGCATAGTTATTTATACCCCTGCTGTTTTGTCATGGATTCCCTCATGGCTAGTAGTCTCCAGTGCAATCCGACACACAGTTAAAAAAAAAATTAAACTTTGTACAATTGCCTACCCTTTAGTTCTTACCTAAGGGTCTCATCCAATGGCCATAGAAAGACTCCCACTGACTTCAAAGGGCACTGGAACAGGTCACAAATCATTTACATATAAAACTGGGGGGGGGGAAGGGGGGAATCATACCAGCAGTAAAGCCAGTTACAGATGTCTTATTGCTGTTATGGCAGTGTCCCAATTGGCAACACTAGTGAAAGCTTAGAACCCCCCAGTGTATGATTAAATCATCATAACCACATCATTTTAATGTCGCAGTGTTTTCAGAGTTTTGCAATATAAATCCTCGTCCCCAATAAAAAGGCAAAAAACCCTATCTTACTAGTTTTGTAAGTAAAAATATATGCTTTCTTTTAACAAGCTTAAAAGAAATACATGTTTTTCAATGTTTTCCAGTTTTAATTTTTAGCTCAGCTGGATTTGCTTAGAAGAAAATAGAATATACAGTATCTTGCCAGTAAGATTGATGTTTCTTAAGAGACAAAAATATTTTTTATGGTTCATGATCTTCACCATAATATTTTTACTCACTTGAGTATGAGAAACAAAAAAGCACATTTTCGACCTAAAAAAGAACTATGGACCCAGTTCATAAAAAAGATATCCAAAATTGGGTGGTATTTCTACGTGATTTTTTACATGTAACTGAAAGTAAAGATTCATATTAAAATACTATATAAAAATATTTTAATTATGCACATGCAAACATGTGGTAAGGATTTAGGTAGTATTGATTTATATGCAGATAATCCACTACAGATCTAGAATATCCTCTCATAATGCCCATACAAAGCTTTATCACAAACTCCTAGCAACCTTTTTAAGGACTCGACTATCCCGTTACTTCTAAACCAAAATTAGGAATAGCCTATAACTATGGGGATTAATTGGGGGGGTAGTGTTGTATTAATTTAGATGGAATATATGGCCCAAAGGTGTTAACATAGCCCATTCTCTGTCCAACGTTAAACAGTATAAACAGGGTTCAGGTTTGATATAAAGAGACCATAGCCTGCTTAGTACTATGGCAAAGACACAATTAAAAATCTTAAAAAGAAAAGGAGTACTTGTGGCTCCTTAGAGACTAACCAATTTATTTGAGCATGAGCTTTCGTGAGCTACAGCTCACTTCATCGGATGCATACTGTGGAAACTGCAGAAGACATTATATACACAGAGACCATGAAATAATACCTCCTCCCACCCCACTCTCCTGCTGGTAATAGCTTATCTAAAGTGATCATCAAGTTGGGCCATTTCCAGGATTTGTGCTGGAAATGGCCCAACTTGATGATCACTTTAGATAAGCTATTACCAGCAGGAGAGTGGGGTGGGAGGAGGTATTGTTTCATGGTCTCTGTGTATATAATGTCTTCTGCAGTTTCCACAGTATGCATCCGATGAAGTGAGCTGTAGCTCACGAAAGCTCATGCTCAAATAAATTGGTTAGTCTCTAAGGTGCTACAAGTACTCCTTTTCTTTTTGCGAATACAGACTAACACGGCTGTTACTCTGAAACCTGTAATTAAAAATCTTGTAAAACTTTTATTCAAGACTTAGGAAAAGAAGGGAAAACAAGTTAAGTCATTTGAAATGTAAAGTATTAAGTAAGGCTTTTATTTTAACAGCATTGCTAGTTCTCTCTCTCTTTAGCTGGAGAGAGCTTTTAGTAGGAAAAAAAACCCTTTGTTTGATAGTCTCTTAGATGGTATTAAAGATGATAATAACTGTCCTTTCTGAGGAAAAGAAGTTAATTGAGATGGACTGGAGCTCTCATTGTTACTGTTGCTGTTAAAGTCCAATCCCATTTCCCAAAACGCAAAACAAGACAAACACACACAAATGGAGAGAGAAGAGAACGACAGAGAGAAAATGCAGCTTCTGTCACTGGTGATGACTTTTACTTGCAGCCTCGCTGCTGGAAAAGCACAGGCACAGCACGTGGTCTTATCAGCCACTCTGAGACCTGGCAATATAAATGGAATATATGTTCCAACATCAGGCTGTTTAGGGCATTGCTTTAGCTCCCTCTTTCAGAGTTTCAAAATATGCAGTCTTGGCTACCTAACCCAGACTCTTATCAGACAGAGGAAAAAAGAGAGAGGGTAGGAAAGATAAATAAGGAAAAGGTCACATTTGGGAGCGGGGAAGGAGACAAGGTCTCACATCTCACTTGGTGTTTGTGGTTCAGACTGAGCTGGCCATGTCATCTGGCTCCCTCTTTCTGGCCTAGACTAGTAAGGACATCTTTCAGGATCAGGATAAAGAAGGTTCTGGGATCCCAGGAGACAATAGGGATGGCAGCCATGATGGTGAAGCTCCCTCCAGTAGCCAAAGTCTTTCTTTAAGGTTCCACAAAGGATGTGGTGGGCAGAACAGCCTATCCCTTCATTACTTTGTCCACTCATTAAGCCTAATTTCCAACACACCAATTTTGGTTGATAGCTTTTTGGTATCTCAAAATGTTCTTGTTTACCAAGCACGATCATAACACAGTCCTTGAATTATATCTGTAGGCCTTTTAGTTTGCAATAATTCAGTCTGTCTCCCCTTTGAAGTTTTTCCCATCAACATTTGTTGTTACGGGTTATTGTGATACTTTATGAACTTTGACTCACTGTTCACAGCTGAGGTCACAATTAGGGTAAATTTTTATGGTCCAATTATCACAACAGTACAAAAGGGACCAAATTCATTTATGCGGGAGAAGGGGAGAATGGAAGAATGGAGCCGATTTCTCAAGGAATTGGGGACATGCAGGGAACAGGTTGAAGTCTGCATAAGCAGACCCCACCAAGAATCATGCATCTTGTGTGAAAGTCACAATTTCCCTTTAACCCACAGAAGGGTCCACTGAACTGAAAGTCAGGAGACTATGTTTTTTAGTCTTTCCTCTTCCAGTAACGGGTGTTAATATTTCTGTGCAGTTCATGATCCTTATTACTGATCAAGCACTTGTACCCATAACCTAGGATTCAGGCAGGCACCTGGAGATGCAAGATAGTTGGCGGCTGTGCCTAAGAGAGGACCTTGGGAATTGGGGAAACCCCAAACTACTCAGATCCCATGAGATACACCATAGAAGAGAAATCTGAGGCCCACCCCACCACTTTGTGGAGAGAATGTAGGAGATACCTCAGACCACCATTTATCCCAGCAGGGGCAAATGGGCTTGCTGTTTCTTCCTGAATATAGGTGTAGAGTAGACAGAGGTAGACCACTCCACCCCCCCCCCCCCCGAGGCACATAAGTAATGGTAAGATAGAGCAGGTTCTGAGAAAGAGGTGGTTGTTTGCATATAGGTGGAGCCTCCATGGGTTCTAGCTACTTAGTTGAGTCCCTAGCTTTTAACTATTGAGAACTGAGATTCTCATTAAAACCCCCTAAAATCCTCCTACGTGCACATATTACCACTGTGTGGAAATCCCCAGATCTCTATCCTCTTCTCAGAACTATCCCAGGGAAATTTTTTGACATGCTGGAAACTATGAAAGTGAATCCCATGTCCACAAAGTGAATTCTTGAAGCTCAGCCAGCTACCAACAAAACTGCTACTAGTACTTTCATATTGTCCCTTATCACATGTTACTAACTTTCCCGATTGTACACCAGCAACAAAGAGCCTCTATCAAGGGCTAAATTTACAAAACCAGTGACTACTAACCTACGTGAATCTGATTAACGTACCTTTCCCAATTTTTTTTAGTAATTTCCCTCCCTCTATGCCGTCAATTTCTAAAAATCACTCCCGCTTCCTTTTAAATAAGTAGACCTGATTTTCAAATGTGCAGAGTTCTTGCCAGCTCCCATTGCCTTCAGTAGAGGTTATAGGTGATTATCACCTCTGAAAACCAGACTCCATATTATTAACAAAGACATAATATATTTTCCTTCCACTGTACAGTACTGAGAGGAGCAAAATTAGGGAAAGCTTGTTAAAAGTGAGATTAGAGGCATCACAGACTATAGTACCCATAGAATCCCACAAGCCACATGTCCACTGGCATCTTCTACAGTTTATTTTATGCTGAAAGGGCTAGTACCAAAAAAAGGGAGTGTGGTAGCAACAGAAAGGCAAGACCTAGGAACCAGCCATTCTAGACATTTGTTCATTCCCCTAGAGCAGTGTTTCCCAAATTTGGGATGCCACTTGTTCAGGAAAAGCCCCTGGCGGGCCGGGCCAGTTTGTTTACCTGCCGCGTCCACAGGTTCGGCTGATCGCGGCTCCCACTGGCCGTGGTTCGCTGCTGCAGTCCAATGGGGGCTGCGGGAAGCGGCGCAGGCTGAGGGACGTATCGGCCACCGCTTCCCGCAGCCCCCATTGATGTGCAGCAGTGAACTGCGGCCAGTGGGAGCCGCAATCGGCAGAATCTACGGATGCAGCAGGTAAACAAATCAGCCCAGCCCGCCAGGGGCTTTCCCTGAACAAGCGGCGTCCCAAGTTTGGGAAACACCGCCCTAGAGAATGCCATAAATTAGGTCCGAAAGTTTCCTAAACTGTTCTAAGCAATAACAACTTGCCCTCTACACTCTGTGACCACAACCTGACGTGTCAGAAGAGCTAGGCTGGGGAGGCACTCAGTGGTACATGGCACCAATGACAGCCATCCTCCCAGTGATTGGAGGAGCTGACAAAAAGAGCCTGCATCTTTGACAACATGGACCTAAATCTGCAAGGGTTAAACCTCTGGATACTCAGAATATTTCACTATTCTTGGGGGACAACTGTGTGAGGGAGAAATATTGGGACAACAGCAGTTTTTACTTTCCTCTTCTTGCTGTTACAGCATTAGTTTACAAGCTTAGCATATGTAGGTACTGGTAATGAATGGCCAATAAACTATCAAAAATGTTGTCTTTACATTTGTCTTAAAATTACTTCATAATGTTTATAAATCATCTTTTACCAGATTTATATAGAAACAGAGATTATGAATTACGAAATGCTTCCTCTTTTAGTTACAAGTAGAATGTGACCAAATGACTAGGCTACAAACAGTTTTAATTAAATAACAAAGTAATTTACTGTAATTTAGATGTTGCAGTCAACAAAACACTGATTAATAGTTTAATATTTCATGAATTCTAATTAGCCCTATAAATTCAGAGCATGCTGCTCCCAGTACTTATTGATGTATTATATGTATGTTTAATTAAAAGTTAGTTATATAATATCTTTGACTTGAACTATACATGAGTTAACTTTGACCAACGGATATTGCTGTTTAGAACAACCAAACATTTATTTTATGCTTATTTTTATAAATAACTATTTGACTATACAAGATGCGTTTTTGAATACCAATATTTTACAAGTCCAGTTCCAGACTTTGTCAGTTCAGAGGGATTGTAAACTAGCTGAAACTAGCCCCTCACCACAGTGGCTAGGGGAATAGGAGGTACTCTGTGAAGTACAAAGAGGTCAGAACAGTTCTATTCCATCTCCCCTTACAGCCCACAATACACAAGGAGTGGCCACAAAAAGAGTTGGCAATAGAAGCACTGCTGCACTCTGGCTAGGCTCAGCTTGCTGCATGGCAAGTCCCAAGAATCCAGGAAGCACCTTTTGCCTCTCACTCAGCTGCTGCAGCAAAAGGAACCTGTATCCCTGGGTGCAGCCAACTCATTATATTTCCTATAGCAAAACAAAATAATGGGGAATGTGTTTGCTGTTTAGCAATATAGTACACAGAACTGTCTGATTTGTATGTCTCACATATAGCATATATTTCACATAGAGAGAAATACTTCCCTTCATAGGAGTGACCAGCCCAATCCGAAGGACCATGGAAGCCCCCGGGAATTCCAAGCAGAGGAGTGGATGTAAGCAAAAGTAATGTGTACAGTGGTGTCTGTACTGGATCTGAATAGAGAGGTGCAGTGGGAAGCGCTGGGGGCAGGCAAGTGAAGAAACTCACACACGCTAGGACAGGAGGGATGAGCAAGATGAGAGGTTGCGGGAGCAAGAGGAGAGGTAGTGGTAGCGTGATGAGAGGACGCAGGATGCAATGCTGAGGCTACTGGGGGATCAAACTGATATGCTCCGGTGTCTGGTGGAGCTGCAGGAAAGGCAGCAGGAGCACAGACTGCAGCTGCAGCCCCTGTGTAACCGCCCGGCCTCCTCCCCAAGTTCCATAGCCTCCTCACCCAGATGCCCAAGATCGCGGAGTGGGGGTGGGGGGCACTCCAGGCACCCAACCACTCCACCCCAGAGGACTGCCCAAGCAACAGAAGGCTGGCATTTGATAAGTTTTGAAGTGTAGTGTGGCTTAGTCCTTCCCTCCTCCCCTCATTCACCACCCCTCCTGGTGCCTCCCTCCTCCCCCACCCCACCCGGGCTACCGTGGCAGTTATCCCCCTATTTGTGTGATGAATTAATAAAGAATATATGATTGTGAAACAACAATGAATTTATTGCCTCTGCAAGTGGTGATCAAAGAGGGGAGGGCGGTTGGCTTACAGGGAAGTAGAGTGAACCAAGGGGGCAGGTTTTCATCAAGGAGAAACAAACAGAACTTTCACACTGTAGACTTGCCAGTCATGAAACTGGTTTTCAAAGCTTCTCTGATGCGCAGCATGCCCTGCTGTGGTCTTCCAATAGCCCTGGTGTTTGGCTGCATGTAATCAGCAGCCAGGCGATTTGCCTAAACCTCCCACCCCGCCATAAATGTCTCCCCTTTGCTCTCACAGATATTGTGGAGCGCACAGCAAGCAGTAATAACAATGGGAATATTAGTTTCGCTGAGGTCTAACCAAGTCAGTAGACTGCGCCAGCATGCTTTTAAACATCCAAATGCACATTCTACCACCATTCTCCACCTGCTCAGCCTATAGTTGAACAGCTCCTGACTTCTGTCCAGGCTGCCTGTGTATGGCTTCATGAGCCATGGCATTAAGGGGTAGGCTGGGTCCCCAAGGATAACTATAGGCATTTCAACATCCCCAACAGTTATTTTCTGGTCTGGGAAGTAAGTCCTTTCCTGCAGCTTTTGAAACAGGCCAGAGTTCCTGAAGATGCGAGCTTCATGTACCTTTCCCGGCCATCCCACGTTGATGTTGGTGAAACGTCCCTTGTGATCCACCAGTGCTTGCAGCACCATTGAAAAGTATCCCTTTCGATTTATGTACTGGCTGCCAAGGTGGTCTGGTCCCAAGTGAGGGATATGGGTTCCGTCTATCGCCCCACCACAGTTAGGGAATCCCATTGAAGCAAAGCCATGCACTATGACCTGCACATTTCCCAGAGTCACTACCCTTGATAGCAGCAGCTCAGTGATTGCGTTGGCTACTTGGACCACAGCGGCCCCCCTGTAGATTTGCCCACTCCAGATTGATTCCCAACTGACTGGTAGATGTCTGGCATTGCAAGCTTCCAGAGGGCTATTGCCACTCGCTTGTGAACTGTATGAGCTGCTCTCAGCTTGGTATTCTTGCGCTTCAGGGCAGGGGAAAGCAAGTCACAAAATTCCATGAAAGTGCCCTTATGCAAGCAAAAGTTTCGCAACCCCTGGGAATCATCCCAGATCTGCAACACTATGTGGTCCCACCAGTCTGTGCTTGTTTCTCAGGCCCAGAATCGGCATTCTATGGCATGAGCCTGCCCCATTGCCACCAGGATGTCCAAATTGCCAGGGGCTGTACTTTGAGAGAAGTCTGTGTCCATATCCTCATCAGTCTCGTCACCGCACTGCCGTCGCCTCCTTGCCTGTTTTTGCAGGTTCTGGTTCTGCACATACTGCAGGATAATGTGCGAGCTGTTTACAAGGTTCATACAGCTGCGGTGATCTGAGTGGGATCCATGCTTGCCGTGGTATGGCGTCTGCAGGAGAGCAGAGTTGCAGCGGAAGCGGTGGCTGACGATGGATGCCACGACAATAGATATTGATAGAGAACGACGAGAGGACCTGTGAGGTGGATTCATGAGAGCAGGAGAGTTGCAGTGGAAGTGGTGGATGACGACGGTTAGCACAGCGCACATTTCCCGAGGAAGAACACACGTACCCGGGAGCCCATGACAGACAACATGGAGAAATTTTCTATTGAGACAATAGCAGCAGAACAGAGTTGCAATGGAAGCAGTGGATGATGATGGATAACAGTCCTACTGCACCGTCTGCTGAAAGCAGTATGGCGTCCACACGGAAAAAGGAGCAAAACGATTGTCTGCCGTTGCTTTCATGGAGGGAGGGGTGACTGGCGACATGTACCCAAAACCACCCGCGACATGGTTTTTGCCCCATCAGGTATTGGGAGCTTAACCCAGAATTCCGATGGGCAGCAGAGACTGCGAGAACTGTGGGATAGCTACCCACAGTGCACTGCTCCGTAAGTCATTTTTAGAAATGAGTGAAATGGTGAGGCCCCACCACATACTTCTCTCTCATGTACTCCCCTCACCAAGCAGAAGACTCAGGTGCCTCCTATGCTTCTTCCTGAACCTCAGCTAGCTCCCTACACAAAGCCAGTTTATGTAGGCCATGTGTGGTGGGGCAGGAATGAATTTTACTTGTGCAATAAAGTAGAGATATTTACTGGTGTCCCTTTATGGAATTTAATTAAAAGAGAAATGGTAGACAACATAAATGAAATCCGCACCCTCCCACGTATGAAATCTCATATATTTGGGGGCCATTCACTCTTACAGGAGCATGAGCATTCTTTTAAGGGCCAGGTAACAAAAAACAGCTTTAAATCACATAAAAACAAGTTGTTTGATTTTATTTTGGAGAATGTGAAAAATTTTGAAAATGTAATTTAATATAATCCCTGGACACTTATGTGCTAAACTTTCAACAACTCTTCATCAGCCCCTTCTATCTGAAATTAGGCTTCTCCAAACCCTAGGATTCTCTCCTCATATCAGGCACCACATACTTCTCTCTCATGTACTCCCCTCAATATGACAATGGTGACTCTGTTGCTTCCCTCACCCCATTAAGTGTCTTTGAATAATACTCTCAAAGGAACTAATCGGAATTCTCCCTACCACCCTTGGCAGTAAAGTCTCAGAAAATAAAAATTCCCATATCCTTCTTCACAAATAAAAATGTTCTTTGTGGTTGATCCCTTGTCTTCTCTGTCTCTCTTAGGTGATGGTTAGGAAGAGGAAGCCATCTTCTGCCTCCTTCCCCCTGAGGAAGGGGACGCAGCATCCACCTTTCCTATCACCACTCAAGAACAGAACATCTCTATGCTCTGATTATGCTGCTGAAAAAGCAGGCACATGGCTGGTAAGCCAGCCCCAATAATGAGCTGCATGGCCCATTACTGCCACTGCCCAACACCACCACCAGAGACCCAGTGCTGAGCAACCAATTGGAGCTCAGCTCTTTTTTCTTCCTCTAGTCTGAAGCCAGGCTAAGTGAGCTGACCATCATCATGTATTTCTATTTACTTGAATTTTTAAGAATACCTATAGATGCCCATCTGTGGTGAAGCAGAGAACCCTTACACCAGCACGGAATGGGTTAAGGAAAGCCTTAGGGCCCAGATAGCCCCGCCCTGTTATACCAGCAAACAATGCCAGGCCTGGGAGAGAAAAAGAGGGAGCCTAGCTCAGTTTGGTACTGACTGGCAAAGATACAGGAGCTATCTGCCATCCTACTTGAGGGAATGATCACTAGCCTGAAAAAATAACAAAACCAGCTTCTGACAGACCAAGCAGAGGAGCAAATTCTTACATAAAGGAGCTCTCAAGGCCATAGATGTTGCAGATGTTTTCAAAGGAAGAGTATTTCTACCTATGTCAAGGAGGAATGGAAATGTGCTTGTGACAGTCAATGTCCTAGTCTGGGCACATAGAAGACACAGCCTTTTCACTTTAGTGCTTCTAGTCAATGGAGGACCTGATGACTCTAGAAGCACCACAGAATGTAACATTGTACAAGGTACTGTACAACATTAGCATTTGAAAAAAAAGTGTGAATCACATTTGGAAAAAAATGTGAACCCTTTTCCTTTTGTTACAAACAGTCCACTTTTGTCATTCTAATCATGTAAAATGTTCTGCTTGTGAAAACTGAATGCATTTGCTGTGATTGAGGCACATTAACAATCTGATTTTTCCCCCTTCAGCTAAGAGATAACTGAGTACAGTGAATTATCAAAAGCTATTCACTACACTGAATATAATGTTCTCCTTGAGAAAGAGCTTAGTACCAAGATGCTAACTGAAGAACTGAACATGAGAAATAAAATGGGGGGGGGGGATTTGTTGGTGATAAGCCCTGTAATAATATAAAGGAGCTGCTGTTCCCCGTCAATTTTTCTTTTAAATGAGGATAGTCATATTTGTTCCTTTTTCTCTAGGATAGAATTAGCAAACAGCTACAACAAACCACCTAAAGAAGGAAGACAGCTTAAACTGTCTCATCTGAAGTACCAATCAAAACATTTCTAAAATCATGCCTCCAATTCCATAAACTAGGGTGACGAGACAGCAAATGTGAAAAATCAGGACAGGGGGTGGGGGGGTAATAGGAGCCTATATAAGAAAAAGACCCAAAAATCGGGACTGTCCCTATAAAATCGGGACATCTGGTCACCCTACCATAAACACATATACACCTAACTTTACGCACATAAATAAAGTTATGGGACTACTCATGTGCATAAGCATCTACAGCAGGGGTCGGCAACCTTTCAGAAGTGGTGTGCCGAGTCTTCATTTATTCACTCTAATTTAAGGTTTCGCATGCCAGTAATACATTTTAACATTTTTAGAAGTCTCTTTCTATCAGTCTATAATATATAACTAAACTATCGTTGTATGTAAAGTAAATACGTTTTTAAAAATGTTTAAGAAACTTCATTTAAAATTAAATTAAAATGTAGAGCCCCCTGGACTGGTGGTCAGGACCCGGGTAGTGTGAGTGCCACTGAAAATCAGCTCACGTGCTGTGCCATAGGTTGCTAGGCCCTGATCTACAATATTGTGCCCAATATCATTAAATCCCTACTACATATTTTCTGGTTGCTGGTATACTGTATATGGAAAATAATACACCTCACATTCTTGATCCTTAAAACTGGACGTTACATAATTTTTAAAAATTAGAGAGTTTTTTGCAATGAGATTTTCATGAGTCATTAACTATAAAAGCAAAACCTCACCTTCCTCCAGGACTGCTGCTGCTATCCTCACTATCCCATTGTTCATTTTTACTTCTTGGTACTGGAGGTTGCAACATCTCTGCAGCCAATGGATCAGCATCATTCTCCTCGCGACCAACCCATTCTCCAATCACACGAGGTCTTAGAAGAGGAGCATTAAAACCTGTTGTGTCCTGAATAGAAACAAAAGCAAAAAAAAACCCCAAAACAACTCTACACTGCTCCTTCTCAGTGATGTTTATAAACTGGAAACAGGGAACAAACAAAAACTTACTGCTTCACCTCATGTATTGATTCTTATTAGAATAATACAGGAGATTAAAAGGTCAAAAGCCTGATCCAATGCCCATGGAAATCAGTGGAAAGACTCTCATTAATTTCAGTGTACATTGGATTTAGGCCCTAACTCCAGAGAGGTTTTGATCAGCCTTGTACTCAGAACTGGAGCTGAGGAAATAAAATATTTTTTGGCTCAGCTGCTGAGCCTATAAAACAAAACAAATCTTTTCAGGTTGAACAAAATGTTCTGTTCCACCTGTGAGAATTTTTCTGTTTATTTGTGTCAAAGTTTGACTCAGACTCACAATTTATCAGACCACTCTGTTTTATTAGCAAAGCTGCTCTGCTAATACATTTAGAAGTGAGCCCCCCGAGTGGGGCTTGTGTCTCTTAATTTATACAGTTTTTTGGAGAACAAGTTACAGAGAAGTTACAGACAAAAGAAGAAAAAGATTTTAGTCACCACCCTTCGAGATCCCTGAGACCAGTCACATATCTTCAATTACCTGCCACCTTTAACAGCTTCCAGTTAACTTAACTAATTGCCCTTCACACCTTCCATTCTGATGCCTGCTTCTTAGACGTGCTGGCTCTATCTTAATTGCTTCTCCATTCAAAAGCTAACTGTCCCTACGTGTGCTCCCTCAGATACTTTGTAACATGTTTTGGCATGCCCTCTCATATACAATGTATCCAGCATGTCCCCTTATACAACGTTATACTTATACAATGTTATACTTCCACATTTGTTTTTTAGTTTCATTTTGGTTTTGGGTGTTTCTTTTACCCTTCTTTAAAGAATAAATAAATCTAGCTAACTTTCAAAATAAAATGTCATTTCAAAACAAAGTTAAAATGCTGTACTTTAAAATGTTGATATGAAATGTTTCAATTTTTTTAAAAAAGAATTCTCTTTTGGCCATAATTACTCCCCAAAGTTATGAATAGTTTTGTGCTACCCAAAACTGCATTTTTCAGCAGCTAATTATTTGTCTGAAAAATTTCATCCAGCTTTACTCAGAACCTCTCTTCATTTTTCCCTTTAAAATCCAATAGTTTTGAACAGGAGTGGCAGGTGTCCATCACTACTGATTTGGCTTTAAAACTATACATTCTTAATAAACCCCCTCCTATTGGAAGCACCACTGTTTCAATTATATTAAGCAATGAATGAGGTCACTTGAATATTGAAGAACACGGTGAAGATGGTATATTTCGCTTTAATATCATCTCTCTTTTGCATTATGAATTCAGTGTGAAAATCTTACTGAGCATGGAAATTAACTGAATATTTTAAAATAATCCTGCCGGTTTTTTGTGTTCCATATTTTCAAATCCACAATTAAAATATATTTTTTATTTGGCTGACATTCAGTGCATTGCAATAGGCAATAAATAATGTATATCGTGTATTACCACTACAATTTCAAAGCTAGAAGTCATATTTTTTGACAATTTGCTTGAAGATATATGGTGGAATAACTAGTAGGAGACAAAAAAAAATAACTGGGCATTTTAAAAACTTTACTGATGTTTCACAGCATCACACAGAAACAAATGGCCCATATGATTACGTAAAGAGTTTGTATAAAAGTACTGCAAAAGCCTTTCCCATTTTCTCGGTGTTGTGTCCTTATGTGTACAGTGGGAGTTGATGCGGAATAGCGATAATTTGAAGAAAATCATTATGCTCCAGAATTGCCATTTTGAAATGATGTGATGGAGATAGTTATCCTGCACTCATTGAATGCCATTTCTAGGACAGCAACGAAACTTAAAATGCAGTGCTCCTAATTAAGATATATTGTATATTCTGATCTGTAATGAAAGACAGTCATTTTAGAAAGACAAATCCTTATGGCCCTTATTTGGCTCTGCATCCCATGAAATAATCCTACTGTAAGAACAACACAGTTCTAATAAATGGCATCTGGAGAAGCAGCAGCAGGATGATTATTTAGATTCACAATCATATGTTTTTGTCCTCGTCAACAACAAATGATCTTTAAAGGAACACTAAATAATTGGGATGACTAGTTTAAATTACAGTAAATGCAAAGTTTGAAATATTAGCAGTTATTCATAATATAAACCACCAAAGTGTTCATAGTGTTTGAAATCTGTAAATAATGTCTATCCAATTAACATAAGGAAGCCAAATGTAGGAGTTAAAAGACAAAACTTGAAATTGAAAAGATTTCAAATGCCAGATCCTATATTCCTTGATCAATTTTGTGTGTGTGTGTGTGTGTGTGTGTGTGTGTGTGTGTGTGTGTGTGTGTGTGTGTGTGTGTGTGTGTGTGTGTGTGAGCACGCAAGCGTTTTGTTCACATAACAGGTGTCTAACTCTGCACCAGTCTAGGGTTTTCCTTACGTAGGAGGAAATCCTCAGCTACCTGTTCAGGGCTGTTTTAGGGCCACTTGGAGTGGCACAGAAGACCTTAGAAAGAGCCAGAATCTTACCCTATATGGGAAGGGATGTTTTTGAATTATATCTATATATCCAGCCTGCAGTTGGCTTCCATCCATTCCACCCATTAACTTCCCCCAATGCAGAGTCAGCTGTAAAATCTGGGTCTTAATCTCTTTTGCTCTTTAGCTATTATTATTTGTATTACCATAACACCTCACCACATTCCCTCACTCCACCTTTTACCCTATACTTCTGTAAAATGTATGTTTGCCACTATCTTTTTCATGTCAGTTTAATTCTGCCCAGAGTTTCCCTATAGGCCCACTGAAATCATTGTTTAGGTGGTGACATTTTACTGCCAGGTTGAGATGACATTGTAGCAATACTGAAAACTATCTTAAAATTGAAAAGCTAGTAGTTGAAAAGGGAGACAATTGTATGGGGAAAACAAAGTGATTTAGCACATTTTAGGATCGCTGCCATTTTTGTTGTGTGGTACTCTTAAATTTTTCAGAAATTTGTGGAAAATGGTTTTTCGCTGTAGGAATTGTGTTGTAAAGCAGTCAGGGAGCATAACAGTCACCACAGGAATCAGGGGACAGTGGTCCCTGTCACTTGACAGATGTAATCCTGACCCATGTCATGTGACTAGAGGGAGGAAATAAAGATTAGTGTTTTTCTAGTACTACTGTGTGTCATACCGTTGTTACAGATAATGTTCCAATTACAGAGTTTCTGAAAGTGTGTAAAGGCCTCATGGCCTCTCTTACCCCTCGGAAGTGCTTGTTAACAGTTCCAACTGCTCTTAGCCAAAGGAGAGAGAGTGAAAGAGAGGGGTAATTTATAATGAGCTAACAAATTGGTTTTATCTGTTGCCTTATATTTTGCTGAAAATTGTGGATTACCATAAGGAAAAACTGAAGAGACCCTTAAAAATCCACACTTTTTTCAGACTCAAATTTCTCCTGTCCCTGCCTCCAATATACACTGTGCATTTTGCATATGACTATTTAGCACATGAATGCTGTTTTCCCTTTTTATGCTGACTTCCATTCAAACATTTTGGAGGTCCTGGGCCATCTTATATCACAGCATTTTCAAGCTCAATTTAATAAATAAGTTTAACAAATCATGTTATACCTTGCTTCCATTTTAAAACTGAGTTAGATCAACACATCAAAACGTCAGTGACCTAATTTATTTCTTTCCTTTCAATCTTACAGCCCCTCACAGTAAGAGTGGTAAACAAGAAGTCAGAGAAGATTGTATTGAGAAAACTGTGGCATTATTTGGAGTGTTCCTTCAAAATGATTGAGTAAATTAAGATACAATGTTTAATTTACAGTCAGGTTTTCACCTGCATCTCCCATTTAAACCTTGAAATGCTAGCCTGACGAGTACTTTAAAGGACAAACAGGACACAGAATGGTGTGTCCTGGAGTTTCCAGAGGATAAGTAGGAATTTAAGAGAGTCAGTCTGTAATCTTAGCCATATGCATGTGTCTTCCCATAAGGTTGGGGAGGAGGAGAGGGAATTGTGTCCAATTCGATGATTTAAAGTCATTGCTCGAATCCCATCAGAATGCTCCAGCATACTGTTCTGGCACTTTTTTGGGGAGCCAGAACAGCATCTCAGCTTTTCTGGTACTTGTGTTCTGCCACTTCTCGACTGCAGCACTCACCCGTTGTTTAAAGTTGAGATTTGTTCCCCTCTCTAGATTATAGTTTAATGGATCCTGTATTTATGGGTGCAGTATATTTGTATTTACAGGATTAGAAAATGAAAAAAATATCTTTGAGATAGCACAGATAAAAAATAGTCTTAGAAAAAAACCCTAATTGAATGTTTTAATATTACGCTGGGGGGGTAGGGTGTCAAAACTTATTTACTGGGCCACCTTCACCCCTGTGTAACCCGAATCACTGACTCTTTGGTATTCTCCAATTACTAACTGTTACTGCTAAAAGTGAGTGAAACAAAGGAATTGGTATGCACTGTTGCCAAATCTCACAATATTATTGAAATCTCACTTTATCTGGAGTTTTATGTAAAGCCCCAATCCCTGGAGGCTTCTGATTCAGAATGTTAGCTTTATTTTTAAAAACAGCCCTTACATTTCTGAAGAAAAGGTTGGAAATGCCAAAAAAAGGTCAAAAAACAAAAGGCAAATAAAACTCCCCAATATATTATTGTATATTAATATATTATTGTTCAAAAATCTCATGACTTCTGAATCTCTCGTGACTTTAGGGTCTTACTCATTACGTTTTGAAAACATTGGGTTAGCAATACGACTATTACATCTCATATGCATAAAACTGCATTTGAAATTAGACATTTTCATTGTAAACATATCAGACCAATATCAAGTTTCTAGATTGTAAATGTACTTGGCCACGTTATTTTCTGATGCAAGCTAAAACAAGGCACTTGAATTGCCTCTGGAATACAAGGACAGGCAGAGGGGCCCCATGCTGGCAGCAAGTATACTGGAAGGCGGTTGCAGCTGCAACCCTGCAATTCGTATTCCATAAAGCTGAGGATCTGGAGCTAGCAGTGCACTCCCAAAGTGGAAGGTTCTGCCCCAGGAGAGGATGAAGCAAAATACTAAAAGCTGATTCAACTCATTCTTCTGGGCAACCAGCAGGACATTCTCAGAGTCCAGGCTGCATTTCAAGCTACCCTTTCCTAGTGGAACCTAGTGATGTCAGTGGTTCAAATACCATCTGCCCTCTCTAAAATGTAAATAGCACCCAGAATGCAGCAGCCCCCACTGGAGGAGCCGGAAAACCAATGCATGAACTAATCATACTTCCAGGAACCCTTTTGGGCAGTGCTGGCCCTAGCCTTTGCAACGCTGTCTGTGAAATAACATGAACGGAGATGTGCAATTAGTGTTTGTCTATTACCCACCCATTGCCTATAATTACCCATTACCCCACTATTATTAACATTGCTATTTAACCTGAGCGTCTCACACATTTAAGATGTAGCTATGAATAAATATTGAAAATATTTTCAAATAATTTAATTACCTTTAGTAAACATATCCAGGGCTACACATTTCAGGAAAGGATGCAACTTGATTTTAAATAACTAATTAAAAGAACAGTTTTCTAATACAGCACTCTTTAAATAGTGTATCTTGAATTCTAAAAATGCTTTAAAACTGAGTGAGTTCTTTATGTTCCCCTGTTATATTGAGCAGGGGTCCTTTGTGGAATCCTAAGACTATGATAGCCAACATGCTCAGGCTCATCCCTCCTCCTGTGAAGTTGTGTTTACTGCTTCTTTATGAAAATTAAGCCAGGCAGGAGAGGTTTTATAGTGCTGCAGAGACATAGAGCAGCTTTAGGGATAATACTGTTTTATGTTTAATACAGTTACTGTACAGTGTTAGAGGGTGACTCGTGTAGTTCAAATGTCAGACTAGATGATCATAATGGTCCCTTTTGGCCTTAAATCTATTGATCTGTGAATCACAACACCTCTCCTTCAGTTTCTTTCTGTGCACACTCTGCCTGCTGCCTCTTTGCTTTTAGTGTCAGCTTTGCTCCTGCTCTTACTGGGGAAAAAAAAAAAAACTTCTTGCAGGGGCTAGAAAAGGGTTTCATCTCACCAACAAAACAGTAAAACTAACTATACACAAAGTAATTACACTGAAAAAAAGAGGAAAGATATGTAAATTAATCTGTTTTAATTATAGTAATTTTAGGAATTTGCGACAAGGTGAGTGAGGTCATATCTTTTATTGGAACAACTTCTGTTGGTGAGAGAGACAAACTTTGGTGACCTGAAGAGCTCTGTGTAGCTCAAAAGCTTGTCTCTCTCTCGCCAAACAGAAGTTAGTCCAACAAAAGATATTACTTTACCCACCTTGTCTCTCTAATATCCTGGGACCAGTACAGTTACAACTACATTGCATAAAAAAAATTAATGTAATTTTCAAAGTGATGGTTTCTCTTTAATTTTTTCCACTTTACATATTTTACTCAGAAACATATGATAAAGCAGATGCAATAATGTAAAGATGTGAAACAGTTTGTACGATTGAAAAGTAGACAAGGATTAAAACAAAATTTCAGAATGTTCTAAATAAGCAGTTAAGTACAGTAACAAATTACCTCCTTTTTTGCTGAAATTTATTTAACAAATCAGTATCTTAGTAATGTCACCAATACATTGCTTCCCATTAAATGGTGATTTTCACACTGAAACATAACGTTTCAAAATATTGCATGTTTTGAGGCAAAAACAGGTTTTCATCAAGATGAAATATAAGTTTCTTTAGATACTTCCTCAAAAATAAAAAAAAAAAAGTGTGTGGAATAATGAATTCTCTTTCACTCAAAATGCTTCTGTTCTTCAACAAAAAAAGTGACATTTCACAGGTTTATGACAGGCAACACAATTATGACTGGCTCACTCATTTCAGTACAAACTATTCACATTGTCAGGGTTCTAGTAGCAGGTCTTTTGTTTTTACATTTAACAACTACTACTGGACACAGTTCTAGATATGTGTAAAAAGTAAGAGTAAAGGTCCAGGTCCTGAAATGCTTACAAGCACATGCTTAACGTAATTAACAGGATTACTTGAGTTTAGAATGCATGTTAGCATTAGAAAGATCAGTGCCAAAACACACAAAAGGTGTGTGTAAACACCATCATTTGTAGATAGCAGCCCAATATCCCACATGACTCCTTGGCAATATCCATCATGCTTCTCTGAAACCCCTGTCTTGGAAAAGTCTCTCCACCACTTTAAGTGGCCAGAATTGAGGAGCTCATCTTATGCTGCAGGCAACTGTGAACTTAGTTTTCATGTTGTTTTTTTGGCATGTGCATATCTAATCAGATTTGGGGCCAAAGAATACTCCTAAAGATTTTCACAAACAGTATAATTACTTTAACTTAAATTTTATAGGAGCTACCCAAAAATATGACCTCAAATCAAAAATATTTATACTTCTTGGAAATATTTAGCTTTAGATATCCTATTAAATTATCGCTGTAGACCAAATTAAGCAAAATAAGATGTACAGCTCAATAGCTTTTATGTGGCCTGAGCTAAACCCCATTAAAGTTAATGGGAGACTTTCCGCTGATGCCAGTGGACTTTCGATCAGGTCCATAACATATATGAGCCCTGTCAATGGCCCTTAGGTACCCAACTCCCCACTGAACTAAATAAGAGTTAAGCATACGCGCAAGGACTGCAAGATTGAACTCTCACTGCCTAAAACTACATAAAAATCTGCCTGTTTGCACTATTCATTAGGTACACAATATCTCTTACCTTCTCAAGTTCATCAGAAATAGCAATGCCTGAAAACAAAGCAGATTTTAAAAAGCAATTTGAGAAACATTCTTTGTGGAAATGTATTTTGTTACAGTAAGTAAAACAAATGTTTAATCTTGAAACTTGCATAATTCTCTTCTTGCAAATGCAGTCTGTTATATTATGTTCCATTAGTGAACTTGACCAAAAGCAATGTACTGTAATTTTCTTCAGGTGCAATATAATCAAACTGAGCTTTCAAACAATTATGAAACTCTGGAAATTTGTAAAAAGAAAAGGAGTACTTGTGGCACCTTAAAGACTAACAAATTTATTTGCTCAAATAAATTTGTTAGTCTCTAAGGTGCCACAAGTACTCCTTTTCTTTCTGGAAATTTGTGGCTGTGATAATGAACTGGCGAAAAGCTAAAATTTGCTTCTATTTGTTTTCTAAAATTAAAAAAGCAATTTAATATTTCTAGTCTGAGCACATTAGGATTCAAATCCTGCTTTGACCAACAAACATCCACACAGCATATGTATTGTATCTGCCTGCCATCAAAAGGCAACATAAGCCTGACTCTGCTCTACTTTGCACTTGCAGGAATAACTCCATGAAAGTCAATGGAATTAAACCTGTTAGAAGAGATTTAGGTCCAGTGTCTTGCAGGGAACATCACGCTACTTGATAGGGCAGCTCTTCCAAATCCTGAGGAAGTACAACATGGCACCTAATATTCTGATGACTTACACTTTCAGCTGATAGCAACATATACAGTTGCCTGCTTGAGGCTTCACTATGTCCCATTTATATCATATCTGTGTGCATATGGTGTAGGCTGCAGTGTGTTAGACGTGCATAGCTGCCAGTACAACCCCATGTGCTATGATAGGATGCTGCTCATCCTGCCTCACTATGTCATATGCAACACCATCCTGCACCCTTTTCTCCTGGCATTCCACTGAACCCATAGAGTGATTTTGCTCTAAACCTCAGCCAAAACTTTTGGGGAATGGATCACTTGATGATTACCTGTTCTGTTCATTCCATCTGGGGCACCTGGCACTGGCCGCTGTTGGAAGATAGGATACTGGGCTAGATGGACCTTTGGTCTGACCCGGTAGGGCCATTCTTATGTTCTTATGACTGTCATCTAAGACTTATAAAGTGATCCTGCTCTCCAGTATAGGACAGCTCATTTTATAAGCTATGCATTATACATCTAGGAGCAGATTTGAGAGCTAAAATTGTTCTTTATCTTTGTAAATTTACCCTGCGGTTAGCTCAGTCTAAACTTATTTCCAATAATACTGCACACAGTTAACAGCATGTTATTTTTATACCATAGGTGTATGATTTTTTACTTTATTGATAAATTTTCAAATATACCAACATGTTGCTATTTTTCATTTTAGATGGCTTACTTTTACTGATTTGTTTTTAAAACATAGTGAAATACAAACAGAACTATAATTAACATTTTAGGACCTGATCAATACATGTTAATGGAACATTTTCTCAGTCATTTAGTGTTTACAAATTAAATTCAACAAAATGCACTTTGTCTACCCCCACAGCAATTAATCTGTTTTCAATACCTTAAGGCTTTTATTTAGTACATAACTACACTACTGTCCATATAGTATGTGGAGCAGGAACTTGTCCCAGTTCGAGTAACATGCCATGAAATCCATTGTTCCTCCCTTCACCCTCACCCCCAAGTTGTGTGGGTGTATGCAAGTGAAAGCAGCCGCCCAGAAGTAAAGAGTGAAAATGAAATTTAGCTGTCTCTTCACCATGCACAGCTCTGTAAACCTAAGTAAGGATTTCCAAAACCCAGCTCTCCATAGCATTTGATTTTTTCTGGAAAACTAAAGCTAATCCAGATATTATGATCTATCCATTCAGACACTCTACATCTTCTCAGCAACTTTCAATGATTTTTTAAACCAGTTTTTTTGCCCTGTGAGCAGTCCCCTATTCTCCTGCTCCACATGTCCAGTCACTAATGTTGGGTCTCTTGAGCCAGAAAGCAATGCAGATGGACTTCTTTTCATTGTCAAAAGCAACCACAAAAGAAGCAGAATCATTACAAAGCCCAGGATGACTCTATGCCTAGGAGGCAGTGCTGGTGCTAGCCTATTTGGGGCCATAAACAGGAATATTGTTGCACCCTGACAACACATACTAACAACTAACAGGGGGCCCCTTGAGCTGTGTGGGGCCCTAAGCAATTGCTTAATCTGCTTATGCCTAGCACCGAGGAGGGTAAAGTAAACAAGAAGCAGAAGGGCTCCATACCTGCCTAAGAAGGGGTTACGTTCTGCCTGAGGAGGGGTTATGTTGCAAGACCCTAGGGAAGAGCTCATTCTTAAGCAGGAAAAGAAGAGACCATGGCAGGAGTATAATGAAGGAGGAGCCACATGGAAGTCAACATAACTTGGCTCCTGTCCAGTGTCCTAGAATCCTGAAGATAACGATATACACCAACCTTAGGATTCAAAGGGTTAATGGCAAGAGCATTTCTCCATCCAGATTTACTTCTTAAGGAATTTTCCTTGAGTTTAAATTCAGGGAACTAGAAATGACAAATGTGAAAATGATGACATACCCTGATGTTCCCATTATGCCAAAAGGAAATCATTCTATACTACAAATGGTCAGGCTTTCTGTTTGCAGGATTCCTTCCTACAGGATACGTACTGATTTATTATTTCATTATAAATATGCTTATAGGCCCTAATCAGGGATGAAGGTTCCACGGTACCACACCCTGAACATTAAGTAGGAAAAGTTACACATGTACCATAGCTGATGATATCATAAGAAATAAACACAGAACAAAAAAAGCAGAATTTTAGGGATTCATATATTTGTAATCACAGGGCCAGATCCTGAAGTCCTGTCTCATACCTACATCACTCCCTCCCTATGGCAATACAGGAAAACAAGAGAGGGATTTCAATGAGGACTTCTTCACAGAGATCCTCCCACATAGCTTTTTTCATGCATCTTCAAAAGGGGCAATGTGGACAACCCTCAAAGCAGGCAGATCCCCCAGGATCCACAGGATTCCAGGGCCATCTGAACTGATGCTGGGCCCCAGTGACTTCTTCTAACTCCCTAATAGCAGAGCTTGATTGAAGTGTTGCTAGCAGAGACTTCCAGTGGCTATGGGTGCTCCCTGGACAGGGTGAATCATAACCACCAAACAGCTGTATCTGAGTTACCACAGTTACTTCCTTAACTGTTGGCAAATACTGACTTTGTTGTTGTTAAAGCAGGTTATTTTCAAAGTAATTTATTTTAAAATGACACAGTCAATTTAAAAACCACACTTCTGTTCATAACGTTTACTCACTATTGTTACAATTAAGTCATAAAATTCTGAAAAGTGATAAAAATTAGAGCAAAAAACACCACTCCATTTTCATTATCTTGTGCATTTGACACCATTTCCCTCGTAGAGCCTATCAAATTCCATTGTTTGGGTGAATTTTTTTTTTATACAGCACAGGGGAGAGAATACACATTTTAAAAAATAAGAAAAATATGACTGTAAAACGAAAGATTGTCAAGTAGACAAAGGGATAAATCTGGTATATGAAACTATTTTAAATTCATTTATTGTAACTGGTTACATTTCAAGTTGATGGTGTCGGTTTAAAACAGAATTATTTGTAAATATGAAATCTAAACACATACTGTTAAGCTGAAATCAAACGATTATCACTTAATCCTGGTCTTTCAGACTCTGGCCTCTGAATACGATTTAATTTAATACAATGTAATCTAAAAACTAACAGAATTTTATGTTAAAGATTCTGAAATATCCTGTCTTCTGACATGGTACAATGCCAGATGTTTCAAAGGGAATGAACAGAACATGGCAATTAACAAGTGATCCATCCAGGGTCGTCCAGCCCCAGCTTCTGGCAGTCAGAGGTTTAATGACACCTGGACCATGGAATTGCATCCCTGGCCATCTTGGCTAATAGCCATTGATAGACCTATATTCCATGAATTAATCTAATTCTTTTTGGAACCCTCTTCTACCTTTACCGTTTGGGACCATTGAATTAAAAATACAATTGTGTATGTGTTATTGTGAACTGTATGTAACTTCTTTAGGAGACTGACTAATGCAACACCTGGAAAGTATTAGGAACTCCGAAGCCCTTTTGGGGACAATACACGTGAAGTGTATATCCTAGAAAGTACTCGGAAGGAGGGAAATGCAAATCCAAAGGCATATTCAAAGGTGTCTCACAGGTATTTGTTGCATTCCTTCCCACTCCCAGTTGAGCCCTGTGTATGCTTTAGAGGGGCTAGCAATGTGCCTGTGTGTAACGGGGTGAACTTACCCCACACTGCATAGGAAAGGGTTGGGGTAAGTGGGTTGAGACAGCCCCATCCCCATGCCCCTACTGGTTATGCCCCAAATGCAGTACCAGTATAAGAGTGAGCAGCTCAGCTAAGTGGG
The DNA here is from genome assembly GCF_965152275.1 of Natator depressus. Taxonomy (NCBI): domain Eukaryota; kingdom Metazoa; phylum Chordata; order Testudines; family Cheloniidae; genus Natator; species Natator depressus. The sequence continues at coordinate 58,682,325 of NC_134235.1, forward strand.
GGCTCACTACCAGAGAAGAAGGATGTCCGCTGCAGGCTCCAGCCTCAGAGCCGTCGCAGCCCCCGACTGCAGAAGCCAGAGGCACTGAGACCCTGGCAGACTGCTGCACTGGGCAGCACAGCATGGGGAGGAGGTGACCAGCCCTCTCTGAAGAAAGAAGTGGTTCGGGACTATTTAGAAAAGCTGGATGAGCACAAGTCCATGGGGCCAGATGCGCTGCATCCGAGAGTGCTAAAGGAGTTGGCAGATGTGATTGCGGAGCCATTGGCCATGATCTTTAAAAACTCATGGCGATCGGGGGAGGTCCCGGACGACTGGAAAAAGGCTAATGTAGTGCCCATCTTTAAAAAAGGGAAGGAGGAGGATCCTGGGAACTACAGGCCAGTCAGCCTCACCTCAGTCCCTGGAAAAATCATGGAGCAGGTTCTCAAGGAATCAATTCTGAAGCACTTAGAGGAGAGGAAAGTGATCAGGAACAGTCAGCATGGATTCACCAAGGGCAAGTCATGCCTGACTAATCTAATTGCCTTCTACGATGAGATAACTGGCTCTCTGGATGAGGGGAAAGCAGTGGACGTGTTGTTCCTTAACTTTAGCAAAGCTTTTGACATGGTCTCCCACAGTATTCTTGCCAGTAAGTTAAAGAAGTGTGGGCTGGATGAATGGACGATAAGGTGGATAGAAAGCTGGATAGATTGTCGGGTTTAATGGGTAGTGATCAATGGCTCCATGTCTAGTTGGCAGCCGGTTTCAAGTGGAGTGCCCCAAGGGTCGGTCCTCAGGTCGGTTTTGTTCAATATCTTCATTAATGATCTGGAGGATCGCGTGTATTGCACCCTCAGCAAGTTTGCAGATGACACTAAATTGGGAGGAGAGGTAGATACGCTGGAGGGTAGGGATAGGATACAAAGGGCCCTAGACAAATTAGAGGATTGGGCCAAAAGAAATCTGATGAGGTTCAACAAAGACAAGTGCAGAGTCCCGCACTTAGGACGGAAGACTCCCATGCACCTCTACAGACTAGGGACTGAATGGCTAGGCAGCAGTTCTGCAGAAAAGGACCTAGGAGTTACAGTGGACAAGAAGCTAGATATGAGTCAACAGTGTGCCCTTGTTGCCAAGAAGGCCAATGGCATTTTGGGATGTATAAGTAGGGGCATTGCCAGCAGATCGAGGGACGTGATCGTTCCCCTCTATTCGACATTGGTGAGGTCTCATCTGGAGTACTGTGTCCAGTTTTGGGCCCCACACTACAAGAAGGATGTGGAAAAACTGGAAAACATCCAGCAGAGGGCAACAAAAATGATTAGGGGACTGGAACACATGATTTATGAGGAGAAGCTGAGGGAACTGGGATTGTTCAGTCTGCGGAAGAGAAGAATGAGGGGGGATTTGATAGCTGCTTTCAACTACCTGAAAGGGGGTTCCAAAGAGGATGGCTCTAGACTGTTCTCAGTGGTAGCAGATGACAGAACAAGGAGTAATGGTCTCAAGTTGCAGTAGGGGAGGTTTAGGTTGGATATTAGGAAAAACTTTTTCACTAGGAGGGTGGTGAAACCCTGGAATGTGTTACCTAGGGAGGTGGTAGAATCTCCTTCCTTTGAAGTTTTTAAGGTCAGGCTTGACACAGCCCTGGCTGGGATGATTTAGTTGAGGATTGGTCCTGGTTTGAGCAGGGGGTTGGACTCAATGACTTCCTGAGGTCCCTTCCAACCCTGATATTCTATGATTCTATGATGCCCCGATACCTGTGGACACCACAGGGAGTTCAGAGCCACCAGGAACAACTCAGGCAGAGGAACCCAATAGTCGCCCAGACCACAGAGTCATGGTAGAAAGTAGCCCAGGGCTACCCTTATAGCCCCATACTTGACGGGGTCCGCCCAGGCAGCTTATTGCAACCTTGACCACTGAGAAGCACTAGACTATGAAAAGGTGAAGGAGGCTATACTTGATCACACAGGCATCAGCCCTGAGACATACCAAACAGTGTGTCCGTTGAAAGTGGTACCCTTTGGGGGCTAGATGAAGAGCAGTGGCCCAGCACCTCAGGGATTACGCCTGGCTGTGGCTGGAACTGGAAAAGCAGTCCAGAACCCAGGTAGCAGAAGCCATAGTCCTGGAGCAGTTCACTCAAATCCTCCCAGCCGGGGGGAAGTTTACTTGGTGGCCAAAAGTGGAGAGCCACGGGACTGAAAACCAGAAGAACTGGGGGAAGGGGATCAACCAGCTGGGGGAAGCCCATGCCTGACAAAGTCCGGAGGATCCCAATGCCTGTCTGAGACCCCGGCCAACCACCCAGGCACAACTCAGTGGCCGCTTGCCACCCGAGTCTCATCCCAATGGGTGGGGTTCGGGTTGCTGAAAATGGACTCTCTGGCCACAGGGACCTGAGACAGTTATGAGCATGGCCAAGACAGGCATTTCCAAAGGGATTGCCCCTACATGGATTGTAATTATAGACAAGCCTGGGTAGCCAGTCCACAGGCCCAGAAGATGACCCCAGAGAAGCTCGGGGTCCCTGTGCATGTAAATGGGACACCCTTGGTGGCTCTCATTGGCTCCAGATGTAGTCAGACTCTCGTCCAGAGCGAGCTAGTCCCAACCCTTGAACCAAACAGGTCCCATATACATCTACAGTGCATCCACCATGAAATCAGGTCTTTTGCTTGCTTTTACCCTATACTATACAGATTTCACAGGGGAGATCAGCATTTCTCAAATTGGGGGTCCAGACCCAAAAGGGAGTGTGTGTGTGTGTGCGCGCGCACGTGTGTGTAAACAAGGTTATTTTAGGGGGGTCACAGTATTGCCACCTTTACTTCTGTGCTGACTTCAGAGCTGGGCAACCAGAGAGCAGCTTTTGGCCGGGCACCCAACTCTGAAGGCAGCACCCCACCAGCAGCAGTGCAGAAGTAAAGAGTGGCAACACCATGCCTTGCCATCCTTACTTCTGCGTTGCTACCTTCAGAGTTGGGTGGCCAGACAGTGGCGGATGCTGACTGAGGGCCCAGCTTTGCAAGCAGCAGCACAGATGTAAGGGTGGCAATACTATACCATGAATTCCTTACTTCTGCGCTGCTGCTGGCAGCAGCTCTGCCTTCAGAGCTGGGCTCCCGACCAGCAGCTGCCACTCTCCAGCTGCCCAGCTCTGAAGGCAGCACCACCACCAGCAGCAGTGCAGAAGTAGGGGTTGTGGTACTGCTACCTTCTTACAATAACGTTGTGAACCCTCCCTCTCCCCGCGTTAATAATTCCTTTTTGGGTCAGGACCCTACAATTACAACAGCGGTGACATTTCAGATTTAAATAGCTGAAATCATGAAATTTACAATTTTTAAAAATCCTATGGCTGTGAAATTGACCAAAATGGACTATGAATTTGGTAGGGCCCTAAGAATGAGATAAGCCACCCTGTTACATGCACCCTCCAACTCCTTTACATCTAGAATACTGGTCAATTGTTTGTCATGATTTTCTTTTATCTCAGCATAGATTAATATACTGCCCATAAATATACCACCTCTTTGTCCTCTAAGTTGTTCTCTCATTTTCTGTTGTGGATTGGAGATTTCTTTGTGATGTCAAATGGCAATCTGTAGTAACAGTACTGTCAGAGTGAAGAAATAAATGTGTTCATTGTGCCAGTGTCTGGAGGCAGGGTCCTCTGCCTAAAACTGACTTCCAGCATGAAGTAATGAATAGAGGTTGATTCCATTCAATCTAGGAATAATATCTTCTGTAGTAAAGAAAGCAAATTTGTCTTTAGGCAGATTTCTCTAACTTTGATATGCTGAGCCATAAGTGCACTTTCAAAATATTTTTAAAGGACAAAGTTAGAAAGGGTATAAATTATTAATAATTCCTAGCTCTTATATATAGTTGTCATTTGTACTAGAGTATAATTCATACTGCTCTATTGTAATAAAACCAAATATCATTAATACACCGTATAGCGTATTTTAACTTTCATTCACTCTTTGACTACAACCTTTCACGGAGCAATGTTTAGCATTTGGTGTCAAAAATTTAACAGCAACAAGTTCATTTTCACAAACACTAGGGGATATATAAGCTTAGGCCTAGCCTAAAACAAGGCATCAAAAAGCCTGTAATGCTAAACCTCCTCTCTGATGAATGGCACACCAGTTAATGGACTTATATGTAATAAGAAAATGTAATGTATTTAAAACAATGAAAAACTTAAAACAGCAAGTTAGCTGAGTGAAAATGACTCTCACAAAACTAAGGGAGATCTATCATCATCTGCCCTCATTGGGACTCATTTTGAATTAAAATATGGAAAGAGAACATAATGTGTGTAATTTATTAGTCCAGCCCAGATCCTTTCCTTTTTGTAATCACTTCTGTACATGCGCACCCCCTCAAACTCATGCCTGGTAAGTTGCTGTGTACACCATATTCTAGGAAAAGATATACAACTTGTAATATAGAGGAGCATTCATTAAGAGTGAATGTAAATATACTGTTGCATTTTCCTAATCAGCCAGAAGACAGCTATAGAGTTCCCAAGAGCCAATTTTTCTCCTGCTCAGTAAAGCGTTCTGGTTTTCATGCACCAGGGCTCTGTCCAAAATCTGAGAGTAATAGTTCCAGTGTTAACAGAATAACCTGATCAACCGCTCTGACAAGGAAGTGATATGAAATCTCAGATTCAGAGCCTGAAAAGCAAGAATAGACTTCCCAATTTTGTTTAATTTACTAGAGTCTTACATGTTCCATTGAGTCACTTCACCCACAAGACATTACCACAATTTTATTTTCCCCAGTAAGAATCCAATAACCTTAAGACACTTTCAATTCAAAGTCTGATGCTATGTGTCTCTGTCCCTTTTATTATTAACCACAATTATTTTTTGTGTTTCTATGACTTCCATCTTGAATGATGCTCAAGTGCTTTACAAACTATAACCATGCAACACCACTGAAACACCTCCAAAGTGCAATGCAGCAATTTACCAGTGTATAGTATGCTGTCCAGCAAGGTGGGAGGAAGACATTTTGGATAAATCCCATTCTTGAGAAAAGTGCTTTAATCTTTACTATCCTTGCTGAGCAGACAGGACCATCTTTAAGTGTCCAGTCCAAAGGATGAGTTTAAGAGAAATAAAATTAATTCAGTCCCCAAAGAAAGAATATTTGTCTAACTATTCTGGAGATTGGTCCTGCAGCCACTGTACGTGTCAATTTCCAAAGAGCCATCACAGAATCCATGGATTTCAGGGCAGATCTGCACCTGAGTAGGTTAGATCAAACTGTTGCTAACCTACACCAGCTGGCAACAATCCAGAAATAACACCCCTTACACCAGGGCTGGGAGGTGGGGTCGCCCAGGAGCCATATTCTGATTTCCTGGCTCTGTACCAGCTCTCCCACACACGGAAAATTCCTATTCTGCAAACGGCTGTAACTCAAAAATGAATGTGGTCCTGTAACTTATAGTAGGTTAGAATAAAATGCCAAATAGTTCAGCAAAGGTAATTAAAAATTTAAAGAGCGTAGGAAAAGGATACTTACAACTGAGGCCACAGTTATCTCAGTGTAAGGAAAGCCCTAATTTAAGAACTGAATAGAAATAATTATGTGCAGATTCCTCCTTTTTCAATCTTAGCAAATATCATTTTCTTTTATTACTCATACATCACACTAAAAGTAAACAGAGTCTATAAGCAAAGGCATTATATCATGTAGCAGCTGCAGTACTGAGATAGCTTTATCTTCTTTACAGGTTCGACTGAACTTATCTAAAAATGTCAATCTCAAATTAAATCACAAACATTGATCTCAAGCAAGAACAACATGATTTGAAAGTTCAGGCTGAAGAGAAAAAAGGAGAAACCATCCCAGAATACTGATGGCTAGTACTGTAGTTCAATTAGCAGCCCACAGTACACTGGCATTTAGGATAAGATGTGAACTGATCGTGGGTAAGTCACCTTTAATGACTACAGCATGTTTCAGACCCACAACTGTACCTTACTGAAAGAAGTACTACATCTTAAGCATGTAACCAGTGTGACATTACTGACAAAAATCTAGCTGCATTCCACACAATTGTGTGTTTTCAGTTAGACGGTCAGAAATATCTGGTTTTAATGGGCATATTCAATGTTCTCTCAGAGGCATTTGGTGCATTACTTCCCACTCTCAGTTGTGCACTGTGTATGCTGTAGAGAGGACAATGATGTGTCTGTGAAATCTCTCTCTCTCTTGCATTTCAGAGTGTTCTCGGGGTATTTAAGTAGTTCATGACGCATACTCCCAACACAACAGGAACACATGTGCACATCAGCTCTTCCCTGGGAGAGGTATCGGGAGGCACTGCCTCCTCACTGTTGATGACTATCTTCTCCAGAGTCATCCACTGCTTTGGGAATGTTGGTCAGTATGGATAAGGTATCTGTGGAGTTTATTATTATTATTAAAGCACAGCCTCTAAATCTGGACCCCAGGCATTATGGAACTGTTTCTTACTTCTGCCTCCTATATACACATCAGACAACTGGCCCCACCCTGCACTCTTTCCTATTTACCTCTACAGCACAGCAGGTAGCTGGGAAAGAGCAAAGAGTAGTCATTGCCACACAGCGCACCAGTGGCTTCCTACAGCAGCTTCAGATTTCTTTCCTCCTCATTCATGGCTAATAGCCATAGTGATTCGTAGGATAGAAGGGGACAGGGATCTGTGTTGCTTCTCCTTCCAAAAGCCAGACAAGACCTTCACTCTTAGGACACACCTGCACACTACATCAAACCGCAGAAACTTCTGGAAAGCTTTGACTTTTGGGGCCATAAAGAACTGTGCTATGGAACATCCTATATGAGTTTCCATGAGGACATGTGGTTCCCAACACCCTCAGCCCTTAAGTTATCACTCTTTAAAATAAGTCAGCTTTCACACATTGGCAATTTGCTTTCTCCCTAGTTAAGACTTGTTGGACTGGCACTACTGGTCCAATTAACTGGTTAATTGATTGTTCAAATTATTAGTTTTTCCTGTGATTATATTTAAGTTCTAGAATTCTAGACACATTGGGTTAATTTGTTTTTCCACCATAATGGCAAACCCCAGGGAAAAGAATCGATTTAAGACCTGCCTTTTTTGTGTGGGAAATATATCTGCAATAGCCCTCCCTCCCCCCAAAAAAGTCTGATGTCTTTTACTAATGGACAATAAATGCTCCATTTGCCTTGGTTTTACCTCTTGGCCCCATCAGGACAAAATTTTCTTTGTAGCCCACCGTTTACACCTTCTCTAAAAAAAGTAATTTTTTTCCAGTTTAAACCGATATCGTTTACAATTCTTAATCTAGTTTATGTAAGTAAGTGATTGTTTATTGGGATAAAAGCCATGAAATGGCTTGTTTTCTTTAATTAAAAGTTTTATTTTAAGTGAACAGTGTCCCTGATCTCCCTTTCACTTATCCAGTATAACTTTGTTGACTTCAGTGGAGTTACTCCTAAATGACACCTGTGTAAAAGAAATACCACCACCTTTAGTACATATTTATAATATATTAGTAAGTTCAATATTCCACAGTCACATTAAAAAATTAAAAGCAACTTACTGCGAGAGAGATTCTCAAGGGCTTTCCCCAGCTTCTTACTCTCCTGAAGAATATGATTTAATTCATCAAACTCATGGCTGTCCGGTTTTGTCCGCCAGTCCCATTTAGGATGCTCTATTGACCTTGGCACTAAAGTAAAATTATATATAAAGATTAGATTTCATAATTCAGAAAGCTACAGTAGCAATAAGCTGTGCAATGAGTCTACAAGATCAAGAATGCTCATAATGTTGAAGTCAGTTTTCCCCTTCCTATAACATTAACTGGATATATTTTTATTTCAGTTAGTGGGGAGGTTCCAAAGGAGGGGGGGAGGGAAGGGTCCTGAGGCAGGATTTCCAAATGACCTTTGTTACCAAATCAACTAATCACCAGGAACAGCTAACACTGAATTCTCAGACCACAAAAAAAAAAAAAAAAAAAAAAAAAAACAATGTACACATTGGTCTGCAAGTGAAACCACTACATGGTAAATGAAACGTGTGCCTATTGGCCAATAAAAGGAAAGACGACAAAATGGAAATAAAGAACTACTATTTCTGTTTATTATTAGTTTTACTATAAACAAAACATGTTTTATTTATATAAATACTCCTGCCATTGTCTCAATTCAGTTTACACAAAAGCAAAAAAAACAATTGCATCCAATGAAGTGAGCTGTAGCTCATGAAAGCTTATGCTCAAATAAATTTGTTAGTCTCTAAGGTGCCACAAGTACTCCTTTTCTTTTTGCGAATACAGACTAACACGGCTGCTACTCTGAAACTGAACAAAATAGGTCTCTATAACATACCAGGTAAAAGGCTTTGTAAGCATATGAGCTTTTACTCTGTTCCCTTTGGGCTTCTTGGGAAGCATACTCTTCTGTTGAGTCTGCATTACAACACGCAAGAGATTTTATCTTAAGAGAACATTAGCTCAACTCTAAAGATGACCTCAACTGCTATGCCAGAGGATAGAAAGCTCCCTCATGTCAAAAGCTATATAAGTGGATTGCTGCATTCTGCATCAAGCTGCAACTCCCGAGTTAATACACACTGCAGTAACACTATATGGAAGTGACAAAATTCTGGGTGATGCTAGTAACATTCCTTTCAAAAAGAAATAGCCAATGTCACTGCCCCACATTCAAATGAAAATAATTTATAAGAAAATAAGAACATGACTACTGCTTCACCTCATTTAAACAGCTTTGACATCTTCCTTTTTGATTTCACTAAGTCTCAACTCCCTTTATTTACAAACTACATCTGCACCAAATACATAAAAACAATTTACAGACTTCTATATCTTGTGCAGCATAAACTGGCACTTGAAATGATATGGAATTGCTGGGTTCCTGGTTAAAAAGAGTTATTCAAACCGATGAACATAAAGAAAGCTAAGGAGTACTTGTGGCACCTTAGAGACTAACACATTTATTTGAGCATAAGCTTTCGTGAGCTACAGCTCACTTCATTGGATCTAATTCTTTCCTCACTATGAGGATGTAGGTCATTACTGTCAATAGGAATCACATGCACAATAATTAAAGACCTTTTTGTATTTGTTTTTGTTGCTTTAGTCATCCTTTTAATTACTGCATTTATTTTAGTGCTCTCCCATTCCGTATATTAGGATTTTTTAATGTTTATTAAAAGTCTTATTTCTTATTTTTATACTACTCTGAATAACTGTCTTCCTTATTAGCCCTAACCAGAATTGATTTTTCCTCAGATGCACTGCAGAAAAAATAGAAATACTGATTATTTCCCACAGATTCTAGAATAGAAAGCAAAAGTCCATTGTCTTTTCTGAAGTTAAAAATCACGTGTTGCTTCTTCTACTAATTTCCCTCTTAAGCATTTATTAACTTTTGATATTACAATAAATTAGCAGAAGAAACTAGATCATCCATGCCTTTGAATTTGGGTCTTGGCTTATTTTTCCACAATTAGGTAGTCTCTTGTACAGGTTTCACTGCATATCATTTCTATTCATTTCTATTCACTTCTCACTTCAGATTTAGTATAGCCCCTTAGTAATATTCCTACCCTTCTCCTGTTTATGCTTAATCATTCATCAAAATGTTTCCTTATTTTAAATCCCCATCATATTACCTGAATCAGCCTTGTGTGTTATTCAGATCTATAAACAATCTTTGCCTTGAAAGGATGCACCTATAATTTATGACATTCATAGCATTTTTGTATGGAAATCAGTTAGCTTTTCCCTTTTATAAAGTTGAGATTTCATATCAGAAATCTTTCATTCTACATCTCAGAAAGCTGCCCCTTTGCCACCAGCTTCCATTCTCTCTCTCTCTCTCCCACCCCCTTTTCCCTCCCAACATCTACAACAGACACATCCAGTCTCTTAGTTAAACCTTTGTTCCTAAAAAGAATAATCAGTTTTCTATAGGGATATTATTTTGTTTTTTAAAGAGAGACACAACTGTCTTTTCAAAGATCGGACTTGCTGGTGAATCAGACCATTGGCTCATTAAATCTTCTAGCAATAGTTTCAGGGAATGCAACTCCCGCCACCATAAGGCATGTGCACACACACCCATGGTGGTGGTGGAAAATTCCTAGGCAGTCATTGAGACACTCTGTGGCAGCCAGTTTATGCTTGAAGTGAGGTAGCATATACTTCTTAGTGTGCATAACTACAGACATCATTATTGGTCATAAAATTAGCCATCCCCTTATTAAAGCCAACAACATCTATCTTTTAGTTCCCTGTGGCAAAAAGTGCTAACATGATCCCTGGATGTATAACAGAGGAACACTAAGCAGGAATAAGGAGATATTACATCTGCATAGGACATTGGTGAGATCACTGCTGAAATGCTGTCTCTACACTTTAGAAAGGATGTTAAGGAGACGGTTTAGAGCATAGGTACTGGAACTAGCAGTGCGAGGGGTGCAGCAGCACCCCCTATTTTAAGTGGTTTCCATCATATACAGGGTTTACAGTTTGGTTCAATGGCTCTCAGCACCCCCACTTTCAAAACTGTTCCAGTATCCCCCGGTTCAGAGAAGAGCTATAGGCATGATTTGTCGTCTGAAAAAAACTAGTCCTTACTATGATGTGAAAAGAGCTCAATCTATTTAGTTTATCAAATAAAAGATTAAGAGGCAAATTGATCAGTCTTTGATACAAGCATTCTATAAACATAAATAGATAACATTTAATCTAGCAGTCAAAGGCCTTACAAGATCGAATGGGCAGAAACTAGAGTCAGCAAATTCCAGTTGGAAATAAGAAAATTTTTAAGCAGCAGGGATAATTAATCACTGGAAAAAGCTTATTGGGAATTGTTGTAAATTCTCCATCAATTGGAGCTTTTAAATCACAAAAACGTAAACTGCCATTCAACCACAAGTTATGGTCTTGATGTGGGAATCACTGAGTGAAATTATATGGCCTAAATTACACAAGAAGTCAGACTAGGTAACGATAAAAAAAAATTAAGGACAAAGACTCAATGAGCTGTAATATTCAATTGATTTAAATCACTTTGAAACTTATTTTGGGACGATAAATATTATAAAACAGAATTTTTCTCCAAGTGAAGATTAAGATGCTGGGACACTATGATGTACTATCATGATTTATTAAAGCGGAAGTAACAAAAGAACTACGAGCACAGTTGAGAGGATAGAATAAATCAAGGATTAAATATTTCAGGCAGACAAACAATTGATGCAGTGGCTTTCAGAAGTCTTGGTTACTCTGGGACTTAAACTTACTACAGAAATCATTTCTGAAAGAGTTACAGAAGGAAGGAGTTTCTGTAGTTAGTCTACTAGTATGGCTTTTATGGCACACAGTATATGCGAATCTCATTTCAGATGCAGTTTTTAAAAGGTGTGGGAGAAATTTCAGACCTCCAATATGGATAACATAAAATGATAAAAAGACCTTTTCATTACTTGAGCTAAGATACCATTCCAGAACCTGGACTTTATACTTCATAATATTGAATCCCCATCACCAGTTCTAAGATTTGTAGAGTCCTGGAAGAGGGCATAAATATTTCAGAGTAAAACACAGGAATTCAGCACAAATATTGTTGGTAAGATCACCAGATGGGTAAAATAAGGACTGAAATCTGTAGTGGTAGATGTGGTAATTCTTTAAAAGTCTATTAAAAATATTATTAGCTATATCAGCTGGCCTCCTGTCTTTAATTAATGTCTACCGTCAGCCCATCCTCTTGGGGCACCCTGCATTACTCCTGGTCCTTGAAGCATCAGGACGGCAAGGCCTGTGACTGTCTCCCTCTCAGTCTCTACGGCCAGCAGTCTTTGAGGCACAGCAATCTTCTTGCTGTTCACCACCCTTTCCTGTGTCAGGTTCTCTCTTTTTAAGCATCTCCACCCTGGCAGAGCAAGCTTTACAGGTGTGCCTTGTTAGAGCTGAATGAGGGTATGCCCCTTCACAACATCTATGGAACTGCACACAGTGAAACTTTTAGAAAGTACTGTGGCTATACACGTTATGTACCTTTCTTCTCTGCAATGGGAAAGGAAGTACCAGTTTTGATTATTCTGAGTCAAGATAGATGGACTTCTGATGTGTATTTCTATTCCTCTTGTTTGCAGTGTGGCTCCATCTTTATAATACACTGAGCATTAAATCAAGTGGCATTCCAGTGGTGGAGATTAGGCCACTAGCAGATTAATGGCTCAGAGAGGCCACCTTGCTGCTTATGTTGTATATCCCTAGGAAAATTGTAAAAAATCAGCTCTAGTGAGCACATCTTGTGTATAAACCTAAATGTTCAGTTTCCACCAACTCCTTTCCCTACATTCATATTGAGCTTGCAACAACTCTAGTACCACTGAGTTTCCTGTGGCAGATGCCTAAACAAATCCAGGGGGTGCCCAGAACACCACTCGGTTTAGAACACCACTTGGTTTCCCAATACTGATGACTCCTTAGGGTCCGTCAGCCTGATGTGTGGCTGGGTTATGTGGCAGCAAGAGGCTAGAGCATTCCTCACAGCTAAATAGCTGAGGATCAGAATTAGGCCCCATTATTTTTTTCTGAAGTAGGAATCATACAATGACAGTGAACATGAAGTGCTCTGCCTAACTGTACATTTCTGCTCTTAGACAAATATACTTGTATATATACAAAGTATACAAGTATACTTTTTTCTTCTGAATTCTCACTCCTGATAGGGATAGTATTAATGTAGCTATGTTTATACTGATGGGCCTAAATTTACAATGTTATATACACATTTATAACCAGTTTTTTCTCAATAGTGACCTAGTAGGAGTGCATCCTAGTCCCCCAAATACAGCTGGATGGCTTCATTGTGTTTTTGATCTTGGGAAATGTTGTAAGTGATTTATGAAGCATCTGTTTTACTTGTATGAACAAACTTAGATTTTATTAAGTTCAAAATAAGTTTATTTAATATTTGGTACCATACATGTGTGCATTGGCACTACTATACTTCATTAAAATTCCTTTATCACCATTTACCTTACAGGTCATTGTCAATACTCTTGTTCCTTTCCTTTAACATATAATTAGGCTTTCCCAGCAAGTCTCAAAATAGTCCTCCTATTTCCTGACACTACTTATGTCTAAAACCAGATGTGTTTTCAATGAGTTGTTTGCACTGATTGATTTCATTGAAGAAACTACCTACCTCTGCTATTATTAGCACTAAGAATATAGAGAATAGGTTTTGTGTATGTGTTGGCAATTGAAACATCAACCAAAATCAACATTGTAAAACATAAAACAGTACATAACATTCAAACTTATTTTTTTCTAAATTAATCCTATTCATATATGGTAGCACAATACTACTAACAGTCTATGGTGTGTATTAAAATATAACTAGAACTGAAGTCTATTACGACGTGTATCCAACCATTTCAACTGAAGAGACAGCCTGTTTTGCATTTTATTTCAACCCTGAGTACAATCGGATGGTTGTATTGATTAGTAAAGCATTGGAATTTACTTACATGACTTGGATTCCGGTGATGGTGGAGAAATATTGGACACAGCGAGGTCACTCTTTGACTTTTTAGGTTTCTTTGCATTTACCTGCCAGGGTTTATCATAACTTCTACAATCTCTTCTTGTTCCTTTGTTTTCTGTCGCAAAAATAAAATTTCAGGTGATTACATTTGCATGGTCACTTTTCAAGGTTATGTTACATGATAAACCCAGTTTGACAAGGCACCTCCTTCACCTTGTTAGCCTCAGCGTTTCTCTCTCTGGCAGTGGAGGCCTGGAGTGCAGCAATCCTACTGCAGGGGTTTTTAATTCTTTGCTTTGGTTTATTTTTTCAATATTTACACTGTGGGCCTCAGGGTAGGCCCAAGCAGTTCTTTTAAGCAAAAAATAAAATAAAATAAAATAAATCAAACTCAACACAAAATAAATGTTTTCCCATCCCCACCCCAGATCATTCTCTTATTATGCTGGCTTCTGGTTGCCAGTCCTTCTCCATACAAGAGTTAACATGACTGTTTCCCCTATAAGGAGGGGAGCAGCCTCCCATCTGGGAGAAACCTTTTCTCCCTGTTGTCCCTACCCTACTGCAGCTACTGCGCCCCTCCTGTCTGTGTGTCTCTCTCTCCCCCTCTCCCACCAGAAGAGGTGTTTCTAAAAGTCACTGGCAGCCCTTAATTGGTCTCTAATTAACCTGAGAACCTCTTTTCAGTTCATAGGAAAAAGGGCCTTCTCCATTCTATGGCTGATAAACCAGCCTCCCACTACTCTCTCATAGAGAGGATGTTGGCTCAGGGAGTTCTCTGCGACTGTGGGGCCTATTTCTGATCCTCCCTCTGTTCACACATTTGTGCAGAGCTCCTCTGGGCTGCGTCCGCTGGCTCTTTGACATCTTCAAGGAGCAGTGGGCGCTGCCTGGGGTTTTCTGCTCAGTGACCCCTTCAGGTTCCCTACTTTTGACCCTTTGACCCTCACACCCTTTGACCCTGTCCTTTTTTTCTTCTGTTGTCCCCCCTGTATTTATTTGAGTCCCAGGCTCAGTGGATTCTCCTATAGCTGGGGGAGGGTCCTTTAGCCATGGGGCGGCTTGCACAAACCCACTTCCCCGGAACCCAACAGGACCACTCTCTCATAGCTGTCAGGTCTGACTTTGTCACACCAGATAAAAATATACCCAATAGATCCAGGCAACCCAAAGTATCAGTCTAGGACCATAAGGCCAGCTGCTCTTCCTCTTCCCCTTGCTGAATTATGCCAAACACAATTTCAGATCCTGGCACAAGAATATACAAACTACTGCTTGCTTTCTTTCACATTTAACTTGAGAAATTTATGGACATGCCTTTGAGTACAAATGCAGGGGATGATCCTTAGCTGTGACACGAAGCCTCAACACAGTTGAGAAGTGGGGTGAGGAAAACGGAAACAATGACTTTAAGCCTCCTTTGCACTTCTCCAAAACTAGGGCTACTTTCTGACGGGCCAGAAAACAAGCACAAACTGGAGCAATGAGAAGGCTGCTCCAGCTTTCACTAGCTGGATATTGCAGCCAGGAATCACTAGGGTGGAGGAATGCCCATACCTACAGGCCATGCCCTGTGTGCCAGTCACAAGCCTGTGGGAGGCACAGAAGTCCTTACAGCAGATCTACACCACCTAAATATCCCCTTTGCATGGAAGAGCATGCTGTGACCAGTTACGTCACTTTAGGGCAAGTTTGTGCCAGTGGAGGGCAGGAGCTGGCATATATTATACAGGTATGGAGTTTAAATTAAGTCTTGTTTTGAATATCCTTCTTTTTTGATGTATTTAAAACAATCCCTGTTTTGAGACTATTCCTCAGAGTGTTAATGGAAATAGTTATTTAGCATTTATTTATATGTTCCAACTTTATAGCTAACATTCAGCTTGGTGTCCTTCATTAATGAGTGCTTTACACCTGCCAGTTAAGTACATTTTGTTTTTTGTGGGAATTAAGTTACAGTCACACTTTCTAAGTGTAATTCAAGGGAAGAGCTACCATTAAACACAAGCAATACAAAAATTAATGGACAGATTCTGGTAGCCTTAATCATATTACTGTATGGCACTATTTGAAAAGTGTATGGAAATCAATTGCACTTTAAAGTTACATAAATAACGGGCATCAACAAGAGGCCAAAGCTATTCCACATCAGAGGTCAGAGCTCATCTGCTTCCTGTCTGACTCCCCTCTCCCTGGCCCCTTTCAGGCCCCTCCATGTTCTACCCCAACTTCCAGTGGTTCTGAAAAAAAGTTAAGTGCTTATACTCAAAACTGTAAATGCCAATTGCATTTAATGAAATGTATTCGCCACACAATTAAAAGTTAACCACTATGCATCTGATGGAGGCCTGCTGTGTTCCGACAGATTTGCAGTCAACTTTTGTCACAAAACCAAAATTTTAATAAACACTGTTATGGATGAATATGTACCAAAAATCTACTGGCTTATCAATGTGGGGATTGCTATTTTAAACTCAGAGTGCTTGCTATTGCAAATGTTTTAAAATCTCAAAACACAAATTTGTCACACAGGGATTCATACAATAGTAAGAGCTTCTTCCTGTAAAGTGTTGAGGTGAAGGGTGGTTAAAATGTGTTATTAAAAATCTAAATAAAGATTAACTCCAACCCATAGCTCCGCTGTATATTTCATCTATATTTATTTGTTTTGTAGATCTCTTACAGTTTGTATATCTTGAATTATATTGTTACCATTTTTGACTTGATCAATTAGCCTATATAAGGGTCTTGCAGATTGTTTCCATTCAGAGGAGAAATTGATGGAGTCAAGCTTTTTGTTTTATGCAATCCTGTTTATTTACCATAGGAATCAAACAAGAGGCGGCACTTCCATTGCTCATAGTTGTAAGCCTCTTTCCAGGCAGCACTCTGCCCAAAAAACTTCTGTCTTGGCTCTCCCTCAGGGTCACATTGCACGTGCTTCATATGCTTTCTCTCTCTCTGCCTGTTCTCCAACTGCTTTTGCTCATAAACATGCATACCCCCATCAAACAATATCCAACCCCCTGAGTACCCAGAAAGATGAAATGTGGAGCATTGAAAAAGATAGAAAATTAAATGTTACAAGTCAAAATTCATTGAGTTTTCTTGCCCTTAAGTGGGAATAACCCAATTAGGGGAACATCTGGCCATATATGCCTTATGGATTTGTCTCCTTTCTACCATATGGATTTCCTGAATGGTACAAAGAATAAATAAAAAAATCTATTTAAGAAATATTAGTTTCTGTTCATTTTACAATACTCACCTCTGTTTTCTTCATGTTATTTCTTTGGCATAATAGTATTTTTTTTTAAATCTCAAAACATACAAATATTCCTCACTTACCTGATGTCTCACTTTCTGCCCAGAGAGCAGCAGATCCAGACAACGTTCTCTGAAGCTGACTCCGGTTCCCCTGTTTGGACTGAAGATAGTCAATGAGAAATGGGATTGGCTGGTCAGGAGTCTCTGTTATCAGCTTGGTCATCAGTTCCTTAAAGAAATGGGCAGGGGGGACAAAAAAAAAAACACTTAGTGCAGCATTGTACCTTATACTGATCAAAAAATAAAGGCGTATTAATAACTGTAATTAATTAAGCCAGAGCCTAACGTCAACATTTGCGAGGAAAGTTTGAGTTGTCAGTCATGTTAAATTATTAACCATTACTAGTATTAACCTGTGGAGCATTCACATGTGTGTAATACTACTAGTTATTCAGAATGTCCTCTGGAATGATCCTGAGGACACTTGATCACATACACTTGAGCATGTCTGGTATTCCATACAGTGATACAGCCGCAATGATACAAGCATTCCAGTAAACTCACACACATTTTGATTCTGATCTCTTTGCATGACTGCAAAGGAGGAGAAACACCATTGACCTTAATGTTATACCAATGTAAGACCAGAATCTGGCCCACAAACTCAACAGATCATATAGATTTTGTTACAGGAATGAAAATACCCAAGGCCCAATTTTCAGAACTGCTAAGCACCCACAGCTCCCACTGACTGTAGATGTGAGTAGTTGTGTGTGTTTTCACTGAGGAGCTTGCAAAATGAAATTTAGTTATACACAGCTGCATTTGCAAAATTTTCTCAGAGGATGCAACTTTCTGAATTAAAACTAGCTTCCAGTTTTAATGTAGTCTAACCCTAGGTATTCAGAGTTTTCCCAGTACATCCAATGAAGTCAATAATTAAAGGCAGCTTGTGTGGTATGTGTTCTGTAAATTAACTCTTTAACAGTCCAACAATATAAAAAAAGCATAAAACAACAAAGCACAAAAAGCATACAGGCATATGAGATGCTGAGTGCCCTCAATGCCCATTTAAATCAATCATTTTTCTTGCAAACCACACTGGTATTATTCATTTAAGCTACAAATACATAAATGGTACTATATATTTTAGCCCAGGTGGCAGAATGTAAAACAAATATTGTATACAAAACATGTGTATCAAGCCAAAGTCAGAGACCATGATTCATCACATGGTCTATCATCAGACCAACACATTTTGTGTAGTTCACTCTATCCTCTGATTCTGCATTTCTGGTTAAGCTAATTGTTCATGGTAGCTACCTCCCATGAGCCCTCTCATGGCTTCGGGCAGCCTTGCAAGCGGCCCCCTGACTCAATATGCCCCTTCAAGGGGCTTCTCTCATAACTCTCAAACACTTTTGTCCATTCTTGGATTCTGCTTTATTCAATTAAACATTCAAAATAAAGTTCGCAAGTCCATCCATTGTCTCAAGCCTTTCCTGCCTGTAGTCTCATTCCCCAAGTTTCTCTGCTGGATCCTCCTTGCTCCAACAATCTCTGTTTTCCCTGATAACTATTCTCCTGCAGCTCCCTGCTGCCCTTTATAAGGGAACCAGATGATCCTTCCTCAAATGTTCCCCCTTAGTAATCAGAATTGGCTGCCCCCAGGTCTCTAGCCCTTAAGAGGCAAGCCACCCTATTACCAAGTACAAAACCAATAAAATAAATACACAAAAATCTTGTAAAGCATTTGGGGTTGCAACACCCACAACATACCTGACACAAACCCACAACATGCAAGGAAGAAATGAAAAACGAAGCTAACAGAGTACATACCCTGAATTCTTCCATGCACAGTGTTGACTAATACATGCTGGCTAGCATACATATATATTATGCTGATAATGTTATCCATAAGATATATTACAAGCATTTAAGTACACATATTAAGCACTAATATAGCTGTTATAGTGCCCAAATTGTCCTGTACCTTTGTTATAATCCTGTTCACTTGTGCTAAGCTAAACTGTCAGTATCAGGACATATAATTGTTTCCTTATAGGAACAGAAAGGGAGTTACCCTCACAAACCTATTTATCCTGGTACTGGCATAGGAGGTGTCTTCACGCCCATTAGTACCTGGAATGCATGGGTTAAGAACAAAAGATAAAGAAGTACACCATGGTACCAGAAATAAACAAGGTAAAAAGATGATAAATTGAATCCAGTTTCAGGTGATATATACAGTACTTTGTAGTGGTAAACAAGTAAGGTATACAAAGATGGCTTTACGGCTGTAACTTGAGGGAGCACACATTTTGCGTAAGGTGAATGTAACATTGCTGCACGGGACTGCTCTTCAGAGACTGGTATTGTATAGAATCCTTTTCCTGTACCATATTAATAAATCTGACTGACAGTGGTTATTTGGCGTCAAGTATATTTCATTACGAACCAAAGTGCAGTCAAGCAACTGACTATACAATTTATCAACAAATTGGCGAGCCAGCCAAGAGCCATCTAGCCACATCATCAGTCAAACCAAGAAGCATGTGATCACGACATAACTGCTTGGAAGGGGATCCAATTCAGTAAGTGGTAGGACACTAGTGTTTGTGAATCTCTGGTACACCCAGGCAGTTGGCCAAGCCAAAGAGAGTTATAAGCTTTCAGACATTTCCAGTATGCACAGGAGGTGCTACCGTGATTTTTAATAATAAGCGCTACTATGGCAAAATGCCTTTTTAAAAGTAACCAGTTTTATAGATAGTGCATAATACAGCACTCTAGGAGAAACGCCAATACTTTAGGAATTCCTGGGCAAAAAGCTACATTTTAAGTGTGTGTATACATTCACAAGTTAAAGCGTTTCCTAGGCAAAAGCCATATACAGAAATCACAGACATGGCTAATGAAAGGGAAAGACAGGACACATTATAATCCTTTATTGTACACTTTATAAATGAACACAGAGGTGCATCGTTCTGGTTCAATATTGTAAATAACCTCAACCCTTGTGGTCATGTATGTAATCTGTTTAAATCAGAAATGGAGGAAAAACAAAGTAAACAGGGGAGAGAAAAGGATTGAAAGGGCATGGCTATGCAAGGGCTCTATTTAACTTGCTTAGCTTTAAACAGTAGAATAAAAGATTTAATGGAAAACAAATACAGACAAGGAGCAGAACAGTCTCAAAACAGCAACTGGAGGGTGTTAATAGTTTGAAAACCTCCTTAGCATGTAACTTGTAGGATGCAAGAGATGCAGTCAAGGAATTTCAAATACAGTGTAGCCAGGAGAAAAGGGAAAAAGCTAAGTGGGTGCAGCAAGCACAAGATCTAAAGGGTGCTCACACTGTGGCACATAGCCAGTTAACTTCTATTTGCATGGGCGTGTCAGCAGACCACTCTGAAAACAGACCAAAGCAATAGGCACTGGGAGTACATATTCAGGTTTTTCAGTAGCAGGCAGCAATCCCCACTCTCCTTCTTGAGCCAGGTTAAAAACCAGATGTCTTGGTTTTCACCCCCCCCTTCTCTAATCCATTGAGCCCAACTCCCCACTCAGAACTAATAATTTAACCTTTTTCAAATATTTGTCCATACAGGTCAATTTTTTTCTTTATGTCCTCTCCCAATTTGTTAAACTCGTTGCTGCTGCCCGTACTTTAAAATTACCTCACAGAGTTAATTAATTTCTCTTGGCTCATGTCTTCCTTACTTCCTGCACTGCTTTCTCCTCACTTCTGCCCTCTCTTTGTTTTAAAAGTTAAAGAAGTTATAAGCGCACACCTTTCCACAACAACTATCATTACCATACAGTACACACGGCAAGTTAACTCTGCCCTCCTTAGCCCTTCTGCACACACTCCTCTACTAGACTGTTTTCCCCAACATTAGTAGTTGTGGATGTTTGATGTAATAGTGGCTTGAGTTAGAAGAAGACAGTTTGGTAAAAGGGTACGTGAAGGAGGTTAATTGAAGGCTTGCACAGGTACATGGTAGAGCAAATTATTTGTATTCACTTCAAGGCCCTTTTATACAGCCAGAGTGGTGCAGAAGCTTAAGTGTGAGCAAAAAGAGTCCCAAACAGACTTCCTAGATGAAAAAAAGACATTTCACTAAAGAAACCAAAATGGAGAAAACAGGTCTGGTTTCATGGCTTTTACAAAAAAAATTAAGAGGACTGTCCATGACCTGTTATTATTTGTTAATAAGAAGCCAATAGAGATATCTTTGGTTTTGGAATAGAAATCCAGAGAAACAAGAGCAGCTGCTGAATGAGCAGTGATCACAAAAGGAACTGAACGTAGAAATAGCAGAACTTTGGTGAAAGTCCACCCAGAAAGTCTTCCAGCAGCATGTCCATGTGTCATAGGAAGGAAGGCTCATTTCAAAGAAGAGGAAAAAGATTAAATGAGTCTCTCTACCCAGAAGGCTATACACAAGTTAGAGCACTTCATGGGTTTTCACTTGGAGATGGCACATCAGCCTCAGCCACCTTTTTTTCCTGGTAAGATGAAATATGGAAACTGGTAAATGAGGTGATGCATAAACCTGTGCTGATACTCTGCACAGGAACCAGTTTCATCCTGTCAGAATGTCTAGAAAACAAAGTCAGAAGAGTTCCAGAAACAACAGACTTTTGCCTATACAGGTTAGTGAATGGGCTGCAACAACATCACGTGTTCTTAAAACAAGGAAATGAGAGGATTCTTGAACTACAGAGTCACCATAAACTGTTGGCTGGAAGGATCGACAAAATATACATGCTAAACTGTCTGAGGAGTTGAAGTTGACCTACCTCAATAATATAAAGAGATGGCATTACCAGCAGATTAAATTTCAA
Organism: Natator depressus; assembly: GCF_965152275.1. Lineage (NCBI taxonomy): Eukaryota > Metazoa > Chordata > Testudines > Cheloniidae > Natator > Natator depressus. The sequence goes on from NC_134235.1 coordinate 58,704,024, forward strand.
TTAAGTATACAAAAATGTCTATTTATGAAAGGCTACTATATTCCAGATTATGGGTAAAATATTTTTCTTTTGCCAAGGTATGTTTGTTGCAAGGGGTGGAGAAGAGAGGTTTCAGGGAGCGGTTTCTGGCTCACCAATTCTCAAGCTGCCCCAGCCTAGCTGTCAGAGCACTCTGGAGACTTATTCACCAGCTGTGAATTGCCAGACTATAGAAGAGCTCGGGTTTGCCCTGCCTCTGAAACTCTGTATGCAGGGTAGAGAATGAAACTGGCATAAGAGTTATTCCCTGCCAGATGAGAATTCTGAACCACTGGGAATTCTCAGTTTGACAGTTGCAACTAGATCCCAGCTCTTTTACACCATTTAAGTGCTGTAAAGATGCTGTACTGCATAAGAGAATCTGGCTCAGTTCATGGATCAGATTCTCTAAGATTTAGACATTTTCATCTGCTACTTAGGTGATATCTTAATAGCAAAATATTGAAGAAAACACTTGAAAAACTTTAAAGTGGTTCTGAAAAGGTCACAAAAGTGGTTTACATTAAAAGAAAGGAATCAACTTGCTTATTGGTGGCACAGATGCATTAATTATCTGAAGTGTACATAATATGTTACAATGACAAAATCCTTTTAGGATTGGTATGAATTTGGTCTGAGGTTTTGAAGAATTATGCATTCTTTGATAGAAATAGACACAATGTGCTAAGTAGACAACTATTCCCAAGTGGAAAACAAAACAATTAAAACAATTGGTCTCAACAAAACCTTTTCTGATTCAGTAGCATAGCTAGCAAATCACAAGATGATCCAAAACAATTTAAAGCTATTGAGTGAGATACATTTTGTGCTGTTACAATTAACCATTATACAGGCAAGCTTCAATAAGCTATTATATGCATAAGCAAACATATTATATGGTCACAGTTCCTGATAATCATCATCTATTTTATTTACTTTCAGTTCTAGCCCATATTATATAGAGGAACATTAACTTAATATTGCTAAAATGTGAGCATAAATCTTACCCCAAAAAACTTGCTTCCATATTTTTTTCAAGAGGCTATTTTATTTCCACCCTACCATCTTCAGCCTTGTCATCATGGAAACCCTCCCTCCAGCTGATGAGTGCCGTACAGAATGCCCTCTAGGTCTTGTTTACTTCATTCAAAGCATTTCCCACAAAGGGTCTAATAAGAGAAGCAAGGAGGGACTCATTCAGCGGTCCCCCCAACTCATACCAATTGTGAAAGCAAATACCAAATTTAGGACACAAATTAAGATCTCTCATACTTTTCAGTCACTCTGGGTCTTTGGCAGCACGTCCTTCAGTCGCTCTGGGTCTTCGGCGGCACTGAAGGATTTGCTGCTGAAGTGCTGCCGTAGGCCCGAAGCGAGCGAAGGACCCACCGCCGAAGTGCCGCCAAAGGCCCGGAGCGCCGCTGGGTGAGTAAAAATTCTCAGGGGAGCTTCCCCAGCTGAGAGCTCAGGCGGGACAGAAAGGATGGTCCCATGGGCCGCAGTTTGCCCACCCCTTTAACAACCAGTTCTAAACTGGCTTCAAAATTTAACAACCGGTTCAGGTGAACCGGTGCGAACTGGCTCCAGCTCACCACTGCCCCCACCCCACCCCCTCCCCGTTCCATGGCAGAGGCTGATTACTGACTGGATGCTGCCAACTTTCCTTTTTGACCGCCCCCTGCCCTGCCCTGCCCCTCCTCCAAGGCCCTGCCCATGCCATGCCCCTTCTCTAAGGCCCCGCCTCCCATTCACTCCATCCCTCCCCACCATCACTTGCTCTCCCCACCCTCACTTACTTGCCCATTTTCACTGGGCTGGCTCAGAGAGTTGAGATGCAGGAGGGGGTGTGGGCTCTGGGGTGAGGCCAGAAATGAGGAGTTCAGGGTGCAGGAGGGGACTCCGGGCTGAGGCAGTAGGTTGGGATGCAGGAGGGGGTGTGGACTCCGGCTAGGGGTGTGGGCTCTGGGGTAGGGCCAGATATGAGGGGCTTGGGGTGCAAAAGGGGGCTCCAGGCCAGGGGGGTGGAGCTGAGGGGTTCAGAGTATGGGAGGAGGCTCAGGGCTGAGGCAGGGGATTGGGGTGTGGCAGGAAAAAAGGCTCTGGGCTGAGGGAGCAGGTTCTGGGGTGGGGCCAGAAATGAGGGGTTCAGGCTGTGGGCCCCAGGCTGGGACCGAGGGATTCGGAGGGCAGGAGGGGAATCAGGGCTGGGGGTGCAGACTCTGGAGCGGGGCTAAGGATGAGGAGTTTGGGATGTAGGAGGGTGCTCTGGGCTGGGACCAAGAGGTTTGGAGGGCAGGAGGGGAATCAGGGGGTTGTGGTACAGGGTTTGGGGTGAGGGCTCTGGGGTGGGGCTGGGGCCGAGGGGTTTGGATTGTGGGAGGGGGATCAGGACTAGGGCAGGGGCTTGGGGCACAACAGGGGTGAGGGCTCTGGCTGGTGGTGGGGGCTCTGGGGTGGGGCTGAGGGTTTGGGATGCAGGAGTGTGCTCCAGGCTGGGATTGAAGGGTTTGGAGGGCAGGAGGGGGACTGAGGCTGGGGTAGGGGGTTGAGGTGTGGGAGGGGATCAGGGGTGCAGGCTCCAGGTAGCACTTACCTCAAACAGCTCCCAGAAGCAGTGGCATGTCCCTGCTCCGGCTCCTAGGTGGAGGCTCAGCCAGGCAGCTCTGCGCACTGCCCCATCTGCAGGCGCCACCCCCACAGCTCCCATTGGCCACAGTTCCTGGCCAATGGGAGCTGCAGACCCAAGGCTTGGGGTGTGGCATGCATAGGAGTCAGAGGAGGGACATGCTGCTGCTTCCGGGAACCATGCGGAGCCAGGACAGGCAGGGAGCCTGCCTTAGCCCCGCTGTGCCATCGACCAGACTTTTAACGGTCTGGTCAGCAGTGCTGACCGGAGGTGCCAGGTCCCTTTTCAACCAGGCATTCCAGTTGAAAACCATGTACAATCATTTCCACTTCCTGTACTAGCATGACAGCATCACTCTCATGCATTGTTCTGTGGCAAGTAACTCACATGCAGGACCTTCCCCAGCTCCTGCAAAAGGTCAGTAACAGCAGCAGCAAAACTGAAACTGAAGTGGCAGAAGTCAGACAGGCAACTACCCAGAAGAAGCCAAAGGGTACAGACAGGTGAGAGTATGTTTGGTGGTTATGCTCTCTGACTTGCCTCCAAACTGTATCTCAACAAGGGAAGAAAAACCCTTCCATTTTTTAAAAACAATAATCTTAAAAATTAATCCAGAATGTACTATTAAAGGGTGTGCAAAGAAAACTATTTTAATATATTGATTTTAAATTTTCAGGATAACAGTGCCCCTTTAAATCTAGATATCTTAAGAACAAGCAGTTTTCATTTTCAATCCATTCAATTAATTATGAAAATACTGCCTGTGGATGACTTTTACAGCATTAAGGTGTCCTGCCTACAATATCATATTCTCAAATGCAGACCTCAATGAACATGTGAGAATATACATAACAGTATCATAGATTGTAGAATCACGTGACAGATAGGGCTTCCATGCTCCCAGAAAATGAACAACTTCTTCAACTTTCTATTATCTCAAGGGCAAAGTGTCTAATCCAGAGACTCAAAAGTTACCAGGTCTGAAGCCACCCTCAGCCAGAGGAGAGACTGCAACAAACAGAAAGAGTGGGAGAATGACTGGTAACACTAGGGATACGGATGGGATAGTAGTGGGAGGAGTGCAGCAAAAAGGAGAGCAGATTCATTTTTTGCTGACTCTTCCACTGTACTGCCCTGCACAGGTTGCCCCACATTGAGTGAGAAAGAATGGGCATGATTGTGGGATTGCTCTCTAAACCAACAAACTTCTCTAGGATAGATTTATCTGCCATTGCAAGGTAGATATAAAGCTAGTTATCTGAAGTCTACTCTCTGGGGATACATTTGCACACTTTTATGTTCACAGACTTAAAAAAATATTTATATAATCTTAATTATTTACAGAAATAAACAGATGCAAGCTTCACACACTAGCTCATCTGCAGATATTTTTTGCAGAATAAAAATACATTTTTCTTCTAATATTAGTGTTCAGTTTGGGGAAGGGTAAAGTAGGCTACTGAACTACGAACAAGAATTACAGAGTATGGACACTCAAGCAAATCCTGGTCCAGCTATAGTCAATGGCAAAAGTTCCACTGATTTCAATGGGACCAGAATTTTACCCACTGTCCCAATAATTACCCCCACAACGTTAATGTTTTAGCACAGTATACTTTAGATTAGATACTGTTAGGAAAGTGAAAATGAAGCATGTAGGGAAATATATTTGTGTGTGTCTTTCATATGCACATATAGGGGAGAATCCTTTTATTGTTTATTAAGGAAGATGTGCACGATCTGGAAAAACATTTCTTGACCTAAATGCAAGTTACATGAATTCTTTATAAAGAGAACATTTTTTCATTATTGTTCTGTCCTTTCCATGGGTGCTCTATTATCTATTCAATGGCAGGCGTGATTTTATTGGTGTTGGTCCTGCTTTGAGCAGAGGATTGGACTAGATGACCTCCTGAGGTCTCTTCCAACCCTAATATTCTAGGATTCTAATGCAGGCTCAAATTCTAATCTTTCCGTGACTGTCCATGCATTTAATACAAATGGAACAGTCTTCAGAGCCTTTTAATCATAGGACCAATTACAAGAAAGCTCTAATTAGCTATGTCTAAATGTACCTATCATGTTAGGAAGTTATTTAAAAGACCCTGTATCTTGCTTTGTAATTGATGATAATAACGGGTGGGCGTTGTCTGGCTTGCTGGGGGAAGGGGTACACCACTTGTGGCAGGGGTGAGATAGAGAGGCAAGGACGTTGCTGCAGAAGGGGACCGGAAAAGAAGAGAGTTGATAAAGGGCAAGCCAATCAGTCTTTTCCCCAGACCAGGCATATTGTGACTCCCTCAGAATAAGCTTCAGGAGTTACTGGGCTTGTTTATCAGAGGTATAGAGACCAAGAAACTTACACTCTTAGAGCTGCAATCTATTACCGGGTACCTTAAATTTGCCTGTCGGGTTATAGTCACGGCGTGGGCATTCTGCACTTGGCTGGCAGCTGCCACCACAAGCACAGAAGGACCACACCATTTTATAAGACAGGTTTCAGAGTAGCAGCCGTGTTAGTCTGTATTCGCAAAAAGAAAAGGAGGACTTGCGGCACCTTAGAGACTAACAAATTTATTTGAGCATAAGCTTTCATGAGCTACAGCTCACTTCATCCGATGCATGCAGTGGAAAATACAGTGGGGAGATTTATATACATAGAGAACATGAAACAATGGGTGTTACCATACACACTGTAACGAGAGTGATCACTTATGGTGAGCTATTACCAGCAGGAGAGCAGGGGAGAGAAAACCTTTTGTAGTGATAATCAAAATGGGCCATTTCCAGCAGTTCAGAAGAACGTCTGAGGAACAGTGGGGGGTGGGGAGGGGGGAATAAACATGGGGAAATAGTTTTACTTTGTGTAATGACCCATCCACTCCCAGTCTCTATTCAAGCCTAAGTTAATTGTATCCAGTTTGCAAATTAATTCCAATTCAGCAGTCTCTCATTGGAGTTTGTTTCTGAAGTTTTTTTGTTGAAGAATCGCAACTTTTAGGTCTAAAGAAAAGGAGTACTTGTGGCACCTTAGAGACTAACAAATTTATTTGAGCATAAGCTTTCGTGAGCTACAGCTCACTTGATCGGATGCAACTTTTAGGTCTGTAATCGAGTGACCAAAGAGATTGAAGTGTTCTGCGACTGGTTTTTGAAAGTTATCATTCTTGACGTCTGATTTGTGTTCATTTATTCTTTTCATAGAGACTGTCCAGTTTGACCAATGTACATGGCAGGGGGCATTGCTGGCACATATCACATTGGTAGATGTGCAGGTGAACGAGCCTCTGATAGTGTAGCTGATGTGATTAGGCCCTATGATGGTGTCCCCTGAATAGATATGTGGACACAGTTGGCAACGGGCTTTGTTGCAAGGATAGGTTCCTGGGTTAGCGGTTCTGTTGTGTGGTGTGTGGTTGCTGGTGAGTATTCGCTTCAGGTTGTGGGGCTGTCTGTAAGCAAGGACTGGCCTGTCTCCCAAGATCTGTGAGAGTGATGGGTCATCCTTCAGGATAGGTTGTAGATCCTTGATGATGCATTGGAGTGGTTTTAGTTGAGGGCTGAAGGAGATGGCTAGTGGCGTTCTGTTATTTTCTTCGTTGGGCTGTCCTGTAATAGGTGACTTCTGGGTAATCTGGAACACCGACCTGGGGTATTCTATCTGCTACCCAAGATCCATAAACCTGGAAATCCTCGATGCCCCATCATCTCAGGCATTGGCACCCTGACAGCAGGATTGTCTGGCTATGTAGACTCCCTCCTCAGGCCCTACGCTACCAGCACTCCCAGCTACCTTCGAGACACCACTGATTTCCTGAGAAACTACAATCCATCGGTATCTTCCTGAAAACACCATCCTGGCCACTATGGATGTAGAAGCCTTCTACACCAACATTCCACATAAAGATGGACTACAAGCCGTCAGAAACAGTATCCCCGATCATGTCACGGCACACCTGGTGGCTGAACTTTGTGCTTTGTCCTCACCCATAACTATTTCACATTTGGGGACAATGTATACCTTCAAATCAGCAGTACTGCTATGGGTACCCGCATGGCCCCAGAGTATGCCAACATTTTTATGGCTGACTTAGAACAATGCTTCCTCCGCTCTCGTCCCCCTAATGCCCCTACTCTACTTGTGCTACATTGATGACATCTTCATCATCTAGACCCATGGAAAAGAAGCCCTTGAGGAATTCCACCATGATTTCAACAATTTCCATCCCACCATCAACCTCACTTTATAAGAGTTACTAGAGAGATGAAGGAGGATTTGGAGATGTGGGAACTGTTTCTGAGCCATTTCAATGGTGTGTCATTATGGCAGTAGGAATGGTTACAGGAGGCTGACTTAAAAATCCACTCGGATGTTTTGGGAGCTGTGGGTTTTGTGGTATTTTACCAAGGCAAGTGGTATGCACAACAATGGCCCTCCACCTGGATCCAGAAAGGGATCACGTGGGACATGACATTCCTCGAATTTTTTTCCCATTTTGATTGCAATGGTCATTTGGAAAATGGAGTTTGCTAATAAAAGATTGTTTCTGGTGTGACAACATGATGGTGGTACAGGTTATCAGTCACCACACTTCCAGATCACACAGTGTTATGACACTGGTAAGGGCATTTGTGCTTCAATGTTTAAGCCTTAACATCTGTTTTTCTTTGCATCACATCGATTATTTACAGGTAAATTCACATTGATGCTTACCGAAATCACATCACTATCTGAACTTAACAAGCATTTATCAAACAAACAACGTTTACTCACTATAAAGCAGAAACACTGTAAGGTAACGAAAACAATTATTCAAAAATATTCACCTGTTGTCCAGCCACTGAAATTTGACTTTTGCCAGCAAAACACAATATAGTTTCAACCAGATAAAAATTAAAATAACTACTTTGGGGTTTTGGAAAGTTCATGAAGATCTATGTTGGGGAGAATAGATTCATATATTAAGGCCAAGCGAGGCCATTATGATCATCTAGTTTGACCTTCTGAAAAAGCACAGGCCATAGAATTTCACTCAGGGATTCTTGTATCTAACCCAATTACTTGTGGTTGAGCTACTGCACAGAAAGGTATCCAATCCTGATTTAACGATTCCATATAATAGAGAATTTACCTCATCCCTTGGTGATCTGTTAAAAATCTGCATCTTATTTCTAGTTTGACCTTTACTGACATCAGCTTCCAGCCATCCAGAATGGATGGATTTGTTTTATCAAAGGGCTGGGTTAGCAAGAAGAACGCTGGATTTCTTTTGTGGGGCCCACTATGCTGGGAGATATTGATTGTTTTCTTTTGAGGGCCAAGGGAAAGGAGAGGGTTGTACTGGAAAACGAATTGATGCATTAAGGCCCGGATTCAGCAAAAGACATAAGCACATGATGACTGACTTTATGCATGTGAAGTCAATGGGACTACTCACAAGTTTAAAGTTAGGAATATGCTTGCGTGCCTTACTGAATTAAGGTTTTGTTGTGGGGTTGGTGAGATTCTGCAATGCTTTTCCTGGGAGATCATCTAAAAAGTTAGGACTTTGCTAGACCCAAACTATGTAAGTGTTTTAAAGATTAATATATTGAATTGGACCCAAAATCAAACACGAGGACATTTTATTTCACAAACATGTTATTTTCAAAAATACAATCTCAGCTTTTTCCACTGAAGCAATTAATCAAGTAAAGTTACAATTTTAAATAAGTGCTTCAGAAATGAATTGTATATTGTCAATACCTCTTGATTAGTTACCTGGTGGGGGAGAGAGAGAGGAAGCCACTAGTAGCAGAAGTGCATGTTACACATTTCTCATCCCAAAAATGTTTTATCATCTGTTCCCTTTTCAGGAATAAGGAGAATTAAACGGATTCCCCCGCACCCAATGTTAAGAGAAGACTCATTATGAAATGAACAATGTGTTATTTTCTTCAAGAAGAGGCCCACTATAATACCAAGAGCCACAATATCATAGCCATGCCATTGATAAACTTGGTTTAGGACTTAAGAGCCTGATTCTGATCTCACTTATAACTCCGGAGTATTCACTGCAGTCACTCTCAATCTACCCCACTGTATGAGGAGAATCAGGCCTTAAGTCTCCACTTTGGCACCATATGCTGAATCCAGGGTATGTTTGGGAGATCCCAGCCTGGTCCTCTCTCTTCCCACACCAGTAACTGGGGAGGGGGGTACTGGCCCATGTGGTGCTCCCAGAGAGAAAGGATGGGCTTTTGATGCAAGGTACTGTGTCAGGGGTAGGGGACTGACTGTAGGGGATGGGTGGATGTCTCACTTGGCTCCTCCCACTCCTGCAGCTACAGCTGCTCTGGCACTCCTCGGTGTTCCAAGTGCTGCATGAGCTGCGGTGGTGGCAGCGCAGCCTCAGAGCTTTTAAGAATGGTTTTTTGTTTGGACAGGCTGCCAAAATTCTGCTAAGACCAGAAGCAAGAGAAAGAGAAAGGATCATGTTAAAACAGCTTTTAATTCAGCCAAACCGGACCAAGATTTCCATGGCACAAAGGCCAGTTTGTCCCTGATGAGTTTCAAAGGCCTGCTGCAGATAATGGAGGTTATATAAAAATTAAAAAAAAAAATCACCGTGATGTTTTATACATAGAAAGTGTTAGGCATCCTAAATACAGGAGCCACTACTAGCTCCTCCTATAATAAGGTGGAATTTTCTAGTCCTAAATCATTTAGATGCTTTTGAAAATCCCAACTGTGCGTGTGTGTGTGTGTGTCAGAGCGCATAAAATGCACATAGAGTGTACTGCATATACACAGTATCTATACTCCTATTATGGAGTACAGATATACTGTACATAAATAATTATGAAATGGTGGTATTTGGGAACTAGAATTAATGCAGTCTCTTGAATATACGAAGGAGACTGTACAACTTATATAAATTCATAATATCCATACCAGACAGTGCTTTTAAACGCCCCCACTTAAATATTTGTAGCAAAGAAATGGAATTCATTTGCTATAAAATTGGTTAACAAATTTTATGTAATACATGGTACTGTATCATGTCCTAAAATTTTAGCTGAATATAAAAGTCACGTTGGAATTTAGGAATACTGCATAGCCCAATTATTTCTCATGTAAACTATTCACCAAATTGAAACAGTTTACACATAACGTAAAATGGCACTTTAGATCTATAAAATATTAATGTTCTGAATGAGTAATCTAAAAATTCCCTAGTCTGTATTCTGCCATTTTAAATACGCTGTCAAAATTTTGCTGACTTGACAGCCATGTAACAAAAATATAATGATGGATCTAGTTATGTTAATACTTATGTTAACACTTACTCCTGCCATGAGTGCAGGGGACTGGACTAGATGACATCTCAAGGTCTGGGGCACCAAAACACATTTCAAAATGTTCTAAGTGAAAACAAATGTTTCAAATGTTTGGAAGGCACTTAACCTTTAAAAACTGGGGGGAAAACTATTTACAGTAGTAGCTCTACAGCTGGCTGATAAAAGAATTACATAATAGAAAGGGGGTACTGAAATACTCTTGAAATAACAAAAAACAATCTGTATAGACAAAAAAAATTCATCTTCTGGTCTGTGAAGAGTTATAACACATTGTTCTGAAGAGGTGATTTCCAAAAGGAAATATAAACCACAGCCTATGGCTTTGGGCATTATTATAGCCCATTGTTGCTGGTGTTTTCCAAGCCATGGTCAATAACTCAACGTCAGTCAAATTCTTGCTTTAGGAAGCATCAGTAATGAATTATTTTAATGCCTTTGAAAGCACTCAATAAAAAATGGAAATCCTGAGTTATCCACTCAATAATTTAACATTTGTTTTAGAAAGCTGAGAATCTAACAGAATTATGCTCCCCGCTGCTGCTCAGTGCAGAGGGGAGCCAAGGCGTGGGCATGGAAAGGGCACAAGTGGCCCTGGTAAATAGTACTTAAAGATTGTCTTCCCATACAGAGGTCCTGAAATCCACAAGGAATGACCCAAAATTACCAGCAAATCTTCAGGCTCCCTACCTCTTGAAGGTCATGCCTTGACCCTCACTGTCTACCTCTTCCTTTAGGGGAGATTCAAAGTATTATCTTCTCCTGCATCTTCCTCCTTGGAAAAAAGAAAATACTATAGCTCTAAGAGATTTAGAATGGGCATGAAACTAGACATTTGAGTGGTGGACTGTGTGAAGCTTAGAATTTAAATTAGAAGTGGTAACTTACTAAATTAATCACTTGCCAACGAAGGAACGTTCCCCACAGCACATTGTTGAGTGCTTTGCTAGTAAATTATCCCAAGTGATGCGACTCCTATCAATTCCTGTAGGAGAGTGTTACACAATCTAATTAACTTAGAATAATTAAATGTAGGGCTAGAAGGGACCTTTAGAAGTCATCAAGTCCAGCCCTTTGCACTACTACAGAACCAAGTAAACCTAGACTATGCCGGACAGGTGTTAGTCCAACCTGTTCTTCTTAAAAACCTCCAATGATGGGGATTCCACAACCTCCCTTGGAAGCCTATTCCAAAGCTTAATCTAACCTAAATCTCTCTTGCTGCAGTACTTCTTGTCCTACCTTCAGTGGCTATGAAGAACAATTGTTCACCTTTCTTTTTATAATAGCCCTTTACATATTTGAAGACTATCAGGTCCCCTCTTAATCTTCTTTTCTCAAGACTAAACAGGACAGGTTTTTTTAACCTTTCCTCATAAGTCAGGTTTCCTAAACCTTTTATTAATTTTGTAGCTCTCCTCTGTACTCGCTCCAATTTGTCCTTATCTTTAAGCTGTGGCACCCAAAACTAGACACAATACTTCAGCTGAGGTCTCGCCAGTGCCAAGTAGAGTGGGACAATTACCTCCTGGATCTTACACATTACACTTCTGTTAACAGACCCCAGAATGATATTAGCCTTTTATGCAACTGCATTACATTCATGCAAGTATTCAATTTGAGATTCACTATAACCTCCAGATCCTTTTCAGCAGTACTACTACCTAATCAGTTATTCCCAATTTTGTAGTTGTACATTTTAATTTTCTTTCCTAAGTGAAGCACTTTGCACTTCTCTTTATTTAATTTCATCTTGTTGATTTCAGACCAATTCTCTAATTTAACAAGGTCCTTTTGAATTCCAATCCTGTTCTCCAAAGTGCTTGCAACTCCTCCCAACGTGGTGTCATCCACAAATTTTATAAGCATACTCTCTACTCCATTATACAATTTAAAATATCAAGTAATTCTGAACCCAGGAGAGATCCCTGTGGGACCCCACTTGATATGTCCCCCAGTTTGACAGTGAACCATTGATAACTACTCTCTGAGTATGGTTTTTCAATCAGTTGTGAAACCATTATAAAGTGAGTGTATCTTGACTACATTTCCCTACTTTGCTTGCGAGAATGTTAAGTGTGATTTTGTCAAAAGCTTTACCAAAATCAAGATCACCCCCACTTCCCCACATCCACTATGCCAGTAACCCTTTCAAAGAAGGAAATTTGGCTGGTTTGACATGATTTGTTCTTGACAAATCTATGTTGGCTATTACTTATGTTATTATCGTCTAAGTTTTTACAAATTGATTGTTTAACAATTTGTTCCAGTATCTTTCCAGGTACTGAAGTGAGGCTCACTGGTCTACAATTCCCTAAATCTTGCTGATAGTGAGATCTTTCCTGATACACAGCTGAATTTTTTTCCTCTCAATTTCAGTCCATTGCCTCCTTTTGCCAGCCTGAATAATTCCTCTCCATTCTAGGAGTTTACGAATACTTTCAAAAGTATTATTTTCTATCAATAAAAAGAGTCTGCCTGTATTATTTAAGAGGACACCAGCCCAAGGTAATTTTAATATTTAATACATAATTGTAAAACTCCCTAGCAACCTGAACTGGAATGTCTTTTATTAATAACATGTATTTTCTTCCACTGACTGTACATAATGGTTTGATATTACAACATTATTTTTTTCCTTAAAATATCAGCAGCTGAGTATTCATGCATAATCAAGCCAATTATTCTGAGAAATAAAATAGCACATGAAATTATATAGACTTGGCAAACAGATACTATATGGGAAAATATGGCATGTCAAATATTGGTCCTATCAAATTTTAGTATTACCCTTTAATACACTGTATTCAGTTTCTGCTTATTTGCTAGCCTGTGGACAGCACATGAAGTAGTGCTTCCTACCTCTGATCTTTTGTCCCAAGCATGTACTAATTACTTCTGGCAAAAGAAATTTGCATTCTTAAATTTCCTCCAGGTTCTTCATTCTATTTGTCACTTTTCTCCTTTCAAAGAGGTATGCTCTTTAACCATGATCTGTCACTGGAGTAGCGTTTAAGGTAAAGCATGCTGCCTTCAACAGAACGGACTCAAACACCACCTCTTCTGGTGGAAGAATCAAAAAAGTAGGTGGATTCCTGGCTGTGCAATATTGCTAGAATCCTGTAATCTGTGGATATCCACTTTATGTCCATGAATCACGTCTGCAGATTGCAGATGGATGCAGATCCAAATTTTATATCTCGAGCCCTGCAAATCTGCAGAAATCTGCTTTATATCCGCGGATGCAGATATCCATGGACCATGTTTGTGGCTCGCAGCTCAGATGCGGATACAAATTTTGTATCTGTGCAGGGCTCTAAATATTGCTCCTCCTTCCCTGGACTCTGAGGGTCTGGGGATCCACATTGCACATGTTGTGGGAGGGAGTAGAGAGAACCAAGCAGAACATTCTATCCTGAGATAATACATTGCCCGATTTAAAACACACAGGGTATTAAACTGAAGAAGAGCTCTGTGCAAGCTTGAAACTTGTCTCTCTCAAGAACAAAAGTTGGTCCAATAAAAGATATTACTTCACACACCTTGTCTTGCAGGATATTCGGCAGATTCCCCATTCATGTTTTGGAATATGCCTCTGAGCAGATTCAGGGAATCAGGTGACAGCAAAGGTAGCTGAGACAGTAAAACTCTTTAAGGTATCCAGTTGAACAGGTTGGATTAGTAAAAGTTTACTTGTCTATATTATTTGGAATCTCTCTCAAGCTCTGAGCGTACAGGCAGTTCCTTTGGGATAGCCATGAGATAGGCAGACACAGACACAGCGTCTTTCTTTCTGAAGAACATATCACACTAAACCTCTCTGTGTTTGACCTTTGACAGATGAGCTGATAACTGCTTCCTTGAAATCCACGCAGAGTTTGGAAAATCTACACGCTTGGGGGTGGGACTGAACATCCTGATTTTCTGCAGGGGACATCTCCCACCCACCAGTGCCCCATCATGTGATGGAAACTCTATGAGGAAAACCAGCAAAGTTTCAGATTCGCTTTGTAAGGTGTTCCCAATTAGAATGAGGTTTGAACCAAGACGATCGGTGTGGCAATCCATGGCAGTGATTCATAGGACAAAAAGGAATGGAAAATATAAAAGATAGTGGGGTGAGCTACAGCAGCAGGAAAGACAGAGAAATGCATGAAAAATGACAGATAAATTGGAAATGAAAGAAAGAACATGAAGAGCAAGAAAACAATGAAAATAAAACAAGACAAGACAGAGGGGGGAGAGGAAGAGAAAAGGCCAGTGAAAAGCAACGTAAGAAAAAATGAGAAAATAGAGAACACTGAAAGAGAAAAACATGTGGAAAAGGAGAAAGAGGTAGGAAACTGATATAGAGAAGACAGGGAAATCAGAGAAAAGAGGATAAGGAACCAGCCAGGAAAGAGAGCAGTTATTTTTCCATTGTGTTCTGGACACTGGAACTCCCACTGGTTCTTTTACTTGGTTGAATTTGTGAACAATTGAAAGTGCTTACTTAAGTCTAGCTGAATGACTAGAAACAAAAAAAATAACTACAAGATAGCCATGGAACAGAAAAAAGCTTTAAGAGATTACTCTTTACACTAGAGCTGAGCAAAAATGGGAATTTTCATGCCACAGGAAAGCCCAATAGTTCAACTTTTTTTTGTTCGAAGTGGGACAAAAAGTTAAATATTGAAATTTTTGGAGGAACAAGTTCTAAAAAGTTTCTATTCAGAAACATTTCCTTTCAGCATTTTTTAAACATTTTTATATTCCCAAATCAAAATATTTCATTTTGGTTTGGTGAACTGACTTGACATTTAATTCTGAGTCAGTTCAACTTTAAACTGCAGCTCCCTGTAGTGCCTTATTGGAGTTGTAGTTCAGATGCCTGATGCCCCATTCCCTCGTATGGGCCAGGCTCCACAGGCAGACTACATCTTCCTGATGCACCCCTAGACATGTGACTCCCATGCTGCACCACACAGCTTGGACATGGGGGAGGACCAAGTTGCATCATGGGAGATATAATGCAGCCAAGGCGCTCAGCCAGAGGGCATGAGACACCTGGACTATAATTACCACAAGGCAATAAATCATCGTTGGGAAATGAGGTTTAATAATGAACTGATTTGAAACAAAAAAAATGTTGGATCAGTTCAAAATATTTTAATTTGTATTAAACTGACCAAATGGATTAAATCAATGGAAAAATTGGAAAGTTTCAATTTTGCAGAAACTGCATTTTGTATGGACAAGTCATTTCAACCTGCTCTACTTTGTACCTTCTACCTAGGCTGAGTAGCAAGAATCCTACAGCAGAGTCACAACCCACCAAAACAGTAGAGTTTTAAGCCAGATGCAAACTTAAAATAGTCAAAGAACATTACAACACTTACAGAATCAGTGGAATTTAACAGGAAAAAGATGATCTGTAGTCCTCTATATTAGTAGTGGAGGCCAAATAGGGCACAAATTGAAATATGTTTCCCTAAATTTTATAGTAGGGTAGCTGGAAACTACATCAGAATCTGTAGTTGATGTAGCTGAAATGAAACCCAGAAGGTACAACTTTCAATATCTCCAAAACCCAAAAATACTACCAGTTTCACATTGATGGAAAGACCTTTGGAATAAAAGGAAACCATTTAAGATCATTTAACTTTCATGCAATAGGCCTGCCAGCTAACAGAAATAGAGGAACCTGATCTTACAAAACATACACCCACACACCAGAAGTGTACTGATTTTCACACTACCAGTTTCAAAAAGACAGAAACAGATAACCAAACTCAGACATGTGAGGTGGTGTAAATTTCACTCCCTTCACTCACCAGTGCATAAATGTAAAGTGAATCAAAGATGTTGTACCTTACATCCTAAGGAATCAGAAAAAGGTATAAGGTGTAAGTTAAAGTAGGAGTTGACCTACTTTAACTTCTACCATCTTATGCCTGCTAGTAGTTTCTTTTCCTTACTACAGTCCTCTCCTTGCTCCTTTAGACTCAAAGATGAAATCTTGGATTTCACCCAAAGCCTTTAGACTCAAACTTAGTGATTCTCAAAAGTTTTTGGCATGTGAGTCACTTTATTACCACTGGGACAACTCACATGAAGAAAGTCCCAGTGATACAAGTCACATGAGGAAAGTTACTCATATGCCTAAATCTTTGCAAGATCAACTTCTAAGTTCTTGTCTATACAAACAATTAGTGCACAGCAAGCTGTGGTGCAACCCTGCAGTAGCCTGACAGGCATTGTCTATGTGTATCCTGTTGCTGCACACTAAAAGTTCTTTAGTGCATGTTTGAAAGCAGGGCAGATCAAAGCACAATTGGGAACTTTTAGTGCATGGCAGCAGGGTCCACACAGACAGTGCATGGCAGGCTAGTGCAAAGTAGATGTATAGCCCAATTTGCCACCCACTAACTGTTTGTATAGACAAGCTCTCAGTAGACAGCCTTAAAAAAAAAAAAAAAACACATATCTGCAATTTATACTAACGGCATGGTTGCAAACTTCACTGGGAAATATTTATATGCCAGCAATTGAGTTGCATAAATGCAACTTGAATGAAAGGATGTTGCATGACAGTTTTGTGAGGCCTTTATGAAGCCAACTGCAGAGGTTGCACAGGCTTAAGTGACACTTATCATATCAGGGCCACCCTGTAAAGCAGGTCTGAGATAATGGGAGAGCTAAATAAATATCAGCTTACATAAACTAGATGTACTTTCTATTTTATAAGTTATAGGTTAAACTAGGTTACATATAACTATAATATTAATACTATTATTATTTTATTAATCAAATGTAATCAATATGCAATAATAAGATGAAAAACCTGTGAAAGCAGGGCTCTTTGTAATTAATATATAAACTAAGAAGTGTGTATTTTCCTGAATGCAAAAAATAAAAATGAAAAACAATCAAAATAATTATAAAAGGAGACATCAAAAAGCCCTCTAATGTTCATGTCACAAGGAATTTTTTTTTAAATCACTTCCAAGTCCAAACAAAACAACTTCAGTATTTAAACACAACAGGGTAGATTTTCAAAGGCGCAATTGCCCTTTGTGCTTTGAAAATCACCCCCAATGTAAATGTCATAGATTGTTTAGTCAATATGCCTTCACTAAGCAACAAGGGAGACTAACTGGTCCAGGGACAAACTATGTTTTAAAAAGATAAAAGGAACAGGTCCTTTAGAAAACTATACCCTGGAACATACAGCATTGTCCGATGCTTAAAAGGATATGGGCATAATATTACATAGAGCTTTTAAAAAAGTTTTTATTGACTGTTTTAGGAGCTAATTCACAAAAACATAAGCATGTGAGAAATTATGCATGCGAGTAGTCCCATGGGACTGTACTTAGGGACTGTAGTTACTGAGACACTTAATCCTTTCAGGATCAGGCCAGGTCAGTTCTTCATTGCAAAGAATTAAAGTTTTGTAAAGTGTTTTTTTGTTTGTTTGTTTTAAAATAAGAGCCAAGATGCTGCTGGTACTCCTTTTCTAATTTTTTTTCCTGTTTTTTTTTATTTTATTTTTTTAGAAAAAGCATGCAAGATACTGTACTGCTTTTTTACACAGAAAATAAGAAAAAAATGCTCATATTTTGAGCTTGCCAACCCTGACAATGATACTTTACAGTTTTCTGATGACTTGGATCTACATGGGCAGAGCCTGAACATAGGCAGAGCCTCATTGACTTCAGTGGAGCTCTTTGTGGGTGCAGATCTGCTTGTGTTAGGGTTGCCAACTTTCTAATTGCACAAAACCGAACACCCCTGCCCTGCCCTTTCCCCAAGGCCCTACCCCTTTCCACAGCCCTGCCCCGCCCCTTCCCCAAGGCCCTGTCCGCACTCACTCCATCCCCCTACCCTCACTCACTTTCACTGGGCTGGGGGCGGGTGGTTGGGGTGCAAGAGGGGGCTCCAGACTGGGGCCAAGGGATTCGGAGCGCAGGACAGGGCTCAGAGCTGGGACAGGAGGTTGGGGTGCAGGCTCTGCGGTGGGTCCAGGGATGAGTGGTTTGGAGTGCAGGAGGGGGCTCAGGGCTGGGGCAGGGGGTTGGGAGGGGTTGAGGCTCCAGCTGGGAGTGTGGGCTATGGGATGGGGCCAGGGATGAGCGGTTTGGGGTGCAAAAGGCAGCTCAGGGCTGAGGCAGGGGGTTGGGGTGCGGACTCTGGCCTGGCAGTGCTTACCTTAGGCAGCTCCCAGTCAGCGGCACAGTGAGGCTAAGGCAGGCTCCCTGCCTGCCCTAGCTTTGCGCAGCTCCCAGAAGTGGATATTTTAAATATGTTTATTTTCTAAAAATAAACCTATATTTAATTTAAATTAAAAAACATCCAATGTAAGTTTTTAAAAAAATCTGTTTTTATTTGATATTTTTGAAGCATCGATTTTATCCAGGGGTGAAAGTAAAACTGAAAACTTACTGGTACAGGGGCTGGCTCCACACACCCCACCCCCCCCGAAGGGCAGGGTCTTGGGCATAAGGGGCGGGGCTAAGGGTCAGTGTCCCCCAGCCAGCCCTTGCACGCTGCCTGGCCCGCACCGCCCAGGGCTCCAGCAGCGATTTAAAGGGCCCAGGGCTCTGGCTGCCACTGCCGCTACTACAGCAGCAGCCAGAGCCCTGGGCCATTTTAAATCACGAGCCCCGGGGCAGCTGCTCCTTTTGCCTCCCCTCCTGTTGGCAGCCTGGTGGGGGGGGGGGGAGGAGGGCGAAAGGGGCAGCAACGTTAAAGCGCTGCCGCAGCAGTGCTTTAAATTAAGGCGGTAGGGCCGGTACCGGCGGCCACTTTTTACCGGTATGCCGTACCAGCCCGTACCACCTTACTTATACCCTGATTTTATCCACCATGAACAAAAGAACAGGAGGCATGTCAAGTTTTGAAAATACTGTTATTCAACCAGTTTAAGTGGTATCAAACATTTGCGATATTTTCTTTCCATTTTGTCTGCCACGATGGCTGGTTAGGATGTGGAGAGGCCTAGAGGCTGCAATTTGATCCACGTGAGCTAGGGTTGCCAGGCGTCTGGTTTTCGACTGGAACGCCTGGTCGAAAAGGACCCTGGTGGCTCCAGTCAACACTTCTGACCTGGCCATTAAAAATCCGGTTGGCGGCGCGGCAGGGCTAATGCCGGCTCCCTGCCTGTCCAGGCTCCGTGCAGCCTGGGTTGAGGGGCCAGATGGATCTGCGTGCTGCCTGCGCCCACAGGCGCCACCCCGGCAGCTGCCATTGGCCGCAGTTCCTGGATAACGGGAGCTGCGGAGCCAGCACTGAGGGGCGGAGGCAGTGTGCGGCGCTTCCCTGATCACCCCTCCACTAGGGGCCACAAGGACATTCTGGCTGCTTCTGGGAGCTGCGCGGAGCCTGGACAGGCAGGGAGCCGGCATTAGCCCCGCCGCGCCGCCAACCGGATTTTTAATGGCCAGGTCAGGTTCCAGCTTTTCTCAGCAACTATAAGGGCTAGAAAGTTACTTAAAAAAAGAAAGAAAGCTGGAATTTGGATGTAATCCCTTGACTCCAGGAGCTGGGCTTTAAGAAAAACACTAAACATCAAGAGACTTGCAAAAAAAATCAAGAGTTTGCAACATTGCCTCAATCTTCACCCCATATTCCATCAATCCTCCCCTTCATCCTCACTGTATTAATGTGCCCCATTGTCACCCAAATCCATTAGTAGCCCACCCCAAGTTTCTCAGTTCTCCCCACTGCCACCCATCCCTCACACAAACATTGGGCTGGACTCCTTGCTCAGTACATGTGGATCCAGTGGCTGCTTCTCCCTTCCTCAGACTTTCCTTCCCGTCAGGTGCCTACCTTGTCATATATTGCTCCCCCAGCTTCCTCTAGGTCTCATATTGGAGGAGAAGAGAAGAGGTGAAGGCAAGGAGGCAGCCTGATTGGCTGGTGGGGAAAGGAGGGGAGGGAGTCTCAGAAACCAGACCAGTCTCAGAAACCAGAAGCCAGCCAAAAGCCAAACACCCAACAGGTAGCAGAGCTGGAAATTGAGCTTTTGGCCAAATGGCAGAGATTAGGTAGCTTTGGCACCATACAGCTTGCCCTCTCACTCCTGCTAAGAGACTGGAAGAAGCAGCCTGCAAAGCCACCAAAGAGGAAGAGAAAGTAAAACCATACATAACCATGTAATAGCAGTTAAGGCAGAAGATTGCAAGTAGCAGCAATTCTGTTTTATCACTGTTTGTCTTTTTCTCTTCACATAACAAATATAATACAAAGGAACTACATGGGCATGGTGGGGTCCAAATAACTGTGTTTACTGTATATACACAACATGCAACTCCTAACTACATACTCACTACTATTCTAATGGCTTCTAAAATACAGAACACAGTGAGCACTACTGCAAGGCTCACAAAGGATTTAAAGAGATACTACCCTGTTTCCATATAATATAATTGCAAACCTCACTGAATTTGGAAGCTTTCTGGGTGATTTTTTTTTTGCAGTGGGGTGAGGAGGGTCATTTTTAAAATACAATTTTCATGATTGTCTAAATCCTGGAATGAAACTCTGGAATTTCTGTCCTTATATCAAATGCTTCAATTGCTTTCAATGAGTCTGAAAAAATAGATTACCCTCAGTAAAGATGGCCCACATTTCCCTTTCAGTCTATAGGGATACTAAGGCCTGGTCTACGCTGGGGGAGGAAGAAATTGATCTAAGTTACACAATTTCAGCTACGTGAATAAGGTAGCTGAAGTTGACGTACTTAGATCTACTTACCATGGTGTCTTCACTGTGGTAAGTTGATAGCTGACACTCCCCCATCGACTCTGCTTCTCACTCCGGTGGAGTACAGGGGGAATGGGAGAGAGCTCAGCGGTCAATTTATTGCGTCTCTTATCATGTCTAGACTAGACGCGATAAATCGACCCCCACTGGATTGATCGCTGCCCATCAATCCAGCGGGTAATGGAGACAAGCCCCAAGAGAGCACAGAAAAATGTGGGAGCAAGAGGAAACTGAGGGATGCAGAAAGGGAATCTGAGTGAGTGAAAGGGAATATGGGGTGCAGAAGACTGTAGAGCAGTCGTTCTCAACTAGGGGTACATGTACCACTGGGGGTACTCAGAGGTCTTCTGGAGGTACATCAACTCATCTAGATATTTGCCTAGTTTTACAACAGGCTACTAAAAAACACTAGTGAAGTCAGTACAAACTAAAATTTCATACAGACAAGAAGAATGTAAAAAAGATTTTCAGTAACAGTTTGCTGTGACACTTCTGTCTTTTTATATCTGATTTTGTAAGCACGTAGTTTTTAAGTGAAGTGAAACTTGGGGATACGCAAGACAAATCTGACTCCTGAAAGGGGCACAGTAGTCTGGAAAGGTTGAGAGCCACTGCTTTAAAGGAGCTGGAAAAGTGGGAGCAGAGAAATTTGGAGACTGTGCGGGAATAGCAAGGAAAATATGGGTGTTACTGGGGGAATGAGGATTAACAAATTTAGATTGATGTTGTCGGGCTTAAATCGGTATTTTCTGAAGTGTTTTCAGCTCATCAGTTGAAAGGTGCTATATAAAAATAAAGTACTAATACATATTAATAGTTATACAAGCACTGGCCTGTAGAAAGATTCAGTCTGAAAATTTAAAAATATGTTTTTCACTGCTTCCAAAAAAACTACAACATATCCATGTGTTATGAGAGTCACTGAAAGCCCCAAGGATGGGCAAATGAACTTATTCAAACATGCCCACAAGCCTAAAACCCTCACTTTGTTTCAGTAGTTGTGAATTCTGTATGTTCAATATTTATTATGAACTAGCTGTGCTTCCTGCAATACAAACAAAAAGTTAACCTCACCTGTGAATGTTCTTGTTAATATAACAAAAAGATATCTTGTAACGTTTGTTTTAGATGAGGCTTAAATTTTGCTGTGGTACCCTTCACACAGACACAGCCTGAAATGCAATTTACAATTCTTCACTTGGGTCAAGAAGCTATTTGAAAATTACACTTCCAAATCAAAGTCAGCATCAGATATAAAACATTATGGGTAAATTTGTAGAAGCTACCTAAAAGGAGTAAGAGCAATGCTTTCAGTAATGTCAAACATTTTTAACAAAAAGGAGGTTTTGTCCTTAATTTCTTTTTTCAGACTTGTTGGTTTTTTCTTAAAAATACCTAGCTAAGGTTTTTAATATAAAAAGGCAACCCTACAAATATGTACTGAATGCTGCAAACAGCAGAGGGCATTCTACTTCTAAATTTTAATACACCTTTCCCACCTTATTTTAGCCCCCCTGAAGTTGCACTACCTGGTTCCTGTTCCACTGTGATCAAAGCTACCAGGGGAGCCCACAGAAGCACAGTAATAGAAAAATTTATTATCTCGTTTATGACTTTTGAGGAATGTCTCTTTTCATTATGTATCAGTCAGGATGTACAGATCTGCACTACTGAGGCACACACATGTTCTTTTCTGAACCTGCACTATATCTCAAATATTCAGGGCCAAAAATCTTTAAAAATGATTACTTAAACTGTGCCAATAAAAACTGTGTATGCACCCACTGTGCAAAGAAAACCCACACTTACACATGCAAATAGGCAGTTAAGCACATGCAGCGTGGCCCATCTGCACACATAATTACCCTGATTCAAGAGAGCAAATATGGAGTTTGCACAAGTTCAATTACCTGATTGTTCATTCATCCATACATATTTTTACCTAAGGCTGGAGAGTGTACAACTTCAGCAAAGGTGTATGAAAATTTAGCTCTCAGTCAGAGCCAGATTCTGCCTGATCTTTACATGGGTGCATAATGGAAAGAGTATGCAAAGAACCATCTCCTGCACCCTACCAGATGCAGTCTGTGTAAGTATGAGGCATAATTGCAGTTCCAGTGAAGGAAATGTTCCATCTCTACTCCACGGGGGCACCTAGTGTCCCCAAAGGAAGTGTACTAGTGGTCCCACTCCTCCATATGCATTGGGGTTTAGGAAGACATTCCCTAAGGCGGTGAGTTTTCACCTCATACTTTACACTGGCAGCATAATGTAGTTCTAAATAATAGAGTGTATAGAAGCGTGGGAGTCACATTTTCAAAATTATACCTGACAGCGTATGTTTCTGCAAACTCAGAAGCCTGCACGCAAGTCTGAATACTCCCACATGTAGTCTCTGCACACCCGAAAATGAAGTTCCAGTTGATTTCAGTTGAATTTCTTGGTGCTCAGCACTTGGGAAAAATCAGTTTGGGCACTCAAAAACTGAGGCACCCAAAATGTGTGGACTCTGTTGAAGATATGGGCCTAAGCTAATAGAGGACTGGACTGGCAATCCTTTCACACATAAGTAATCATCGCCCAAGTAAATAGTCCTACTGATTTCAATGGGGCTACCCTATCTATGAGTAGCTTTTACTCTTGCAGGTATAAAGATACTAAGATCAGGGCCCTAGGATAGTCCCCATTAATAATCAATATATATAAATGTATCCCAGAAGAGGGCTAGACATACATAGCAGAAACAAAATCCAGGAGGTATATTAGATAGGATAAAAGTGTATAGGATATAAACCTTCAAGTTTCAGCATACAAGCCAACCACAAATTGTGTGAGGATAAGAAAACACTGTCCCCTGGAGTACAGTAGTCCATCATAAAGGTTTTTCACCTTCCTATGGACACGTCTGGTACTCTAACTACTCTCAGAAAGGGAATACCAAGCTAGATCAATTACGCTGGTCTGATCCAGTATGATAAATCCGATGAATGCGGCAATCTAAAATTCTGCCTGTGAAATATGAGTACTGAAAGAATTTTGTCTTTCTAGGGCTCCACCTAGCTGTCTGAAACAACATTTCTCAGTCTAATATTCACATGACCCAGAATTCACTACCTTTCATCCCAGGAACAGAATATGTCTGGATAGCCGAAAAATTGAAACAGAAATAAATGATAATTCTGAACAGCCTAGACAGAAGCATCTCTATGAGACTATTATACCAGTATGATTTTTATATCTTGAAAGTTGCACTCTAACTTTTGATAGTATACAATGACAGCTGAGATACTTAAGTTGACAGTCCCTGGATTTGTACATTTAAGGACTAAGGGCATAACATTCTCAGAAGATGACCAACAACTCTGGAATTCACTCCAGCCTTAGGCCAACAAAGGGAGCAGGCATGGTATAACAGCTGTTCAACGAACAACAATATTCAGAGGGGTAGATTCAGGTTTAGGGTTATTTGAGATTTAGCAAGACAATTATTTTGGTTCTTTTAACCAATGGTGGTTGGCTGATTATTTGCGGTTTTTAATGTAAATGTGTCTAGTGATTGTCTGTTCTATAAATGGTGGTGGGGGAGTCTAAAAGTAAACTTAGTGAATTCAAATACACTGTATCTAAAAATAAATAAATAAAAAATATGTTTCTGCTTGGAGGTAAAGTAATATATAAAATACACTTATAAATGTTAAGATCATTTTATGATTCTGTAAATAATTCTTTTTAAGGTGTCATACATAATTTGTCTGATACACACAGTGGATTGAAATAACCATTGATATTATGTTTTTCAACTAGTCCTTCTGAGACCAAAAGAAAAATTAAAACTAACAACAAAGCTTGACTGCGTAATTAGAACACACATCAAACAAGTTCCCTCAACAGCTTTGATAAGAAAAATGTAGTTTTGCACATGTGTTACTAAAAGCATATTTTAAAAAGAGACTGAAAAATATTTGTTTTTCAGAGGCTAGAAATTTAATTATGGACAAGTTTAGTTAACTGTAGGCAAAGTGAGCCTAATGTTGCAACCCTTTGTTCAGGCAAAACTGTCCCTGAAGTCAACTTAAGACAAAAAATTCCACTATTGCTTTATAAGAGAGCAATCAGAGTCCAGATCTTAGGTATAGTCATTTAAAAATAAATAAATAAATAAAAACCTAGTTCAAGGAATTAACCATTTTCTGGTTAGCATAACAATGTACAGATTAGTTTTTCAACACTTAACCAAACATTTAATTCTATACATCAGAAAATCTTCAAATCACTATATATGTCTCAGAACTGTTATAGGTCTGCCGCAATCTCTTTTTAAAGGACTGTTTCTGTTCCTTTTCAGGTTAATAGCTAAATGCCCAATTACTTCACTATTTGAAAGTAGATAAAGGGAATTTGGATGCAGGCCTCTGAAATGAGCAGGAGTCAGGCTAACTCTAGCTTTAATAACTCGAGATTTGTAGAAGCTGGGATAGTGCTAAGCGAGTGGAAAACAACTGTGAAAGAGGCTGTTGTGACCTTGTATTAGATAAGAATAGAATACAGACTATAAGAGAAATGGTAAGAAAAATAAGATATCATGAAGGAATATGTATAAACAATATGCAGTTGTTGCTTATTATTGTCTGTAATAAAGGTATAAATACTTGCTCTAATTGTTTATCTGGGTGAGACCTGCCTAGATGGGGAAACCCTGTGTCCTAGTGCACTCTCTCCCTCTGTGCAATTGCTTGAGATAATAAAGTGTATCTGATTTGCTGCACCCAACCTGAGAGTGAGAACTGCGTTTTTCTCCGACAAATAGGAGCAGTTTGATCCTAAAAGAGTAATGTCCTGGTTTCCGAGCGTTCAAAGGAGCTTGACTTTATTAGGATTATTAGCATGAGTGAGAATTACTTGCATGAGAAAGGAACTTTAGAATTGGGTCCTGGGAATTCAGAGTGACTCAATACTTCAGTTGGAGAGAAATAATATTCTAAATCTGTACCCACTTATTTCCTGGCCAGCTTTATACACAATATATACACAGGTCCTGTTCACACTGTGAAGCTTCACTTTTTTTTTTCCCCCCAGAAACAATTCCACATTCAAAATTCCTGTTAAACAGAGTCTGAGGGCATATCTACATTGCAGTGTAAGCCCAGGTTTCTAACTCAGGCTCAAGCCTAACCCCCCTTCTGTCTACACACAAATTGTGCTAACCCAAGGCTCAAACTCACGGTCTCACATTACCGGGGAGGAGGGTCCGAGCCTGAGACAATCCAGGCCCAAGGGTTCAGGTGCTGTTTTGTGGTGTAGACGCAGCCCCACAGGACTTATGCTCTGGGAGTCCACCAAGAGTATTCCACAATCTACCAGCAGACTTTTTTTGGCCTCTGGACAGTCAAGTTTGGTGGACAGCCAAGTTTTCCCACATTAATCTGCATTTAGTGTGTAGGTGCTAGGTAGCGTAAGGGCCTGTGATATCCTGGAGGTCAGATTAGATGATCCGGCAGCCCCTTCTCGCTTTAAACTCTATGACTCAATATATCACAGAGTTGTCAACAGGACAACAAGAAAAATTTGAGATATGGCCCGCATAATGCTGTATGGATGCTGGAGCCCCAGGTTGGGACCCAAGGTTCAACAATTCCTAACCTGGGATTACAAATAAGTGTAGGTGCTCAAGACCTAGGTTATAAAACCCAGGGTCTGCTAGCTTGGGCTTCCATTGCAGTGTAGAGATACCCTTTGTTTAAATCCCAATACATACATACATACATACATACATACATACTCTCACCAACGGCTGTATATAACACCCCTGCCACAACCAAGCCACAATCATAGCTGCACACTCTTGAGCATGATTTTAGCTAAGTGGAGCTGGGTGTTGCCCTTTGCAGCAGGATGCCTGGAGTTTTGTATTGACCATCCTGTTGACAGGGGTTGGAGATTCTAATTGATTCCCGCGGACTCACTGTGGCAAGGATGGCTCATTAACTCTACTCTGGAGATAAGGAAGGTACAAGTAGCCTTCTCGGGAGAGGTATCTAGAACTGAAATTTTAGCAAGGGGTAATACTCTCAAACATTTTCCACTTCAGTTATTACATCTGTGTCATTCAAGTGAAATATTCCATCCCCCTGAAAACATTGGGACAACATATAATTGTTACAATACAAAGATTTCCCAAACAACTGCAACTTTATTGATCCCCATGTACACCATGTGTTGCTATTGTTGAATTCCATAAGAGCTGGTGTTCAGATCTGGCCACTACTAGTACAGTACAATAGGGAGAATAATGGACAGAAATGGAGGCAACAAGTACAGGATAACACAGGACAGAAAGGAGGACAGTTACACTGTCATACACAAAACTGTCAGTAATTGGCACCTTTGGCAGGACAAACCATGCACTGACCAACAGCTTCAACCACCCAGACTAACATGCAAGGGAACTACTGGTCATAAAAACATATGGTTTGGCATTTCAGACATCAGCTTGCTATGCCAGTACAATTGCGTCTGGAATTCAAAATCCTATTTTCTACAGCGTACTGCTCATTTACGTACATAGATGGACAAGTTTCTGTTTATCCTCTGCCATCCTGGCTTTCCTCACTTCAATTCACTGTTTCTCTCCCCATTCCTTGTGGCATCCTTCCATTCGCTCACTATTAAATCAGCAATACTTAGGCACTTCCTTAAAGCTTCTGCCTTGAACCATATATAGTGACAATAATAGCCATGACCTGCTGACCAAATATAACCTTTACTGAGCTCCATCTAACTTCACCCTATACTGGCTGGGCACCAGGGAGTTTGTACACATTGCAAAGGACAATTGTCCTTGCCAATTGGTGACTAATAAGAATCAGGAATGGAAATGGGATAAAGAACCCAAAAATAACGTGAAGAGGATTTTACCCACCTTTCACTGAAACCCAAGTATCTGTTTCATTTTATACTATGGCAAAACTTGTTAGGCATGACAAGCTATAAAATATTATTCAATTTAACTTATTAGGAGCACAATGTACACACAATCTACTATATCTTTCTATATAACAACACGCGTAGTTACATTATTAGCTTGATCCTGTGGTCTTTGATTAAGACAAATTCCCACTGACTTCAAAGGTGCTTTCCTTGACTAAGGATGTCAGGATCAAACTAGGAAAAATTGACATTTCCACTGAGCAAAGTCTGGTGAAGAGCAACAAAAATGATTAAAGGTCTAGAAAACATGACCTCTGAGGGAAGATTGAAAAAAAATGGGGTTTGTTCAGTCTGGAGAAGAGAAGACTGAGGGGGGATATGATAACAGTTTTTGAGTACATAAACGGTTGTTACAAGGATGGGGGGGGGGAGAAACTATTCTTGTTAACCTCCGAGGATAGGACAAAAGAAATGGGCTTAAATTGCAGCAAGGGTGGTTTAGGTTGGACATTAGGAAAAACTTCCTAACTGTCAGGGTGGTTAAGTACTGTAATAAATTGCCTAGGAAGGTTTTTGAATCTCTGTCATTAGAGATTTTTAAGAACAAGTTAGACAAACACCTGTCAGGGATGGTCGATATCTTGATGTGTATATAACTTTTATTTCCCTCTCATGAAGAGGAAAGAAACATCCCTCTTAGACAGTCCGTAAATGTTGGAGGAAGATCCTGCCTTGAGTGCAGGGGACTGGATAGACCTCTCAAGATCCCTTCAAGTCCTAGATTCTACGAAATTCACATCACCCGCATAAAACAGAAGCAGCCAGGCTTTATCTGGGTGAAGTGGCAGGAGATTCTTTGCGTAAAAAGGCACACACTTATTTTATGGACTAGAAAAGCAACTACAGGGCCCTTGCATCCTTTCTATGGATCCAATAACTCCCTTCCTTACACCAGTTCCCAATACTGGCCTAAGTGGAGTTGGTACAGAGACTCCTCAATGGTATGTTGGGAGGTATAGATGGCTTATCCACCTATAACTGCTGCATAGGTAATCTGCAAGGCTTAAGTCAAGGGTGGGCAAACTTTTTGGCCCGAGGGCCACATTGGAGTTGCAAAACTGTATAGAGGGCCAGGTAAGGAAGGCTGTGCCTCCCCAAACAGCCTGGCCCCTGCTCCCTATCCACTCCCTCCCACTTCCCACCCCCTGACTGCCCCCCTCAGAATCCCCCACCCATCCAACCGCCCCTGCTCCTTGTCCCCTGACTACCCCCTCCCAGGATTCGCCTGCCCCTAATCACCCCCCGGGACCCCACCCCTATCCACCCCCCCCGCTCCCTGTCCCCTGACTGCCCCAACCCCTATTCACACCCCCGCCCCCTGACAGGCCCCCCAGGACTCCCACGCCTAATCCAATGCCCCCCGTTCCTCATCCCCTGACTGCCCTCCAGAACCCCCACCCCATCCAACTGCCCCCTGTTCCCTGTCCCCTGACTTCCCTCCAGAACCCCCCGCTCCCCGCCCCCATACCATGCTAGTGCCAGCTGCGCTGCCCGGGAGGAGCAGCGGGCCAGAGAGCTGGCGGCACGGTGGCATGGGAGTGGGGACAGCAGAGGGGCCAGGGGATAGCCTCCCTGGCCAGGAGCTCAGGGTCTGGACAGGACGGTCCCGTGGGCTGGATGTGGCCTGAAGTTTGCCCACCTCTGGCTTAAGTGGCGTGCAGGACCTTGCACAAGAGCTCTGCATCAAGATGAATTTCATCCAAAAGTGTAACTCTAATAATATACAAGGTATCAAAACAGGTTCAACCTCTTGCAGTTTTTTCCCCCAGTCCTTAAAAATTAATACATCCTACTAATTCTTAATAATAGAAATGAGCATCTTATAGTATTCTGAAACTTGGTTAAGAGAAATTGGCTATATTGAACAAGTTGATATTGGGTCAGGTGTTTTGGTTTTTTTTATTTTAGTGTATAAAAGGCAGGTCTGTTAGTGAAAAGTCAAAAGAGGAGACAAATTAGTCATTGTTTTCATTATAGTTGCCAAGCAACCATGTTTATAAAAATCTAACATTTCATTAACATCAAAAAGGGGAAAATTTTGTGTGTGCTGATTTTGATAAAAATCTAGAAATACCAAAATTGGTCTATTCCTTGGTATCTACTTTGAATTTTAAAAGAGAGTTTTTATTGCAGATTTGAAGAATGAAAATATCCACTTCCTTGAATCTGAACCAAGGTATTCTGTCATAACAGCCTTAGTCCATGTAAGATAAAACAACTGACCCTTATCAACTTGTTTTCTAACAAAATTTGAATCTGTTTTTTATTGCAGTTTGAAGATGCCTCCTAACATGGAGAAACACAATTCACCAAACTGTTATTTTTCAGGTAAGTAACACTAATAGGTGAATCAGATGTAATAAGATTGGTAAAGGATAAGGAAAATAATGAAAAACAGATTATGTCTCACAATAGTACTATATATGATCATACACACACTTAGGTTTTGTAGATCTTGTTCATATTAAAGAAAACCTAGCAAAATACTGTATGTAGCCTGTGGCCAAGTGTTTTATTGCAAATACAGATGTAAAATACATCATTTCTCCGGGTGCTGGAGCAATTTGTATAGTGGGGATGCGGAGAGCCATTGAACCGAACTGTAAAGGCTGTACATGATGGAATCCACTTCAAGCCTGGGGGTGCAGCAGCACCGATGTCATTTCTTACAGATTTTCAGTAGGAGTAGGCAGATTTGCTATTATGTTCCCAGCCCAGTGCGGTGATTTCCCTGTAAATACACATTCATTTCTCGCTATGTTGAATTTCTTTCTAAGCAATCAGAAGGAGTTGTTCCATTCTCCTGCCTCCCATAGCCTCTATGTTTCGCCCTGAAGCACAGGGACGCCCAGGGAAGTATTCCCATGTGGCGGCTGTGTGTGTGTGAGCACAGGTCGCGCTGCCCAGCGAGCCTTCGGGAGCCCTTCCCAGCGCTCCCATGGAAATGACAGGGACGCCTCTCAGACCGGACGGGGCAAAGTCACTCGCTCTCCCCTCGCCCTAGCAACGCGCGGGACGCTTCCCCGCTCCCTTCACACACAGACCAGGGCGGCTGCCCACGCTGCTCTCCTCACTCGCTTCCCCCGGCTGGGGCCAAGCTGGGGGCGTGCGCTCTGCGTGCGGGGGGAATCCCTGCGCGTGAGGCGGCGCGTGTCTGGGAGAGCAGGGCCAGGGCGGGTGAGGGTGCAGGTGCGCGGCCGGGGGACAAGTCGCGCGCCTGCAGCCCGTGGAATCGCATGACGTTTCACGGGGGAGGGGGGGGGGGTCACACACTAGCTCGCACCTGCCGTGCCCCGGCAGCCCAACCCCCGCTCCGGTCGCCGGGGCCGCCCCGCCTCACCTCGAACAGGGGCCCGATCCTGTTCCGCTCCAGGTAGGCTTGGATCCTGGTTTGCTGGTGCGCCGCCATCAGGAGCCGAGCTGCCGCGGCGGGGGCCCGGCTCACTCTCCCGCAGGCGCGGGGCTCTCTGGCGGCGGGAGCGGGCAGGGCCCCCGCAGGGGGAGACGAAAGCCCAAGTCCCAGGGACGGAGCCAACTCAGGCAACTGGGGCTCGCCAGCGCGGGGCGGGGCGGGGGTGCCCTCAGGCAGCTGCGGAGGCGAGGCACAGGGCAGAGCGGGGCCGGCGGGAGGAGACGGGAGCGGCGCCGGCGGGTGTCTGGGTCGGCTCCTTGGTTACCGGAGCAGCCGCTCCGCTCCCCCGGCCACCGCGCTCGCCTCGCCCAGCTGCCTCCCTACGGACAGCGCAACCGGCGGCGGGGCCGGTGCTGCGCCCCCAGAGCCGCTGGCTGCGCGGGGGCGGGCCGGCTCTTCGGCGGCCGCTCGCACATACGGGACCAAAGCCCGCAGCCTCCCGCCAGATCGGCAGCGACCCGGCTCCGCGCCGGGCTCCCCCGCTGCCAGCGCCTCGCTGCTAGCGCGACACACGGTAACACGCCTCCCCCGCTGGCTGAAGTTTCCTGGCGAGCTCAGGGAAACTGACTGTCATCGGCCACGGTTAATATCCAGGCGAGGTAACGTGGGGGTGGGGGCTGTACGGACAAGCCTCACACCCCTCATTTGCATATTGATTGAAAAGGAACGGATCAAACTCTAGTAAATGATTTGTTTGGCA
Organism: Natator depressus; assembly: GCF_965152275.1. Lineage (NCBI taxonomy): Eukaryota > Metazoa > Chordata > Testudines > Cheloniidae > Natator > Natator depressus. The sequence continues at coordinate 58,735,854 of NC_134235.1, forward strand.
CATGCGGCATGGGGGGGGTGCTGGGTGTATCCAATTCTTCCCCTTCCTCCCTGGTTTTATTCTGCCTCAAATTATTTTCTTGGTAATGATGAAGTTTCTAGCTGTCTATGTGCTGAGGGCACTGCTCATCGTAATAAAACAATGTAAAATACATATAGACCTTTCCCTTCTATCAGTACCTGGACCCCAGTAACCAAGGGCCCTCATCCAAATCCCATTAATGTCAACATAAAATTCACCTGGTTTTAGAGGAAGCTGGATTACGGTCGAAACCAAGAGAACAGTACTTATTCTTTCTGCACTTCAGGCAATTATCTCTTCACTTTATCTGTAAGCAGAGTCATAACCATCCTTCTCCCCTTCAAAAAAGAATATTTTAACGAAACACAGTTTTCAAGATTTAAGCATTCCATGCTTTTATTCATCAGCAGGAATTAGTTCTGCTCTGTCAGAATTCACTCTTTAATTTTGAACTATTTTAACCACAAACATTCTCTTTTTATTTTAAAGTCTCCTACAAGAAAAAACAAAGAGTTATGAAGTGTGTGTCCAGTTATGCTGAACATTCAGCATATCTGCTGAATCAGGCTTTCTAGTCCATTGCACCACCATGTCAGGCAATGCTCAAATGTTCAACAAATTCAAGAGCAAAAGATGCTCCTTTTTCAAATTTTCTTTGATTGGGAGGTGAATTTTGAATAACGAGTTCAGGTTCCACATTTACTGACTACTGTTTACATTGCTTTTCATTTCAAAGACTTGTCCCTTGCTGTAGAAGGAGGTCAGGTATGAGCACCTTTTACAAATACATCTTATACTGCAGTTTTTATACACCTTTTTGCAGTTGGGCAGCAGTGGGTGTGATGCCCCCTGTGTACCTGTGAGTTCAGAGAGACATTGTGCACAGTGTTCTTTGCTGAGGCACAATTGTTTTCACCACTGATATCCAAAACCAGCAACACATGGATTTTATTTTCTAAAATAGCCACCAGTGGCACAGAGTCTTTCTACATTAGGATTCTGAGATTTTTAGATCTTTTTGGCACTCAAGCCTTCTATGTACAAATCAGTCCATAGTTTTTTGGGGGGAGAGGTGTGCTCCAGTTACAGTGCATGGCATCGCTAGAATAATTTGGCACTAAAACCATTCTAACCAGCCCAGTGAGGATGAAGAGCAGTGGTGCAGAATCAACAACAGAATCTCTTACACTGAAGTGGAGTCTCTTACTCCACCTCAGTGTAAGAGAAAAAAGGGGCATGAATGGACTTTTATAGCCTCTCGTGGACAATACAACTGGCATAAATTACAGCAGTCCTTAGGCTGCTCTAACAGCGCACAGGGATCTGATTGCACAAAGTAACAATAGCATCAGCAAAGTACTGCTGCTCCATAAAGGTCAGAAGAGAGGAGTGTAAGAAAGTGCACTGGCAACAATTCAAATAAAACAACAGCTGTAATAAAGATTTTAAAGTAGGCTAACCCATCTAATCCACGCTTGCACATGCCTCCAGAATTACACTTTGTGCAATTTAGCTGCACCTCAAGATCTATGCCTCGGTTTTATACATCTTTTTGTTTTCTTATGTCTCTTGCTATTTTGTCTCTTATTTCTCTCTCTCCCCCACCATTAATTCACCCTCAGCTGTAAACTAGTCTTCAGACTTCCTAGTTTAGTATCCACCATAAAGAGCCCAGTTGACGGAGCTATTGTAACAAAACCAGGAGGGGTCATCACCAAGGACAGAGCCCAGGGCCTACAGCACCAACAGCACAACTACTACCTTTGTAAATAAAGGCATCCTATGATCTCATGGAACAACTTTGTTAGATGTAAATAGCAGATTCATGGCCTCTATGTGGACCAGATACTACAGGGAGACATAATCACAGATATTTCCTTACCAAGAGCCTGAAAGTTACTATCCAGCGTGGACTGCACGTTACTGTTTTATGGCTGAAAGTTTCTCATAGCTCTCTAATGGAAAGCTTGCCTGTTGCTGAAGTGTAGGAGTACAGGTATTTCCTGCAGAGTGTGGGCTCAGTGGCATGATAGAGTGGGAACAAGAAGCTTCAGAGTTAGCACATTTTTTTCACTTTATGCCACAGAGCTCAAACAATACAGTCATCAGCTGTTTGGTATAAGCAACATTAAGATCTCTAAAAATAAGTGACTGCAGTTTATAAAGTGTGTGTGTCTATCTCAGTTGGCTGTTAGGGAAACATTTTAAAATAAATTTTAAACAAGCTTTTAAAAAAACTAAGGACACTAATATAGCTCCTTTTAAAATGGATTGTCAATTAATTTTAATGAAGCATTACAAATTTTAAAACATGTATAATTTATATTAATTCTAGCATTCTGTTTTGTATGAGGAATTGTATACTAGGCTACTTTTCAACAAAACAATATAATAGTCTTTCATTTAGTGCTGTTTTAGATATCTAACAGCAATTTTAAAAAAAAGCTTATGTTTCTTCATATATAAACAGTATATTTTTAGTGGGAGTGAGATTTGTTATTGAAAGAGTATACAGACTGTGTTTCCTATGTAATAGTCTTCACTGAACTCTAAGAACAAAAAGGTTGCAGGAATTCTCACTCAGGGAAGTAGAGAGGTATAGTACACAGAAAGCAAAAGGTATCACTGTTTCCATAAAAAGTATATAGTAGAAAACAGTAGTAAAAGCTGGGATGCAGACAGAAAAAGTAGAGGTTGTCTCATAACCCTATTCTATTCTATTCAGGTTCTTATACCTCCTCACCTCTGAGCGCTCTCCAGTAGTGCATTAAGTGATGTGGCTAACATCTGTCATACTTTGTGTGTGTACTCTCATCCTCTCCCCAGGGGAATAAGTGTGTGCAATGGAGTGTCTCCTTTCAATAGGGTGTTTTTTGTTTTGATCCATTTGGTTGCAGGGACTTCCCTGCACAATTCCAGCTACCATAATGATATTCTGTATAATTTCAGTAATAAGTCATTCACTGCATTTCCAACATTAAGGGCCCAATTTTCAAAGGTGCTGAACACTTGCCATTCCTATCCATTTTAGTTGGAGTCGTAGGGGACAGTTTCTCTGAAAATCAGGCCCTAGATGTGTATATTTATAAAAAAAAAAAGTATTCTGCAGAATGAGTGAAACAGGCATTGCTTAGCAGAAAAGGAAAATGATGACTTGGCTGTTTGTAAAGACACCCTGTGGGTCACAAACACCAAGTGTCAAGTCAACAATTTACCTCTCAGCTAAAAGTTGATCCATATGCTCTGCATGAAGCTTGTTTCCAGATGGCATTTTGAGTGAGAGAGACTTCATTACATAAAAGGGAAATATGGAAATGTGGAAATACATATATCACAGAGATACACATAGCTTTGAGACTTCCAATAAGTACTGTATGCTGCAGTTATAAAAAAAATTAACCATAAATCCCATACTAAAACATTTATAAAGCAATTAGAAAACAAAACAAACATTACTAGAGGGCACATTAAAAGAAATCCAATATTATCTGATTTTTTAAATGTTTTCTAGCCCCCAAATTAGGGTTCACTTTTTCAGGTCACATTTTTTTCTTTAATATGAAATAATTTTACACAGGAGGATACTCTGAAAGCTTATAAAGAAGCATTGATATATAATATTTGCTACAAAAAAAACCCCAAACAATCCAAAAACACCGTCTTCATAAGAATCCAGAGGAAGAGAGAAAAATGTTTTCATTATTACTTCTATTTTCTACCTTTTACTTCTCTACTTTCATGGTTTGTTTCTGTAGAGTTGGATTTTTTATGCAAAGTCAGTTTCTATATCAAGAAGAGGTGAGAGAGCCATCAGTCAATGGTCAAGTACAATGGCTTTAACTCTGTATGTTGCTTTTGCTTTCAAAAATGTAACTGAAGTGCCTTTAATGAAAACCTCCCAGTGATTTTTATTCTCATGTCCCTTTCTTTCTGAGTTACCTTAATCAAAATAAAGTCCATCTCTAAATGCCTATATCTTATGTAAATAGTACCCTTCCTCATCCCTAAAGCATGCCCTCGCAAGTTTATGACCCTTTTTTTCCATGATGTTTAAAATAATGGTGATCTAGCAGTTCTTGACCTAGACTGTTGTCATCTAACTTCTTATTTAGTATTCTTCTAAACCAGGGGTGGGAATACATATTGGCCTGAGGGCCACATCTGGGTGGGGAAATTATATGCAGGGCCATGAATGTAGGGCTGGGGTTGGGGAGAGAGTGCGGGGTGTGGGAAGGGGTGCGGTGTGCAGGAAGGGGCTCAGGGCAAGGGGTTGGGGTGCAGGAGGCATGTGGGGTACATTGGGAGCTCAGGGCAGGTGGTTGGGGTGCAGAGTGTGGCAGGGGGTTGGGGTGCAGCACAGGGTTAGGGGGATCAGGGCAGGGGGTTGGGGTGCAGGAGGGCTTCAGAGTGAAAGCTCCAGCCCAGGACCACTTACCTCGAGCGGCTCTGGGCTGGCAGCAGCCTGCAGCAGGGCTAAGGCAGGCTCCCCTGCTCTAAACATGGATCTCTGGCTCAGATACTCTGTCTTAGAAACAAATTGAAGTCTCTAACTGCATTGTTCAATTTATCCTTTATCCCAGATAAGGTCATTCACAAACACTGTTTGCCATCATCACCTGAATGGATTAATGCTAAAGGGTTAGTATAAGTTTTTTTTATTAAAAAAATAATAATCTTAATAAAGATCAGCTTTAGACAACCTTGAATTTCCTTCCTTTTTTCTTAAATTCACACCAAGATGAGGGCTACACAACTTTAAATTCAACCCTGATTTAGATATGAAGGACTCTAACTTCAGTGGAGACCCACCTGCTTACATCAAGGCTGAATCTGGTTCTTTATATCTTTTGATCTACATTTATATAATGTATATAATTTGCATATTGTGATTGAAACCTCAGACTGGCCACTAATGCTTGGATTCTGTTGTAATACATTTCCTATTACCTTTAGAATAAGGTAGGGGCAATTAGAACAATAAGGGGCATGGGGTCCTGGGGGGCAGTCAGGGAATGGGGAACAGGGGGGATTAGATAAGGGGTGGGGCCCAGGGGGGCCGTTATGGGCAGGGGTCCTGGGGGGGAGCAGTCAGGGGGCAAGAATCTCATGAATTTTATATATTCTGGGACTCATGCAACTAGGACAAGAATTAAGCCCTTAGAAACTGTGGATTCAGAAACCAGTAATGGGCTTTGAGTGCGATGAGTAGCTAGGCCTCTGGGAGAGAATGTTCTGCTTCCTCTTATTCTGGGATGCAAATTATGCAATTTTCCTTCTTCTTCATATTCACCTTACTCCTTGCAATGGCTGGTTTGGGAATCGTTTCTTCTAGTTCTTTTCAGCAAATAGTTTTTCTGCACTGGGAAATTCACCTAATCATAAACTTTTCCAGCTGGATAAAGTTAAGGTCATACTACCAATCCAGCCATTAGAATGTAATAATGTTTAATTCTTTTGTTTAAAATTGTTTTTCATGCACTTGATTTAATTCAGAATAGGTTAGGCCATTTCAGCTTAGTTATAGGAGGAAATGCATGATCTCCCCTCACACAGAGACCATGTCCTGCTGATGGAAAGCAATATGTGAGAGCTAGGTATTATTATTATTAAGTATATTAAAAGTGTTTACCTGTATAAGTTTACAGGTTGAACACTGTTTGTGTTGAGGGGAGGGAGGAGCTTGAGGAAAAAATTGATTGTGAAAAATTTCAGCCCTCCTTTTGCCTGCAAACAGCAACTTTAGAAATAAACAGTGGCTTCTAAGGCATGTCTCCCATATCTGGTTAGGCATCTTGAAATTAAGTTTCTTCTGTTTAACTATGCAGTGTTTACAGTGCATTTATTAAAACACAATACACTGCTTAAAAGGTCTAGGTTCTATCACAGGCTACATTTGTGTTCAGCAATATTGACACTCCAGGCCCCTAGTAATTAACAGCTTTCTAAATACAAATGTTTTGTAATGTAAACTGAAGATTATATTCCTCTTTCTACAGCAGAGGTGGGCAAACTGCGGCCCACGGGACCGTCCTGCCTGGCCCTTGAGTTCCTGGCTGGGGAGGCTAGCCCCTGGCCCCTCCCCTGCTGCTCCCCTCCCCCGCAGCCTCAGCTTGCCGTACTGCCAGCGCTCTGGGTGGCAGGGCTGCAGCATGGCTGGCTGGCAGTCCTGCTGCTCTGAGCAGCATGGTAAGGGGGCAGGGGGCGGGGGAGTTGGATAAGGGGCAGGGGGTCCTGGGGGGCAGTCAGGGAATGGGGAACGGGGGGGGTTAGATAAGGGGTGGGGTCCCAGGGGGGCAGTTATGGGCAGGGGTCCTGGGAGGGGGCAGTCAGGAGGCAAGGAGCAGGGGGGTTATGGGCAGGGTTTGGATGGGTCATGGGTTCTGAAGGGGGCAGTTAGGGGGTGGGAAGTGGGAGGGGGGGACAGGGGGTGGGGGCCAGGCTGTTTTGGGGGAGGCGCAGCCTTCCCTACCCGGCCCGCCATACAGTTTTGGAACTCTCATGTGGCCGTCAGGCCAAAAAGTTTGCCCACCCCTGTTCTGCATTCTGATTCAATTATTAACCAGTATTAAACAAACAACATTAGCAGCACAAAATCAGATTCCTGCATGCAACTCTTCCTGCCTAATACCACTTTGCATGAGTACTTGTTTGTGTAGCAGCCCCATCCCCATGGATTGTCAATGGGGACTGAACTAAGACCCTTCAGCATGGGTTGTGTTAGGCCATGTGTATACTAGGAGTGCTTTACCAGTCTTGGCATACTGGTATGGATGCAGCTTATACTGACAAAAAATGTACATTAGCTAGTATAGTTTATTCCAGCTCCCCAAAGCGAAATAAGCAATACCAGCCAAAATTGCAGTTTGACAGTATAACTGCATCTATGGTAGGGGCTTTTGCCAGCACAGCTATATTGGTCAGGGATCACACCACTTCACTCTTCTAACCAAGATAGCTATGCTGGCAGAAGTTTGTAGCAGAGACCTGGATTTAAAAAGGCGCAAGTGTTCTAGCTGGCAGCTGCAGCTCTTATCATCCTGTGTGGATCAGGTAGCCACTAGAGGGGAGGAAGAGTCACATGCTGGTGTGGATTACATTTGCAAGCTGCTCTGTGCAAGAAACCTCAGGCTCAGACCTTCTATAAGCAAGTGCTGTATCTTTATCAACTAGCAGTTTCAACTCAGGTTCTATTCCCACAACTTTATGAATGCATTTTATGCTTCTATACCAAGGTTACCTTAGAGTCTACGTACATGGAAATATTTTTATATTAACTAAATAGCTATTGTCAGTGTTAGAACTGCAAGAGGCACATCCTCATTAACTTTACTGGTCAAATATTTAGGCCCTGATCCAGCCAGCATTCCTAAATGTATTTAGCTTCACACGTGTGTAGTCCCATTGGCTTTAATGAGCCCACACATGCTTAAAGATAAGCACATGTTAAAGTACTTTGCTGGATCAGGGCCTTAGCTAATGCTCAGATTACTTAGTGCATATAAAAAGTAAAACATTGTCTCCCCTATTTTCAAGTATATTACTTTAACACCTGCTGTTGATGTTATTCTGAGGTTTCCCTTTTTGTTAGGAGAATCCTAGAGAGCCAATTAAATTGGTTTTCTGGCTGCTTTTAACTGCTGAGGCAGACCCAAGAAGTATAGTATAGCCCTCAGTATAGTCCTGGATGGTCTATAACAGTATTGCCAACTCCAAGCATTCAAAAATCATATGTCAGGGCCAAGATTACATGAGATTAGCTTTATAACTATGAGGTTTAAAAATACGGTAATTTGGGTTCCTTTTGATTATGTTTTGGTTTTTAAGCTGTTAGAGCTCACATTTTCAAGTTTTTCTCCACAGCCATGAGGGCTAGAAACTTATTTTAAACAAAAGCTGAGATCTCATGAAATTATGAGCAGCAGCTGGAGAAAAACGTTAAACATTTCAAGACTTGTGATTAAAAAAAGTGAGATGAAAACACTGCTATATCCTCTGCTCCAATCTTAATGGAGTTGAATTTGGAGAAGTTACCCAGGGGCAGCAGTTGGAAGGAACATTTACCAACCTAAAGGTCCTTGTCTTTATGATGTGAAAGTCCATGCAGATAGATGCATTCTGCATTGTGTTCCAAAGGAGGCAAGAGATGAAGTCATCCTGATTTTCTGAAGTAGCAATACATGCTGAATAATTTGGGTGGAATCCATAAAGAGACTAAGCCCTGGTCTACACTACGAGTTTAGGTTGAATTTAGCAGCGTTAGATCCATTTAACCCTGCACCCGTCCACACGACAAAGCCATTTACTTCGGCTTAAAGGGCTCTTAAAATCGATTTCTGTATGCCTCCCCGACCAGGGGATTAGCGCTGAAATCGACCTTGCAGGGCCAAATTAGGGGTCGTGTGGTCACAATTTGACGGTATTGGCCTCCGGAGCTCTCCCAGAGTGCTCCATTGTGACCACTCTGGACAGTGCTCTCAACTCAGATGCACTGGCCAGGTAGACAGGAAAAGTCCTGCAAACTTTTGAATCTCATTTCGTGTTTGACCAGCGTGGCAAGCTGCAGGTGAGTGCAGATCTCCTCAGCAGAGGTGACCATGATGGAGTCCCAGAACACAAAAGAGCTCCAGCTTGGACCGAACGGGAGGTACAGGATCTGATTGCTGTATGGGGAGACGAATCCGTGCTATCAGAACTCCGTTCCAAACGACAAAATGCCCAAACATTTGAAAAAAATCTCCAAGGGCATGAAGGACAGAGGCTACAACAGGGACCCGCAGCAGTGCCACGTGAAACTTAAGGAGCTCAGGCAAGCTTACCAAAAAACTAGAGAGGCAAACAGCCGCTCGGGGTCAGAGTCCCAGACATGCCACTTCTATGATGAGCTGCATGCCATTCTAGGGGGTGCAGCCACCACTTACCCCACCCCTGTGTTTTGATTCCATCAATGGATTATCATGCAACAGGGATGCTCATTTTGGGGACGAGGAAGATGATAACGCACAGCAAGCAAGTGGAGAAACCATTTTCCCCAAGAGCCAGGAACTGTTTCTCACCCTGGACCTGGAGCCAGTACCCCCGAACCCACCCAAGGTGGGCTCCCGGACCAGCCAGGCAGAGAAGGGACCTCTGGTGAGTGTACCTTTGTACATATAATACATGGTTGAAAAGCAAGCATGTTTAATGATTAATTTGCGGCCAGTACAGCTACTAGAAAAGTCTGTTAACGTGTCTGGGGATGGAGCGGAAATCTTCCATGGACATCTCCATAAAGCTCTCCTGGATGTACTCCCAAAGCCTTTGCAAAAGGTTTCTGGGGAGGGCAGCCTTATTCTGTCCTCCATGGTAGGACACTTTACCACGCCAGGCCAGTAGCACGTAGTCTGGAGTCATTGCATAACAAAGCATGGCAGCATACGGTCCCGGTGTTTGCTGGCATTCGGGCAACATCCGTTCTTTATCTCTCTGTGTTATCCTCAGGAGAGTGATATCATTCATGGTCACCTGGTTGAAATAGGGTAATTTTATTAAGGTGGCCGTTCCTGCTGGGCTGTTTGCCTGTGGCTGAACAGAAATCTTCCCTGGTGTTAACCACGTGGTGGAGGGAGGGGTGAAGCCATCATCCCAGAGAATTGGGTGTGTGGAGGGGGGTTTAGTTGGGTTTGTGCTGCACGTTAACCCAAAAACCGCAGCCCCTCCTTTTAAATTGCCAACCCATTTTAAATGGCCAACCCAACGGCTGTTTGGTATAGGAAATGAGGGTGCTGCTGTTTGAAAACATTCCCACATGTTATGAAGGTTAAAGAAGCCAAAAGACTGTGGCTTACCATGGCTGCCTGCAAGCCGAATTCTGCTGCCCGCCGGCCCTGCGTGTGTGATCTTGCACACCAAACTGGCAGACCCTCAATATAAGAGGCAAAATGCGACCTTGTACCAAATGCACATGTGCTATGTAATGTTAACAGCAAGGTTCACCCTGAAAGAATCTACCCATTGTTCTCTAAAATGTCTTTTTAACTACTACTTTCCCTTTTTTTTTTTTTGCTCCCAAAGCTGCAAATGTTTCAACGCTCATCATCTCCATCCCAGAGGCTAGTGAAGATTAGAAGGCGAAAAAAATGCACTCGCGATGAAATGTTCTCTGAGCTCATGCAGTCCTCCCACACTGAAAGAACCCAGCAAAATGCGTGGGGGCAGACAATGTTAGAGTCCAAGAAAGCACAATATGAACGCGAGGACAGGTGGCAGGTTGAAGATAATAAGTGGCGGGTTGAAGATGATAGGTGGCGTCAGCTTGCTGACAGAAGGCAGGAGTCAATGCTGAGGCTACCAGAGTATCAAACTTATATGCTCTGGCGTACGGCTGAGGTGCAGGAAAGGAGGCATGAGCACAGACCGCTGCTACAGCCCCTGTGTAACCAACCGCCCTCCTCCCCAAGTTCCATAGCCTCCTCACCCAGATGCCCAAGAACACAGTGGGGGAGGCCTCCAGCACCCAACCACTCCACCCCAGAGGACTGCCCAAGAAACAGAAATCTGGCATTCAGTAAGTTTTAAAGTGCAGTGTGGCCTTGTCCTTCCCTCCTCCCCCACCCCTCCTGGGCTACCTTGGCAGTTATCCCCCTATTTGTGTGATAAATTAATAAAGAATGCATGAATTTGAAGCAACAATGACTTTATTGCCTCTGCAAGTGGTGATCGGGGGTGGGGGGAGGGTGGTTAGCTTACAGGGAAGAGTGAACCAAGGGACGGGAGTTTTCATCAAGGAGAAACAAACAGAACTTTCACACTGTAGCCTAGCCAGTCATGAAACTGGTTTTCAAAGCTTCTCTGATGCTCACCGTGCCCTCCTGTTCTCTTCTAACTGCCCTGGTGTCTGGCTGCACATAATCAGCAGCTAGGAGATTTGCCTCAACCTCCCACCCCGCCATAAATGTCTCCCCTTTACTCTCACAGATATTGTGGAGCACACAGCAAGCAGTAATAACAATGGGAATATTGGTTTCGCTGAGGTCTAACCAAGCCAGTAAACTGCACCAACACGCTTTTAAACATCCAAATGCACATTCTACCACCATTCTCCACCTGCTCAGCCTATAGTTGAACAGCTCCTGACTACTGTCCAGGCTGCCTGTGTATGGCTTCATGAGCCATGGCATTAAGGGGTAGGCTGGGTCCCCAAGGATAACTATAGGCATTTCAACATCCCCAACAGTTATTTTCTGGTCTGGGAAGTAAGTCCTTTCCTGCAGCTTTTGAAACAGACCAGAGTTCCTGAAGATGCGAGCGTCATGTACCTTTCCCGGCCATCCCACGTTGATGTTGGTGAAACGTCCCTTGTGATCCACCAGTGCTTGCAGCACCATTGAAAAGTATCCCTTTCAGTTTATGTACTCGCTGCCTTGGTGCGCCGGTGCCAACATAGGGATATGCGTTCCGTCTATCGCCCCACCACAGTTAGGGAATCCCATTGCAGCAAAGCCATCCACTATGACCTGCACATTTCCCAGAGTCACTACCCTTGATAGCAGCAGCTCAGTGATTGTGTTGGCTACTTGGATCACAGCAGCCCCCACAGTAGATTTGCCTACTTCAAATTGATTCCTGACTGACCGGTAGCTGTCTGGCATTGCAAGCTTCCACAGGGCTATCACCACTCGTTTGTGAACTGTGAGGGCTGCTTTCATCTTGGTATTCTGGAGCTTCAGGGCAGGGGAAAGCAAGTCACAAAGTTCCATGAAAGTGCCCTTATGCATGTGAAATTTTCGCAGCCACTGGGAGTCGTCCCAGACCCGCAACACTGTGCGGTCCCACCAGTCTGTCCTTGTTTCCCGGGCCCAGAATCAGCGTTCCATGGCATGAACCTGCCCCATTACCACCATGATGTCCACATTGCCGGGGCCTGTACTTTGGGAGAAGTCTGTGTCCATGTCCTCATCACTCTCCTCACTGCACTGCCATCAACTACTCTTTCAGATTCTGCATATACTGCTGGATAATACGCGTGGTTAGAACAGTCATAACTGCCACGGTGATCTGAGCGGGCTCCATGCTTGCCGTGGTATGACATCTGTAGGAGAGCAGAGTTGCAGCAGAAGCGGTGGGTGGATGATGATGCTGACAGCAATATGGCACCCGCACGGAAAAAGGTGTGAAACGATTGTCGGCTGTTGCTTTCATGGAGGGAGGAGCAAGGGGTAGGCTGGCAGCAGACAGTGCAGTATGACTGCTAGCTGTTACTGTCTCCTGGGTATTCATGGTGCTGCTGGGTGGGAGAGCAGCCTGAGGCAGAATGGCCCCCTCAAGGCTTAAACTCACAACCCTGTGTTTAGCAGGCCAATGCTCAAACCACTGAGCTATCCCTCTGCCGATATTCCAGGCAGGACTGAATCTCCATTAGACAAAACTTAAAGAAGAGAATGACCTGAGTCACTCCCATTTATGTCCAGGCACCCTGACAGACCTCACCGAGATCTTCCAGGAGTACCCATGTCTGCCCAGGTGCCCCGACCGACCTTACCGAGGCCAGCCAAGAGCACCCAGGAGATGACAAGGATGGCTACCAGTCGTAATGCACCATTTGCTGCCACAAGGCAATGAGCTGCTTCTGTGTAGCAATGCAGTCCCACGTCTGCCAGCACTCAGGAGACGTACAGTGACAGTGAGCTGAGCGGGCTCCATGGTGGTATGGCATCTGCATGGGTAACCCAGGAAAAAAGGCACGAAACAATTGTCTACCATTGCTTTCATGGAGGGAGGGAGGGCCTGACGACATGTACCCAGAACCACACACAACAATGTTTTTTGCCCCATCAGGCAATGGGATCTCAACTCAGAATTCCAATTGGCGGTGGAGACTGTGGGATAGCTACCCACAGTGCAACGCTCTGGAAATAGACGCTAGCCTCGGTACTATGAACGCACTCCGTCGACTTAATGGTCTTAAGTGGGGCCACACACAATCGCCTGTATAAAATCAATTTCTAAAAAATCGACTTCTATAAATTCGACCTAATTTTGTAGTGTAAACATAGCCGTAGGCATTTTAATGCTGAGCATCATGTTGCCTAATTGTTAGGTGCCTAGAAAAGCCACAGGAACAACAGTGCAATTCACAAAGCTGAGCGAGGTGCCTCGGTTCCCTACCTGTACAATGAATGGGGAGAGAGAGGCTCCTAAGAATGTGACCCATAAAAGCCAGCTTGTTAGGTGGGGAACTGTCCAAGCTAGCCAGTGTTCTAAACCATCCCTTTCTCAGAGATAAGCACCTAAGTCTAGGTTGCCAGGAGGTGCCTAGGTCGGCTAGTGATCCACAAATGGGAACCCCTCTCCTGTCTTATGCATCTACATAGTTTTCTGCGGGAATGAGTAAAGTGCCTGCCTTTCTCCGTGCACAACATCCGGAGGAGGTGGAGGTGCCAGTGCCCACCTGATGTCTAACCACTGCGCTAAAAGTGTACTAACTGGGTTGTGGGCAGGGCCATACCTAGGGGGATGCGGGGCCCAGGGCAGAAGTGACATCACTTCCGGGACCGACTGCACTGGAGAGGGGGAGGGGAGGCTGGGGGAGGCAGTTCCTCCCCAAACAGCCAGGTGTGGTCCTGCCCACACTCCTCCCCCACCCCCACAGGGCCCTGCTTCGGCAGTTCTGCTGGACTCCAGGGGGCTGGGGCCACACCGCCCACCTTCCCGGTGCAACATGCTCTCCCTCCCGGTGCTCTGGGGCTGGGGAGGCTGCAGCGCTGCTGCCGAGCGCTCTCCCTCCTGGCACTCCGGGGCCCGCGCTCTCCCTTGGGCGAAAGGGGCAGGACTGGGGATAGCCTCCCCAAGCCAGCGGTTTACCTACTGCCCATGTGGCACCAGCCAATCGTGCCCACCCTCGTGGTCCCCCAAAGCGTGGGGCCTGGCGCAGTCACCCTGATTCAGTGTCCCCTCGGGACGGCTCTAGTTGTAGAAGACCCAAATTCAATTCTGCCCTCCCTGGCAGAGTGGGAGAAAGGATTTGAACAGGATTGTCCCACCTTTCAGGAGAGTGTTCTAACCAATGAATTATAGGATATTCTGATTGATAATGAAAGAGTGATTAGAGCAGAGGGACTTGACTGAGAATCTCCTGCTCCCCACGTGGATGTCTGAACCACCACACTACCGAGTTATTCCCACACATTATCTCAGTCACCAAATCACTCTTTCATTACGTATCTAGAGTGCAACAGCTTTAGCAGGAGAGACTGAGGAAACCCCACGTCAGAATATCCCATAGCTCAGTGGTTAAGCACTCTCCTGTTCAGATCCTTTCTCTCCCCTCCCAGGGAGAGGGGAATTGAATCTGGGTCTCCCACATCCAAGATGAGTACTCAAACCGCAGGGCTAAAAGTCATAAGGTGGGCACTGCCACTGCTGCAGCCAGCCTTTGAATAGGGATGTGACATTACCCATGGTACAATCTTGACTTGTATGACATTTGAATGGCTGTGTCCTCTTAATTCTGTAATGTGGGATGCCTTTTACCTTGCTTTGCTGTGAGAACAACCACTCCTGGTCTGCTTACAAACAGCCTCCATCATGTAAATTACTGCCAGCTATACTGTGTGAGTGCCACTCTTGAATTATGCTGTAGCCACTATTGAATTACACTTCAGAGCACCAACAGCAAATTCCCAGTCCCAGACTCTCCCCCAGAAATGTGTGATTTGTACTGCCCAGCCATCTTCTGGACAACACAAGCTCATATAAAATCTCTTATTTTATTAATAGCAAATCATATGCATAAATACTGTTATCTCAAATGGAGTTTCCCAAACACTTCAGTGCAAGCACACTGGTTTAGATAAAACATTAAAACAACTTTACAAACTACAGAAAGATAGATTTTAAGTGTTTAAAAGTAATGAGGCATAAAAGTCAGAATTAGTTACAAGAAAATGGAAGTAAATTGCAACTAATGCCTAATTCAAAGCAAAACACCATGTTTTAGCAGTCTTCCTGGCCGAATCTTTCAATTTGGATCTCTTCCCCAGTCCAAAGCTGTTTCCTTTGTTCTTCAGGTGTTGTAGATGCCGTGGGTAGAGAGAAAGGCAGAATCACTTGGGGCATCTGCTCCCCATTTTTATACTTTTTCCCCTTCTTTGAGAATCATCTCCAGCTAGGGTTTAGAAGAGAGAAAGTCTGGGTGGACGGGAACCCCAAGCTGTTTCTTTGTCAAAGTGTAAATGTTTACTCACATCTTCTTTACTGCCAAAGAATGGCCACTTAAACCAGGTGATGATCCATTTGATTTTGCTGACGCTTGGCTGAGGCATTCGCTAGCCTTTTCTTTCTGGGGAACTGGTGTGTGGCTGCTCCCCCCAGACTTGGAACACATCTAGTAATAATATACAGAGAAACCTTATAACTTTATGTGCATTGTTGCCACCACTTATTTTACCAGGACAATAACAAGATAGCATGTTATGAGTTTTCAAATGATACCTCACAAGGCAAACTTTGTACAAAATTTATCATAGTCCTGTAAAAGAGATGAACATGAGGATACAGTCTGTCACAGGAGCCTGCGCTGGTAGGTGTTCTCAGAGCACGTCTACTGGATCAGGCCTCTTGGGCAAGTTAGGTGGCAAGGCAACACCTGTCTTCCCCTGGTTCATGAAGGGCTTTGGGGCTTAAGCAGGAGATAGACTCTAGATGGAGGCAGCAAGGAGCATGCCCAAAAGCAGAAATGTAGGTACCTAGGGATTTTTTTCTTTGAAAAATTTAGCTGCCAAGTGAGTTTAGGCACCTAAAGTGTTCTGTTGGAATTTTGTCGATTGAAGCAGGTGACTTAGGTACCTAGAAATAGGACTTAGGTGCCTAAAGCTGTGTTTAGGAGCTTTGTGGATTCCACTCCTTGTCCTTAGATAGCTGGAGCTTTTTCCAATTGCTCATAATAATTGAGGAGTGATGTGAAAGTAGAGAAAGTCCTTGAGACAGTCAAACCTATGTCCATTAAAATCTTTGAAGAAGAGTACCAGGATCTTGGACTGTATTGGTTTGGACATAGTTAGCAGTGTTAAAGCTATATACCAAAACATACCTGATTCTTCCTGAGGGGGCAGTATTTGGTTAGGGATTTTTCCCCTGCAGGGGCTGTGCCTCTTAGGAAATGCTGGGCACAGGGCAATTCCATCCTGATTGATTTGCTTATTTGGAAAGAGAGATTGACATTTCTGCCACCTAACTATCTGCGGTTTTAAATTCCTGCTACCATTTAATTTTATTGAAGTTGCAGCTTATTGCCCTAACATCAACTGTCTATCGCTGGCAATAGAGAGCGTAGCATGCTTAACATGATCTGCCTCAGAATAAGAATGTGCCTCATACAGTTAGCAAGAAGGTAATTGAATTTGTCTTCTATCTCAAAATAGGGGGAAAAGCTTGGTTTATAATTAGTGACATGACATCCTTAATAAATTTTTTTAATTAATTTTAACTGATTAATTTTCAAGCTCTTGATAAAACAATTTACATTTCATAAACTGCATTGTCCTAAACAAAATACTATCTTCTGTAATAAAACTGAAAGGATTTGGACACTAGGTTACTTGTGTGCTTGATTTCCTGTGTGTCTGAATTATTAATAAGAGATGTAGGGAGTTGTTTTGTTGCGAATTTTTTCATGCAAATAGAGGAATATATTGTTTACTTCATAAACATACTTCAGATTTAATCCTGCTCTTAGATAGAGATTCCTATCTGGTCATTTTAAATTTCTGTCCATCAACTATTTAGTTCAAAACTCTAAGTACAGAAAATAATTAGAATTATCAACCACATAAAAAGGTATTAAAGCAAGAAAAGTTAGGCCTCAATCATGGAAGTACTTACTCAAGTTTAAATCAAAAGGACTATAGACACGGATAAAGTTAAGCACATGTGTAAATGTTTCAAAGATCAAGGCCTTAGAGTGGCAATAACTATTGACTGACCCTCTTTAACTCTGTTTGCAGTATATTTGTATGAACAAATTGGATTGTGGCTGTTCCGTTATAACTGGGTTTATGGAATGGATTTTGAATTGTTCATTCTATAGACTTTTTTATGCCAAGTGTAGATAGGAGTTGTACACTATTTCAAATGCATTTAGAATTATATTGTAATTTTTTCCCCTGATCCATTATAGTCAGTCAGCATAGGGAATGTTTTCCTTGCACCTTATCTTTAGTACAGGAGTTCTCAACCTGGGGTTTGGGACCCCTCAGGGTGTCACCAGATTACATGGGGGATTGTGAGCTGTCAGCCTCCACCCCAAACCCCGCTTTGCCGCCCGCATTTATAATGGTGTTAAATATATAAAAAAGTGTTTTTAATTTATAAGGGGGGGTCATACTCAGAGGCTTGCTATGTGAAAGGGGTCACCAGTACAAAAGTTTAAGGACCACTGCTTTAGAATCAGAGATAACTGAGAGATAAGCATTATTAAACAAGTTAGAGAAAGAAGGGCTCTGATATGAACAGTACTGCATTATCAGATATAATTATATTTAATTTACATTTACAATTAATTTACTGTAAGCAGAGTCAGGATGAGCTCCACCCTGACATCTGGTGGTGAGGTGTAGCAAGTTGTGGAAAAGAACTTCAGGGGCTGATCTCATTTGCATAGGCACACCCACCCTGCCTAGAATGAGGCCATAGCTGCCCAAATGGTCACTTTGGCTGCTGTGGGATCCCCAGTGTCTCTGTTATTGGGGCAGGAAGAATAAATTGTTATTACCTTGATTATGGGAACTGTGCTTGGAACTGTACTTGGCCTTTTGTTATGATGGAGGGACTCACCATCAACTAAGTAGCACTCGCTAGGCAAGGGTCATGGGTTCCAAAACTCTGTGAATTGAGAGAGGCTGGGAACAAGTATTAATACTTGGTGGCATAGGCCTTTTAGTGAGGGCCTTACATGCTAATTGTTTCCTCTCTCTACTGTAGAATATCAGAGCTAATTTTGATTTCATTAGAAATCTAGTTACAGGCTGCTGAGCTCACTTTGGGCTAATAGTGTACTAGTACTGAGGCTCCCTTACTACAAGCTGAATTCACCAAAGAGCTGAACTGACTAAGAGCTGAAATCACTGAGTGTTGTGTTAAGTAGTGGGGGAGCCTGAAGATATATTGTGGAGCAGTTTGCAGGATGGCTGGAGTGCCTTGTGGACAGGCTGGTGGAGCAGTTCATAGGATGGCGGGAGTGGCTGGTGGGACGCAGAGCAGTTCGTGGGACAGCGGGAGCTGCGTGTGGGCCACAGAGCAGAGCTGAGTGAAGCAGTTCGTGGGGCGGCTGGCGGAGTGGAGCGGAGCGAAGGCCTATGGAGCTGTGGGGAGGTCAGCTTCAGATCACGTGAGGTGCCTCTTACCTCCGCCCCCATCTCCTCCCAGGTTGGGAGGTAAAGCTCTGTAGATAAACTTTTGAACTCTGGGGTTGCCCTGACCAGGGACAGAGACTTTTGGGTCATTGGACTTTTGGGACTTTGGGGTTGCTGGACTCAAGAACCAAAGGGAAAGGGCATGCCCCAATTTGCTTGGGGTGGGTTTTTTTGCTCATGGGTTGTGTTATGAATCCTGTTGGTGGTGTTTCCCCAACATAATGCCACATTGTTTCTCTCTGTTATTAAAAGGCTTTTTGCTACACTCAGACTATGTGCTTGCGAGAGGGGAAGTATTGCCTCTTGGAGGCGCCAAGTTGGGGTGGTATATATTTGTCCCAGGTCACTGGGTGGGGGCTCGAGCCGGTTTGCATTGTGCTATTGGAATGGATCCCCTAGATATTGAACCCGGCCCTTGTTGCTGCCAACTCTGACGGGCAGAAGGGTTACATTACATTTGTTTGGCTTTTGGTAGTGATAAAGCTAATGGTAAAGGTGAGAAATAGCTGAAGAAAGGAGTAGGGGATACTCATGAAGGTGAATGAATACACAAGACTTTTTTATGACAAATGCAAAATGTGAAGCAGCATTTAAGGAAGCACAGTGAAACAAGTGATGGCATAAGCTTGGAAGAGGAAACAATAAGAGTGACTGGTTAATTTTAAGGAGAATGGTGGGAACGAGTGAAGTGGAATCTTGCTGAACAGATTAAGGCACTGAAGGAAATGGAAAGGATTACAGACCAGAAAGAAGAGAAGAACTGAGCTTATTAGAAGATGATTGTCAGAGGCACTTATCCCATGCTGCACTGTCAGTTTGTCAACATGACAGGGAAAATAGATAAGGGATGTGTTTACTTGGGGCTGTGGTTAAAAGCAATGAGAAAAGGAAAGTTGAGCCAAGGAAGGGGTGTGGATTTCATCTAGTGGACCCAGTCTTGCTCCCTGAAGTCATTGGGAGCCGGATGAGGTACATATCTACATATAAATGGCAAAAGGAAAAAGAAGGACCCGAGACTCTGAAGAAAGGTTTAAGAAACTCCTGTATGTGTTGGAAAATAGAAATAAACTGATGCCAGATTTGTTGCTGGATAAGATAAAAGGCTATTGCACTGAGCTGGATTATGGGGCTAAAATAAATAAGGGAATTATTAAGTGGGTCCGTTTGAGGTGGAGGAAGTATATTATGGGAGAAGGAGTATTCCACATATTAACTGCATCTCTATATAAGTCAGTTGCTAATACTGAGCCTTAAATAATATTTATTAGATGATATGCATTAGTGATTGGCAAGCCTCAGAAGGTTTAGCAGTTTAGTTTGAATAGTCATCCACAAGTCCAAGGTCAATTGGGTAAAAAAAAAAAAAAAGCCCCTCCACAGCAACCAGCCCTCAGGACTGTTAAAGACTCTGTACCACCTTGTTCCACTTCCCCATGTAAACTACACCAGATAAACTTTCCCCTTGCACTCCTTACTCACTCAATATGTTTTAGTTTAGAAAAAGGGATGAGGGTTTAAATTAGGTTTTTATATTCAAGAACTACTTTGCTTATTTCTAACTAGAATGGTGTGTCTGAAAATGCAACATATGAGCGAAAAAAGAGAGAGAAATAAGGGCAAGTTGCCAAGTTTTTTGTCTTCAGTGTCCACTCTCCTCACACAGAACAATCTGCCTGAGCACTTTCAGTGATCTCAGCACTTTTTTAATCAGATCCCTCCCTTTTATCATCCCACTTGAGGTCCCAAACATTGACTATTCAGTTCGTCAGGAATACCTCCTGCAGGAAACAAGTCTCTCTTTCTGGTACAAATCTTAACTCTAATGGCTCTTTTCTCATATCTAATTAAGGTTTTATGTCTTCCTTTTACTATTTCCACTGCAACACACTTTCCCCCTTCTTCTATTTTCTCCCACTTAGCTTTCTTGTTTACAGGATAGTCTTTAGGGCCCCCCATACCCTTAATCTCTCTTCCCCAAATGCCAAGCAGTATACACAGAAGCCACAATTCCATACAGAAATTAGGGAATGTCCCACATATTTGGAGCCCCTTGTAGCTATCTCATCTTTGGTTATTACTTCTGAGCACAATTCACAATTCTACACCTCAGGTCGTTCTGACTGACCATATTCACTTATCTCCTGGCTCTTCCATAAATTTCTGTTGCTTGAATGCTTTAAAGGTGGAAGCAATCCTCCTCACTATAAAGTTCTCATCTCCCAGAACTAATTACAATAATTACATTTACCTCATATACAAACTTGGGTCCTAAGACTGGAATTCTTATTCTTTTTACTCCAGGCTTTGTTTGTTTTGTCTTTCCAGTCTTCTTTGTCTACATACAGTAGCGGCCTTTCCCTGCCACTGGAACATTGCTAATAAATGTATCTTGCTTAGGGACACAAATCTGATATCGACTCAGTTTTTACTTGGGCAAACTCTGTCTGGCTTCAGTAGGAGTTTGCCTGACTGAAGCTAAATAAAAAGTGAGTAGCTCAAAATTTCATCCTTTGACTCCACCTGTGCTGAAATTGTTGTTCATGTCTTGATCTTGTGCTAGCATAGTAACTCCTCTTGTTACAGTCTAATTCCTCAAATGCTTACTTTCAGGGTTTTAATAAGTTTGTTGCCACACTGCAATCACCAAGGGAAGCAGGACCATACCACAGATGTCCTTCATTATCATCTTCAGCTTCCATTTTATCCCTGAATCCAGTTCAAAACTGTTTCATTAATTTTTAAAACTCTGTGGGCCCTCTTATTTCTCTCTCTCATCCTCCTGGCAACAAACTTCCCTTCCCAGCCACTGCACTTGTCCTCTCTATTCTCTTTCCCACATTGTCCATGGAGGAAGGTTGATTAAACTGCCCCACTTATCTGGAACCTTTTAACAAATTATTAAATGTTCATTTTGAGTCACTTCTTTTGAAGTATCATCACTAAACTTTAGTTTCTTGTTAGTTTACAGATTGTCCCATTATGCAATACAGCAAGGACGCCATGTATAACATGTTTTCTTTATTGTTCTATGGTGATCCAAATTGGTGAGCTCTTTTCTACTGAGTCCCATGTCAACAGAAACTCAGTTAGGGTAAGCGAACAAGATACTATATAGCTTCTCACAACAAAATTCACTCTGAGGAATAGAATTTCCCCTCTTAACGTAAAGATAAATATGGCAATAATGGTTTGTTCTGTGTGTCTGGTCAGATTCCTAAATTGACAATCAGCACCTTTGTATTTGGAGCACCTCATTCCACTCAGACAGGGTCTTAAGCAGATATTACACAGTTCTCAAGCTGGTAAGTGTTTGGGCATCCTCTCCAAATTTCCAGTATGAATGAAAATATACATAATACAGTACTTCAAAGTCATCTCTGGAAGACTTTCAAAGCCCTCCCGCCTACCAGCTGGAGAGTGGCCATGTCCTTGGGTTTGCCAGGTAAGTATTTTTTAAGCTTAAAAAAGAGTCCCATGGAGAAAAGGTAGCAGATGGAGATATTAAAAGAATACACTTTCCTTAAAAGAAAAGAAAGTACAGCACAGAATGTAATTTGGTTTCTATGCAAATAAAATGAACATGAAAAACAACAGCAGAAATGCAAAGAGATTCAACTTGTTTAAAAAGAAATGTAATGTAATTGGGTATAGGTACTAGTTAAATCAGGAAATGGACTGTAAATGTAGTTTTCTTTATGAGGAGATAAAGTAATTAGGAGGATGTCGAAAGGGAAGGTTATATACATCAAAATTACTGTGGTAAGAAATGTACTTTTTACAAAATCCTTCCCTTAGATGATCCTGCCCTTATTTCTGCAGGGTATGATGGGAGAGAATAGTGTTAAAGAAGCAGCATGAGCCAAAGGACCACACTGGAGGTAGCCTGCACACACAATGGCTCAGAGTGGTGGGGAAAGGCATGGCTGCATGCATCTTAATACTGTTGCAAAATGAAACAATGTGTTAGTGCATGCAATATATGCAGTGCTTGAGAAACTGACTAAAGCCCCAATCTTGTAAGGAGCTCTATGACAGCAGACCCCTGCACTCACACAGAGCTCCCAATGAAGTCAAGGGATCTATGAAGGCAAAGGGGTTCACCCACACAGAGTTCCTTGCAAGATAGGGGCGTAAGTTTCTAACTGGCAAATCATGGCCTCTTGGGCCCTGGCAGATACAAAAGCAGGGCTGTTTTTCTTGTCATCAACTACTAGATTGCAATACCACTCAGCCACTGCACAGATGCACTAGAAAAGCAAGATGTTCCTTGGACTGTTTTGCCCCCTAGCAGATCTATGCAACACAGGGTAGGATTTGGTCTACACAGGGTAGAAATCTTCTCACCAGAAATGACAGAAAGTTAGTGTTTGGTCCAGTATTTACAGAAAATTAATGTTGATCTCTCCAGTGAGAAGAGAAAGCAAACTTGTAGCTGTGTCTGGAGATAAAAAGGGCCTATAAAAAGCTTAGCACATAAATCCTAAAGAATTTCAATTATACTTTTATAAGTAGTAGAATAAAAATTCTAGCACAACCAAAAAATGTGTATACAATTCTGGCAGTACTGTAGAACTGTGAAGATCAGCTGTGTTTTGTTAAATAACTTGTTGAACAATAAGTAAGATCAGAGGCCATTCTGGATGTTGTCCAAGGCGGGAGACCTAGCAGAACAAGTAAGATATGAGCTGATGGAATCTTAAAAATGATTAATCATAATAAATCTGATTTAAGATTGCTATAAAGATGTGTTCAGAATGGATGGCATAAAAGAGTATTGGGAGTGGTCTTTGAGGAAGTATGACAAACTGATACACTCATTGAGCAAATTCCTTGATAAGGATGCTGCAACTACAACAGGATGTAATCTCACCAAAGTGTTCTGGCAATAATATAAAGAATTTTTGAGTGGTTTGCTATGAATAGAATGAAAATGTGAAATTATAGCTTTAATCTGTACCTTTTCAGAATGCATGATTTAACATAATTAAAAATATTAAACGCCTCATCTGTCACTGGTCTAGCCTGTTTCTCCTTCACCTCATTTCTAGTCTCTCAGAATGGCAGGTTTGTTTTTTAAACTCTCTACATTACAGTCACAGCCTATAAAAACTTACCAATTGTATATAAAACTTAAATCAATGCTGTTGACCC
This sequence comes from Natator depressus, assembly GCF_965152275.1. Lineage (NCBI taxonomy): Eukaryota > Metazoa > Chordata > Testudines > Cheloniidae > Natator > Natator depressus. The sequence goes on from NC_134235.1 coordinate 58,759,412, forward strand.
TCTGGCCCATGTCTTTAGCCAATAATGGGAGCATTTCAGGATTGTGTCCTTTAGGAGGAGAAATCAGTTACACAAATTGTATATGTTCTTTCTTGTTATCTTGTTTATTTACAAAGAATGTATAACAAAGTCCTGTTTCCCTGAACACAGTAGAAACAAACATCAGCAGGCAGTTTCCTTGATCAGAAATCCTCAGGTGTGTTACTTCAGTGAGTCCTGTCCCTTTCAACTCTTCTGTAGGCTTTCTGCTGGCATTTTTCTGCGTCTAAAACACACAGGCTTTAAAACCAATATCCTAGCCCAAGGGCTTTTAATCAGGGAAAGGGAAACCCCTAATAATCTGCCTACCCTAGCTCTGGCCACGCCATGTGGCTCAGTGCTTCAGGTGGCAGTTTCCATTTGGCTGTAGCTCTTTTGACTGCATAAAGAGGTTAATTGATCCTTCCACTGAGCCTGAAGGAGGGTATTTGACACACTCACTGACTTTAACAAGGTCTGTGATTGTCTTTGGATCATGTACATGCCTTCCTACTCCCCTGGTGGCAACCATAAGCAGCTCTGAGCACAACAGTATGGTAAATTCATCATCTATGCATTGTGAGTCCCTATAATTACCATGCAAAATACTTTGGCTACTGCTCACACTGAGGTTATCCAACTTGAAATACTTGTTTAATTATCTCAGGTAACTGGCAAGTTTTTAAGTTCCCTCACTGAATAAGATAATTGTATACAGTACTATTTTACAATTATTTTCTAATTAGAATTGAACAGTTGTGTTTATTGTGATCTCTCACAAGCTAACAGGTCAGTTTGGGACAAGTTTGGATGGGAGACTTCTAAGCTGCACAGGGGTGCTGTATCAAGTTGTTAGCGGTTCAGTAAATGGCAGTTTATTGTGTGTCAGTAGTGACCCAAAGCAAAATCATCTAGAAAGCACTTGGCTACTGGAGAGGTTCCCTTTCAAATCAAGGGTAAAACCCAGTCTGTAATAATAATGGGCCAAATCTAGAATTCCTTCCTCAACAGAATTTTTCATGAGTAAAAACTTGAGTATTTGGCCAGTGAATAATAAAACCTTTCACTTGTATAGAGGCTTTAGTCATAGAATCTCATTGAAATGAATGAGAGTACACAGGGAGTAAGTACTACTCAAAATGAGTAAGAGTGGCACAGACACTAGTTAGTGCCACCTTTTTAAGGTAAGTGAACACACTCATACAGGTAGTCCCATTGAATTTAGTGGAACTAACAGAGAGAGTAAACACTCAATCACATGAGTAAGGGCTCCATAATCTAGTCCTAAGTAATTAAGTATTTATGGCACTCCTCATGTGTAGGATATTTAGTCCTTGTGAAATTTCATTGTGGGTAATAATTCTGCCTACTTACATTTTCCCTGAATTTTTAGTTGGAGCCTCAAGTTAAGCAGAGAAATACCCATCTCTAAGGTTTCAGGCTTAGTTACAGGGAAATTCCCTCTCCCCCCTCCCCCAAATATAGCCAAAATAGAACTAAAATCATTTGTACACCACTCTTTAAACAACACAGATTTATAAACAGAGTAGCTTTTCCGTCTCTGGACTCTCCTAGGTCTGATTCAACTCCTAGCTGGCTACTGTTCCCACAAGACAAATCTTTTCTTTTTTTCCAAGATTCTGAGGCTAACCATTCAGCTGCCTGTTATTACCTTAGGTTCAGAGGACAAAGCTCATGCTTTCCTGTAGCTACCCTTAGCTCAGGAAGGACTCTTGAAAATGTGGTCCAGAACTACTGGATTTTAACCTCCAAATCACCAGGCAGTTGCACAAAAGGCTAATATCATTCTGGAGTGTACTAATGGGATGTTGTATGACAGACACAGGAGGTAATTGTGCCACTCTACTCAGCACTTGTGAGGCCTCAGCTGTAGTTCTGTGTACAATTCTGGGCTCCCCGCTTGAAGAAAGATGTGGACAAATTGGGGAGAGTTCAGAGGAGAGTAACAAAATTGATATAAGGTTTAGAAAACCTGATTTATGAGGAAAGGTTAAAAAAACCTGGCATGTTTAGTCTTGAGAAAAGAAGACAGAGGGGACCTGGTTGTCTTCAAATATGTAAAGGGCTGTTATAAAGAGGTTGGTAATGAGTTGTTCTCCCTGTCCACTGAAGGTAGGGCAAGAAGTAATGGGCTTAATCTGCAGCAAGGGAGATTTAGGTTAGACATCAGGAAAAAACTTTAACTGTAAGAATAGTAAAACTCTGGATTAGGGTTCCCAGGGAAGTTGTGGAATCCCCATCATTTGAAGTTTTTAAGAACAGGCTGGACAAACACTTGTCAGGGATGGTATAGGTTTACTCCGTTCTGCCTTAGTACAATGGGCTGGACTTGATGACTTCTCGAGATCCCTTCCAGCCCTACAATTCTATGAATCTTTCATTCTGTGCTACTCAGTGGTTTAGTAGCACCTTCCAAGTATCTCCGAGTTAAGACACACAAACCATTTGTAGAGAGAAGGAGTGGGGTGATTTTCTTTGCTACCATAAAGGAGAGAAACTTTTTTTAAAAAATGAAAGCTTAGGAGGTGGATTCTAGAGCACAATTCTGTAAGAGAGAGGACAGTCTGTATCAAATTATATGGCTGAAGAACTTCAGAAAAACTTAGGACCCTGATAAAAAGCATCCATTACACACTCATTTTTAAACTATCATGTGTGGCCCCTCTGAATTAAATAACTTTTGAGACTGCAGCCATGGTACAAAATTTTGAATGACAACCTTTAATATGAGAAATCCAGCATCTGCTCTGTTCATTCATAAGGAAAACATTTCAACCCCAGGTACAAAATGATCCACCTGCTGTAGTCTCTCTCTCTCCCAAAGTGATTGTTAATGTCTTCATCACATTTCTCTTTGTTGCAGAAAAATTAGTTATTTAGGTTTCCCCTAAAGATGCATCTCATTGTTGTCTCACTCTATTCCCGTAAGGAAAGAAAGGAGAAGAAATTTCAGTACAGGTGGAAGCTGGACTTTAATTTTTCTAGAATTAAAGCTGTATTCAATGAACAGCAGTCAATAATAGTGGCTCCCTCTTCTATACATTTTCAATATATTAAGATTGCCTCGGCTTACTGAAGGTCACTCATAAAAAGATTTCTTTCTAAGTAGTTTCCTATAACAGCATTTCACTATCTATTGTTCTTTCAGAAATAAGATACTGAGTCCCCTTGGATAAATTACTGGCTGTGTCCAATGATGAGAAAATTGAAAGGACTACACAATTCTCAAAGCAAACCCCCAGGAGCATTGAAAATGAACAGCCAAAATTGTGTTTTTCTTTCTGTACCCAAAACTCCAGGGGAGTTTGTGGTGCACAAAAAATGCAATATTAAAGCACTGTCTGTTTACAGTTCCTTGATTTATTTGCTTTTTGAAAGATCTGAACAAAGTCATTGAGAAATAAGTGATTATCAAGGAGTTTTGTGATACGTTGTCAGGGTGTATTCTGCAGAAATGATGGATCTGATGTATAGTCAAACATACTTACAAGACACAAAGGATTTCTTTATTGATCATCTTATTGTAGAATCTTAGTAAAATGCAATGGGGAACAGCTCTCTTGTCAAGGTGGTTTCTGCATTTGTTTTTATATAATGAATCAGGAACCTCCTAAGCAATTAAATAATGGAACAATTTCCTGTGTCATGAGAATGTCCAAAATATATTTCTCCCAGAAAAATTATGACACACGTGCTATACATTTAAAAAAGCCTAAAATTATATTTTCTGATGGGAAACACTCTTCTACTATAACCCATGCCCTGTTGGTGCTCAAATGGTCTCCTGATCCTAGAAGATCCTTCCCTGCATTGGGAACTAGGCAGACAGGGACATTGGGTCTCCCTGCTAGTTCCCCAAAATACAGAATTATTCCACTTGCCATTCCTCCAACACAGTAGAAACTCTGAAACATGTTTCCTTCTCTAACAGATACCGTGAAAGAAAATCTCACCAGAAATGTCCTCAACAGTCTCACAGCACTGCAGTGAACAACCATTTATGGTCAGCATACTTTCTGAACAATCAAACAAACACAAAATGCCAGTAAATAGACCTTCATTATAACTTTGACATAATTGACTCAGATCAGCTTATAATTGGTCTGTAGGGTCATAACCTCCTTATCCCAGCAAATTTCAATTAAAATATCACTTCCTTTCTTGTACCATACTTCTGCAGCTAGGGCCTACTCCAAAGCTCTCTGAAGTCAATGAGAACCTTTGGCTTAGGGAGTTGTCAAGGTTCCTTCCCCACTCTGAACTCTAGGGTACAGATGTGGGGACCTGCATGAAAACCTCCTAAGCTTATTTTTACCAGCTTAGGTTAAAACTTCCCCAAGGTACAAATTAATTTTATCCTTTGTCCTTGGAATATCCACTTCCACCACCAAACTCTAACTGGGTTTACTGGGAAACGTAGTGTGGACACGTCTCTCCCCCCAAAATCCTCCCAATCCTTGCACCCCACTTCCTGGGAAAGGTTTGGTAAAAATCCTCACCAATCTGCATAGGTGACCACAGACCCAAACCCTTGGATCTGAGAACAATGAAAAAGCATTCAGTTTTCTTACAAGAAGACTTTTAAATAGAAATAGAAGTAAATAGAAGTAAAGGAATCACCCCTGTAAAATCAAGCTGGTAGATACCTTACATTAGATACCTTACCTTAGATTCAAAACATAGAGAATCCCTCTAGGCAAAACCTTAAGTTACAAAAAAGACACACAAACAGGGATAGTCATTCTATTCAGCACAGTTCTTTTCTCAGCCATTTAAAGAAATCATAATCTAACGCATACCTAGCTAGATTACTTACTAAAAGTTCTAAGACTCCATTCCTGTTCTATCCCCAGCAAAAGCAGCATACTGACAGACACAGACCCTTTGTTTCTCTCCCTCCTCCCAGCTTTTGAAAGTATCTTGTCTCCTCATTGGTCATTTTGGTCAGGTGCCAGCAAGGTTACCTTTAGCTTCTTAACCCTTTACAGGTGAGAGGATTTTTCCTCTGGCCAGGAGGGATTTTAAAGGGGTTTACCCTTCCCTTTATATTTATGACTGGAGTTTTGGAGGCACTTGGGAAAAGAAGGTTCAGCACGCTCAGAGCACAAAGGCATTCTAAATAATGAATACATTGATGCAGAACTTTGCTTGAGTTGCTGTGTGCATAGATTGAATACAGAAATATTACTGAACATATTTTCCATAAACTCTCCCATGTACTAGCTCATTTAGGCAGTATATAGCGAGGCAGAAATAATTTCAATAACTGGATCTGCAAATTGTATAACTTTTCTTTGAGTGCTTTAGAAAAAGTATCAGCCTGGCAGCTAGCCTGAAGAATATTGACATGGGCTTGAACTGACCTGATTGAGCTCTTCTTACAGGATTTGTCTACAAAATGGTCCTGAAATAATGAAGACTCAATTGTGCCTTTAAATCATTGACAATGGTCAGGGGTGGTGCAAAGGTGCACCACCTCAGCTGGACCTCCTGGGCTTCTGGCAGGTGCTGTTTTTCTAGGAACTCAAGAGGAGCATGGCCCCTGTACCACTCTTTTAAGGATGTATGCCAGCTCCCTTAGATAGATTGTGTATGTAGGGTGTGGATGACATTAATCCACTCCTTCAGCCACAGTGGAGAGGTTAGCACTAGCGTCAGCATCTGTAGTCATGCCTCAGCCAAGCTTAGAGAGATGGCTAAAAGGAGCTGATGAGGGGTAGGGAGGTTGTGATGTGTGGCTATTCCCAATCACCCACGTTCAGAGGAGGGCATGAATGTAGAGGCAGATGAATCCCTACCTCACTCCCTACCTAGCTGTTCACATCAGCTCTTAACACCTAGTAAATGATAACCACTGCCTTGAAAAGGCTACTGTCTCAATAGAGAAGATGACAAAGGGTAGGAGAAAGGAAATATCTTCACTTTAGTGATGGGGAACTGTGTTGTAGAGAGATTGTGATTTGTCCAAGGTTTTATATAAAGCATGTGACAGAGCTAGGATTTGAACCTTGACTTCCTGAGTACCAACCAAGTGCCTTAGCCACTTTTCCTCTAACTTTTTAAACATCATGGGACAGGCCAGTGGGAATTGCATGCAGAGTTTCTCTATGGATATTACAGCCCTCTAAGAGCTAGCTATATCAAGAGAATTGAAAAATAGCACTAGCATAACCATGGATGCCACCTTAAACTATCCTTAATGTGATTTAGCTGTACCCATCTTATGACTTGAGATAAATACACATTCATTGGTGTTCTCTTCATGCTTTGGAAGACCAGATGTTTTGTTTAAATACGGATGGTTTAGACACCTGGGAACTTGTGGCGAGACAAACTGCATCTGAGTCTAGGAATTAGCAATGGGCAAGAGCCAGCCAGTAGTCAGGCGGCGAGCTGAGGCAGTTTCATATTCAAGGACATTTGGAAATGAAAGGTGGAGGACAGGAAGCTCTGAGTAGAAACTGGGAGCTCTTAACTGCCTTTTTTCCAGCAAGAGCTTAAATGTAATTCCTGCACACAAGAAGTGGCAGTTTTAAGGGGAGATCTATAGTGCAGTGCCACAGGCAAAACAATCTTTAACTGAGCTAGAAGGGAAATCTAGGCTATTGCTTTGACAGTGCCAACCACCAGGATTTGGTGTTTGTGTTTGTAAGTAAAAATTTGCACAGATTTTAGCATTGTAACAGCAAAAACACAAAGATTGTTTTTTTTTAAAAACATGTTTTTAAAACCATATTTCATCTTGTGTTTCTGAGGCAATCACAGTAAATTCCAGCTCATTCGTATGACGTTTTCTGCACAGATTGGTAAAGTTATTCAGCATTACAAGGCCTAAATGACTTAGATGGCTAAGTCCTGTTTTCAAAAGTGATTTAGACACCTAGGAGCCTAAATCTCATTAAGTCAATGCACTTAGGAGCTTAAGTCACTTTTAAAAAATGAAACTTAGGGTCCTACGTCAGTTAGGTGTTGCATTGCTGAGCAGAGCACCATCTAAATCATACAGGCCCTTTAAAAATCCAGACCTTAATTTTACTATGGACTAGAACATTGTTCCCTTTCTATTTATGTAGCTTTTAAACTTTTTATTAAGACAAGGTTACAATAAACCATTAACATATTACATCATATTACCTATTCAGGGTGGTTGGGCTAGAGCTCAAAATAGCTTTGTATGCTGATGTCTTGTGATATTTGCAGGATACAGAAGACTCCTTAACAATTATAGAACAAGTGACTCTGAAATTTGAGTGGTATCAGGCTCCAAAATAAACTACAATAAATCTGAAAATTTAGGAGTTATATTCCTGAAAGGGTCAAAACAAACCATTGTCAGCTGCATTAATTGAAATGGGTCTAGGAATCTTTAAAATATTTAGGAATAAATATTGTGGCAAAACATAAAAATCTTTTTAAGGCAAATTACCCTCCAGTGTGGAATAAAATAAAAGCTTTGGAAGAACGGAACAAATTTGAAATTTCTTGACTAGGTTGAGTAGACTCAGTAAACATGCATGTCCTCCCGAAGCTGTTATTTTTATTTCAGTGCATCCCTATTGGTATTCCTGACATGACATTAAAAACATGTCAGGAGGAACTATGAAAATTCATGTGACAACATTAAAGTCAAAGGGTGAGTTCTAAAATTCTGTTTAAGTCTACAAAGGGCTAGCTTTCCCTGATTTGGCTTATTCTTTTAAGTAGGATACATAATAATAGGTGATCAACTGGGTTAACAATAGGCCATCCAAATACTGGGTAAAACTAGAACAAGACTGGAACTCAAATATAGCTATTTATAGTAAGGTTGGGTTAAAGAAATTTAGGTCACCAAAAATAAAAAGTCAACCATTCATCCAGACCATCTTACTTTGGACAAATATTCATAATTCCTGTTGTCGAGGCCCTCTCCCTTAGTTACCTTTCAATTTTTAAAAATGTGTTATTTTAGTCATTAATATTAATAATATTCTATTTTAGGGGCTTAGAGAAAAAGATACATTTTCATCCATAATTATCTACTAACATAGTCAGTTATGACTGATCCCTTTATTAACGTTGTTTTAATTTACTTTATTAGTTAATTATCATTTATATTAATACAAAATACTGTGCAGAATCAAGCTAATACACGGTTGATATGGGACTCCTAGCTTTGTATTACATGACTTTATGCATTTTAATACTTGGCTGTATTGATGTATTCACACACACACACACACACACACCCCCACCCCATTTTATAATTAACTTGAGTAGCAAGCAGTAGAGAAGTGGACAACAGAGAATGGTCTAAAATAATGATTTTCTAACATTGCTGATGTTCACTGGCATAAACAACTGATACAAACTGCATGAAAATAAATTATCTGTTTTGTCTCTTTTATAGCACTGACAGACTATCAATATTCACAGATTTTGCTTTACGTGCAAAATGTTTTGCACTACTCCAGTGGCTGACTCTGCTTCTGGCTAACCTACGGGCAGAACCTCTGAAACATGGAAACAGTTACACTGGATTAGTACAGTGCACAGTTTTCCTCAGACATGATGGATACCATGAAAGCTTTTTTTCCCCTATCTTCATGCCAGAATCCTGTGACTGGGACAGTGTGAGTGTGTCACTTTGATACACAGGTATAAGGAGATTTCCCCCGGCCTCCTACCCCTCCCCCCGTAGACATCTGGTTTGGCAAATATTTGTGTTGTCTAGAATAAATCTTCCTTAAAAGGTATGGGAGTTGACTATATGTAGAATGGAGCACCGGTAGTGTAACTAAAACTGTAATTTCACAAAAGGTGAATGAGGTTTCACTCTATTTAAAGCAGAACTGATGTGTTATCAAACCTTGCAACAATCTGAGTCTACTTTATATTTCTTCACTTCACAAAGATACTAGACCAACTCTATGGAATGTACTGTATTAAGACAGAATGAAAACAAACTGAAAATTGCACTTGACTTACCACCTTTGAAATACATGTGGCGCCACTCTAATACCTTCTTCAGTCATGGGTAGAGTTAATTTCCCATGCCTCTTTATTTGGCCCCTCTGATAAGTCTGCCAGAAAGGGTCTCCATCGTAATGATGATGCTTTAATGTGAACATCACTGCACCGGGAACAAGATTTTGGGGGAGAAGAGTAGGGAACTAGACCGTGATCACACATTCAATTCAGAGTCCACAGAATAGACGTAATCTCAGAATGTGATATATGCCAGCAATGCCCCTCTGCCACGTACATTAGCCAAACCGGACAGTCTCTACGCAAAAGAATAAATGGACACAAATCTGACATCAGGAATTATAACATTCAAAACCAGTAGGAGAACACTTCAATTCCCTGGTCACTCAATAAGACCTAAAAGTGGCAATTCAACATCAATAACAACAACAAAACTTCAAAAACAGACTCCAATGAAAAACTGCAGAACTGGAATTAATTTGCAAACTGGACATCATCAAATTAGGCCTGAATAAAGACTTGGAGTGGATGGATCATTACAAATACTAATTTCGCCCTTCTGTTACTCACACCTTCTTGTCAACTGTTTGAAATGGGCCACCCTCATTACCGCTACAAAAAGTGAATTTTCCTCCCATGGTATTTGACTGTTAATTGAATTGTCCTGATAGCACTGACCCCCCACTTGGTAAGGCAACTCCCATATTTTCATATACTGTGTATATATACCTGCTACTGTGTTTTCCACTCCATGCATCTGATGAAGTGGGTTTTAGCCCACGAAAGCTTATGCCCAAATAAATTTGTTAGTCTCTAAGGTGCCACAAGGACTCCTTGTTTTTTTTTGCTGCTATAGACTAACACGGCTACCACTCTGAAACCTGTCAGAATGTTTGTTATTCACTTTCAACCTGATCCACGTGTGAACTAGTGATATAGAGGTGAAACACTCCATATCCCATTTCTTATCCCCTGAATTATCCAGCTCCCACTCCCCCAACCAGTAGAACACCTAGTAGTGTTGCTATCACTTTTCCCTCCAAAGATGCAACCTTATCATGTCTTAATATGCTAATATGTCCTGGGACACAAAGTAGCAAGCTACCCAGTTTGAACCATTATCACGTTCAGATTCCCAGCCACAGAGACATTTCTGTCAGTACCCATTGTCACTGCTTCTACTTCGAACTTTATCAATGACCCTGTGCATAAGCAAGGACATATCTTGGACCTTTTGCTCTTATATGGTTTACAGCCAATGTAAATGTTAAGGATATGACTTAGGGGCAAACTAATAATCTCTATTATTCTTTCTGCAGAACCATCTTTGGACTCATTTAAAGTGGACAATAAAGTGCTTTATAACAATGTACAATATATGTAATTATTCCACTTATATCCTAACTGGTTCAAATTTTCTGTTTCCTAATTTCCTAGCAATTGAGGATATAAACACTGCAGATAATGAACCAAATCCTGATCCTATTAAACTGAATGATAAATTTCTCCTTGCCATTCATGTGTAACATGATTTGGCCCTATAGGTCTGAGCATTAGTGAAGAGCATTGTACAATAAGTTATTTGGGAACAATTTCAATTGACTTACATGGATATCTTCCTCTCCAGGAACCTCCATCTGTTAGTCTTTTTGTAGATTGAGAGATACTTGGGGCAGAGACCATGCCTCCTTGTCAGCATGGAAAGCACAAAGCATGTTGTGGATCCCCAGGAGATTTGTAAAGGTACAAAGAGCCATTATGAGCCCAACTCTCATTGAACCATTGGAAATCTCACCCACCCACCCCACTAACAAATAATAAGTGACAACAAACAAGCTATGGAGTCAGATGTGGATAACTGCTTCTCAGCTGTCAGTACTGGCAGTAAAAAAAGTCTCAGAATCATGTTTAAAGCATCATATTGTTTGGTTGTTTTTCTTAAGGGCAGGGGAGAGACATATTGATTACTTCTCTTGTTGTACAGAAGTTGTGTTTTTCTTTAAGAAAGTGAAGATCCAGACCATCAGAAATTCTCTATCCCTTCCTTTCTCTTGTGCGATGAGCATCTAGATGAGGCAATGGAGTCCTGTACTGAGGTTTCAGATTTTAATGCTTTCTTTTAAAGTAAGGCCAGGGAATTAGTCCAGAAATAAAAGCCTACAGTCTGTTCTCTCCATCTCAGGCCCACAAGTGTCCTTCAACCATGTGCCAGTTCTGTACTTATTTCCAAGTATTACTCACAATATTAATTTTTGAGTCTGTGCTGTCATAATTCCAAACCACTTAACCTATTGTAAGCCCACTTCTTAATACAGGATGCATAAAAGCACGATCAACTTTTCCATTGACTAGTGTCTATTATATTGCTAAAATATTTGATTGTTTCAGATTAACAGTTGTATTGAATTTACACGTTATCATCACTCAGTCTGGTTTCAAACACACTACAACACTGATCAAGATAACAAGCAAATTTGTTTCTGCATATTGATGATATGTCATTGACTTTTGTGGTGCTGGGCAGAACTGTATTTGACGCAGTTAATCACATTGAGTTGTTTGCAATCATGTATTGGTTTGATAAGACCTACTGTATAGCTGGCTGGTTTTGATCTGTCCCCTCTGATTGACTGCACTCTGCTCCTTGTCCTATCACAGCCGGCTGTCTTGGGCCACTTTTTTGTTACTAATCTAGGTAAGCTAATGATGTTGACAAGTGTTCAGCTAGTGAGGCTCTCACATGGAAGTCTAGGTAGTTCTGATTCATTCAATCAGCCAATGGAAATTTGTCAATTCACTGCACTGGGACCTGAACCAGATACTACACTGTATTGATATTTCTGATATTCACAGTAATATATACATGGTCTGAGTGCTCCCCAATTTCTAGAGGCCATGATGCTTCCTAATAGAAGTAGAAATATAAAAAAAAAATTTCATGCACAGCAGTAGTCAAAAGTACAATTGCAACCCCCCACCCCACAAAATAAATTCTGTAGCTAAACGTGTATCTTCTTTAAACATGGTCTGGATGAAGAATCAAGCGAATAGGCATTTAAATAGAATCTAAGCTTTAACACACAAGGATTGTTTAGTGACGTACGCCAATAGTGTCCTGTGGCTGGAGTCCAGCCACCCTGCATCTATTTCTCAGGTCTTTCAGCTGAAGCCAGACACTCAGCACCTTGTGTTCATATGTTTCACAGTGTTGAGCACTTGTCCTCTTACCTTGCATCCTCACATTATTTCCTTCACCGAAGTACAGATATAGTTATGTCTATTTTCTGTTCGGTCTCGTTGATGGAGGTGTATTCCTCCACCTCTTGGCTAGGTTAAGTACTGCTCAGGAGGATGCCCTCACTCCTGAGATGTTGTAAAGCAGCTGTGAGGATTTGAATACTGAAAATACATTTTTGGTGCCCCAGCAGAAGTGGGAGGCATTCAATTTTTTTCGAGAGTGATACAAGTCTGTGGTGTGTTAAATGTGGCATAATCTCTTAAAAATGGATGGTACCAAGGGAACAAAAAAAAAAAAAAAAAAAAAAACAACCTTGTGCCCCAGAAGAAGGGATGGAAGAAACCCAATAATAAAAGGGAAAACAATTTCAGCCAATTAATATTCTACAGAAAAGAATCAAATATCATTACTAAGCTGTTTACATGTGTAGTATTATAACAAACAAAATGAAATGCATAGCACATCCTAATTGCATACAGAGAGAACATTAGTAATAGAAGCAGATTTTTTTAAAATAATTCTGAGAAGCATTTAAAGGCAATAGTCACCAGTGAAGCTCATCAGGCATATATTTCATGCAAGACAAGGATTCAGTCTTGTCCTTGTCTAGTCTTGAAAAAGCATATTGGGTCAAATCTGCCTTCTGATTTATACATGTAGTGGGTCCCTCTTATAGCACTTCCTTACCAGAGACCCCATGGCAGTCTTGTGTGTGTGGAGCAGCAGCCGCTCAGACTCAGCATCCCTGCTGGTCTTCCACTGCTCCAGCACCTTTCAGGCAGTTGCAGATCTTGCAGAGAGGGCAAAAGGGTACCACCCCACCAAAGGAACAAGTGTAGACTTTTTTTTTTTTTAAAGGGGGTGTGTGTGTGCGTGCGCGCATGCTCATACATCTCACAGGTCTAACACAGCATATCCCTAGTGGCCCTGGCATAGTCTTCATCGCTCCCGTGGCGCGCACACAGTAATGATTTGCAATATTTGATTCAGCAGCGTGGCACGCTGATTTCAGTGAGGTGGTGGGGTGCTGGATTCACCACCCAAGCCACAGGCTGTGGTGCCTGTAGAATCCTGGAACATGTTCTGCTCTAACTGTCCCATGTCGACCCTGCTGGTTCACTCTAACAGGTACCTAGAGCACACTAGCATGGGGAAGTTAGAGCCCAGTATGTGAGAGCTCTCTACAGTCACCACAGCCCATGCTTCCCCCAGGAGCAAAAGAACAAAACTCAGCAGTAGGAGCAGTGCAGTAGCCAGGTCCCAGAGTGATTCTCCATAAGCAGCTCAACAGTAACTCAGGGAGGAAAAACTCCAGGAGGTAGAGACCACCACAGAGCAAATGGGGGCTTGACTCTCCTGCCGCATCCAACAGTCTCTGCCACTTTTGGTGCTACTACTGCCACTTGAAACAGTAGTTTGAGTCCCCACCTGCCCCAAAGCTCACCAGCCACCACTGCTTCTAGGTTACAGTGACTTAGCCCTCCAGCTAGGTCACTTACAGTTCTTCTCTTGTAGGGCACTCAAAGGCCAAAAGAAGCATGAAGCAACATAAAACATACTCTCCCCTTTCCTCTGGGAATTCTGGTCGGTGTTAGTCTTCCCCAGGCCCCAGCCAACCTTATGATCCAGAATGAGAGCTCCTGCACTCTCTCTCTCCCCACCAGAAGTTTTCTTTTTAAGCCCCTCCCTGAAAGCCTGCCTCATGCTCCAGCTGTCACAATTTGGGCTAATTGGGCCTTCAGTAGCCTATTAATCCCTTCCTGCCTGGTGTACTCCATTACCTTTCATTACTATTGTAGTATAATAATGCCTTTAGTTTCCCCTGACGTGTGAGCTGTCATGGACGCTCTGTGTAATTGAATTTTTTTTCCAGGCACCACTGTATAGTAACTGATTAGCTAAGAAATTTCCCCAAAACATTTTTTATTACATGCACATTTATGGACGAGGTCACAAATCATTCATGATTCCATGTTCTTCATTTCTCATCTCTGCATTGCTGCAGATTGTCGCTATCAATAATGAGATGATCATGACTCAGGATAGTCAAGAAACAGGTCAAGCTTTGGGGCTTAGTCTGTATGGTCACTATTGCATCTCAGTAATTCAGCATTCAATTAAAATGAAACGTTTTGCAGCCAGTACTTGGTGTAATTTGAAGTTGCTGCCCTATTGAATATTTCCTGCACAGGATTCTGTAGAAGCTCATAAAATCTAAGTGTTGGGTGTTTTTTTTCCCTGAGGCCATTTGAATGCAAGCTTTCCTAAATTGCTTTGTGCCAATTAGTGATTGTGTATAAAAGAAAAGTCAACAAAAGTTAGAGCAACAGTTTAGATCTGGAAGCCTGTTTGAGTGAAAGAGAACATTTTCAACTAGATAGGATATTGTCCTTCAGTTTCTGCTGTTTCTGTGCTCTGTTGAAAAGCTGCTATAGTCCTCCCCTAGATGTGGTTATATTCCAGTTGTGAGTGAAGAGCTTTCTATCTATGATGTGGTGTTTTTTTCAAAACATTTTATAATTGATAAACATTAGACAGCTATAATGTTACACAGAGCTGTTGTGATCATTATTCATCCATACTCATTTACAGCCCCAGGACCACTGAATTCTTTTAATTCTTAAGGCAATTTTTGGGAGGAACTTTAAAAACTTCTGAGATCAGTTCGCATTTCCAAAACTAGCCATCCAACACCGGAAAGGAATTTTTAAAATTATGCAGCTATCTTTTATTTTAAAACCAGGCCTAAATTTTGTCCATTCAAGCACTGGTCATGGATGCTTCATCTTGTCCAGTTTGGTATATGCTAAATTACAACTTGCCTTGTCTTGACTAAAGTTTTAGAATGTGTTAGATTGAGCTATCTAACATTGTACCTTTAAGCCCTAGCCTAGACCAGGCCTGAGAGGAGATTAGAGTGTGCCAAGAAGTGGGATTGATGTGGCTAGAGAAACAATGAGACCATAATATGGTTAAATGCAGAGGATACGCCTTTATTAACAATTAATGGTTATCCCAGCTGGAAAGCAAACTGTATCATCCCCTTTCTCCTATACTAGATGGGAGCCAGTAACCCAGCTTTGCACCATCCCCATCACCCAATGGTAGTGGTGGCTAGAGCCAGGCCTAGATGCAGCACATGGCAGCTTACTCCTTCCCCACATCATGAGGAAAAGGAAGGGAGAAGAGCGATGCAACAGTCACCAGTCACTGAAGGTGCAGATGGGGAAAAGAGAGGGCATTTGCAACACTCTTTGAGCTGCTCCTGGGCAATATGGCTTCTTCCCCGTGAAAGGGTGTCTCCATTGGTCCTGGCCATGAGGTTCCGGTCTGGCTAATGGGATGAGCATTTTCAAAAAGACATCAGTGTGGTGTCCTAGCACCATGTTCAGAACACAGTAGAACTGATAACTTGCCCTTACAACAAACAAATAGGTGGGAGGGGGAGGGCCAGCTGCTCAGCAAAGTCTAATATTTTAGTTGCTTTTACTCCTCCAAAATTAAAATGTTGCAAACCTGCTGCTGCCTGTGGTCTAACCATTTGTTAGGCAGACTGGCAACTACCTTCTAAGGCCACACTGATCTTCACTAACAGATAGTGTATGGCTCATTGGTATCATTTTAATTCACACTGGAAAAAAGGCACACATTTTTAACAGGGAGGTAGGTTCCCCATCACTGGCAATTTTTAATTTAAGATTGAACTAAAGCATATATTTTAGAAAAACATCTAATCAGAAATTAATTGAGGGCAGTGCTATGGCAGGAGGTCACACTAGATGATCACAGTGGGTCCCTAGTGATCCAGTGGATATAGTGTACTTGAATGTCCCTTACCACAGTCTCTTAAGTACACACTCATGGGATAAGAGGGAACGTCCTCTCATCGATCAGTATCTAGTTACAAGACAAGAAACAAATGGTAGGAATAAATGGTTAGTTTTCAGAATGGAGAGAGGTAAATAGTGGTGTCCCCCAGGGATCTATACGGGGACGAGTGTGGTTCAACATATTCATAAATGACCTGGAAAAAGGGGTAAACAGTGAGGTGACAAACTTTGCAGAGCATACAAAATTACTCAAAATAGTTAAGTCCAAAGCAAACTGCAAAGAGTTACAAAGGGATCTCACAAAACTGGGTGACTGCACAACAAAATGGCAGATGAAATTCAATGTTGATAAATGCAAAGTAATGCACATTGGAAAACATAATCCCAACTATACATACAAAATGATAGGGGTCTAAATTAGCTGCTAAAAAGATCTTGGCATCATTGTGGATAGTTCTCTGAAAACATCCACTCAATGTACAGCAGCAGTCAAAAAAGCGAACCGTGTTAAGCATCATTCGGAAAGGGATAGATAATAAGACAAAGTATCATCGTGCCACTGTATAAATACATGGTAAACCCGCACCTTGAATTCTGTGTTCAGTTCTGGTCATCCCATCTCAAAAAAGATAAATTAGAATTGGAAAAGGTGTAGAGAAGGGTCACAAAAATGATTAAGGGTATGTAACAACTTCCATA
The DNA here is from genome assembly GCF_965152275.1 of Natator depressus. Lineage (NCBI taxonomy): Eukaryota > Metazoa > Chordata > Testudines > Cheloniidae > Natator > Natator depressus. The sequence goes on from NC_134235.1 coordinate 58,776,185, forward strand.
TGAGGAGATATTTAAAAGATTGGGATTTTTCAGCTTGGAAAAGAGACAACTCGGGGTGGGGGGTGGATATGGAGGTCTATGAAATCATGGTGTGGAGAAAGTGAATAAGGAAGTGTTATTTACTCCTTCACATAACACAAGAATCAGAGACCACCCAATGAAATTAATAGGCAACAGGTTTAAAACAATCAAAAGGAAGTACTTCTTCACACAACACACAGTTAACCTGTGGATGTTTTGAAGACCAAAACTATAACTTGGTTCAAAAAAGAATTAGATAAGTTCATGGAGGATAGGTCTATCAATGGCTATTAGCCAAGATGGTCAGGAATGGAACCCCATGCTCTGGGTGTTCCCTAGCCTCTGATTGCCAGAAGCTGGGAGTGGATAGTGGGGGATGGATCACTTGATAATTAACCTTTCTATTCATTCCCTCTAAAGCACCTGGCATTGGCCACCTTTGGAAGACAGGATACTGGGCTAGATCAACTTTTGGAGCTGAGCCACAGGCTCATCAGTCAACCAAGAGCTAATCTGGAGATCACCTACACTCGTGTCTATTGGTTTAGGAGTGATTGAGACACACCTAAATCCCAAGTGTTTCATCTTCTAAAGTCAGTTTGAAAATCTTATGTCTACACTACATCTTATGTCGGCAAAACTTATGTTGCTCAGGGGTGTGAATATTCTACCCCCTGAGTGACATAAGCACATGTGTTCACAGTGCTATGTCAGAGGGAGAAGCTGCTGTTACTTGCAGAGGTGGGTTTTTTATGACAGGAGAACATAGAGCGTCTTCACCAGATGTGCTGGAGTGGCACAGCTATATTGGTACAACTGCGCCACTGCAGCTCTGTACGTATAGACATGGCCTTACACACACAATCTTTGACCACACCAGCAGAAAATTAGGCACATCCATCCCATAGCACCCAGTGGTCATGAGCAAGCCTACCGCCAACTCTTTAAATATTACAAATGTGCCTACATGGGAATTAGGCACTGGAAAAGACAATCAAATCGTCACCAAAGTTCCTAAATTCTGCCTTTCATTCTTTGAAAAAATAGTATATATTTAAAAATAAAATTCTTGTTGTTTGACGTTTACTCTCTACCAGCAGAATTCTGATGGCTGGTGTACCAAACAGTTCAGTAAAACTGAAGGTGTCTTTACAAAAATAAACATTATATATTTCTTAGTTAAACGCTCTGTATAAAGAAAGATTCACAATGGCCATATAATGTTTATTTTATTACCATCTGGTGCTTTGCAATACATTGTTAGTGTTCCAGTCTTTAATAGGTAGACTAAAAAAATAAATCACATCTAAAATAGTACACGGTATTAGTTTAACCCATAATCAATATAGTGACTGACTCAAAGTCTGCTACACAGATGCTTTACAAACCAGAAAAAATGTAATTCAAATCCACATGTCAAGAGATTTAACATTAAATTACAAAGGTTACTTTTAACAAAGTTAAAATTACCTAACCACATGGCTGCTAGTTTGGGAGTTTTCAAAGAGAAACTGTTGATACACTGTGTGAATGTATGTATTTATATATATGTGTATATATATATATATATTAAAAGCAGTAATGCTCTAGGACTTTTACTGAGGAGTTACAAAAATATGTTCATCTGAAAAATATGCGCATCTACTTCAATGCAAAAATTAAAACATTTTTAAGTGTTGCACAAGCTTAATTGACTTCACACACTCTACGGTGTTACAAACAGAATAGTGCTGCTGTAATCATTTTAAACTGACAAATATGTATTCATACAGTACATATATACATACACTAGATAGTTGTGGGTATAACCATGATTTTCAATTATGGGTAATTGCAAATATATACCAACCTGGGAATCCACTACCTTGTGCATTTGAACTGTGGGAGGAATAATTTTCAAGGTGGTATTTCAATTCTCAGCAAAAAAGATTTCCAGCATGGAATTATCATTTCTGGAGGACAGTCCTAGAAATGACAACTTGGCATGATCAGTCACTGGGCAATTTGAAGTTGCTCATAGATATTAGTATCTGCGCATCTCTTATGTATACAGTACATACATTTATACAGACATAGCAGGCACACACAGAGACCATATGCAAAAAAGCCCACAGGCAGAAAAAATATCTTTAACAAGTTATGTTCTTGAAGGAAAAATGGTTAATGAATATATACAGTATATAAAAATCAATTCAGTCAGTTTACAAAAAATATAATAAGTGAGTTCAATATCTTTTTATACATCAAAATCTAGATATCCTGAGATCGGTATGTATTTCCATCTAATTTACAAATGCTTGGTGTACTGCTGGAGTACAATTAGAAAAGCACGATGTGCAATTGTCAGTGAGCACATAGAGAGAAAACATTTAAGGCAATGTGTTAGTTTTAAGAACTATCCTGCAGACATCATATTAAAACAACAATAGTGAAAATAAGCAAATATGTTGGCAGACACAAACCTGCCTAGCTGCAAAATTCACAAGTAAAGTATATGTGCATAAGTATACTACGACTTTAGATTTTAAAGCTTCTAATTTTGAAGCCAACCAATGATACTTTCCTATTTTGAACTATTGTTTAACCATTATGCAACAGGACAGGTACTCACATCTTCAGGTACTTGTCTTCTGATATATACAATACATCTAACAATAGATTAGCAATACAAAAACTGATGCCATTCACCTATCATTTTCTTTCAGTAAAAGCAGAACCATAAGGCATAATAAAAACTGATTGAATTTTCAAAATCCTATACTGTAGATGGGAGTCTAATAAATGAGGTTACAGATTGAAATATAATTATTATAGTTCCTAATGGAATTTAGTTTGTTGGTTTAGAGCCAAAACAATCAAAAGAATAGCTCTGGCAGCTCTTGACTGCACTAAGAAGTTAAACTGAAGCACTTGTGCTGAAAACCCAGAAAGGTTTGTCTAAATATACTAAAAAGTTGTCTCAGAGGGTGTGAAATTGAAGTTCTTTTTGCTGATAGCAAAAACACCTTAAATTTGTGTATATCTAATGCAGAAAACTATGTTTGACAACTAGAAACTGGAATTAATTCACGATCTTACATTTGTACATTTAAAATCTAAAAGGACAACATAGTAAGTCTTATGATAATTTTTTAATTTATTCAGATCTTAATTTTGAGGAATAGACTAGATCAGTGCTCATTCCACAGAACCAGGACTTTTGAACACCCAATCACACATAGGTGGCAGTTATAGAAACTGTCCCATTCTCTCCACCTCTACCATAGAATAAAAGCATAATCTTCCTCTAGACATGAATGTTGTAATGGATTAACTATTTCATGGCTATTAACCTTTCCTTCTAGATTTTTAAATATTCTACATATCCTTCATAGAATGAAAACTGTAATTACTACTAAGGTGCAGTGGCAATTACATTTAAATAAATAGGTGTGTATATATAAAAAATTTCTTCGCAGATGTGTTTTAGTTCATTTGTATGAAAAAATAAGTTACACACACCAGTTGTCTTCCCCAAATTGCTGTAATATATTGCAGTACAAATAAGCTACATAACTGGTTGCAGAAGAAAAGATTAACAATTCTTGAAAGTTATCACTTCTTGTCATTTGCAAGCATAAGAATTTATGAGAGGATAAACATGATGTGTGTGGTGAGAAACTATTTTTTAATCCTGTGTGTGTACATACCATGAGGGCTAAAGACATCCTGCACAGCTTCAGTTATGAACATTTGTAAATATATAATTTAAGAGTAAGGCTTCTTCAGTGGCAATCAGAACTAATTGGGACTTAAATGTGTTAGGATGTGTGATTTATTTGGAAAATGGGCCAAGTGCGAGGATATGCAAATCGCAAGATGTCTGCAGCTGATATGGTTAAGATTGGGATTTTCAAAAGGCAGCTAAGCAAGTCAGGCACCCAATTCCCATAGAAATTCAACTGGAGTTGAGGCCTAAACCCTTTAGGTGCCTTTGAAAACATTATCTAAATACCTATATTCATTTACAGCACAGGCCATTGGTTCTAAGAGTTGGAAGAGGCTTGCATAATGAACTTAAGAGAGTTGTATAAACTCTCAAAAATGTGTTTCTAGAGCAAGTAGAGCTGGGGCACTCACCCCTTTTTGTCTTCCCACCCCCATAGGTGTTTGGAGCATATAGTGTAAAAATAGATGCACAAACACAGGGCCAAAATCTTCAATGCTATTTGGACAAAACTCTAATCGAAGAGTTTGGTTCAGTGACTTTGTCTAATACCAATCTGACCTCAGTGTTTAATAAATATCTATTATCCTGTGCTTTCAAATGCAAACAAAAGCCAATCAAAACTTTTGGCATATTTACGCTCCTGCACTGTCAATGTGACTGAGTTAATATTCAAACATAGCGAGCAATAAAATGGCGTCTCCTTATTTAGTCACTGATAATATGTGTTCATGTGGCAGATTTACTTCACTAGGGTATATCATGCAGCAATATCAATCTCACTCACCTGATAGCACTCTTGCCTCGAAATAAACATGTTATGTAATCAAGTCTCACAGGAAGACTTGGGCTCACAGTAAATGATGACACCCTCATACTAAACATGTGCTACACAGTTAGTGGTATCATCCCTGGCATGAGAAAATAGTGCATTCCATGTATTTCTTGTGTCCAGCCAAGCAGAAACTGAAGAGCTCTTGCAACTTTCTGAATCAAGTAGGGATTATCCTAGCCAATATTCCCTCTCACAGTAAAATATGCAAACTGTGAGATTCTCTGACTATAATAGGAATTATATGAAACCAAACCTCAGCCCTTTATTTTGTACAAGTGTTGGGTCATCCCAGAAAAATAACCTAGGTTTTCCTATTTCATGTATATCTCATCATGAGAATAGAATTTTGTGTTGATCAAAATGCATCAGAAAGTCACAACTTCCAACAAGTATTAGAAGGGTGTAAACATACAGAATGGAAGGAAAATTGTGACTTATGAAACATTCAGTATAACGTGTTTTTGTCACAGTTTAACAAATTTTTAACAGATTTTACATTTAAGCTTGGATCACTACTTAATTGGTATGAATATACACAAACACACACTGCAGCTATATGTGCGCACATATACTCCTGTGTGTATACAAAAATATTTACTTTGTTACCAAAATTAAGTTCTTTATAGCAAAATCAAGAATACTGAAGAAGGTAGGCATATTAATTTCTCCTCTGGAGAAAAGTAATAAACCCATTGTATGTCCTACATAAAGAATGCTCTTTGCATAGTACAACTCTATATTGACAGATCAGCTATTTCTGTATGAGTTAGAGTTAATAAATGTGTTGAAAATTTATAAATAAGTAAATATAGATCTGCTAAATCTATGATGAAGAGGTTTTTGTGCCAAAGCATAACTATAACTATCTGTAGTACAGAAAATACATATACATTTAGATTATATATGCTACTCTCTAATATCTATCTATTACTAGTAGCAATATTTTAAAACTTCATTTTTGCTTTAATGTGTATTAATGTGAAGGATAATTCTGGTGCATTTATTTTCTCTAAAAACACTTTGGCCAGAAAACAATTAAATGTGAGTATATTTGTCATGGTCCGTCAACATTCTCAATATAGTCTGCAAATTAAATCCATTACATTATAAAGTTACCGATCTCCAAAACCAACAACTTCTACAACTGTAAAATGTAATTGACAAAATATTGTATATGCCGGTATAAAAATATTAAGCTTCAAAACTGTGCTTCATCTTTAAATACTCTAAAATGCAAAATATTCCAGTTTAAAGCTAGAAGTCTGCCCTTAGCTCAATGTACACTGCTTAGATATTATAGCATGTATAATACTGTACAAAGATATACACTACAGTTTGAAGACTCCTGAAATACAGAAGCACAACAAGGTATATTTAAGACAGCTTTTACAGGTCAAAGTCTGAACTTCTTTCTAATTATGGGTGGAAATCAGACCCATAATGTCAATTTTCTCTAACTGAAGTTTATTTTTCATTCTTATGGCAACTTCAAAAAGGGTAAAACAGCACCATCAATTCACTATGCAATAATAGGCTTCTTTAAACCCAGTACAACACTCTACCCTTAAGATATAGCTGAGTTTACTGTGTTGGAGCTAATTCTGTAAGTATTTATTCACATGAGTAGTCAGACTGAAGTCAATGGGACTACTTGTGAGATGAATTTTTATTTTTAATAAAAGGTGTACTTGTGGCACCTTAGAGACTAACAAATTTATTTGAGAATAAGCTTTCGTGAGCAACAGCTCACTTCATCGGATGCATTCAGTGGAAAATACAGTGGGGAGATTTATATACATAGAGAACATGAACCAATGGGTGTTACCATACACACTGTAATGAGAAAACAAAAGGAGTACTTGTGGCACCTTAGAGACCAACAAATTTATTTGAGCATAAGCTTTCATGAGCTACAGCTCACTTCATTGGATGCATTCAGAAGTGAGCTGTAGCTCATGAAAGCTTATGCTCAAATAAATTGGTTAGTCTCTAAGGTGCCACAAGTCCTCCTTTTCTTTTTGCGAATACAGACTAACACGGCTGCTACTCTGAAAACTGTAACGAGAGTGATCACTTAAGGTGAGCTATTACCAGCAGGAGAGCGGGGGGGGGAAAAATCTTTTGTAGTGATAATCAAGGTGGGCCATTTCCAGCAGCTGACAAGAATGTCTGAGGAACAGTGGGGGGTGGAGGGGGGGGGAAATAGTTTTCCTTTGTGTAATGACACATCCACTCCCAGTCTTTATTCAAGCCTAAGTTAATTGTATCCAGTTTGCAAATTAATTCCAATTCAACAGTCTCTCACTGGAGGCTGTTTTGAAGTTTTTTTGTTGAAGAATTGCCACTTTCAGGTCTGTAATCGAGTGACCAGAGAGATTGAAGTGTTCTCCGACTGGTTTTTGAATGTTTAATTCTTGACGTCTGATTTGTGTCCATTTATTCTTTTACGTAGAGACTGTCCAGTTTGACCAATGTACATGGCAGAGGGGCATTGCTGGCACATATCACATTGGTAGATGTGCAGGTGAACAAGCCTCTGATGGTGTGGCTGATGTGATTAGGCCCTATGATGATGTCCCCTGAATAGATATGTGGACACAGTTGGCAACGGGCTTTGTTGCAAGGATAGGTTCCTGGGTTAGTGGTTCTGTTGTGTGGTTGCTGGTGAGTATTTGCTTCAGGTTGGGGGGCTGTCTGTAAGCAAAGACTGGCCTGTCTCCCAAGATCTGAGAGAGTGATGGGTCATCCTTCAGGATAGGTTGTAGATCCTTGATGATGTGTTGGAGAGGTTTTAGTTGGGGGCTGAAGATGACAGCTAGTGGCGTTCTGTTATTTTCTTTGTTGGGCCTGTCCTGTAGTGGGTGACTTCTGGGTACTCTTCTGGCTCTGTCAATCTGTTTCTTCACTTCAGCAGGTGGGTACTGTAGTTGTAGGAATGCTTGAGAGAGATCTTGTAGGTGTTTGTCTCTGTCTGAGGGGTTGGAGCAAATGCGGTTGTATCGTAGAGCTTGGCTGTAGACAATGGATCGTGTGGTGTGGTCTGGGAGAAAGCTGGAGGCATGTAGGTAGGAATAGCAGTCAGTAGGTTTCTGGTATAGGGTGGTGTTTATGTGACCATCGTTTATTAGCCCTGTAGTGTCCAGGAAGTGGATCTCTTGTGTGGACTGGTCCAGGCTGAGGTTGATGGTGGGATGGAAATTGTTGAAATCATGGTGAATTCCTCAAGGGCTTTTTTTCCATGGGTCCCAATGATGAAGATGTCATCAATGTAGCACAAGTAGAGTAGGGGCATTAGGAAGCGTTGTTCTAAGTCAGCCATAAAAATGTTGGCATACTGTGGGGCCATGCGGGTACCCATAGATTTGAATTAGTTGTGGGTGAGGACAAAGTCACAAAGTTCAGCCACCAGGTTTGCTGTGACATTATCGGGGATACTGTTCCTGACGGCTTGTAGTCCATCTTTGTGTGGAATGTTGATGTAGAGGGCTTCTACATCCATAGTGGCCAGGATGGTGTTTTCAGGAAGATCACCGATGGATTGTAGTTTCCTCAGGAAATCAGTGGTGTCTCGAAGATAGCTGGGAGTGCTGGTAGCGTAGGGCCTGAGGAGGGAGTCCACATAGCCAGACAATCCTGCTGTCAGGGTGCCAATGCCTGAGATGATGGGGCGTCCAGGATTTCCAGGTTTATGGATCTTGGGTAGCAGATAGAATACCCCAGGTTGGAGTTCCGGGGGTGTGTCTGTGCGGATTTGTTCTTGTGCTTTTTCAGGGAGTTTCTTGAGCAAATGGTGTAGTTTTTTTTGGTAACCCTCAGTGGGATCAGAGGGTAATGGCCTGTAGAAAGTGGTGTTGGAGAGCTGCCTAGCAGCCTCTTGTTCATATTCCAACCTATTCATGATGACGACAGCACCTCCTTTGTCAGCCTTTTTTATTATGATGTCAGAGTTGTTTCTGAGGCTGTGGATGGCATTGTGTTCTGCACGGCTGAGGTTATGGGGAAAGTGATGCTGCTCTATGTATATAAATCTCCCCACTGTATTTTCCACTGAATGCATCTGATGAAGTGAGCTGTAGCTCACGAAAGCTTATGCTCAAATAAATTTGTTAGTGCCGCAAGTACTCCTTTTCTTTTTGCGAATACAGACTAACACGGCTGCTACTCTGAAACCTCTTATTTTTAATAGGCATTTACAGCATATACCAGAAGTGTTAATTTCCTTATTGCTAAAAATTAAGAAATTGTGATAAAATATTGGGAAAGAAGGGAATTAGCAGTGCACGGGACATCAAATGTGTCACGTGTCAAACTCTGGAGGATTTATTTTAGGCTTTTTTCCCTTTTCAAGTTCATTCTGTGACCACAGGAACAGCTTTTATCTGGTTCAGATGGAATGGGTTTGCCCTTAGATATTTGCTTTCATGCTGCTGCCAATGCATAATGGGGTAATTTGCGTTGCTGAACTGGCCACATGAAATACAACGTGATTCCAGTGTAAAATGTCCAGGTAAAAACCCATAAAGTTTCTGTTTTATGGAAGGGAGACCATAGTGCATGGAGTCCAGAAATATTTTCTCCAGAAGACAGTTGTCCAATGCTGACAGAAGAATATTAAGGACAGACACTTCTTTATCCTGAGTGAAGGGCTTCTTCTTATCAATTCTCCAGGCACGTTCTACTAGAATGCCATTTAATTTTGCTGTATAGTCCAATGTCTTTAAAGATGTTACTCGATTACTTCCTGAATAGTTCATCATTCTTCCCCAGCAGGAGGTGGTGGCTGGCATAGTTTGTATAATCTGGCAAAATGAAAAAGAGCCATCATATTAGTCTGGGAGTACTATTATTATTAAAATGGTCTGATACAAGCAAAACAAACTAAATCTAACAGGGCTGATTCTCTTTTCACTGTAAATCAGGAGTAACTCCACTGAAGTCAATAGATTAATACTAACATAAAACTAGAATGAAATTAGAATCAAGCACATAATGTACATGGTTCTTGTAAACATGAATGTCTGCTTATTCAAATGCACAAGTCTATAAATAATCAGACATCAGCAGCCAAGTAACACCTCAGTTATGGAGCCAAGTTTTCCTACTTCTGCACTTGAGGTCACATTTGGAGACAAGTCAACCACCTGATTGGTGGTATGATCATCTACACTGGAAAATTTTACTTGTTGACTAATACCGCTGAAGTTATATTTTGGTGATCCAGTTGCTACAAATGCAAGCTGCAAAGTCAGTCCTTTCTCTCCATCACTCAAACAAGCAGAAGCCAGTGACTTTTGTAACCTCAGTTCTACTTAGGACAGCTCTGCTCTCCAGTTCGCCTTGCCCTCTCAAGGACTGCAGTACATATGCACAGCAATTTGCAGACCAAATTCCTATTGGCTGCTCATCACATGTTTTATTAACTGTTTATTTTTTTCTCTATTTGTACATCTCCTACAAAATGCTCCCATGTGGTCTTGGGTTCCAGCAGACTAACACAGACAATAGATGCACCACAAGTGCATATGTCAGCCTTCAAATTTTGGAGAGAGAGACATTAACTGAAGTCAGAGAAATTAAGGACTCAAGGTAACAGGTTCAATGCAAAAAGAGATCAATACAGTCTGAAATAGTTGTGTTGCCAGTGTTTGTCAGCTCCTCCATTTATGAAGACTCTGACACTTCTATTAAGTACTTCATCACAGGTTGACTTTTAACACATTTGTAAAGTTACCATCACATGAATACCAAAAATAAAGGACTATTATTCTGACTTGAGGCTCACTGTAGAGAGGACTTTTCTGTTCTCTGAGAAAGGGTAGGAAAATGTCCATCACTTTGCAGCATCTCCCCTCACACTGCAGCACTGTGACACAGTACTAAGAATGATCTAATCTGGAGGCTACATAGTTCCTGAGAGAAAGTGCATCATTGCAGCAGGTAGAAAGAGATAAAAGGAAGAGACTAAGGAGTCTGACAGGGCAGGGAGGAAGTGTGGCAGAATCCAAAATGAAATGATCATTGCACATAAAGCAGATGTCAGGAGATTGTGACATTGACAAAGCCAGAGCGTAAGAAATAAAAATATGTTTAATGGGTCTGAGTATTATGAAAGATGCTGATGCCTACACTTTGTGGTTTTGTGGTACCTGAAATTTTGCAGGGAAGTTTGCAAACTTCCCAACCAAACTTCAAATATCTTTAGAATTAAAGAAGATTAGGATTGGAAGAGATCTCAAGAGGTCATCTAGTCCAACCCCCTGCACAAAGCAGGATCAACCCCAGCTAAATCATCCCAGCCAGGGCTTTGTCAAGATGGGCCTTAAAAACCTCTAAGGATGGAGATTCCATCACCTCCCTAGGTAACCCATTCCAGTGCTTCACCACCCTTCTAGTGAAATAGCTTTTCCTAATATCCAACCTAGACCTCCCCCACTGCAACTTGAGACCATTACTCCTTGTTCTGTCATCTGCCACCACTGAGAACAGCTGAGCTCCATCCTCTTTGGAACCCCCCTTCAGGTAGCTGAAGGCAGCTATCAAATTCCCCCTCACTCTTCTCTTCTGCAGACTAAATAACCCCAGTTCCTTCAGCCTCTCCTCGTAAGTCATGTGCCCCAGCCCCCTAATCATTTTCATTGCCCTCAGCTGGACTCTCTCCAATTTGTCCACATCGTTTCTGTAGTGGGGGCCCCAAAACTGGATGCAATACTCAAGCTGTGGCCTCGCAAGTGCCGGAGAGAGGGGAATAATAACTTCCCTCGATCTGCTGGCAATGCTCCTACTAATGCAGCCCAATATGCCATTAGCCTTTGTGGCAAGAAGGGTACACTGTTGACTCTTATCCACCTTCCCATCCACTGTAATCCCCGGGTCCTTTTCTGCAGAACTGCCACTTAGCCAGTCAGTCTCCAGCCTATAGAAGTGCATGTGATTCTTCCATCGAAGTGCAGGACTCTGCACTTGTCCTTGTTGAACCTCATCAGATTTCTTGTCTAGGTCACCCTGGACCCTATCCCTACTCTCCAGTGTATCTACCTCTCCCCCCAGCTTAGTGTCATCTGTGAACTTGCTGAGGGTGCAATCCATCCCATCATTCAGGTAATTAATGAAGTTGTAGAACAAAACCGGCCCCAGGACAGACCCCTGGGGTACTCCGCTTGATACTGGCTGCCAACTGGACACTGAGCCGTTGATCACTACCCGTTGAGCCTGACGATCTAGCCAGCTTTCTATCCACCTTACAGTCCATTCATCCAATCCATATTTTTTTAACTTGCTGGCAAGAATACTGTGGGAGACCGTATCAAAAGCTTTGCTAAATTCAAGATATCTCACATCCACCATTTTCTCTATATCCTCAGAGCCAGTTATATCTTCATAGAAGGCAATCAGGTTGGTCGGGCATGACTTGCCCTTGGTGAATCCATGCTGACTGTTCCTGATCACCTTCCTCTCCTCCAAGTGCTTCAAAATGGATTCCTTGAGGACCTGCACCATGATTTTTCCAGGGACTGCGGTGAGGCTGACCAGTCTGTAGTTCCCTGGATTCTCCTTCTTCCCTTTTTAAAAGATGGGCACTATATTTGCCTTTTTCCAATCATTCAGGACCTCCCCAGATTGCCATGAATTTTCAAAGATAATGGCCAATGGCTGTGCAATCACATCAGCCAATTCCCTCAGCATCCTCGGATGCACTAGATCCAGCCCCATGGACTTGTGTATGTCCAGCTTTTCTAAATAGTCTTGAACCTGTTCTTTCACCACTGAGGGCCACTCACCTCCTCCCCATACTGTGCTGCCCAGAGCAGCAGTCTGGGAGCTGTCCTTGTCTGTGAAGACCAACGCAAAAAAAGCATTGAGTACTTCAGCTTTTTCTACATCATCTGTCACTCGGTTGCCTCCCCCATTCTGTAAGGGTCCCATACTTTCCCTGACCTTCTTTTTGTTGCTAACATACCTGTAGAAATCCTTCTTGTTACCCTTCACATCCCTTGCTAGTTGCAACTCCAATTGTGCTTTGGCCTTCCTGATTACACCCCTGCATGCTCAAGCAATAATGATTACATTCAAATAAGTTAAGCATTTCAGTGTTAATTTGTAATGTAACAAAAGCATAAATCTGGACAGGTGGCATGGCTGCATAAATGATTTGGGATCAGTGTTGAGCCTTTGCTTTTTGGGCAAATAAAAAACCAGTTCGTTACTGTAGGGTAGTCAGGGTGGATCCCACTGTTAGTGCGCATGTGCCTCATGCATGTGGGATCGAAGTCTTTGGAACAGAAGTGTCCATCAAGGCCGTGCTTGTGCTCCCACATGAGGGCAAAAAGGGTGGAGCAGACATGAACCTCCCACAGTTCCATGGCAATTTGAAGCCCATTGTAGCTGAGGACTCTGAAAAGTTAGAATAGGAGGTGGGTTGTGGAAGCCACACTGACTACAACATCTCAAAGAACCAGTTACCGTGGGGTAAGAAACCATTCTTTATTCTTTGAGTACGTGTCTATGTGAACCCCACCAGATGTGACTGCCAAGCAGTGTCCCCTCATGACGTGGGAATGAGTTAAACAGCTGGTTCAGGAATACTCTACCAAACTTGGTATCTGCTTTGGCAGCCAAGCCCAAAGCAAGTCTAATGCTTAACAAAAGTCAGTGGACTACTCCACATTGCAGATTTCAGAAACTGGCACATTCCTGGAGCAGGCAGAGGTTGTTGCTTGAGTTCCAGTGGAGAGCCTTTGTGCTTGGTGGGGACAGGTACACCAGTTAGCCAGTAACACAGCAAGATTCTGTGTTAGCCAATTTGATATTCTCTGATGAGATAGATGGCCTGACCTTTAGAATGGCCAGCTGTAACCAGAAATAAGTGAAGGGTAGTCTGAAGGGTTTTGTTCTATCCATGTACTAAAGCCAGAGTCTGGGAATATCCAGAGTATGCAGCTTCTTCTCTCCCAGTGTAGAGCAGGGCTTTGGGAATAAGACAGGTACTCTTAATGAATGATTTAGATGAAACTCTGAGCCCACCTTAGGGATGAATTTCAGGTGAGGCTCAGCACCACCATATCTCGGTGGAATGTCATGTAGGGAGGTTCAGCAATAAATGCTTGCAGCTCTCTCTGTCTTCTGGCTGAAGTGATAGCAACTAAGACAGTCTTCAGAGTGAGACTGTGTAAGAAGCATTCTGAAAGAGGTTCAAAGGGAGATTAGGAGCCTCACAAGCACTATACTGAGATATCAGGCAGAGGCAGGTTCTCTGATTAGTAAGCAAGTATGTAATAGCAGATACTGAAGCATCAAGTATGAATCTCTGCCCTTTGCCAGGGTCAGACATGAGTATCGGTACCAGGTTCAGTTGTGGGTCTAATTTCTCCTGTGCTCTCTGGTTTTGGTAGAGGGCTCGGAAGCGCTCTTCTTGGAGGAGCAGTGTTTCGAGTGCTCCTTCCAGGACTGTCCTCTCTGTTTGGAGCTATGTTTGAGCTCCATCTGTCTGTGTATCTTGACATCTCCTTTTTGTGTGGGCAGAAGTGCCAAAGGTATTGAAACCAAGGCTCCCAATGCTGAAACTACCAGCATGGTCAGCATCAGAGTTGCTGATGCCAGCTTAGTTGGATTCCTTTTCAACATCTTTTCACTGCCCCATCCTGAGGCGTGAAGCCTGCTTTAGGGAGTACTGCCTGATGCTGTTTTTTCTGGCCCCGCTCTGGTAGTTGCCATCACCTCTGGGTCTGAAGCAACCTGCACAAGACTACTCTAGCAGATGTAGCTTGAGCTGGGGGGTCCCTGCATTTGTGGGTTCTTGCAGAGAGCGACTTACACAAAGCACTTATCTGGAATCTGGATCTCCCTGAAGTAGAAAAGGCATCGGCTGCGTCTGTCTTTGAAGGGAATCAGTGTGTTGCAAGACAGGCAGAGTTTGAACCTTGCCAGTTTAGCATCTGCCATTAGATGAGGCAGTTGGCATGAAGCATCTCACTCCACTGTACCAGATTTATGCAGGAGCATCTTTGATTTTCTTTCCCCCCCCACCCCCCAAAAAAGTTTCAATCTGAGGAAAAGGGAATGTGAAAATAAAGTTTCTTCACAGAAGGTAGTTGTAAACCAAGGTGAAGTCTCTAAGGAGTCATGGGTTGGAAACTCACTGGGTTCCGCCTTGCTGCCAGAAGCAGTAAGAGGGAACCGAGAGAGGGTTGTGTCTGCTCTGCCCTTTCTGTCCTTGGAAAGGAGCACAATGCAGCACAGGGCACTAACATGGAACTAACCAACACCGCTATTCAAAAGACTCTGATCTCACATGTTTGAGGTGCATGTGCACCCACAGTAGGATCCCTGCTGACACATATACTCGAAGCAGCTGCTCAGATACAATGCAGAGGAGATTAACTATCAAAGAGTGATGCCTGGTTGCTCCGTAAGTGATTTTTGTAAGGAATTCATGAAGTGGTCTGTTCTCCTACTGGAGAAAAATTGGTGGAATCAGTTGCCAGAAAGAGGGGGCAAGCTGATGGTTCCTAAGAAGGAAGGGCTGGGGAATCCAGAGGATCCTGTATGGACTGGTTGGGAATGCAGAGACTTCCCCATGGTTAGACAGCTAAGGGGAGACAATGGCAATACATTCCACATTAAAAAACCTCTCATGCTTCAGATTATGTGGTATGAATTTTAACATTTCTATTTTTGGGGAAACAAAGATAAAACTTGCTAACAAAAAATGATATAAATCCAGGAGATATTTCACACTACTGGTTTTACTTCCAAAGCTTTTAACACTTGGGTAACAAACTCCCCACCTTTGTAACTTATCAAATTGTGGTCAATTTCGTTTGAATTGTTTTGGAAATAAGCTCAAAAAAAGGAAAAGACACAGACAGACAGACAGACACACACACACACACACAGTTTTCTCTTTTGATTATTTTATTGATCAGAATCCTGAAGTCTCTCTCATATGTAGCTTTGTTGTTTGCCATTGTTTATGTTCATTTGCAAATACATCTGTCTTAAATATTGTATTGTTCCTTACTGGAATTTTAACACCTCAGTGGGTCTATTATCTGTTATCTACATATATTCCTGTTTATGTATCTATAGTATATCACTGTGTAATTATTATTCAACAACAGAGTATTAGATTTTAATCAAACTGAGAGACTGTAAACAATCAGGTAAACTTCAGAGTATTGCATGAAGTTTTAATTCTGCAACTAGTTTACTGTAATTGGAGTTGTGTGGTTTTAAACCCAAGTAATTCTCTGGATATTAAGAAGCCAAACTTTGTCCATAAGTACACAGTGAAGTCAATGTGAGCTGCATGCTTGTGACTGGGAGAATGATTAGGCAAAAACTAGACAAATCATGGTCTTGGTCACAAACAACTGATTCTACTATTTAGTTACCTTGGGACAGATTGTGGTGTTCGGTCCCTCACTCCTAAATTCTTGGCAGTGTTCTGCACTCTTGCTCCCTGCAAGAAAGAAAAAAAAATTGCTTCACATAGAACTAATGCAAGTTTTAGTGTACCTCCTGGGTGTATAATAGGCCCAGGATTAGATTTATCAATAAATAAACTTCATTATTGATGTCCTACGTAAATAATTCTTTTCTTTTGAATGCAACCAAGAAAAACACTTTCTAATAAAAGCTACTAAATATGATTTTATAAAGGTGCAAGAAAAGAGACACAGCTGTTCTGTTCTTTCAGCTAATAACTACTCTTTCACGTAAAACATAAAAACAGATAAAACAAAGATCTTCACAAAAAAAGTTTAACATTTAAGTTGTGAAGAAGCTAACAACTACACTACTCTCACACTGCTGATTCAGTTTGCCTGGCATTCCTCACTCTTCTGGAGTTTTCACTCTTGCACAATTCCTATCACAATCAGTGTGAGTTCTGAGTAAGTATTACCGGTTCCATCCCACACCCAAGAATCCTCCTTATGATCAACTGTCTGTTTAAGCACAGAGAAGGATGGCCTGTGCTTAAGGCACTAGATGAGGACATGGTAGATATGGGTTCTATTCTTGGCTCTGACACAATCTTCCTGTACAACCTTGGCTAAGTTACTTACTCTCTCTGTGTCTCAGTTCCCCATTCATATGACAGGAATTATAGTGCTTTCCTACCTCACAGGGATATTGTGAGGATGAATTCATTTAAGCATGCAAGCTGCTCAAATACTATATTGATGAGCAACACAGACAAGTGAACTTAATTAACAATGGAACTTAATTAACCTGACTTTCCAAAAACAGTCGGCAAACAATGGCATATCTACTAGACTTATTATTGCCACCCAAAGAGAATAGATCTAATAGACCTACTATTGCCAATCTTTGTTTTCTAGCTTTTAGAGGAAGCAAAACCTATTCATTCTCTTTCTCTTGCTCTCTCTCTCTTTCCCAGGTCAAATGCAAAACAAAATGAAGACAACAAATAACTGCACAAGAAGTATAAAGAGATTAATCTCACAATAATTAAAGTGAGATAATATTAAATTTGTGTGGGATAGAGGTAAAGCTATATCTAAAATAAAGACATATCTGTAGTGACAAACCGTGCAAAGGTATGGCTCAACCATTGATTGGATTGAGTATTACAGTGAGTAAACAACTTGCATTTTGGCTAAAATTTGGTACCTCAGTCCACTACCACAATAAAATCCCCACGTTAGTTTACAATAAAGGACTCAAACTAAAGCTGGAATAGACTAAATACCTGCAGACAGCAGGTATTCACAATTAGAGTAAACAGACACATGCAACTTAAAAATCATTGTTTTGTTATCTAATCTATTTTTTAAGTTTAATGGTACTGAACAAAAAACAACCCCACACTTATCTACATAAATAACTCTAGAACAACTATGAAAAATTAAATTCACGAAATGGTTCATAAATAGCATTGCTTTCATGTTTTATAAAGTACAATATATTCTGAGAAATCAAAAATATTGATTAAACTTTTTAACGTTAGATATTGGCAAAACACACATCATTGGTACATCTAATTTGGAAAACCCTGAGGCCAATATCTCTATGACACATGTAACTCTACCGTCATTCATAAACCACTTTGAGTTCTTTGACATGGGTATGTATATATCAAAGATAAATTGCTGATGGTCAAGATCCATGTGATTAATTTAACTGAATACCAGTGTATACATAATATATATGAGAATATATTAACATTAATCATATGTAGATCTTGACTTTTAACACTGTAACTGCTTCTGAGGAAGAAAAATAGCAAATTTTTATTTACATCACCCACTAGACAAATTAATCCTAATATCTAGCTAGCATAGTAAATCAAAAGTGTTGATTTCAAAGAATTCTGGCTTTATACATCCATCTAATATACTGTTTATCAGGAGAACAAATTAGACCTTACTTAAACCAACCACCACCAACAGATTCATTTTTTCTCCTGGGGGGTGGGAGGTGGGAATCAGGATTACTAATAATGTGATCCTTCATCTTCCATTTTAGTACATCTACATCACTTGTGAGTTTATTTTTTATTCAAGAAATAAATTTGCTTTTTATTTTTTCTGCACATCTAATACTTTTTAAACAATAACAATCTGCACGTTGAAATTGCTAGTCCCATATTGGACTAACAGATAGCACAGTTAAAGGGCATTAGAACTCTTTGCTCTGTGAACCAATAGTGCCTGGCCACTCATGGAAGATGACCTTTAGCTTTGGGTAGAGAAAGTTCCACCATCAGATCTGTAAATCGATTTATGAAGTGGTATTTCCATTGTCGTTAGAAAAAAAAAAGAAAAGACAGGCCCACTCTGCCAGGACACTTACATAAGAACGGCCATACTGGGTCAGACCAAAGGTCCATCTAGCCCAGAATCCTGTCTTCCAACAGTGGCCAATGCCAAATGCTTCAGAGGGCATGAACAGAACAGGAAATCATCAAGTGATCCATCCCCTGTCGTCCACTCCCAGCTTCTGGCAATCAGAGGCTAGGGGACACTCATAGAATGGGGTTGCATCCCTAATCATCTTGGCTAACAGCTACTGATGGATCTATCCTCCATGAACTTATCCAGTTCTTTTTTGAACCCCGTTCACAATACCCCCAGCAACGATTTTCACAGCTTGACACTTGTTTAAGGAGGGCAAAAAGTGACCATATTTTTGTGACGTTCTGTACCCCAAAGCAATACCCTGGCACTCCCATATTTACAATGGTGATATAATTATGATATGTTTTATGCAAAGTATGCCTTGTAAGGTATCGTTCTAAAAGTCTTGATCTGTTGAATGTTAATATCTCATTGGAATGTATGTGCTGTCATTGTATCTGAAGTTATGAATATTAACTATGTACCAGTATTTCAAATGTGTTTGCTCCTATAGTAACTCCCACAAGGTAGTTTATATCCAGTCTAGCCAGCACATTGTGAACAGACTATTTAAGCTAATGGCCCATCAATGAACACAATGGGCCATTTCAGAAGCTTATCCCCACCTGATGGACTTTTCTAGGGACGTTCTAGCCAGAATATGAGTAATGACCCCTGCTATGACTCATCGAAGCATGCAAGGGCATGTGACTGGAACATATGATACTGGACTCCATCTTGTGCCTGTACTTTTACACTAACAGTGCCTGGGGCTTTTGTTTGGGACAATGAAGTGTCATGGCAGAAGCTATAAAAGCGGAAGTGACATCATCACTTGGCCTCACTTCCCCCACAACTCAACACCTGGAAACACCATAGGAACAAAGTCTGAACTGGGGATGTGGTCCCAGGCTGAAGGGATTTCTAGCCTGTGTATGGAAGATTGATGGACTGTTTGTACCATCAGGGTGAGACACTGCTTGATTCAAATCCTGTCTAGTGTAAGGAACTTACATTGTGATTTTTTTTTATTTCTTAGGTAACCAACTTTGGTCTGTACACTATTACTTACAATCACTTAGAATCTATTTTTCTGTAGTTAATAAATCTGTTTTATATTTTTTACCTAAAACAGTGTGTTTGAAATGCAAAGTGAAATCTGCTCAGGAACAGGGGCTGGTGAATTGTCCTCTCCACATTAAGGAAGGGGCAAACTGAGTAAAAAACTTACACTGGTCAGCCTTCTGACCAGGGCTAGATGGTACAGCTCTGGGGTCCTAGGCTAAGGAGCTGTGGGGGGTTGGCTGGAGCTCTCTATTGTTGGTTCATGAGTGGCGGGCAAAAGCACTCATGTAACTGCAATTGGGTGTGTCCATGCTTATGTATGGCTGTGCAAGTGCAAGACCTGTAGAGGACTGCAGCTTATCACAGCCTTACAGTGTGAGAGGGGGCCCAGATTGGTATGCCAAAGGGCTGAGCAGTATCCCAGTTCCAGGTTGCACCTCAGGGAAGTCCTTCACAGTTTTGAAAAAAAGTAGCTTACATTTGTGCCTATATAATCAACTGAGCACAAAATCTGTATCGCAGTGTTATAGAAAATGCAATGTTATTGTATAGCCATGTCAAAGCAATGAAAAAATGTTACTCCTTCTCCATATCTTCTTCCATGTGGACTCTATGCAAACTATGAGCTCATCCTCAACGCCTCTATCCTCTCCACATTTAAGTTGCTCTTGAAGACTCAGTTTTGTCATGGTATTTATAGAGAATTAAGCTGATCTGTTTGCGTGTATGTGTATAGATATACACATATTATATATATCTATACACATACACGCAAACAGATCAGCTTAATATATACATATATTATATTATAATATATATACATACACACACACACGTATACACACAAACACACACACACATATATATATATATAGCCTTTTGTTGTTCCTTTGGTCCTGTCCTCTGTTTACTTATCTGTTCTCAGATTGTCAATTCCTTGGAGAAAAGAGCATCCTTCCTGAGTATTTGGAAAGTGGCTACCATGTAGTGATAAGAAAAATTTTAACAATAATCTCATATGCTTTTATGATCAGTTATATCAACAGCTCATCTCCCCTAACTATTACACATTCCAGGCATTTGGGAAGTTATTCTTCATTAATATTGTTGAGGTCCCTGTTAAGGTTTTGTGTTAGAATTCAATCTTGACGACTTTAGAGTACATATTGCTTTTGGGGATGTGGTTGGAGATGAAAATAAAAGCTTTATGGAGTGTTTGAGTGTGTTATCAACAGAGCTGTATATACAGGCAATACGAATGTGGAAAGGAATGCACAAATCTTTCTCCTTAACTTTTTTCCATGCTTTTAAGGTTTTGGGTGGGTGCGTTGTGTCCTGATGCAACCTTAACTGCCATTAAACATAGTTTTTTGTTTGTTAATTTCCCAGTTTTTAATACAGCTCTGTGTATTTCAGTGAATAGTGCCCCAAAAGTCATGGAGAAAGGGAACTGTACCTGCCTGGGAATCAGAGGAATAAACCATGCCGCTGAAGCCACTCAACTATGATGATCCTTCTGAAGGGTATGAAAGGCTATGATGTATCTCAGTAAATTCTTCATGTCTAAAATATTTCGTCCCCATTTAAAAGTTACTGAAAGTAAGTACACCAAGAGCAACCCTCCATATTTAGCAGTGACAACATAATTGTCAGCTAGAGGGAAACTTTGTGAAAGAATCTGTGTCACCTTTCACTTTCTGAAACATTATATAGCCTCTAATGGACTACTGGAAATTGGATACAGCCATGAGGGGCTGCAGCAGCAGGGTGCATACCTGGATTCTAGCATCAAGTCTGTCTTTTGCACTCCGCCTTCCTCTGGATGCCCCCCACCCTCCCTGCAAGTATGAAGCTTGCCAACACCAAGAATTAAACCCATGCAGAGCTAAAAGCACAAGTCCTTACAGCTTGTGCTAGAGAGACAGGCTCTCAAGCAAAAAGCTGTCACAGACTCCTCTCCTCTGTGTATTGGACACATGCAATGTTGGAGTATTAACACAGCGTGTGAGGGTGATAGAATTTGCATTAGCAAAAACCCATTTAGACACCTGTTTTTTTGAGAGTGCTAATTCTGTCAGGAGTAAGCCCAAGTGTTAGAATCTATTATTTGCATTCACAGATTTTCATGCTTGAAGAGTGTAAAAGCAGGTGATTGTTCAGTAATTTATACATTTAAAATTATTGTAGACTGGATTAAATAATGAAAAGCAGAAGTCACTTAATTTGAATGCATTGGTGGATTCCAGCTCATCCCTGTAATACTAACTGTAATAAACAGGGCTCTGATCCTCAATTCTTACAGTACAAGCATTTGTGGACTTGAAATTATAAATAACAGGGCAAATACACTGAAAACTATGTTCCAGGGGTACAGCCCAGACAAGTAATTATGACATTCTTGTTACATATGATTCTAACCACATTCAATTTAATAGGGAAAAAATCCACTTCTGAGGTTGCCCTATTTAAGCAGGTTTCCTCCATTATCCACTTTGGGTGCCCTCGGATGTGTTAGGGTTTGTCTACATGGTGCCAGCAAACTCACTAGAGGGGTGTGATTTGTAAAGCACTCTAACATGCTGCAGTCTGTGTAGATCCTCTTGGTGTGCTCTAAAAGGTACCTAGTTCACATTCAGGGTCTAATCTAACAGTTTGTCCACATGGTGGGTAATGCACGTTACAGGAACGTGATTTCTAAAGCTCATGAATGTGTTGCATATTAATTGGACCACGTAGACCCTGCTAGTGTGTATTACAAGTTCCCCTACTGCGTTTTAATATAGTGCGGGTTCCATTATTAAATTATGGTGTGTGCATGTAATATCTAGTTAAAACAATTAAAATAAAATGGAAATAGCAACCAGATTACATTAAGTAAACTCAAATAACATATATAGCTTTGGGATGAAATTCAGCCCTGTGCAGAATGACTGCACAAGGTCTTTCATACTACTCAAACTCCACTTGCTCTGAATCCTTAATATAGAGTTCAGAGAGCCTTCCACACTCTGCACGGTGATAAATTTCACCCTTAGTCTGTGTTTGTATTTTCTCAGTTTGAATTGAATAATAAGATTCTCTGAAGATACATTAAATGGCACAGGGTATATTGTACCCACTATGTAATTAAAACATTTATGAATATCTGACTAGATACTTGTATAGTGCGTGTATTTAAAACAATTATTCTTGTTCCCCCCCGCCCCTCCAAATCTATAGTCTTGCTAAATCTACTCATTATTTCCTCCAAAAAAAGTATTCATTTCCTTCCATCCCTATTATTAAAAAGCTTTTTAAGGCCTTGGTCATCTCTCGTTACACTATTGTAGCCAATCTTTCTCTGAGTAGATTACCTTTTACCTTGTCTTCCTCCAGCCTATTCGAAAAACAGCGGTACAGCCATGCCGGAGGAGTTGCCCGCATGGGGCACTGGCTCCTGTGAGTGGTGGCCTGACATGCTGCTGCTTTCACCGTTGTGGTTCCCAGGAGAGCCCTCCGCGGATACCAATTCATATCCACGGATATCTGCATTCATGGATATAAATTTTGTATCCACATAGGGCTCTAACCATCATGATCATCTAATCTGACCTCCTGCACATTGTAGGCCACAGAACATCACTCACTCACTCCTGTGATGGACCCTAACCTGTGGCCGAGTTATTGAAGTCCTCAAATCATGGTTTAAATACTCCAAGTTTCCCATCTTTTCATGTGCTGTATATTTATTCCTGCTTATTGTATTTTCCACTCCATGCATCTGATGAAGCGGGTTTTAGCCCACGAAAGCTTATGCCCAAATAAATGTATTAGTCTCTAAGGTGCCACAAGGACTCCTCATTGTTTTTAGAGAATTAACCATTTCTACTAGTTTAAACCTGCAAGTGATCCATGCTCCATGCTGCAGAGCAGGGGGTCTCAACCTTTTTCTTTCTCAGGGCCCCCCCACATGCTATAAAAACTCGACGGCACAGCTGTGCCACAACAACTGTTTTTCTGCATATAAAAGCCAGGGCTGGCGTTAGGGGGTAGCAAACAGGACAATTGCCTGGGGTTCCATGCCACAGGGGGGCACCGCAAAGCTAAGTTGCTCAGTCTTCAGCTTCAGCCCCAGGTGGTGGGGCTCAGTGCCCATGTTGCAGTCCTGTCCAGCAGGGCTTTGGCTTTCTGCCCTGCTTCTAGCGAGTCTAATGCTGGCCCCCTGAAACCTGCTTGTGGCCCCCCGGTTGAGAACCACGGCTGCAGAGGAAGGCAAAACTCCCACAGAGTCTCTGACAATCATAGAATCATGGAAGAGACCTCAGGAGGCCATCAAGTCCAACCCCCTGCTCTAAGCAGGACCAACCGCAACTAAATCATCCCAGCCAGGGCTTTGTCAAGCCTGACCTTAAAAACCTCAAAGGAAGGAGATTCCACCACCTCCCTAGGTAACCCATTCCAGTGCTTCACCACCCTCCTAGTGAAATAGTGTTTCCTAATATCCAACCTAGACCTTCCCCACTGCAACTTGACACTATTGCTCCTTGTTCTGTCCTCTGGTACCACTGAGAACAGCCGAGCTCCATCCTCTTTGGAACCCCTCTTCAGGTAGTTGAAGGCAGCTATCAAATCCCCCTTCACTCTTCTCTTCTGCAAACTAAATAAGAACAGTTCCCTCAGCCTCTCCTCATAAGTTATGTGCCCCAGCCTCCTAATCATTTTCATTGCCCTCTGCTGGACTCTCTCCCATTTGTCCATATCCTTTCTGTAGTGGGGGGCCCAAAACTGGATGCAATACTCCACACATATGGCCTCACCAGTGCCGAATAGAGGGGAATAATCACTTCCCTCGATCTGCTGGCAATGCTCCGAATAATGCAGCCCAATATACTGTTAGCCTTCTTGGCAAGAAGGGCACCCTGCTGACTCATATCCAGCTTCTCATCCACTGTAATCCCCAGGTCCTTTTCTGCAGAACTGCTGCTTAGCCAATCTGCCAATTGCCAGTCTGACCCATGGGAAAATTCCTTCCAGACCTCAAATATATCCATCAGTTTGATCCTGAGCATGTGGGCAAGACTCACCAAGTAAAGAATTTTCTGCAGTAACCCAGAGCCCTCCCCATTTAGTGTTCTGTCTCTGGCCATTGGGGATTTTTGCTACTGGCAGTCACAGATAGGCCACATGTCATTGTAGGCAGCCCATCATACCATCCCCTCCAAAAACTTATCAAGCTCAGTCATGAGGCCAGTTAGGTGTTTTGCCCCACTGCTCCCCTGGGAAGGCTGTTCCAGAACTTCACTCCTTTGATAGTTAGAAATCTTTGCCTAATTTTGACCCTAGACTTGTTGATGGCCAGTTTATATCCATTTGTTCTTGGGTCCACATTGGTGCTTAACTTAAATAACTCCTCTCCCTCCCTGGTTCTTATCCCCCTGATGTGTTTATAGACCGCAATCATATTTCCCCTCAGCCTTCTTTTGGTTAGGCTAAATAAGCCAAGATCTTTGAGTAACCTCTAATAAGGTAAATTTTCCATTCTTTGGATCATTCTAGTAGCCCTTCTCTGCATCTGTTCCAGTTTGAATTCATATTTCTTAAACATGGGAGACCAGAACTGCACACAGTATTCCAGATGAAGTCTCACCAGTGCCTTGTATAATTTTACTAACACTTTCCTGTCTCTACTGGAAATACCTCACCAGATGCACCCTAGGACTGCTTTATCCTTTTTCACGGCCACATCACATTGACAGCTCATAGTCATCCTGTGATCAACCAATGCACCCAAGTCTTTCTCCTCCTGTGTCTCTTTCAACTGATAAGTCCCCAGCGTATAGCAACAATTCTATTGTTATTAGTCCCTAAATGCATGTGCACTATTAAATTTGCACTGTGCACTATTAAATTTTATCCCATTTCTATTACTCCAGTTTACAAGATCATCCAGATCTTGTATAATATTCCAGTCCTCCTCCATATTGACTATACCTCACAACTTCGTGTCATCCACAAATTTTATTAGCACACTTTGTGCCAAGGTCAGTACTAAAAATGTTAAATAAATTGGTCCAAAGACCGATCCCTGAGGAACTCCACTAGTAACCTCCGTCCAGCCTGACAGTTCACCTTTTAGTATGACCCATTGTAGTCTCCCCTTTAACCAAATCCCTATCCACCTTTCAATTCTATATTAATCCCCATCTTCTCCAATTTAACGAATAATTTCCCATATGAAATCCCACTGAAATCCAGGTAGATTAGATCTACTGCATTTCCTTTGTCTAAAAAAAAGTCAGACCATTCTCAAATTATCTTGTAACTAATTTAAGGAGACAGCCAGTTCTTGGATATTATAATTATCCAAGTCACTATCACTCTTGAGCAAAATGACTAATTAATTTATTTTTTTTGCTGAACACATGAAATTCCTGTGGAGAACTGTTAACATTCTAAAGTGTAAGTCTGGCTTACCTGTTTGCGCATCACATCTGTAGCTTGCATAATATAGCGAGGAGGTAGTCCGTGGCTCCGAGCAAGAATTATCGCCTGCTCCAGAGTGACACTCAGAGTGCAGCTGCAGTGAGAGACAGAATTAAGTCAGGTATCTGTTGTCATTACATCTCCTAAACAGTTACTGCTTTCTCAAAGGGTAGAGATCAGAATCCAAAAACATATATCTAAGTTATTATATGGACAGAAATGTTCCTTAAAAACCTGCAAAAAGCAACATAAATGTACAATGATACTGCTCCATACTATAGCGCAGGCAAGAAACACACTCATCCTGGAAGTTACTTAAGAACATTAGAAGGGTCCTACTGGGTCAGACCAAAGGTCCATCGAGCCCAGCATCCTGTCCTCCAACAGTGGACAGTGCCAGGTGCCCCAGAGGGAATGAACAGAACAGGCAATCACCAAGTGATCCATCCCCTGTCGCTCATTCCCAGCTTCTGGCAAACAGAAGCCAGGGACACCATTCCTGCTCATCCTGGCTAAGAGCCATTGATGGACCTATCCTCCATGAATTTATCTAGTTCTTTTTTGAACCATGTTATAGTCTTGGCTTTCACAACATCCTCTGGCAAGGAGTTCTACAGGTTGATTGTGCCTTGTGTGAAGAAATATTTCCTTTTATTTGTTTTAAAACTTGCTGCCTATTAATTTCATTTGGTGACTCCTAGTTCTTGTGTTATGAAAAGTAGTAAACAACACTTCCTTATCTACTTTCGCTACACCAGTCATGATTTTATAGACCTCAATCATATTCCCCTTAGCCGTCTCTTTTCCAAGCTGAGAAGTCCCAGTCTTATTAATCTCTCCTCATATGGAAGCCGTTCCATCCCCTAATCATTTTGTTGTCCTTTTCTGAACCTTTTCCAATTCCAATATATCTTTTCTGAGATGGGGCAACCACATCTGCACACAGTATTCAAGATGTGGACATACCATGGATTTATATAGAGGCAACATGATATTTTCTGTCCTATTATCTATCCCTTTCTTAATTATTTCCAGCATTCTGTTCGCTTTTTTGACTGCCACTGCACATTGAGTGGACGTTTTCAGAGAACTATCCACAATGACTCCAAGATCTCTTTCTTGAGTGGTAACAGCTAATTTAGACCCCATCGTTTTATATGTATAGTTGGGATTATGTTTTCCAATGTACATTACTTTGCATTTATCAACATTAAGTTTCATCTGCCGTTTTGTTGCCCAGTCATCCAGTTTTGAGAGATCCTTTTGTAGCTCTTCGCAGTCTGCCTGGGTCTTAACTATCTTTAGTAATTTTGTATCATCTGCAAATTTTGCCACCTCACTGTTTATCCCTTTTTCCAGATCATTTATGAATATGTTGAATAGGACTGGTGGGGGGACACCACTATTTACCTCTCTCCATTCTGAAAACTGACCATTTATACCTACCCTTTGTTTCCTATCTTTTAACCGGTTACCAATCAATGAGAGCACCCTTCCCTCTTATCTCATGGCAGCTTACTTTGGGTGAGAGCCTTTGGTGTCAAATGCTTTCTGAAAATCTAAGTACACTATATCCACTGGATCCCCTTGGTCCACAAATAATTCTAGTAGATTGGTGAGGCATGATTTCCCTTAACTAACCATGTTGACTCTTTTTCAACAAATTATGTTCATCTATATGTCTGTCAATATTGTTCTTTATTATAGTTTCAACCAGTTTGCCCAGTACTGAAGTCAGGCTTACAGGCCTGTACTTGCTGGAATCATCTCTGGAGCCCTTTTTAAAAATTGGCATCACATTAGCTATCCTCCAGTCATCTGGTACAGAAGCTCATTTAAATGATAGGTTACAGACTACAGTTATTAGTTCTGCAATTTCACATTTGAGTTCCTTCAGAACTCTGGGGTGAATACCATCTGGTCCTAGTGACTTATTGCTGTTTAATTTATCAATTTGTTCCAAAACCTCCTCTAATGATACCTCAATCTGGGACAGTTCCTCAGATCTGTCACCTAAAAAGAATGGCTCAGGTTTGGGAACTCCCTCACATCCTCAGCCATGAAGACCAATGCAAATAATTCATTTAATTTCTCTGCAATGGCCTTATTGTCCTTGAGTGCTCCTTTAGCACCGTGATCGTCCAGTGGCCCCATTGGGTGTTTAGCCGGCTTCCTGCTTCTGATGTACTTAAAAAAAAATTGCTATTACTTTTTTGAGTCTTTGGCTAGCTGTTCCTCAAATTCTTTTTTGGCCTTCCTAATTGGATTTTTACACTTCATTTGCAAGTGTATGTGCTTCTTTCTATTTTCCTCACTAGGATTTAACTTCCACTTCTTAAAGGATGCCTTTTTGCCTCTCTCTGCTTCTTTTACTTTCTTGTTTAGCCACGGTGGCACTTTTTTGTTTTTTAATTTGGGGTATACATTTAAGTTGAGCCTCTATTATGGAGTCTTTAAAAAGTTTCCACACAGCTTGAAGAGATTTCACTTTTGTCACTGTACCCTTTAATTTTGGTTTAATTAACCTCATTTTTGTGTAGTTCCCCTTTCTGAAATTAAATGCTACAGTGTTGGGCCTCTGTGGTATTTTTCCTGCCACAGGGATATGAAATTTAATTATACTGTGGTCACTATTACCAAGCGGTCCAGCTATATTCACCTCTTGGACCAGATCCTGTGCTCCACTTAGGACTAAATCAAGAATTGCCTCTCCTCTGGTGGGTTCCAGGACCAGCTGCTCCAAGAAGCAGTCATTTAAGGTATCAAGAAACTTTATCTCTGCATCCTGTCCTGAAGTAACATGTACCCAGTCAATATGGGGATAATTGAAATCCCCCATTATTATTATTGAGGTGTTTTTTTTATTATTTTAATGGCCTCTCTAATCTCCCTGAGCATTTCACAGTCACTATCACCATCCTGGTCAGGTGGTTGGTAATATATCCCCACCGCTTTATTCTTATTATTAGAGCACGGAATTTCTATCCATAGAGATTCTATGGTATAGTTTGATTCATTTACAATTTTTACTTCATTTGATTCTACGCTTTCTTTCACATATAGTGCCACTCCCCACCAGCACGACCTCTTCTGTCCTGATATATTTTGTACCCTGGTATTACTGTATCCCATTGATTATCCTCATTCCACCAGGTTTCTGTGATGCCTATTATATCAATATCGTCATTTAATAAGAGGCACTCTAGTTTACCCATTTTATTATTTAGACTTCTAGCACTGGTATATAAGCACTTTAAAAACTTGTCTCCTTTTAGCTGTCTTCCATTACACAATGGAATTGAATGGGACTCTTTTTTATTTGACTGTTTCTGATCAGACCCTGCCTGTATTTTATCATTTTCCATCCTCTCGTCCTCACTAGGACATAGAGATTCTCTATTAATAGATCCTCCCCTAAGGGATGTCCAAACCACGTGCTCCTCCGCACTTGTCAGCGTTCCCTCAGTCCTTAGTTTAAAAACTGCTCTACTATCTTTTTAATGTTAAGTGCCAGCAATCTGGTTCCATTTTGGTTTAGGTGGAGCCCATCCTTCCTGTATAGGCTCCCCCTTTCCCCCAAAGTTTCCCCAGTTCCTAGTAAATCTAAACCCCTCCTCCCTATAACATCATCTCATCCACATATTGAGACCCTGCAGTTCTGCCTGTCCAACTGGCCCTGCACGTAAAACTGGGAGCATCTCAGAGAATGCTACCATGGAGGCCTGGACTTCAGTCTCTTACCTAACAGCCTAAATCTGGCCTCCAGGGCCTCTCTCCTATCCTTCCCTATGTCACTGATACCTACATCACCGGCTCCTCTCCAGCACTACACATAAGTCTATCTAGATGTCTCGAGAAATCCGCAACCTTCGCACCTGTCTGGCAAGTCACCATGTGGTTCTCCCGGTCATCACAAACCCAGCTATCTATATTTTTAATGATCGAATCGCCCATTACTAATACCTGTCTCTTTCTAATAGCTGGAGTTCCCTCGCCTGGAGAGGTATCCTCAGTGCGAGAGGATACCGTATCATCATCTGGAAGGAGAGTCCCAACTATGGGATTGTTTCCCTCTGCTCCAGTTAGATGCTCTCCTTTCCAGGGACTTTCATCCTCCTCAACAGCACAGAGGCTGTCAGACCGGGGGTGGGACCGTTTAATGTGTCCTGGAAAGTCTCATCTATGTACCTCTTTGTCTCCCTCAGCTCCTCCAGTTCAACCACTCTGGTCTCCAAAGCCCATACACAGTGTCTGAGGGCAAGGAGCTCTTTGCACTGAATGCATACATACACCACCTGCCAAGCATGTCTACACTATAAACTTAAGTCAACCTAGGCTAGGTACAGTAATTACTGCGGTGGTTCATGTCCATACTGCCATTCTTCTGTCGGTGGTGTGCGTCCTCACCAGGAGTGCTTCCACTGACTTAAGAGGGGCAGTGTGGGGGCCTGAAAACCAGGGTTCTCAGCTCCATGGGTAGCTCCCCACCAGCTCCCCGCTTCCCACTGTGAATGGGGCAGCTGACCAGACACACACAGATCTCCCTGCCCAAAGACTGGCTGCCCCCTCGGGCTCTCCACTCCTCACCAGGAGCACAGCAACAAACCAGACGCTGGGCACATAGCTCCCAGCTGAGGGCAGCCAGGGTTCCAGCAGGGAGATCCACTTCTGGTGTCCAGTCAGCTGCACCATTCCCAGCAGGGAGCCAAGAAGCCCGGTGCAGTTGCCCTGTTCCTGGTGGGGAGCTGAAAAGCTCAGTGCAGCTGCCCCGTTCTCAGTGGGGAGCTGAGAAACCCGGTGTAGCTGCCTCATTCCCAGCTGGGAGTGGAGAACCCTGGGGGCGGGGGCAAAGTGGGCTCCCAGTGGGGAGATCTGTGCCCGGAATCCGGTCAGGTACCGTGCTCCTGGTGGGGAGCTGAGAACCAGGCGGCAGCTCAGATTGGAGTGGGGAGCCAGGAGCCTGGGTGGCAGCCTGGCTGGGAGCGGAGACCCCAGGGGGACAGCAGGGCTCCCCATGGGGAACCCTGGAGGCAGCCTGAGTCAGGAACACGGGTGGCAGCCCAGCTTGGAGCAGAGACCAGGCAGCAGGCTGTCTGGGGAGCCCGAAGCTGACTTTCTTGTCAATTTTATGGCTCCAGTGGAGCCGTGAAATTGACAAGAATGACAGCTAATAGCTGTAAGTAACGCAGTGTCTACTGGAACACTGTGTCACCCTAACTACACTGACATAAGCTCTACGCCTCTCATAGATGTGGAGTTATTAGTGTAGTAGGGCACTTAACATCAACAGGAGCAAGGCTGTAATTTATACACTGACTTAATAGACATTAGGTCTACGTAAGCTGCCTTATGTCAATCTAATGCTGTAGTGTAGACCAGGCTCCTCCTGTGTGCAAAATAACCCCTCTCCAAACATTAGACATATTTTTGGACACATTACAATGAGAGGGAACAATGAACAGTTTACAGCTTTGATAAATGTAATTGCAAAGGTTAACAATTCTTTTGGTCCATGTAATTTCTAAAAGTGCCTTGATGTTATTTAATATATGCAACTTCAGAGAGACATTTTCAAGTCATTAAGGAGAGGAGGACTTGGCCCTTAGCTAGCAACTGGAGACAATACTTTCCAAGTTTTTTTTTTATTATTTAAAATTAGCAGCCCTGGTGATATCAAACTTCACTATTAGCTGTATCTGTACCGTATGCCTAAACAAGACTGAGGGATACTACATAGTTTTCATGAATTAAATTTATCAGCCCTGATCCTCAGTTCTGTTCAGTGGAGTTACAATGGCATAAAACTAATGTCAAATGGGGAGATTGAGACTGAAAAGTGTGTGGCCCAGAGCAAGTCACTTCAGTGAGTCAGTGACTCCCAGCTTTGTGCTCATTCTTCCAGACCACACTGCCCAATACATTTTTGGGAAGATGTAGTAGTTAGAGGTGTCTTCAGTTTTGGGCCCCAATTCTGCTCTAGTTCAATCAAATGACAAAAACCCCAATGACTTGAGTGGGAGCAGGATCAAGTCCTTTGCTACCTTATTCATTTATGTCTCTTCATTTGATAAGCATGGGGAGTAAATTTCAGAGTGCAAAGTCCTGCCCTGAAACCATTCTGGCACCAGCACCCGACAAAAAACTAGGGACAATCAGCTTGGACACACCAGCTGACCTCATCTATTATGGTGAGAGAAGGATGAGTCGAAAGAATAGTAAATATGGCAGGCGACCAGCTTGGCTTAATGGTGAAATCCTAGCGGATCTTAAACATAAAAAAGAAACTTACAAGAAGTGGAAGGTTGGACATATGACCAGGGAAGAGTATAAAAATATTGCTCGGGCATGTAGGAATGAAATCAGGAGGGCCAAATCGCACCTGGAGCTGCAGCTAGCAAGAGATGTCAAGAGTAACAAGAAGGGTTTCTTCAGGTATGTTGGCAACAAGAAGAAAGCCAAGGAAAGTGTGGGCCCCTTACCGAATGAGGGAGGCAACCTAGTGACAGAGGATGTGGAAAAAGCTAATGTGCTCAATGCTTTTTTTGCCTCTGTCTTCACTAACAAGACAGCTCCCAGACTGCTGCGCTGGGCATCGCAACATGGGGAGTAGATGGCCAGCCCTCTGTGGAGAAAGAGGTGGTTAGGGACTATTTAGAAAAGCTGGACGTGCACAAGTCCATGGGGCCGGACGAGTTGCATCCGAGAGTGCTAAAGGAATTGGCGGATGTGATTGCAGAGCCATTGGCCATTATCTTTGAAAACTCGTGGCGAACGGGGGAAGTCCCGGATGACTGGAAAAAGGCTAATGTAGTGCCAATCTTTAAAAAAGGGAAGGAGGAGGGTCCTGGGAACTACAGGCCAGTCAGCCTCACCTCAGTCCCCGGAAAAATCATGGAGCAGGTCCTCAAGGAATCAATCCTGAAGCACTTAGACGAGAGTAAAGTGATCAGGAACAGTCAGCATGGATTCACCAAGGGAAGGTCATGCCTGACTAATCTAATCGCCTTCTATGATGAGATTACTGATTCTGTGGATGAAGGGAAAGCAGTGGATGTATTGTTTCTTGACTTTAGCAAAGCTTTTGACACGGTCTCCCACAGTATTCTTGTCAGCAAGTTAAGGAAGTATGGGCTGGATGAATGTACTATAAGGTGGGTAGAAAGTTGGCTAGATTGTCGGGCTCAACGGGTAGTGATCAATGCTCCATGTCTAGTTGGCAGCTGGTGTCAAGTGGAGTGCCCCAGGGGTCGGTCCTGGGGCCGGTTTTGTTCAATATCTTCATAAATGATCTGGAGGATGGTGTGGATTGCACTCTCAGCAAATTTGCAGATGATACTAAACTGGGAGGAGTGGTAGATACGCTGGAGGGCAGAGATAGGATACAGAGGGACCTAGACAAATTGGAGGATTGGGCCAAAAGAAACCTGATGAGGTTCAATAAGGATAAGTGCAGGGTCCTGCACTTAGGACGGAAGAACCCAATGCACAGCTACAGACTAGGGACCGAATGGCTAGGCAGCAGTTCTGCGGAAAAGGACCTAGGGGTTACAGTGGACGAGAAGCTGAATATGAGTCAGCAGTGTGCCCTTGTTGCCAAGAAGGCCAATGGCATTTTGGGATGTATAAGTAGGGGCATAGCGAGCAGATCGAGGGACGTGATCATTCCCCTCTATTCGACATTGGTGAGGCCTCATCTGGAGTACTGTGTCCAGTTTTGAGCCCCACACTACAAGAAGGATGTGGATAAATTGGAGAGAGTCCAGCGAAGGGCAACAAAAATGATTAGGGGTCTGGAACACATGACTTATGAGGAGAAGCTGAGGGAACTGGGATTGTTTAGTCTGCAGAAGAGAAGAATGAGGGGGGATTTGATAGCTGCTTTCAACTACCTGAGAGGTGGTTCCAGAGAGGATGGTTCTAGACTATTCTCAGTGGTAGAAGATGACAGGACAAGGAGTAATGGTCTCAAGTTGCAGTGGGGGAGGTTTAGGTTGGATATTAGGAAAAACTTTTTCACTAGGAGGGTGGTGAAACACTGGAATGCGTTACCTAGGGAGGTGGTAGAATCTCCTTCCTTAGAAGTTTTTAAGGTCAGGCTTGACAAAGCTTTGGCTGGGATGATTTGATTGGGGATTGGTCCTGCTTTGAGCAGGGGGTTGGACTAGATGACCTCCTGAGGTCCCTTCCAACCCTGATATTCTATGATTCTATGATTCTAAGGGTGGAAAGATGATTTCTCAGATAGCCAGGACAACAGCCACACAGGGCTTAGCAAATCAAAGTCAACTCCTTGAGCAAAGCCTATGTACTTCTTGGATGGTGTAACACATAGTGTTTGGCTGTACTACCTAACAGGTAGGTAGCTGCAATCTGCACCAAATGAGTTTCTCTGTAGTCTTTCAGTGTACCGCCAAACAAAGCACATTGCAGTAATCAAATCTTTGCATCCAGCAAAATGCATATATAAAATGCTTTCTCCTCCATAGACCTTTACAGTGTCTGTTCCCTAATATGTTAAAAAGCTAACAAAAGAATCCTCAGACACATAGTTAACATTTGTTTTCTATACACCTTTGGTCAAATACTGACCAGAAGACTTTGCATGGCTTGTATCATGCACACTTCCATGGACAATATATTTCAATCAAATAATCATCCTGCTAAGCAGAAGATCTGTAGGAGGAAAAATGTGTGCACTTAGCTGATGCACTCATCTAAAAAAAAGGTGATAAGTTTTAAATACCACTAAGTACATTTATGGACTGTAAAAGTTTCAAATTAATAAGCTCTAAAAGGAGATACTGAATTCAATCTTTTTCTTTATTAATGTTTTTTTGTGCACAATTTAGAAACTAAGTGATTTCCTTCAATAATTAAATCAGTTCAATTCCCTAGTTTTTTCTATACACTGACCTCAAAGTTAACATGAAGCAAGAATCCATTGATCTTTGATCTTATATGCTTTGGTTTAATACTGCATAACTATACTTTCTAAGCTCTGTTTCTGTTAGAGCCTGAAGAAGAGCCTGATTGTCACAATGAGTAGCAAATTACTCCACAAGCACTCCATTCAATGTAATGAGACTACTCGATGTGGCAGAATCAAATCCCAAGTCATTTGTCTTCACAGAGAAATTGTACAGCTCCAGTGCATACTCTCGAGTACAGTACTTCACATGTCTATTTATTAAATTATCTATTAAGTATCTGTTACGAGTAGAAGGAAAGATACCTGATGTATTCCACATGTGAGAAACATAATTCAGCCAGAAATTCCCGCATTAAGTTCACCTTGAAGAATTAGCTGTGGACAACGATTTGAGATGAAGCTATCCATCATCTGACAAATGCTGAAACAGCAATTCATCACAGAAATTCTGAGAAAACTGAATGCAAGGGTACAAGACATACCTCGCCTTTCAACAATTAAGTGGTCAAGCAGTTAAATCACCACAGTGAGAAAAGTTAGGACAAACAGAAAATAGCATCATGAAGAACAACAGATGAGACTGCTTAAGAGCTAGGTAACTACTGGCGTATAACCCTGAAGTACACAGAGCCAAACTGAAGAGTTGACTTGCTTTATATGTCTGCAGCAAAAAAGTAATAATAATTCTAAGAGGTGCATTTTCATAGCAGCACGGAGAATTAGCAGTGAAAGTCACTCTAAGGCGAATGGGAGTGGCGCTAACTATCAATATGCCTCTCTGAAAATGTAACTGTGCAACTAAGATTGAAAACTAATGCATACAAACATACTCTTTTGATATATTCATTGCTTCTTTTCAAAAGCACCACTAAGTCTTGTATTTGTTAAAATCTTTGGAACAATGTCATGACTTCATTTTAACACAGAATTTTATTAAAGTTAAAATTTACGATTGTGCATGATTTAGTTGTATTTGCTCCTGAGACACCAAAATGGCTTTGATAAATGGTTGCCATAAAAGTAGAAATGATTTATTCATGTTATTTCTCAAATAATTAATGCATTAGTTCCTTATCAACCAGATAATAATGACTAAGGCTACATTTTAATCCTGGGTATTTTTAGTAAAAATCATGGACAGGTCATGAGCAGTAAACAAAAATTCACAGCCTTGTGACCTGTCCATGATTTTTACTAAAACTACTCTTGACTAAAACTTCCGGGGAGCCCCCCAGGTAAGCGCTGCCCAGAGCCCGCCTCACCCCATCCTGTGCCCCAACCCTCTGCCCCCTCCCAAACCCAACCTCTGCTGCGCGAGACTGCCCCAGCAGTGACCGGTGCGAATGGCGCAGGGGCTGCTTGAGCTGCCCTTGAGCCAGGTCCACCACGCGCTGCAAAAGTCACGGAAAGTCACAGAATCCGTGACTTCCATTACAAACTCACAACCTTAATAATGACATAAAGTTACTAACTTATTACATATTACCAACAATAAAGCTGTAATTGCTTTACTTTGGTTGGATAACTAGATAGTTAAATAGACATATTCTATATTATAGACATTATAAATAAACCATTTAATAATGTTTCACTGAGATGATTAATTAATAAATCAGTATTTACACTTTGGTACTTTTTCACAATTATTTAAATTTAGTTTTCTGCCAGTCATGGCATATAATTTACATACCAATATTTGTTTTTATTTCAAATAATTGTTTCGTTTTCTGCTTGAATTACATTACAAAAAAATTGTTTTGTATAGTCAATTTTTTATAAGAAGCACCCTGGCTGCCATGAAATGCTGCATATTCCTAACTGTAAAATGTTGCAAGCAAAATCACCATGGCAGCCAAGTGCTGTGAAAAAAAAAAAAAAAAAAGAGGGGACGGAGAAAAACCACAAAAGACATCAAAGAAAGCTACCCACCGAGGATAGACAGAACTGACAAAGCTAGGTATCTCAGCAACAAAGTTGTCAAGCAAAATAAAATGAACCAAATGCAAAACTAAACAAATGCACCTTGCATGTTGTTCTGAATGACTACGAAAAGCAGTCAGTTCCAAGTGTGAGGGGTCTGCTCAGAGAACACTCTCCTTGTGGTCTTGAAAAGATTAATATTAGGAACTTACGGCAGGAGTATCCCTGAATATATATCATAAAGTGTTCAGTGGCAAATGCACTGTTGCCATATAGGATCAGAGTCCAGCAAGGTTGAAGGGTCCCCAAGACCATTCAAGGATTTCTAGGTTATCAGCCACACCCCTGGAATTTTACAGGGAACCAAAGCAGCTATGCAAACCATAAGAACCACCCACCTCAAGGGTTAATAAGCAAGATTTATTTAAGGTTGTAAAGCAACTCAGAACCAGATATAACCAATGTGCACAACTGGCCCTTCAGCAGAAAAGAAACTAGATAAATCAAAAGAAGAAAATGAAAGAAAAAAGCTATTTTTTGAGCTCACCCTAAACCCCACCCTAACATTCTGTCAATGGAAGCAAAAGTCCCAAATCCTCATACCTCAGAGTTTAAATGAACAAAAATCTGTTTTTTTTCCTTTCTTCAGGTCAGAGAAACAAAAGCCCCCAATTCCCTTTCCTCAGCATTTAAACAAGACAGACTAACAAATCCCCTGTGCAGGCAGCCTAATTCCGTCAACATAGTTGTTTGGCTTTCCAGGTATACCCATGCTCATAACTTCCTCTTTCTATAAGTTCCAGCTGGTTTCCTGCAAAGTTAAGGAAGTTCAATTACTCCTAGCCCCTGCCTATTACTCCTAGTCTCCCAGAAGAGTCCTAGACCAGAACCATGAGTCTTCTTGACAGTCCTGGGACCCAGGTGGGTGGTATGCCCAGTCATGATGTCATCTATATGTTGAACAACTTTGCAAACATCTTCTTGATCAAGACTCCTTTAACAGAAAAGGTTGCATTACCTTTTCAATCACCAATATTCCGCAGCTCTGGGATTCATTTGTTTTTCATTGAATGTCATGCTGCTTTGTTTCCCATTTGTTACATTTGTAACATGTCTTTTGTAACAAATGGGAAACAAGCTGCATGACATTCAATCAAAAACCGTATATATATTTTAATATTTCATCTTTTTCAGTAAGAGCACTATAAAAGGGGAGTTTGAGTGGGAGTTTCTAAAGGGAGTTTGGGGGAAAGACTAAGAGAGCCAGGCAGAGGAACAGACAGGCTAGTGAAGGGAGTGTGTGGTGGTCTGGTCGTGTTTTGGTGCTCGTTGGGGGTTTGTTCTGCTGAGGGTGGTGGTGTTTTGGTTTGGTTTGTGTTTTCCGGACTAACAGGACTTAGGTGAGAAGGCTATGACAAATACAGAGGCAACAGTGGTAGTGACCCAAGTAGCGGAAGACACAATGAAGATGACTGGATGTAGAAGCTGCGGCATGTACATGATCCTGGAGTGGGTACCTCAAAAGAGTTTCGTCTTTATGAATTGCAGCCTGATAGAGCTGATCGAAGAGAAGATCTGAGGATTGGAAATGCAGGTGGAAACGCTGGTTGAGTTTAGAAGGGGGTTCGAGCGGATGATGGAGCAAAGACATGAGGAGGCTGAAGGGAAAAGCTCAGACCTGCAGATGGAAGCAGGACCAAAGAACTCTGAGGGGATACTACTGGGTGAGAAAAGTGGACAGTGGAAGCATGTGACTAAGAGAATCAGGCAAAGGAAAAGACGGGCTAGTGAAGGAGAAATAGAGCTCAGGAACAAGTTTGTGGAGTTGGAAAATGAAGAAAGGGCACAGCAGGTGGTCACTGAAGGTGAGAGGGCAAGGAAGAAGAGAAGAGCAGATAGTCCTATAGGAAAAGGGCAAGAGTCAATGGAGATAACACCACCAAATATGAGCCCCAGGAGGATACAGGATGGGTTGCAGAGGATTGCAAGGGACAATAGGAATCGAGAGGACTTGCAAACAGAGGGAACAAGGGATAGACTGGACAATCACACCATGGCCAGGAAAAGGCAGATCTACATGATTGGGGATTCCTTATTGAGAAGGATAGACAGGCCTGTAACAAGAGCTGATCCAGAGAACAGAAGGGTGTGCTGTCCGCTGGGTGCTAAGATATGGGATGTGGACCTGAGGCTGAAGAGGATCCTAACGGGAGTGGGAAAGAATCCATTGATTATCCTTCATGTGGGAACAAATGATACAGCTAGATTCTCACTGGAACGTATCAAGGGAGACTATGCCAGGCTGGGGAAGACTCTTAAGGAAATCGAGGCTCAGGTGATCTTCAGTGGAATTCTGCCTGTTCCTAGAGAAGGGCAACAAAGGTGTGACAAGATTATGATGCTCAACAGATGGCTTAGGCAGTGGTGCTATAAGGAGGGCTTTGGATGTATGGCCACTGGGAAGCATCCATGGACAGAGGATTGTTCTCTTGGGATGGACTTCACCTGAGTAAGGAGGGAAATAGACTTCTAGGGTGGAGGATGGCACAACTGATCAACTAGGAATTTGGGGGAGATGGTTGGGAGATGTCCAGGTAATCTCCACGCTGGATTTTCTCTTTGATAGGGAAGAAAACAAAGGAAGAAAGGATACAGCCATGGCTAGGAGAATGGACATAAGGAGGAAGGGTAGTGTACATACCAATCTAATAGGTAATATTGGCGGTAGAATGTCTATGCCTAATCGGGTAAAGAATGTGAGTGAAGCCAAACAGCAAAAATTAAGATGTTTGTACACCAATGCGAGAAGCCGAGGTAATAAAATGGAGGAACTAGAGCTACTGGTGCAGGAAGTGAAACGAGATATTACAGGGATAACAGAAACATGGTGGGATAATAGTCATGACTGGAGTACAGGTATTGAAGGGTATGTGCTGTTTAGCAAAGACAGAAATAAAGGCAAAGGTGGTGGAGTAGCATTGTATATCAACGATGAAGTAGACTGTAAAGAAATAAGAAGTGATGGAATGGATAAGACAGAGTTTGTCTGGGCAAAAATCACATTGGGGAAGAAAGCTACTAGAGCCTCCCCTGGGATAGTGCTTGGGGTGTGCTATAGACTGCCGGGATCCAATCTGGATATGTTTTTAAAGAAGTAAATACTAATGGGAATTGTGTGATCATGGGAGATTTTAACTTCCCAGATATAGACTGGAGGGCAAGTACTAGTAATAATAATAGGGCTCAGATTTTCCTGGATACCATAGCTGATGGATTCCTTCACCAAGTAGTTGCTGAACCGACAAGAGAGGATGCCATTTTTTATTTGGTTTTGGTGAGTAGCGAGGACCTCATAGAAGAAATGGTTGTAGGGGACAACCTTGATTCGAGCAATCATGAGCTAATTCAGTTCAAACTAAATGGAAGGAAAAACGAAAATAGATCTGTTACTAGGGTTTTTGATTTCAAAAGGGCTAACTTAAAAAAATTAAGAAAATTAGTTAGGGAAGTGGATTGGACTGAAAAACTTGTGGATCTAAAGGCGGAGGAGGCCTGGAATTACTTCAAGTCAAAGTTGCAGAAACTATCAGAAGCCTGAATCCCAAGAAAGGTGATGAAATTCATAGGCAGGAGTTGTAGACCAAGCTGGATGAGCAAGCATCTCAGAGAGGTGATTAAGAAAAAGCGGAAAGCATACAGGGAGTGGAAGATGGGAGGGATTAGC
This sequence comes from Natator depressus, assembly GCF_965152275.1. Taxonomy (NCBI): domain Eukaryota; kingdom Metazoa; phylum Chordata; order Testudines; family Cheloniidae; genus Natator; species Natator depressus. The sequence continues at coordinate 58,816,706 of NC_134235.1, forward strand.
AAGGAAAGCTACGTTACTGAGGTCAGAACATGTAGGGATAAACTAAGAAAGGCCAAAAGCCATGTAAAGTTGGACCTTGCAAAGGGAATTAAAACCAGCAGTAAAAGGTTCTATAGCCATATAAATAAGAAAAAACAAAGAAAGAAGAAGTGGGACCGCTTAACACTGAGGATGGAGTGGAGGTTAAGGATAATCTAGGCATGGCCCAATATCTAAACAAATACTTTGCCTCAGTCTTTAATGAGGAGCTTTAGGGATAATGGTAGGAAGACAAATGGGAATGAGGATATGGAGGTAGATATTACAACATCTGAGGTAGAAGCCAAACTTGAACAGCTTAATGGAACTACATCAGGGTGTCCGGATAATCTTTATCCAAGAATATTAAAGGAACTAGCACATGAAATTGCAAGCCCATTAGCAAGAATTTTTAATGAATCTGTAAACCCAGGGGTTGTACCGTATGACTGGAGAATTGTTAACATAGTTCCTATTTTTAAGAAAGGAAGAAAAAGTGATCCGGGTAACTACAGGCCTGTTAGTTTGACATCTGTAGTATGCAAGGTCTTGGAAAAAAATTTGAAGGAGAAAGTAGTTAAGGACATTGAGGTCGATGGTAATTGGGACAAAATACAACATGACTTTACAAAAGGTAGATCATGTCAAACCAACCTGATCTCCTTCTTTGAGAAGGTAACAGATTTTTTAGACAAAGGAAACGCAGTGGATCTAATTTACCTCGATTTAAGTAAGGCATTTGATATGGTTCCACATGGAGAATTATTAGCTAAATTGGAAAAGATGGGGATCAATATGAAAATTGAAAGGTGGATAAGGAACTGGTTAAAGGGGAGACTACAGCGGGTCACACTGAAAGGTGAACTGTCAGGCTGGAAGGAGGTTACAAATGGAGTTCCTCAGGGATCAGTTTTGGGACCAATCTTATTTAATCTTTTTATTACTGACCTTGGCACAAAAAGTGGGAATGTGCTAATAAAGTCTGCGGATGACACAAAGCTGGGAGGTATTGCCAATACAGAGAAGGACTGGGATATCGTACAGGAAGATCTGGATGACCTTGTAAACTGGAGTAATAGTAATAGGATGAAATTTAATAGTGAAAAGTGCAAGGTCATGCATTTAGGGATTAATAACAAGAATTTCTGTTATAAACTGGGGACGCATCACTTGGAAGTAACGGAGGAGGAGAAGGACCTCAGAGTATTGGTTGATCACAGGATGATTATGAGCTGCCAATGCGATATGGCCGTAAAAAAGCTAATGCAGTCTTGGAATACATCAGGCGAGGTATTTCCAGTAGAGATAAGGAGGTGTTAGTACCATTATACAAGCCACTGGTGAAACCTCATCTGGAATATTGTGTGCAGTTCTGGTCTCCCATGTTTAAGAAGGATGAATTCAAACTGGAACAGGTATAGAGAAGGGCTACTAGGATGATCCGAGGAATGGAAAACCTGTCTTATGAAAGGAGACTCAAAGAGCTTGGCTTGTTTAGCCTAACCAAAAGAAGACTGAGGGGAGATATGATTGCTCTCTATAAATATATCAGAGGGATAAATACCACAGAGAGAGAAGAATTATTTAAGCTCAGTACCAATATGGACACAAGAACAAATGGATATAAACTGGCCATCAGGAAGTTTAGACTTGAATTTAGATGAAGGTTTCTAACCATCAGAGGAGTGAAGTTCTGGAACAGCCTTCCAAGGGAAGCAGTGGGGGCAAAAGACATATCTGGCTTCAAGACTAAGCTTGATAAGTTTATGGAGGGGATAATATGATGGGATAGCCTACTTTTGGCAATTAATTGATCTTCAACTATTAGCGGTAGATATGCCCAATGCCCTGTGATGGGATGTTAGACAGGGTGGGATCTGAGTTACTAAAGAGAATTCTTTCCTGGGTGTCTGGCTAGTGAGTCTTGCCCACATGCTTAGGGTTTAGCTGATCGCCATATTTGGGGTCATGAAGGAATTTTCTTCCAGGGCAGATTGGCAGAGGCCCTGGGGGTTTTTCACCTTCCTCTGCAGCCTGGGGCATGGGTCACTTGCTGGAGGATTCTCTGCACCTTGAAGTCTTTAAAGCACGATTTGAGGACTTCAATAGTTCAGACATAAGTTAGGGGTTTCTTACAGGAGTGGGTGGGTGAGATTCCATGGCCTGCATTGTGCAGGAGGTCAGACTAGACGATCGTAATGGTCCCTTCTGACCTTATATTCTATAATTCTGTGAAAAGCTATGTTGCCTATATTTTGTTATAATGATGAAATATTAAAATATCTCAGAAATGGACTGTTCAATGACAGCTTATTTAATGTAATTTGTCACCACATAGGAAAAATTAATTGGTGTTTGTGTACAGTACCATCTGAGCTGCCACTCAGCATGTTGTATAGAAACGTTACCTGGGTTAAAGGAATCTAAATAATAAAATCCATTCCCAGTTTTCAATTAGGGTTCTGGCTAGCTTATGCTGAGAGCTTCATCATTAGTCTAACATCTCCTGAATAGGGATGATGAGATGAAACAAATTGGTGTAATATTTGGCACATCACTTACTGCTGTTGGGGATGTCAAAGTGAATTAAATCTTGGTCACACAAATAAAGTATTTGAACAGGATGTACATTTGCTTAGTCTAATTAACTAAAACTCTAAAGCTGCTGCTCAGTGTTAAATGCTATGTCATTATTCTTTTAATAAATTTTGCATAGATACAATATGCTAACCATAGATACATTTGACTGCTTTTTAAAATATTGATATTTTAAGCATTTACTTGTTCTCATAAGACTAAAATTAACTCTTATCCAGCAACTAATTATGCCAATATACTTATTAAATATGGCAGTTAAAATGTTAGCATAAAGTTTTCTTATTTCTGATCTAAAGTTTTTAAGATAGTTCTTTATAATACCTAGTGATTGTACATTAATTTGTATTTATTTCTAATAATTATCTAAACAAGCATACAGTAGACTACAATCAACCTAAAATGAGAACATTACTTATTAGGGGTATTAAAATAGAGTGGTGACACTCCTGCCTGTGGTTCTTGTTCCACTGTTATGTGAAGACATTGCCAGACCTTTTGCTAGTTTCTAAGCCACGCCCTGAAGGGAATGGTCCATGAACACAGTCCTAGAGCTTAGACATATTTAAATACGCTATTCAGGATGATGTAAGCATATGTAAGCATCATGATTTTTAGTCCATGTAGAATAAAGTTTAAACGTGCTGGCTGCAATCTTGGTTTAGAAAAACCAGTTTTATTTAGAAGGTAATAATGCCTTTCATCTCATTTGTTCATGTGCTGAAACTTTACTGACCATGATTTTTTTTTCTTTTGAGGAGAGGATTGCACTGTGGTTAGTACAGTTATTAGAAATGAAATAACCAGGTAAGATACCAAACTAACCCCCCATTAACAAAAGAAAAAAATGTAGTTAAATGAAATATGGGGAAAAAAAGTTGGCCATCCTGTTTGACACTAGTATTAGGAAAAATTAAGTCATTATTTTAAAGGAATCCTATGAAGAGGTTTTTGAAGAACATATTATTTCACTCTCCCATTGTGTCTGGTGAGAATATAGCTGTAGCAGGGAAAAGGGGGTAGAAAGCAGTGGACATGCTTTGGTTTTAAAAAAAAAATGCATTAAAATTCCAAAGCAGAAGATAACCTTTAAAAAGAGTTAAAATATTATAATTGGCCTAGTGGAGAATTCTGAGACTCATGTTTGGTCCTTTATGGACTTTGTGGTCAAGTTCAAGCCTCAAGTGTTGTTATCATCTTTTAAGCAAAGTCAGGTGCTGATCCATTCATGTTTAGCACAACATTAGTATTAACTTTTTCAAGATACGTCCAATAATCTTGGTGTCTGAAGGTCTCTAATTTCACTATGAAAACACAGTAGCTATCAGTGCTTCTTTCTGGAAGCTATTGTGTTTGTTGGTAATGCTACTGCATCACGGAATAATCAAAAGCTGCCTTGCCAGGTATTTTCAACCTTCAGCTACCAGACGAGTTCTTGCTTGCTGAAACAGGAGACAGTAAATTTATAGAGACAGGAGACCAATCCTGGAGGACGTGTTTTGTAACCCAAGCTACTACTTCCATTCAGGAAGGCCTCAAATCTGATGCCTTTTGGTGTTTTTACTAGTGTATGTAGGTTTTCTTTGAACTGTTTCTTGGAGGGTGGAAGACTGGCTTCATCTTTCAAGAGAACAACTGCTAATTAGACTAGTCTCTGGCAAGGAAGACAACTCAGTTTCTGAAATAGATGAGAAACACAAGATCCTGAAGGAGCTTTCTTACAGAGGAACAAGTTATTTGCTCATAAGAAATTGTTGTTATGAGCATTTCGTCTAAGAAAGGAAACATCTTCCTTTCTAAAGCATGAAACAATTATCACCATGAACTTGATAAATACCCTTGGAGCAAACAAAATCCAGAAGGGAAGGTCCTTGAGTTAAGTTTCAATTGAGGACTGCAAAACAGAGACACATTTCATGATAGAGTTGAATAGGTGTGTATATTTAGTCATATTTCAGTTCTAAATAGGACTAATGCCCTGATTTGTAGCCTTTAAGGTTTCTACCTTGGGACTTCAGTCCTGCATATGTAGATTTATTAGGTTTTTAGTATAAACCTCTTGGAGTTTGCTAGCTCCTGAAACAATGAACTGAGCCTCCAGGGGTCCAACCCTCTGGACTACAGCAATGGCTCCAGAGCCTCTGAACACCATTTCCCAGCCTGCTTAGGGTCCAGAGCAGGGATAGAATAGTCAGGAAACTCCTACAAAAGTCAATAGGGAGTTTCTGATTAAGTGATTTATATAGACAATGTGCTGGGCCAACATGGAGCCAGGGCTGGTCAGTCTCTTAGTTGGAGGGGACAAGCGGCCTTAGAGACAGACAAAGGGATTCATTTTAGTTTAGCTTTTGGACTGTTTGAGTTTGGAGCTGAGATGGGGCAGCACAGCTTGGGGTCAGGGAGTCTCTATTCAATTCCCACTCTTCCACAAAGGGAGAGTTTGAGCTATTGTGGGATTTAGAACATGATCACGAAGTGCCAGTCCTGTGGAGACCAGCAATCAGGAGGGCAGAGAAGCAACCTGGTGCCAGCTACCTACAGCCAGCCAAGATCTCCACAGGGCTCCAGACCAGGGAGTCAGGAGAGGACCCTGCCCCACTCAGGGCTGAAGATACTGTAAGGGAACCCCTTTCTTTTTGTTTAAGCTGACCAATGTTCACAGCACTCCAGCACTCATTGCAGGACTTATCTTCAGCCTCTTATCTGCCTGGAACGGTGCTAGAGCGGGAGCTGAGAGTCTGTGTACAGTGGTGAATGCAGGGAGGTGGAGGATTTGTTATATTATTGGTATCATAGTTTTTTTTGTTTGCTTTTTCACCTTAGAGACTAACAAATTTATTTGAGCATAAGCTTTCGTGAGCTACAGCTCACTTCATCGGATGCATTCACTGGAAAATACAGTGGGGAGATTTATATACACAGAGAACATGAAACAATGGGTGTTACCATATACACTGTAAGGAGAGTGATCAGGTAAGGAGAGCTATTACCAGCAGGAGAGGGGGGGTTGGGGGGTACCCTTTGTAGTGATAATCAAGGTGGGCCATTTCCAGCAGTTGACAAGAACGTCTGAGGAACAGCGGAGCTGGTGGGAGGAGGGAATAAACATGGGAAAATAGTTCTACTTTGTGTAATGACCTATCCACTCCCAGTCTTTATTCAAGCCTAAGTTAATTGTATCCAGTTTGCAAATTAATTCCAATTCAGCAGTCTCTCATTGGAGTCTGTTTTTGAAGTTTTTTTGTTGAAGAATTGCCACTGTTAGGTCTGTAATCGAGTGATCAAAGAGATTGAAGTGTTCTCTGTCTGGTTTTTGAATGTTATCATTCTTGACGTCTGATTTGTGTTCATTTATTCTTTTACATAGAGACTGTCCAGTTTGACCCATGTACATGGCAGAGGGGCATTGCTGGCACATGATGGCATATATCACATTGGTAGATGTGCAGCCTCTGATAGTGTGGCTGATGTGATTAGGCCCTATGATGGTGTCCCCTGAATAGATATGTGGACACAGTTGGCAACGGGCTTTGTTGCAAGGATAGGTTCCTGGGTTAGTGGTTCTGTTGTGTGGTGTGTGGTTGCTGGTGAGTATTTGCTTCAGGTTGGGGGGCTGTCTGTAAGCAAGGACTGGCCTGTCTCCCAAGATCCCACCATCAACCTCAGCCTGGATCAGTCCACACAAGAGATCCACCTCCTGGACACCACAGTGCCAACAAGCGATGGTCACACAAACACCACCCTACACTGGAAACCCACCGACCACTATGCCCACTACATGCCTCCAGCCTTCATCCAGACCACACCACATGATCCACTGTCCACAGCCAAGCTCCACAACACAACCGTACCTGCTCCAACCCCTCAGACAGAGACAAACACCCATAAGATCTCCATCAGGCTCTCCCACAACCACAATACCCACCTGCAGAAGCGAAGAAACAGATTGACAGAGCCAGAAGAGTACCCAGAAGTTACCTACTACAGGACAGGCCCAACAAAGAAAACAACAGAACGCTACTAGCTATCACCCTCAGCACCCAACCAAAACCTCTCCAACGCATCATCAAGAACCCACAAATGCATCCAATGAAGTGAGCTGTAGCTCACAAAAGCTTATGCTCAAATAAATTTGTTAGTCTCTAAGGTGCCACGAGTACTCCTTTTCTTTTTGCAAATACAGCCTAACATGGCTGCTACTCTGAAACCTGTCATAGTTTTTTTTGTTAATCTTAATCCTTTTCTTCCTTACAGAATTTGTTTCCTGTCCCTAGTAAATCCCCCTGTGTTATACTGTTCTTTTGGAATGTGGCATTTTATTGATTGGAGCTTGTAGTAATGTATTGTGTTGTTTGTGTACTGGGTTATAGTCCTTCTGAATTTCCCAAGGGACAGCACCTTTGTTTCCCAGACACAGATTGGAGTCACTTTGGGTGAAGGCACCAGGCACTGAAATAAAAAACCCAGGACTCAACCCATGCCAGGGGCAGGGACAAGCCACTCCCATTAACTACCAGGGAGGTTTGAGCCAAGCCTTGGGGAAGGGGTAACAAATTCAAAATTAGCCTATTTTTTGTGAGCAATGAAACATGTTGAAGATAATGATGCCCTCTTCCATAGTTTTTAACAGGAATGAGTGCATCCCTCCATACCAGAACACCCCTCTCTGTTGGAAAAGGGGAATTATTTAAAGGGGAGTGAAAATAAATTCAACTGAAAAACCAGAACAGGTTTCTAGGACTCACTCATCTGTCAACTTTTGCCTTTTTTCAAAGACTATACAAATGGTTTTAGAAACATCATAGATACCCCATCATTCTACCTCAAATTTAATGCTATTATGTTAGTGGTTGGAAATTTTCAGGTAGGCACTAGCTATAGAAGACCTCACCTTGAATATTGTTTGTATGCCAAGAAGTTGGACTTGTCAGGAAACAAAGAATAGAATTTTTAAAGGTTTGAATTGTCCTGTGCTTCTTGTCTGCTCAAGCTTAATAATGGTGCCAGGATAGTTCAAGAACAAACTTGATCACCATATACTTAGTCTGAACAGCATCTTCTTCAAATGAGTAGGAAAGGGTTTCATTTTTAAGTCTTTGGCAGATCAAATCAAGCTGTTATCCACTGGGAAACTGCAATCTAATTTATTTCATGTTGTAGAAGAATTCAGATTGTTCAATTTAATTCTTTTTCATCTCAGAATCAAAAGAACTTATACACAAGTTGATTCTAGACAGTTTGAAGGGGTCTATTGGATTTTTTTATACTGGTGTTTTCTGTAAGAAAGATTCAGATTCTTCCAAAGCCCTGAGTACTGGAGAAGAAATACCGTAGGAAACATGAGAGTCTGGTTCTGCAGGTTGAAGTGAGGGATCTGTATATCAACCCAGGCAGTTAAACATCTACCATAGTGCATAGAGGTGAAACGAGCAAAGAGGAAAACACTGCGCTGGAATCCTGTTTGGAACCATCCCACTCAGTTCATCTGCATGCATTTCTCTGCACTTTTTAAATTATGTGCTAAGCAGAATAATGTTTCAACATATGAAACATGAAAGAGAACTGCATGTGACTAACATCATTCCTAATATGCATGTTAAAAGTGAATAGAGCAAAAATGTGTAGAGTATAGAAAAGAAATATAAATAATAATAATAAATAAATATAGAAGGGGAATATAAATCAAAATTGTTATGGACTACTTGTTGGTTTTCAATGTGTTGTTTGTGCTATCTTTTAGGACAAATTCCCACATCTCTAACTGCCTTTGAATTCTAACAAGCACGGTATTAAACATTCTACTATCCTAAATATTTATATTATAAAGGAGAAAAAAGTTTATTTCTGTCTCAGTGGATAAGGGATCATAAAAATATATTAAAAATAAATGGAGATAGGGATAGTAAAATTGAAGGGAAAAACAGTGAATATTTAACAAAGAGAGAGCAGGAGTGAAATCAAAGTTTAGATCAGACTACTTCTTTGAAAGGATTGAGACACACAGGGACTAATTCTGCTATGCATGCTCATGCTGGCATGTACTTACTCATGCAAGTAGGCCTGTTGAAGTCAACAGGCTTACTTACATGATCAAGTGGTTCAGCGTAAGAGTTGCAGAACTGGGTCCCAAGAAGAGATCTTTGCAGCACAGTTTTATTGATTTCAGAAGTAAATTTCTGTAGTCAAACTTCTAAAAGAAAATTAATGTATAAAGGAGAATTGAGATGAGAACAACAAACATATAGTTACAGTGGAGCTCTGCGTTGCTGTTTGGGAGATCTGGGTTTGTTACCCACAGCAGGTATGTTGCTCCCTGGACCTTCATGAGCTGGGCAGGCTTCAGGAGCACAACTGACCTTTGGCAGAACCTGTCTCATCACGCAGCAGAACATCTGCTAGCCTAAATCCCGTGGCTTAAAGGAGCAGCAATTAGATGCTTTAAAGAAGGAAATCAAAATACAGAAAAAATAATAAAAAACAGAGGTATCTCCAGAAGATTCATAAAGGTTGTAAAGGACACACTCTCGTTTCTATTCACCAGGAATTATAAACTTATAAATAAACTTAAAAGCTGCATTATTTGAATATTTTAAATAATTCATTTTAGTTTGTATTCCTGCTAGTCTCCAAACGGAGTTCTGCAGCTGCTGCACCTAATTTCATTTTGGCATGGAAAGAGCTCGGGTCTGTGCAGCACCGTCTGTCTCTTCCCTCCGGAGCAGGAACTGGCATAATGATTCAATATTTAAAAGTGCTTCTGATCAGCTACATTTGTACAGACTGATTACAACTTCAAATAAAATGAATATAGGCAAAGAAACCCTCATATCATTTACTGGAGGCTAGTTAATTGGCAGGTAGAATAGCAACGTCTTAACTAAATGAAGTAAAATTGAATAGACCATAACTAGTTATGATGAAAAAAGGCAAAATAAAACATAAAAATCTGATTCCTTAGAATCACATTAATTGTAATTCCTGATGTTGAATCTGCACAACAGATTCATTTTATGATAATTTATGGGGAGGTTGTAACAGACATATACCACAAAGGACAGTGAAGGTTAAAGGTACTTATTATTCTCTGGTTCTTGTTCAGCTGATTGAAATATACTTGAAAAAGACTTCTGTCTGGAATAGATACAGTATTTCTAGCTCTAATGTCAATTGGCAAACATAAAAATCAAAGCAAAGTAATCACCAGAAATTCAAAATCCCCAATATTATCTTGGATATGGGAATGAAAATGTGAGCTCTTTCAAGCTGTTTTAGCCTCGTACAACGTAAAAAGCAATTTAACTTGGATCAGAGAGAAATCAGAAACCAAAACATTGCTGAGACTGAGGGGGTTACAAGTGATAGTGACAGTTCAGCCAAAGTCTGTAGTCCAGTGGTTTTCAAACTCTTCCATAATGGGATGCCTTTTTCCATACTGATACCCTGACCCAGAACTTTCCTCCCATCTAGGCGGGTTCTGGCTAATACTCACTCCCATCTTCCACTGAGTAGGAAGGAAAGGGCAGTGTGGTCACCACCCCTCTGACATCAGTTCAGGACCTCCATGTTAAGAATGTATGCTCTAATCTAGTAGTCAGTCAACAAAGTTTAACTAGAGAAATGTGGGAAGATCCAGATTTTAATTTTCTAGGAAATATAGCCTGAGACACTAAATTCTGGCAGAGATGGGAATAATGGTTTGCTCATTTCCCATTCCCCGAGAGTAGGAAAAAAAGGAGTGATCAGTACAGCATTCTGAACTCTGATACACACTCCTAGACTGAGATTCAGGTCAGGCTCCATTAAGGATCTTACTTTGGAAACCAGGTGAAAATAAGATCCAGGGGCCAAAATCTGGGGTTTGCATATTTAACACAGACATGTGGAAACATGAACTAGAGTCTGTTACTGTCATATTGTTCATCTTTACCCTGGTAAGAGGACTGATCCATTGAAGAAGGTTTCTCTCAAAGGGTAGCCTACCCACAGGGCTAACATACAATATTTTATTAGAAATGAGAATTCAGAATGCCATGTGTCTAAACTATCAGGTTTAGAAATAGAGGTCTCCTCTACAATTGCTTGCTAAGATTAAATCTCATTCTACCAGAACAGGGGCAAAACACTTATCACTACTTTTTATGCCTGCTTAACTATTACAGCAAATCTAGTCCTGAAGGATTTCAGGGAAGAGTTAGATCAGCTCTGCTCGGTGGACCTAGCCCCATCCTCTAGCCCCTTCAGAAGCTTGTCCCCCTCTATCTCCTTCAGAAGCTTGTCTTTCTGCTCTGGATCATCATCCCCTGATGCCATTCCCATCCTTGCCTTGCACCACGCAGCATGTATGAAAGGGGCTGGTGGCAGGAATTCCAGGAGTAGAGTCAGTGCCAATAACCATGGCAGTGGGGAGATAAGGCTGTGCAAAGGCAGTTCTCTACCTGGTAAGCAGGAGGCTCTCTGCCTAGTCATGAGTGAGGGTTAGGTGCAATTTCAGCAGGCCAGAGAGCAGACCCTGTGGGCACGGGGAAAGCTTGGGAAGTTGGAATGCTTGTAATCAGCACCGGGGCGTGGAAGCACAGAATACACCATGAGTAGGCTAGAGAGACAAAGGAAGATGTGAGCTCAAATTTCTTAGCTCCCATCCCCCAACACAGAACCCTAAGGACAAACATACTCATGACACACCTTGTCACATATAACATAGACGTTAGAGGATGCCATCCCACTCCTTGCTGCTGTCCCAACAGCACTACAATTTCTAACTTTAAGTCCTCTCTAAATAATTGCTCAAAATTGCCTTCTAATCCAATAAATGCAGTGTTTTTTCTTAACCTTTAAAGATTTGGGCCAAAAGAACCACCCCAAAACCTGGGGTATAAAATCTGTTGTAGTTTACTACTTTGTCTTTGTGGACCTATAGTAAAAGATCTCTAATTGATAATGCAAGGATTTTTTCTTGATCTTCCCCCTGAACACATGGCTGCCAGAAAGGCAGTGTCAGTAGATAAGTAAAATAATGAAGTCTTTTGCAAAGGCTCAAATGGCGCTGCATTCAGGGACTGTAGAGCTACATTCATGTTTTTATGGTTAAGTGTTCTAGCCCTTTACTTTACAAAGATAGCTTGCCCTGATAAATCTTTTGACATCCCGATGTAATCCTCTATGTGATCCATTTAACTCTACCTCACTGCTCCTAAAATAGTCTATAAAAATCAGTGTGTCTGATTCCTAATCTTTTGTTTAGGCCCCTATACTTCATGAGACATTTTATAATTTATGCATATGAATGGGCACTGCTGCTGAGTGAATAATTCACAGTGTATAATTTATTGAAAGAATTGTCTTTCTGTTCAAGGATGTCAAGCTTATGATTTTATCAAATACATCCCCATTATTTAAAGTTATATTCCCAATAATTCTGAATAGTTCATGATCTGTAAGTTGTGCACTAGCTGTTCATTCTCCATATTTGATATTCAGGCTGCTTTGATAGGACATGTGGTTCACATGGTATGTTTCTGTCCTCCAGTTGAGTGTAACTCAAAAAAACCTACCACAACAAACAGATTTTTGACAAAATATTCACTTTTGCGAATTCAAATTTCATTTTCTGTGAGTATGCTACAATAGCGACTTAACATTCACCATTTTTCAAATATTTCTGCTAGTAAACACTTTCTCTGTGTAGAATATTCTCCGGAAACTCACAAACCCAGTTAAAGTGAATTAATTAACCATTCAAATAAATATTCATGGTACTATGCCCATCTCTAATAAGCACCAGAAAGACAATTATGCCCAAATAGAACCCTCTCTTTCTTCCACCTATGATAATCTTTGGATGTTTGGCTATAGATAAAGCACATGCACACAAACGCATATTTCTCAGGGAGACAGGTATCTAATATTCCTGTCAATAGGCCAGCCTGAATAATTCATGACCTTTCAATTCTTGGGGTCGATCCATTTTTAAGTACCACTGTTCTTACATAATATGTGCTGGGTAAGGCTGAACTGTTTAAATCCCTGTTCACTATGCAGATGACAGTCTCTTTCACAGTAACATTTTAAAGGAAAAATCAAGGGAAAAGGCACATGGGAGACAGAAGATGCTGCTCCTCATCGGAGCAGTGGAGGGAAAAGAAAGAAAGAAATGCTGCCCATATTTCCATTGGTTGAGTAGGAGATTTAGCTGGAGTTATAACTTGGAAAACGGGATTCTCTAAGTCATCAAAAATGTCTTACCTGTAAAAATGTTAAATCTGGATAAATAGATAGAGTAAAGCATAAAGGCTTTATGGCCTTCTGAAAATGTCATGCTGATCCAGCTTATATAGTGTTCCCACATGCTAAAGGAAGGATAAACACAACCATCCTGCTCTGGTACAGGGGATGGTATTAAAAAATATCATTATCTCATATAACTGCCTAAAACAGAGTACTAGAGAGACAAATGGATGAGGTAGACCTGCAGAAGGACCTGAAGAAGACCTCTGTGTGGCTTGAAAGCTTGTCTCTTTCACCAACAGAAGTTGGTCCAATAAAAGATATTACCTCACTCACCTTGTCTCTCTAAAACAGAGGACAATATACTTCATGCTACATACACTAGTCTGCCAATAATGCAGTGTCATACAAATGCGCCATCAGATCTTCGTTGATAAAGATGGCAAGTCTGTTTCATAACATGCACTTATTGATTGTTTCTCTGATACCTTGCTGACCTTTTCCAGCTTGTCATGCCTGATATTCTGCATTGGACTGGCACTATACTGTTTTTCCAAAGTTCTTTTTAGAAAGATGGACAATACTTAAAATTAAGAAGAAAGTTATTTTTAAGAAGAAAGTTAGTTAAGTTTGTACAACAAACTTGTAATTGATGCTGCTCAAAGGAAAATTTTCGAAGGATCAGAAATTAATTGTATAAGGAGTTTGAAACAGTGAATCATGAGAATGAACACACCATTTTTAAACTGATAACTGGAATCTATAGATTGTATCCTGATGGATACAAAAAAGGATCATGTTAGCATCAGCTTCTGGGTTGTATAAAGAACCATCACAGAATACTTACCTAAAGATTATTTTCCTCAACTGTTATTCTTTCATGTTTGCTGTAATTCACACAAAGTTCCAACCCTACCCCACTGGTACTTACATGTACTGTTTTCTTGGATGAATTTCACTACCATCCTGGTGACCTTTATAAAATTGGTTATTTAGACGTATGTTAAGGTCGCTCAGAGTTTACTACAGTGCAGTATATAGCAAATCAATTGAAAATTCAAAATGTCAAGTGTCTGAGTTCATTTTCTGTAATCAAATTGGTCATGCCAAGTATTACCCCAGGATATAGTGCTTCTGGTTATTCTGGACCAGACCTGCAGTAGTGCATACATAGTTTTGGTTTTTGAGATCTATTGCTACTAAGATTCCCTCCAGTGTATAAAACAAACACTAGATGTTAAAATGCCTGGCCTATACTGGGGTTCAGTATAAAATACACAATATGTTATACAAATAGGAAACCTTCCTTGTCATGCTTTAGAAATTTTAATATTTCTGCCTTGTACTAATTTGTACGACGAATAATCTATTGCAACTATACAAGCTAAAATTATATTGCTCATTTTGTCAATCACTGCAACTACTTTTATCTTCCAGATTCTCACCATGAATAATCTTTTAAGAGTCCATTAGATAGATACTAGTACACTCAGAAAAACATGGAATAAAAATTATTCTCCAAACTGGATTGCAATGACTGACTAAAGCAAAGATAGGTGGATAAATTGCCATACCGATGAACTCCGCTATTGCACATTATGATGTGGCAAGCTCCAAGTCTGCTACAGAGTTCTGAAGAAACTGACAGCAATCCAACTCCAGAGGCACTGCAAGCAGTGTAAGCACAGGCTGCTGTGCGCTTGGATCGGATGAAAGACGCTACCAGTCGGTAAAGTTCATCCAAAGAATTGAGGGGCCGCATCAGCTGCAAGCAAAGGAGAACAGAGAGATTTAGACATTTGCCATCAAGATGCATGTGAAGTTCTCTTCTGGGAGGGTGACAACTAAATTGTTTCTGAGTTTAATGACTCCAGACTAGAACACATGAGCACTGTGGGCCAAACCCTGAGTCCAGCTGCTTTCAAAGCACACAGTTGAAAGGGTACGCACAAAGCACACAATGTATGACAATATTTAAGACTTTTTTTTTTAAATCGCTATATGGGCGATTTAATCCCCGGGGCGCATCTCTACTGTGTTAGCCCTCTCCACCTGACTACACATGGGCAGGCCACCTTATTCCAGGAGTATTTCCAAAGAAGGAATAATGCAGTGAAAGACAAATGCAAAGATAGACACAAAAGGGAGTAGTGCTGGGACTGATGCACGACCACTAAGAGAAGATCAGCATACAGGTAAGACAAAACTGTCCTATGTTTATGCAAATGGCCATTCACTAATCCTGACTAACTACTGAAAGAATATTAGAGCGACTAGGTGGGTAAGGTAATATCTTTTATTGGACCAACTTCTGTTGGTGAGAGAAACAAGCTTTCGAGTTTACACAGAGCTGTTCCTCTGTTCTGTAAGCTCAAAAGCTTTTCTCTTTCTCCAACAGAATATGGTCCGATAAAAGATATTACCTCACGTCCTGGTCTCTCTAATATCCTGGGACTAACAGAGCTACAGCAACACTGCATACTGAAAGAACAGTACGCAGTAAAATAGGAGTGAGGAAACCACAAACAATAATAATTAACTTTGCAACAAAACTGAAAAGAAAGTACAGGGGTCGGCAACCTTTCAAAGAAGAAGAGACAATTTTTTTGTTTTGGTCTTTGACCAAAATAATTCGAGAGTCACATCACACACAAAGCTACTTGTAGAGTTAAAATTTATCAGCTAATAATAATTGAACATAATAAAGTTATTACTACTCACCAATGCTTTTAATGAGACATCTGTCATTTGAATTCGAATATAAACAGGAGGGCACTCCGGGCTGGGGCAGGGGATTGGAATGCAGGAGAGGGTGCGGGGTCTGGGAGGGAGTTTGGGTGCAGGAGGGGGTTCTCAAAAAATGGCTTCCTGCAAGGGGACAGCCAAAGAGCCACCTGTAGCTCTGGAGCCACAGGTTGCCAACCCCTAACGGTATCCGGATTGAAATGATACATACATAGAGAAAGAGTTTAACTGCATAATATTGAATTTATACATACAAGTACACATACACACACACACAAAGATAGGAAAGACTGTCTTCATGATCTGATAACAAAAGGCTGCGTCTCTCCCACAGTGTTTGGTAAAAAAGTGAAATGAGGCTCAAGTCACATTGCAGTTCTTGTCATACAAAGCCCTGATTCTCTCTGCCCATGAGATACCTTGGGATTCCCATAGAGAGAAACCTGCTAACCAAAGAAGAAATGTTTTAAAATCTAGAAAAGCACTCCCTAATGGCAATTTTAATTCACCAGGGAAATGGTAGCCTTACTTGTACTTATATTTACCTATATTTGAAAAGTGCACTGGTTTAACTAAAGTGATTTAAAAATAAATATAGCTAAACCAATGCAAACTGCTTACATAGACTCACTTAACATAGTTTAATGTTTAGTTATATCAGTTTAGCTTGCACTCGTTTCAACTGGTACTAGTTTCTAGTTGAGACAAGGCTTTATAAAATATAAAACTGTAGGCTGTAAAATGGATGTCAGATCAAAAGCTGGATATCATGCGAGGTAGTGCTTTAGGCATAAAAGGAGGATTTTTCCCCCCTTAAAATGGAAAGAGGAATCCATTTTAGGGGAGCCATCGTGGGAAAGTTCTAAGGGCAACCTTGTGAGGAAAATACTGGAGGGACTGTTCTTTATGGGACAGTGCACCAACTTCATTCTCCTGGGCACAGGGACTATTGCCTGCAAGCACCCCTGACAGTACCCAAATGGATAAGGAGGAGACCAGGCCATGGCTCTGCCCCTTTACTCTCTGCTAAAGTCAGAGGAAACAGGTCGGCTTCACACATGAGCATGTACTGCATTTCCTGAAGCACAATGCCTCCTACAAGGGCAATGCTATGTCAGACCATCCGTAATGCAGAGCTGGGGTAAAAGCCATAACAGAGCCCTGAAAAAATACCTCAAAATAATTCAACTCAAGCCAAAAGAAAGGGATTAGGATAATGTGTAATGTACAGAGTTTAATTAAACACTTAATATTATTGTTTACCTTATCTATATAAGCAGCTTTAGATGTTGAATTTGGAGGGAGGTTCGACTTGTCCAGGTAGAATGCCCTGAGAGTACAAACAAACAAAACTGTTAATTGTTTAAAAGCTTCTATAACATATACTTTAAATATAACTGAAAAGTCCTTTGATTTATGAAGGGTTTTTTAGACTTAAGGACATGAGACAAGAAAGGGCTGGAACAAAATGAAGGGTAAGGGTGCACTAATGCTCTTCTTTTTAAAGACATTATGAACATGTTTTTTCTTGGCACGCTGCAGCATAATGGGTCACTGAATGATGTGCATATGAGTATAGACTGGGCATCAGAATTTCTGCAGTGTGTTTTACTGAAAAGTTACTAGAAAAACTTGGATCTGGAATTGGCCTTCATCAAAATCTTCCATGAGAGAGACTTGATAACTGTTCGGATTTTAAAAATGATTTTGAGACCTTTTGCATTTATACAGTTTTTGATTCTCATGCACTGCATGCTTGTGTATTAGCATATGGTTATGGAAGTTAATTATATTAGAGGAGCACCCGAAATATGCTAAGCACAGTGCAGACATACAGAAAGACACTGTCACTGCCCCGAAAGGCTACAATATAAAAAGAAACTAAAAAAACTCAGAGTGGGGGAAAGATATACCATACAGGCAAAGTGAACAGGGTGATGACTGGAACTAATCAATTTTTATATATACAACAAACTATCCTCAACTGCTTCTCTGCATAATTTCCACCCACCTATATGAAAATGATTTGGTGTATAAAGAAGCAACTGAATGCAAATATTGTTCATCAACATAAAAATAAAATGCAATGTGAGAGAGAAAGACCAACAGACCCAGAGACAACCGCTTAATAATTAATATTGCATAGGAAGTGTCTGCAGAACATAAAAATGCAGCATGTATTCTGACAAAGGACAGAGGCTCGTATTCCATATGGTACACAGTATGCTCAGATTGTGTTCACAGACCTTCCATATTATCCTTTTCCTCCCCTGTCCTAAAACTGAATAACCCCACTCCTTCAGTACATAAGAACAGCCATACTGGGTCAGACCAAAGGTCCATCGAGCCCAGTATCCTATCTTCCGATAGTGGCCAATGCCAGGTGCCCCAGAGGAAATGAACAGAACAGGTAATCATCAAGTGATCCATCCCCTGTTTCCCATTCCCAGCTTCTGGCAAACAGAGACTAGGAACACCATCTCTGCCCATCTTGGCTAATAGCCACTGATGGACCTATCCTCCATGAATTTATCTCATTCTTTTTTGAACCCTGTTATAGTCTTGGCCTTCACAACATCCTCTGGCAAGGAGTTCCACAGGTTGACTGTGCGTTGTACGAAAAAATACTTCCTTTTGTTTGTTTTAAACCTGCTACCTATTAATTTCATTTGGTGACCCTTGGTTCTTGTGTTATGAGAAGGAGTAAATAATACTTCCTTATTTACTTTCTCCACATCAGTCATGATTTTATAGACCTCAATCATATTCCCTCTTAGTCGTCTCTTTTGCAAGCTGAAAAGTCCCAGTCTTATTAATCTCTCCTCATACGGAAGCCGTTCCATACCCCTAGTCATCTTTGTTGCCCTTTTCGGAACCTTTTCCAATTCCAGTATATCTTTTTTGAGATGGGGCGACCACATCTGCACCCAGTATTCAAGATGTGGGCATATCACGGATTTATACAGAGGCAATATTATATTTTATGTCTTATTATCTATCCCTTGCTTAATGATTCCCAACATTCTGTTCACTTTACTGACTGCTGCTGCAAATTGAGTGGATGTTTTCAGAGAACCATACACAATGACTCCAAGATCTCTTTCTTGAGTGGTAACAGCTAATTTAGACCCCATCATTTTATATGTATAGTTGGGATTATGTTTGCCAATGTGCATTACTTTGCATTTATCAACACTGAATTTCATCTGCCATTTTGTTGCCTGGTCACCCAGTTTTGAGAGCTCCTTCTGCAGCTCTTTGCAGTCTGCCTTGGACTTAACTATCTTGAGTAGTTTTGTATCATCTGTAAATTTTGTCACCTCACTGTTTACCCCTTTTTCCAGATCATTTATGAATATGTTAAATAGGACCCGACCCAGTACAGACCTTTGGGGGACACCACTATTTACCTCTCTCCATTCTGAAAACTGACCATTTACTCCTACCCTTTGTTTCCTATCTTTTAAGCAGTTACCAATCCCTTTTATCCCATAACTGCTTACTTTGCTTAAGAATACTGGAGGAAAGGAAGCCTCTGATCTATCCTCCCCTCACAGCACCTGCTGCAGAACCCTAACACTGTACAAATGGTTCAAAGAAGACTAACTTGTTATTAAGAACTGACTCATTATTCCCCAAGACCCTTTCCTTACTCCCCAGTGACAGCTCACCATATCACAAACATCCAGTGCATGCTACCTACCAGTGCTAGCACAACTTCATCATCTGCCTGCTCATATTCATAGACCAGAGAGGATTTTTATTTTTCCAACAGACGTATGAGTAGCATCACTTATCAGACACTATCACCAGCCTACCATCTATGTGGCATTTTCAAATGTCAGTAAATTAGTATTAAAGACTCCCTATCAGTAGCTATTGCTGGTTTCCTTTAAGGTCTGGCTGGAGCAATTTCAAAGTGTTCTGTTACTCTATGATGCTCATACAGCTGTTCCTGAATGTGCTGCATAGAAATCCATGGTGACAGCATATCTGATTTCACTTGGTGGCAGTGAAGGCCACTCTTGAACTTGGACTGAACAAATTCTGAACAAGATGTTGTGCAGAGCAGGGTAGGAGAACATGAGTTCAAATCTGCTGTAACAGCTTTACTTTTGAGTCACAGAAAACAGTTTATTATTACAACCAAAAAATAATCTATTAAATTAATAACTGGACCTTGTCAAAAATGGAAAAATTTTCACAAACATTTTAAAGAAAAAAAAATTTGGGGAAGTAAAAAAACATCAAAATTTTGAAAATTTCAGTCAGTTCTATAGATTGTAAAATAATTGTAAGCAACTTAAAGTGAATAAAAGGGTTTATAGTTGTTTTAATAGGAGATCAGTGTGGTAGTAAGGATGGATAGTGAGATAGAAGAAAATGAACTTTAAAGAGTAGATTAAATAAAGAAACAAACTGCTTCTTACTCCTCTAAAAGACAATGAAAACTAAAAAGTATGAAAAACAAAGACCAGGCAGCTGGAACCACCATGCTTGTCCTTCTGTCAGTGGCAGGGCATCTGACACCTAAGCAGAATTGGTGTGGCTTATTACCTTGGTGCACTGTCAATAAGATGAACTGCCAACAGTCTCCATCAGGAGGAAGGCACAGCCTATCAGTGGAGGATTGCTGGAGATGGCATGTGGTAGAAATACCATGTTTAATTTGTAACTAAAGAATTATTTTAAACTATAGTAAAGTATGAATATGAAAATAGAAAGGAAATGTGCACTTACAGCATCATCCACAAATGATAGGATCATCCTGGGCCCCGATCCTGCAAATACATATCCACTTGCATAACCTTACTCACATGAGTGGTCCCATTAATTTCAATGGCACTGTTCACAAAAGTAAAGCTATTCGCATGCATGTGTTTGCAGGGTCAGGGCTACAGAGTGCAAATTTTAATAACCTTAATTATTTGAGTTACCAGTAATAACCGCGCTATTAAAATCTGACACCCTCTAATACTACTAGAGTCTGCTGCATTTAGTTTTGTGGTTTTGAGAGGATATTTTTTTTTCCAGACAGAAGATGTAGATTCACCCCAAAAAGCCATAATGATACTGATCTAGTTCTATTATTTACAATTAAAGTGAGTCTGTAATGCCACCTTGAATAAACTCGGCTTCCAAAGGAAGTTGGAGAATAGAGAAGGACAAGAGATTTGCGGGAAAAAATTGCTATTAATGCTACATGACTGGCCACAGTGCATAACAGTTACCTCAGCAGTAACAGACCAACCTTTTCTGTGTTACCGTATAGCAGAGCTAAAAACAAATGTAAGTGTCATTATGCCATTCATGTATTGAAGATTACCAGAATAAAAGCCGACATTACTTTCTGCTGCTATGCCACAGGGAAATTTACTCATTCAGAATCTGTTCAGCATTCCCATCCTCTTTATACCATTTTTTCAGCAAATTCAGCTGCATTAAAAAACTAATAACTAAATACAGAACAGTATACCCACTAATGGACTATACAAAAAATAACCTGCTCCATGCTGAAAATGAAGCAAAATGGGCATTGTAAAGGGATACAGAATTAAATTAATTGCTACATTAATAAAGTCAATTATTCATTAACCTAAAGTACTAAAATTGAAAAAATCAATTGAACAATATTAATTTTACAAATCTAAGATATCCTATTAAAAATGAAACCATAGCTAGAATCAGCTAGTAGTCCCAGATATTTCTCAAGTGTTTTATTTTTCATCAAACTTGTCTTCAGTTTTTCTCTGAACATGACAAATTGTGGACAGCGTATAAATTTCCAAAGCACTTCACTTAATTACTGAATGCCTGTTAAGGTCCTTAATCAAATTTCAGGGGAAAAGGTAATGGCAATCTTGGCACGGTACCCAAATTGGATGATATTTTCTAATCCATTTGAAGTGAACAAGAATGAAATCATAGTACTTTGCGTGCATGCACCAAATGTTATTAGAACTGCTCTAAAAAAATTTCCATTTGATAAGCTGTGGTAGACCATTCTTATTATAAAAAGATAGAAAACTACAGTGAGTTACCACATATAGTATATTTTATCAAACAAGCGTTGTGCAACAATCTTTAATAATGGAACAAATATTTGGAGGGAACTCTGTAAGGGAACTAGGTAGAATAAACTGTTTGGGTTTAAAAAAAAAACCTGTCAGATAAATACATGCTTTTTTGATCAAGCTATCCATAAATTGTGGATGAAAGGAATGCCATTCTTGTAATGTCTTGATTATAGTGAAACATTTGATGGTGTCTCACAAAAGTAATTCAGACATTTAAAGCCTTGAGAGACTGACTTATAAGAAAAGAAAGCAGCTCTGATCCTGAAAAGACATATACATATCACTTTACACACAAGTCTTCTTCTTTTCTGTGCATCACAAGTCAATATTTAGTTTGTTCAGCCATCTAACTGCTGCATCATCAAGGGTAGTAAGGGGTTGTAGTCCACCCTCCAATCTTCTAACTGTGCACTCCTCCTCCACATGTTTGACCATTGGCTTCACTGCCCCACAGTCACACTATGAAAATTGGTCTAAGCCCAGAGATGAGCAAACTACGGCCCGTGGGCCACATCCAGCCCACGGAACCATCCTGCCCGACCCCTGAGCTCTGGGCCGAGGAGGCTAGTCCCTGGCCCCTCCCCCACTGTTCCCCTCCCCAGCAGCCTCAGCGGTGGTGTGGCTGGCTCCGGAATGGTAAGGGGGCGGGCAGTGGGAGGTCCCGGGGGGCAGTCAGGGGACAGGAGCAGGGGGCGGTTGGATGGGGCAGAGGTTCTGGGGGCGGGGGGGTGGTCAGGGAACTGGGAACAGGGGGGGCTGGATAGGTGTGGGGGTCCCAGGGGGCCTGTTAGGGGATGGGGGTGTGGATAGGGGGTAGGGCAGTCAGGGAACAGGGAGCGGGGGGGGGGGGGGTTGGATAGGTGTGGGAGTCCCAGGGGGCCTGTCAGGGGCGGAAGCGTGGGTAGGGGTCGGGGCCTGTCAGGGGACAGGGAGAAGGGGCAGTTGGATAGGGGCTGGGGTCCCGGGGGGCGGTTAGGGGTAGGGGTCCCAGGAAGGGGTGGTCAGGGGACAAGGAGCGGGGGTGGGGGGGTTGGATGGGTCAGGAGTTCTGAGGGGGACAGTCAGGGGTCAGAAAGTGGGAAAGGGTGGATAGGGGGTGGGGACCAGGCTGTTTGGGGAGACACAGCCTTCCCTACCCGGCCCTCCATATAGTTTTGCATATAGTTGGCCCTCAGGCCAAAAAGTTTGCCCACCCCTGATCTAAGCCAAATCTCTGCATTGTGGCAGCCACACTGGCTGTTCCAGTCAGCAACCTATTAAGCCTAGTCCAGCATCTGTGTCCCAAGTTGCAAACACGGACGTAAGTTAGGGCTTCTGAAATTCATCAGCATGTCTCCCTCTCTATCCCAGAGTTGCTGCCACAATGCGAGGACATAACTGTCAGCCATAATATGCTGTTATTCATCCAAGATTGGCAGCAGGGTACGTAGGTGCATGAATGGCTGCCGCAAAAGGATGTTGCAAAGTCAGTTGTCAAATGTCAGCAGGAAATGCAGGTGATTGTGTTTTCTTCTGGAGGCAAGCAGAACTTCTTATAGGAAGTGTGTGTTGCTTATTTACGTCTATTGGAACCGTTGTCAGCCTTGTGTGCAGCAGGTTGTTTTCATCATCATAGCCCTTCATGTAGTTTAAGGGTAATGGCATCTCATTAAAATTTTGAAAGAGCTATTTGAGCCAACAACCTACATCATAATTTGGGCTTAGGTAAGCAATAATGATACAAGTGGCTGTGTTCAGCTCTGAATCAATGAGATGTTTATGCCAGCTTCTGCCCCAAACTGCTCCACTCTATTCTGCTAGAACAAATACCAGTGCCAAGACTGAGGTTCATTTGCCTGTGCTCTTCAGGAGGTTCCTGCTTGTTTCTGGATCAAGGCAGCGTGGGAGCTGATCAAAGGGTCAGATATTGAAAAGTCACTCAGCCAGGACATAAATGCTCTGGCCACTCATCTTCGGCAATGGAGACTTACATGAAGCGAGTCTGAGATGTTGACCACAATCTTCTATCTGAACAACTGCCTGGCCAATCAACCCCTTACAGTCTGTATTGAGGATTGTCCATTCCCTTTCCAATCACTTGTCATATATTTAGGAGTCAAACTGGACCTCAGTCTAACATACTGGTCCAATCTAGAACACGCAAGTAATCCAAAGGAAGTCAGGTTTCTGATCCTACTCTCAACTTGTTGTTCTAAGCAGCTCATGAGGCCATCCTGGATGCAGATGATCCTCTCTTTGAAATAAGATGATAATTCTAAGAAGCCAGAAGGGGTTCTAGAATTAAGCAAAAGCAGTTGGAGTTTATGAAATGATTTATGGTCCAGAAGATGTTCTATGAGGCTTGACTTGGCTCCCTGTATAGCAGAAAGAAATTTAGACCTCTTTGCCTGCTTCATCACAAGTGGCATAGCATCAAGAAATAGGGCCTGCATCAGAGCCGCTTCCGGGCAACCTGACAAGTGCAGCTAGACTGTAGCAGGCTGCCTGATTCGCTACACCACCAATTGGAGACCAACTCGTAAGCCGAGAAGCAGCAGCAATTCAGCAGCTGCTCAAAGCATTCCTCCATGGCTGTGATAGTTCCTACACTTGCTTATTCCCAGCCTTGCTCCTGCCTTGCCTCATTCCAGGTAACCTGGCTCTGACCTTGGCTCTGATTCCTGAGTTCTGCCTCTGCCTCTGACACTTGGCCCTGGAATCCAGCCTCTGACTCTGGCTCTGACCGTGGACTCCTAGCCTGGCTACCAATTCCTGCTGCAACCTCTAGGCCTGACTCCTGCTCCAACCACTAGGCTTGACCACCCATGTCCCAGTCTCCAACAGTTTGAGTAGCTTCAAAACCACAAACAGTAAGGGAACTAGAACTGATGTGGCAAGCATGGATCCTACAAAGGCCAATATCTCTCTGACAGAGATAGTTGGAGCGCTATGGACCTTGCAGGCTCATGTTGCTGCCCTTCAGGCACAGAACGTGGTCCTGAAAGCTCAAGTTGCACCACCTTCAGCTCTATCCCCCACACCCCACGAGCCCAAGGTCCACCTGCCTAACAAGTTCAATGGAGATCACAACAAATGTTGTGGGTTCATAAATTAGTGTCAGCTCCTATTTCTGCCACCTCCACAGTCCTACCCCACTGACCAGACACAAGTGGGGTTAACTATCAGCCTGCTTACTGGGGAGGCCCTGGGTTGGGCATCTCTGCTCTTGGAAAAACCATGGCATGGGTGAAATCCCCACACAGCCTAGATCCCTCAGTTGACCTATACATCAAGATCTGCGACCACCTGAGTGAACACTGCCAAGAAAAAGGATGGTCCTCCCAGGTCCCAACAGCCCTGCTGGCTCTGCCCCTGCCCATCACCAGGCCCTTTTCCATTGACTGAACCCATGCAAGTCTACCTCATCTGGTCCCAATTCCTGGACGTGGAGAAGAGTCAACACTGGGGATCAGGCCTATTCCTATACTTCTGGGAACCCAGGGCACTTTGCATCAAGCTACCCCACCAAGGTCCAGCCCCAATGTGCGGTCCACGCTGGGTCAGTGCCCTTCATCTCTCCTCAGTAGGCCACACCAACACTTGTCTGCTGATAACCTGGTGATGGCCAATCAGCATCCAATGCATCCCCAACTACCTCACCAACTTCAGCAAACTGCAATTCCTGATACCATCCTAGAGGTGCTACTGGACTTGAGTGCCTCAGGCAATTTCATGGATCTGGAGCTTACCTCAGCACACAAGATCCCCACCCAGTGCCAGGAATCCCCCAAATTACTGGAGTCACTCTTTTTGTCAGAACCTGTCATCCACCAGACAGCTCCATTAAAGGTAAATACCCTTTGAGTCCACCAAGAAATCCTCCAGTTTGGGCTGATTCATGTACCACATTCATCCAGTACAGTTGTCCTTAGCATCCCCTGGCTCGTTATCCATGAGCTGCACATCCAGTGGTGGTCAGGCATGATAAGCTCTGACTCCTCAACAGTCCTGTTTATTGAGAGCCGACCTTGGTATAAAACAACCCCTTATGGTTTACTCTGTCCCACAAAGAATTTAGAGATTCAAAGAGAGGTTCCAAAGGTGACTCCAGCAACCCATATAACCTCCGCATCAGCTGCAGCGATTCCAGTTAAATATCAACACTATGCCAACATGTTCAACAAAAAGAAAGCTGACACTCTACCACTCCATCACAGCTATAACTCCCCTATTGACCTCCAGCCAGGAGCAGAGGTTCCTTTCAAGTACGTTTGCTCCCTGTCTGAATCCAAACTACAGGCACTCTGGAGTTATCTTCAGGAAAACTTGCAGAGTGAGTTCATTTGCCCTTTCACATCTCCAGCAGGGGCCCCAATCTTCTTTGTGGTGAAGAGAAACAGCTCTCTCTGGCCTTGTGTGGACTACCAAACTCTGAACAAGATTACAATCCAAAACCTGTACCCCTTACCACTTATTAAAGAGTTGTTCAAAAGACTCCATTTTGCCAGTGTCTTCACCAAGTTAAATCTCCACGGAGCTTGTAACGCAGTGAGGATCCGGGAAGGAGATGAATGGAAGACCAGGTAAGGCCATTTTGAGTATTTGGTCATGCCATTCAGGTTGTGTGATGCTCTGGTGACCTTACAGTGAGAAAGTGACTGCAGTACCCACTAAGGCTATGTCTACACTACAAAATTATGTCAACCTAACATACGTCAGCATACAGCCACCACAGTTATTAAACTGCTTGTGCACGTGCACATTTGGCTTCTTGTGTCAGCAATGCGCATCCTCACCAGGAGCGCTTGTAGTGCTTGTATTGTCTGCGTGGGGCACTGTGCCCATGTGGGGCCGTCCCTACCCATACGCAAACTACACAGCTGCATAGGGCACCAGGAAATTTGGGGCACCAAATTGCCCCAAATTTACTGTGCCCTATGCAGCTGCATGCTGCATCCAGCTCCAGTGGCCAGCCCGATCCCCTGGACAGCTGAGCTGGCCCCTCATGGGTTGCGCACAGCAGGGCCCAGGAAAGCTTTTTCTCTTGCCCCCACAACCCTGCAGCAGAATGTCTGTCAGGAGCTGGCCTGCCAGCATCTGAAGTGGCTGCTGTCCAGTTGCTGAGGAGGGTCTATGGAAGAGTTAAGTCTTGTGAGATCTCAGCATGGCTATCTGAGGTGTTAGCTGGGGATAATGCACTGAAGAACATCGGATTCCTCAGTTCTATCCCCTAGTACCCAACCTCTGTGAAGCCTTATCCTTCTGGTACAGAGAGAGAGAGGTTCCTAGAAAGTTGGGGAAGGGAGATGATGAAAATGGCAGTGGAATGGAATGAGGTGGAAGCAGTACTCAATCATCTGCCCACTGCATCCCCTCTTTGGATCTGCCAGATTTTTGTTCCCCCAGCTCATGACTTGGAGAGACACTTCTGTTCTCAGGAAATTGAGCCTCTTTCTCCAATATCTCCTGAAGACAGCCCTTTTCATTAGGGGAAAGGTCTCCACCTGTTCTCCCTTTCTTGGTTCTGGCCTTTCTTCTCCCCTGTTGCCTTTCTTCTCCCCATTATCAGGAAGTGAAGCAGTTGTGATCACTTATCCTCTGCTGGGGGCTTCCATTCCTTACCGCCCACTTTTGTCGATGTGGTCACTGCAGGGGGTATTTATGGGCCATTAAACTAGACATTAAATAAATCATTAAATAATTAAAAACAGGCTGCTAAATAATTATTGGATGGTAATTATTTCTTGTTACTCCTATCCTGGACTGAATTCAGATTGGTGACCAATAAGTGAAAGGCTTCAGACTCCCATCTTTAAATACTTTAGATCTACCTCCTTTGCATTTGAAGAAGTCAGAACAGAATGAAGAAGTTATTCAGATCAATGAATCTGCAGAGTTAGAACTCTGTCCTTCTGAATATGGTAATTTGTGTCAATTCGTACCATTTCAAAGTTTCATGGTATTAACTAATATAAGGAAACATTCATTATATTTTGTAAAAGATTTAAAGAAAAAGAGCACAATGCTGTTAAAGAAAAATCCAAACTCTGTTCAAACCACTGGGGATCTCTTTTATACCAGCTATGCTAACTGAATGTAGTTTTTTCAGCAGCATCTCTCGATTCTCTTTGGTGTTATTTCATTTAGATGCAATGAATCTCAATTTCTGTTTTACCTAAAATGTTTTTCATGAAGTTTGTTAGAGACAAATTTAAGTATTATTTTCCTGTTATATCTTTGAGAATAAGTATTTAATGCTGAATCTCCTTACTTCATCAAATATGTCATGTACATGTAGTTCACAGATCTATAACAAATTCATTTTTGGCACTTCTTAAATATCTACAAAATATGAGATTTCATTTTGATATAGTCATATCAAACACATAGTGAATTTGCATATACCACGGTGCAACCCAGTTTTAGTGTTGTATAATTAAACAGAAAACAGTATATCAAATATTTGTCTTAAAGAAAGGCATAGATTTGCACATATCTCATCAATGTGTCACTCTGTTACAACAGAAATATTTCCATAAAACTTAGTTTTATTCTGTGAAAATTACTATAGTCTGTCAACTTTCTTCTGAATATGATAGGCAATGACAAGGACTATTAACACGATCAAATTTGTTATCAAGTGAGACAGGGATCCTTCATTCAATATCTAAAATTGTAATTAATGATTTCTCGGTGACTATAGATCCGGTATGATTTGTATCAAAGGAACCATTAGAGAATTTTAATTCACAGTCAGAAGTCAAGAGTGCCATCATATCTATCTTCTGCCCTGACTACATTATATAGTATGGGGAGAAAAAAACTATCATGCCAAGAAACCTACAGGCTGAGGAGTTGCTCTATGTACAGGGACAAAGAGATTATGTTCCTCAAATGCAATTTGTTATGCTCTTGTTTAAATTCTGAAAACGGAAACATTTCCCCTTTTTCTTATCTTTCTCTAGAGAAACTAAAGAAATAAAATAATAATGATATGAAAACCACATGGACATGTAACAGGCTATCTTAGACTAAAGGGTTAATTAAATGTACCATCGTGCGGTGAAAGGCTATTAGTGCCAGTAAATAGATACAGTAATCTTTAGATGCAGAACCTATTTGATATTACTTTTTAAATGAAATATTTTTTTAAAATACAACCATTACATTCTGCATAATCAGAGGTTCAATGTAATAAGGGCAGTTAGCTAAATAATTTGTCATTGAATTCACTGATTATAATTGCTTCTTTAGAGTAACAGACTTATGTTTACCTCTTAAAAAATATAAAAGAAAATCACAGTGGAGGAGAAAGCTATTGTCTAGGCCTTTTCCATCTACCATGTAGTTTTTGCTTTTCTCTCCTCTTCTGCTGAACAAAAGGGAACAGAACTATCTGTCAATAATTCTGGATACAACTGGTTTAAAAGAATGGTTCCAAATTACAAAGAATGATAAGCAATAGGAAAATAAATATGTATTTCCTCCGCTGAATGCATACATAAATTTATTACTGTACAGTGGTGACTGGCACCCACATGGCTGGTGGAGCTGCAGATAGTAATTTGTATTCTCTTCTTCCACAGACTGATCATGTTTTTAAAGTAAAAAAACTGGGACATTACACATAGTCAGGGATGTTACAGGAATGTGTTCTACTGGGGGATAAGGAAGGTTGATGGGCAGGTCAGAAGAAAAAGCAGCACATTCTGCCTTCTCTTATTACCTTCCCCTTTCAAAATGAAAAACTTACGGTGCTACACTGTACACTGCTTACTGTGAAGGGCAGGATGGGAGAAAACAATATTTATCCCTCTGTGACCCTGTCACTGTTTTCTCCTAGTCCTAACTTCTCCCACTCCAAACTAGCTCTTATCCTACCATCTCCCTCTCAACAAACCTCACCAGTCCACACACATCATCACTCATTTGTTGGCTTAATTTCTCCTGCACCAATTCTGCTAACCCATCAAGGGACTTTGGGGCAGATTGTTAAATGTATTTACACAGCTAAAGATACAGATAGGTACCTAGTGGGATTTTCAAAAGTGCCTGGATACCGAACTCCTATCAATGGGAAATTACTGAAATCAATGGAACTAGGCACCCAGATGCTTTTGAAAATGCCACAAGGTATCCATCTGCATCTTTAGGCACCAAAATACCTTTAATAAAAAAATAAATGTTTACAGTATTTTGGGGCATTGACCAGCTGAAAGCTGCTTCTCTGAATACCAGTGAACAGAAACTCCTAGATATCTTGAGATACACACTCACACACTCTAGGAAGCGACTCCCATTTCCGAGGACAACATACCTCTTAATAGCAATTTCAGAATGTCATTTAAAAAGGCCCAGCCTCTTCTCATGGATTTAATTTGTAACTCTGTCCACTCTACTTGCCATATGGAAAAGGGATTAATTACACTTATTTTAGGAAGGGGGTAAAGAATAAACCTGTGGAGGATGAACCAGGTGTCCCTATTGCTGTTAGTGGAATTTTTAAAGTGTTAGCTTAAAAACACCGTTCAATCTGAAAATTTATATTCCAGAAGCTTTCAAAACCTGTCCCAGCTAATGGCAACACTGCATAAAAATCAATGGGAGTTAGGCCTGAATAAGGATTATAGGATTTAGGCCCATGCAATGAAGTTAATGATAGTTGTTTTGACTTATACTCCTTGTGACAAAAAGGAAAAATACGTATTTACCAGATGTAACAGTACAGCATAGTTCTGTCTTTCTGAAACCCTATTATCTGAACCTCCACATTATCCAAATCCCTTCCTTGCCCCCCATGTATCTTATGCTGGGGGAACAGGGGAGGGAGCAGTGCTTAATTTGTGCCATGGCTAAGCCCTGGCACCTCTGGGCTTGCCATGTCCGTTATGAAAGTAAAAAATTGCTTGAGCCCTGGCACCTCTTTCATTACAAATTAAGCACTGGGAGGGAGGTTCAGGTAGTAGAGCAGAAACCCTCCCTGGAGAAGACTGCAAAGAGGAGGACTCAACATCGAGCCATGGAGGAGGCCCCTCTCAGCAGACTGGCTGAATGGCTCCTGCCCTCTTGGCTATCCAAACTCCTGATTATCCAAATAACATCTGTGCTTCCCCTGCTATTCAGATAATTGGGGGTATACTGTATACTAAAATCACATGAGTGAGATTTTATTATTAATTATTATTATTATGGTATTATGAACAGTATACCATCTCAGATTCACAGATAATATTGTGTTGATCACCAAAAATACTATCAAACTACAGAAAATGCTGCGAGATCTCAACACAAAAAGCAGCCACGTTGGACTGAAAATTAACCAATCCAAAATGAAATTTATGCGGTCTGATACCTTGTCAAAAGTCCAAATAACAATCAAGGGAGAACAAACAGACAGAAGAAGTTGAGCAATATGTCTGTTTGGGACAAGAAATTAACATGTGCCACTATCAGAAAGGTGAACTCTTGCAAAGAAAGAAAGCAGGCTGGTGTGCATTCAATTCTATCAGGGATATCCTCCAAGTAAAAATCAACAAAGCAACATGCACCAGCCTCTTCATCTCAACAGTACTGCCTGCAATGTTGTGTGGCAGCGAAACACGGGTGCTGACGAAGACAGAG
Source organism: Natator depressus (assembly GCF_965152275.1). NCBI lineage: Eukaryota > Metazoa > Chordata > Testudines > Cheloniidae > Natator > Natator depressus. The sequence goes on from NC_134235.1 coordinate 58,847,965, forward strand.
GAGCAGCAACTGTCTGTCACAGAGAGGGCAATGGCAAGAAGAATTCTGGGAATTTCAATCCACAACTGAGTCCCCAAAGAAGTGATCAGACAACAGAGTGAAGTGCAGGACATTGTTGTTGAGAGCAGGCATAGTAAAATGAGATGGGCGGGCATATAATGAGACTCACTGACAATCAATGGACTGCAGCTGTTGCTGAGTGGTACCCCTGGGAACTGAAACAACCGCTTGGCCAACCTCCAAAGAGATGGAAAGATTTTATTGTGAAAAAACAGGGCCGCAGATGGAGAAGGAAGGCCAGGATACAAGAAGAATGGAAGACGTGTTGTGATTGGCGCAATCTATACAAGGGCTAAAGGACCGATCGATCAAGGTGATCAAGGTGATGAACAGTAAAAAAATCCAAAATTATAAGCAAAACAAAATATGTCTTGACTGTGTCCCTTTAAGTCTCAGTTATCCAAGATTAGTAATAGATTAATTAAGCCAACCCAAAAGTTCCCATAATGACATTGTGTTCAGGATTCAAACATCTTAATAACATTATTACAGTATTTATTACTTGCATTACTGCAGCACCCAGGAATCCTAAACATAGCACGAGAGACAGCATAAAGGTGCTTGTTTGACAATTTAACAAGTGGGTGATGGAGGCTGACATCCTGGGTTGATCAATATCAAATGAAAGGTGATGACAGTTAGAGGGTGTCTTGACTCTGAAGGGCCTTGAAAGTGAAGACAAGCATCTTATGTGTGATGCAATAGAGAAGAGGGTGTCACTGGAGGGATGTAGAGAGAGTGTGACACGGTCAAAGCGATGGGCTAGGAAAATTATCTTTACAGCATCAGTCTGAATGGATATGAGCAGAGCAAGACTGCATTTATCCAGACCAGAGAGAAAGATGTTGCAGTAATCGAGATGTGAGATAACAGCCTGAACAAGAATTTTAGCTGTGTAGGTGGCTGAATAAAATGGTTACCTACCTCTCGTAACTGTTGTTCTTTGAGATGTGTTGCTCATGTCCATTCCAATAGGTGTGTGTGTGTGTGTGTGTGCACCGCGTGCATGATCGTCAGAAGGTTTTCCCCTAGCGATACCCACCGGGTTAGCTGTGGAGTCCCATGGAGTGGCACCCTCATGGTGGTGTATATAGGCCACTGCCGATCTGCTGCCTGCTCAGTTCCTTCTTGCCGGAAGACTCCGACAGAGGTGAGGCAGGTGGGATTTGAAATGGACATGAGCAACACATCTAGAAGAACAACAGTTATGAGAGGTAGGTAACCATTTTTTCTTTTTCTAGTGCTTGCTCGTGTCCATTCCAATAGGTGACTCCCAAGCAGTTTCTCTGGAGGAGGGGTCGGAGTTCACCTGGTTGCTGATTGTAGGACTGCCCTACCGAATGCTGTGTCATCCCTCGCTTGTTGGGTGATGGCGTAGTGTGACGTGAAGGTATGGATGGAAGACCACGTTGGCACCTTGCATATGTCTTGAACAGGGTCTTGCATAAGGAAAGTTGCAGATGAAGCCTGAGCTCTTGTGGAGTGCGCTGTCAATGGCAGGGACGGAACTTTGGCCAGGTCATAGCACATTCTAATGCAGGACGTGATCCACAACGAAATGCGCTGGGATGAGATAGGAAGCCCTCTCATCTTTTCGGCGATTGCAATGAAGAGCTGTGGTGATTTACTAAATGGCTTTGTGCTCTCAATGTAGAAGGCTAGGGCACGCTTGACGTCCAGGAAATGGAGCATCTGCTCTCTGCCAGTGGCATGAGGCTTAGGGAAGAAGACTAGTAAAAATATGTCCTGATTCACATAAAACTGGGAGACCCCTTGGGTAGAAACGCAGGGTGAGGATGCAGCTGAACCTGTAAAAGATGGTATGGGGGGCTCAGAGGTGAGCGCTTTGAGCTCAGAGACCCTTCAGGCTAATGTTATAGCCACCAGAAAGGCAACCTTCCAAGAGAGGTAGGAGAGAGGGCAAGTGGCCATGGGCTCAAATGGAGGCTCAAGACTAAGTTGATGTCCCACTGGGGAATGGGTTGCCGCATGGGGGGCTAAGTGTTTCCAAGCCTCAAGGCCCACCATGGGGTTTTTGAAGACTGATCTACCCGCTGCCCCTGCGCGGAAGGCAGAGATGGCGGCCAGGTGCAGAGATGGCGGCCAGGTGCATATTTGGCTCGGGTGGAAGGTTTCCTACTTCCCAGGCGAACTTCTTTCACTGAGTCCAAACACTGGGGCTCCAACGGATTCAACCATGGAGTTTCCACGCCGTGAGGTGGAGGGACTCCACATTGGGGTGCTGGAGCGATGCAGTCTGGGTATAAGGGAAGGGTTACTGGTCTGTCGACTGATAGACTTAACAGCGTGGTGAACCAGTGCTGTTGGGGCAATGCAGGTGCTATGAGGATAATAAAGCCCTGTCCTGGCAGACCTTGAAGAGGACTCTGTGTATGAGAGGGAAGGGTGGGAACGCATAGAGCATATGACTCGTTCATGTGACGTGAAAAGTGTCTGCGATGGAGCCCGGGCTATGGTTCAGAAAGGAGCAGAACCACTGGCACTTCCTGTTGCTCTGTGTCATGAACAGATCTATGTGGGGAAAGCCCCACTTCTGAACTGAAAGGGTGATATCCAGCCTGAGTGACCATTCGTGACTGAGGAACAAGTGGCTGAGTCGTCGACTAGCTCGTTCCGCACCCCCAGGAGGTACGACGCTTGTATGTGTATCGAGTTGGTGATGCAAAATTCCCAGAGCTCTAGGGCTTCCTAGCACGGGAGAAGAGTGAGCATCACCCTGTTTGTTTATATAAAACATCACCGGGGTGTTGTCTGTGAGCACTGACATGCATCTGTCTGGAAGATGGCTTTGGAACGCTTGGCATGCCAGACGGACCGCCCTCAACTCCCGCACGTTGATGTGCAGTGATAGTTCTGCCTGCGATCATAGGCCTTGAGTTCTGATACTGCTTAGGTGTGCTCCCCACCCCAGTGGCGAGGCATCCATGACTAGCGACATGGTAGGTTACGGTTTGGCAAAGGGAACTCCCGCACACAGCACTTGTGTCAGTAGCCACCAGAGTAGAGACTTGAGAATGGAAGGGGGAAGGGTAACTATCCTGTCCAGTGGGTCTCGGCTGGGTCTGTACACTTGAGCCAGCTATGCCTGGAGGGGTCTGAGTGGACCACGTATATGTACATTGCCCTATGAAGCTGCGGGGGCATACAGTTTCTGGCCGTTGTTTTGGGGAACTGGCAGAGGTTCTCGATAATGTCCCTGCAGGGCCAGGGACTGTGCCGTCTTGGCAATAAGGTCCCTCACAGCCTCAAAGGTACCCAGCATGGAGATCAATCTTGTCCTTCAACTCCGCCTGATATGGGGAGTCCACAGGCACCAGACTCGATGGAGCCCCTGGCAGGGCTGGAGTTGACAGTGCCAGGATCTGAGGGCCAGGCTGTGGGTACCCTGATGTAGGAGACAACCCGCTGGGATCCCTGTGCTGTTTTCTGATGGGGGAACCGACCCCTGACCGCCTTCTTCTTCTTATGTGGTACCGGGGACCGAGAGCGGTGCCGCATGCTCAAATCTGCTTTGTGAGCCGGGGAGCAGTGTCTATGCTCCCTGGAGGAGTCTTTTTTTGGTGCTGAGGTGTCCTGCACCAAAGCTGGTGCGCTGCGCACCGATGTCACTGGTGCCGCTTCCGGTGACGGCTGCGGGTGAAGAGCCACCTCCATTAAAAGGAGCTTGAGGCAATAGTCCCACTCCCTCTTTGTCCTGGGTCTAAAGCTCCTGCAAATCGAGCACTTATCTGTTTGATGGCCCTCACCCAGGCACTTAAGACTTCCCTCAGTGTTCGCAGGATTTAAACCCCCTGAGACCGAGGCATATCCCCATCAGGGGAGCTAGGTAGTGGGGGAACCCTCCGAAAGAGGCTAACTATAACTACTACTAAACTACAACTTTCAAGAACTATTTACAACTAACTAGAAGGTAACCACTAAGTAGGCACTTGCAAAGCAAGAGACTGAAGGAAGCTCCAACGACCATCACTGGCGGCAAGAAGGAACTGAGCAGGTGGTGGGTCGGCAGTGTCCTATATACACCGCCATGAAGGCGCCACTCCGGGGGCTCCACAGCCGACCCAACAGGTACCGCTAGGGGAAAACCTTCCGACAATCATGCACGCAGCGCGCACACACACCTATTGGAATGGACATGATCAAGCACTCGAAGAAGAACATAAAGGTACTATGCAGAAAGAATCAGCAAGCTTTAAATATAGTCTGGAGATGAGGACTTAGAGAGAGGTCAAAGCAAAGATCACACTCTGGTTATGGGACCGAGTGACTGGCAGGATGGTTATGTTATCCACAGTGATGGAAAAAGGAGGTAGCAGGAATAGCTTGGGGAGGATGATCAGGAGCTCTGTTTTAGCCACAGTGAGCAAGAGCTGACTGCTAGACATCCATGAGGAAATGTCAGAGACACAGACTGAGTTTTTGATTTGGCCAGAAGGAGACAGGTCTAGAATAGAATCAGATCAGTGAGTCGTCACCACAAAGATAGTAGTTGAATTTGTTTGTGTGGATGAGATTACTCAGATACAAGGCATGGAGGGGGGAAGAGAAGAGAAGCAAAAAGTGAGAGCCCTGTGGAACTGTGACCCAGGAACTTCGTTGTGCCAACTGGCAGAGAGCACAGAGAGGCACCGAATTTTACAGGGATCCCTTGGGTCAAGTATATGCACAATAATTCACCAAAGGGTGTCATGAAAGTTCTCTATTCAGAGCCAGTAGCTCACTGGTCATAATAATCATTGTGAAATGTATGTACAGATAACACTTAAGAAGTTATGCATCTATACTGGAAATTATGTTCTTAAAGCCTGGATGTTAAAGGCAGGTCCCCTGAGGTGACATGTCTCAGACAGATCCTGTTCAGGCAGGGTATAGTAGATGCTTAGTTCATCTCTGTTCATTGTGCATTGTGTCTCTCACAATGTAAGTCGATTTGCATACTGAGCCACTAGCTAATCAAGGCTGTGAAATTAACAAGAGACTGCGAAATCTACAGGAAGGAACTCACAGCAGGAGAGTGTTTGGTTTATTAATAAAGATCAGAGCACTGTTTTGATAGATCAGGAGTTGCAAAGAGACACAGTATCCTCTACACAGGGGACAAGCTGGCAGCATATTTTGTCTAATAAAAAAAAGGATGATAGCTGGACTTGGATCAAAAATGCTAGAAGGACTCTGGGAAGAGCTTTGCTCTATATAACGTGAAAGTATCTAGTTAAATAAGTTTAGGTTCTAGAATGCATGTTCTGATTTTATATGTAACCATTTGTTTCCAATATTTCTACTTGATGTTATTTGAATCTCTCCTCTTTGTTAAATAAACTTTTCCTTATTTTCACTATAAACTATAAACATATCTAAGTGCTCTGTGTTACAAGGCGTGGTGACCTGGGTGAAGCCAGTAAGCTGAGTGTACTGCTTCTTTGGGAGCAGCATATCTGTGAGTACTGTGAGTATCCAGTACAACAAGGGCTAGACATTTCAGGGAGATGCTTGGACGGCTTGGGAATTGGAGCATGCCTATTGCTAACCTGCAGAGGGACAGCACAGCCTACATAGGCTGAAAGGGGAGTGCTTGTGTTGTCTGTATACATTTTTTGATGAATCTAGATAAATTTCAAAGCAAAATGTTGTTTTGAAACAAAAAGTTGAAGCATTTCATTAAAAAATATCAAAATGGACCATTTAGACTTTTTCAACAACATTCTTTTCATTTTTTTTTAATTAGACCAAAACTATTTGCTGAATTTGACCTGAATTTGCAAATGATGTCATTTGACCAAAAACTGTATTTTTGGTCAATACTTATTTGCTGAAAAAAATGCTCAGCTCTACTAAAGGGTATTTTTTAAGATGGGAGAGACTAGCATATGCTTGTATTGTGAGGGGAAACAGTCAGAAGAAAGCGAGAGGTTCAGGAGAAGACTGGGTATGGGGGACATCAGGAGATGGGATGAGGTCACTTATATATCAGCTACTGTATCACTAAGGCATACGAGTGTAGGCCTTGCAGGAGCCCTAGGCATAACTAAAAATGTGAACCAAAGCCTGTGAACCAGAGTAGGTCTGGCCTTGGTAGAATAGTAACACAGCAGGAATTGGCTAATGAAGGAAGCACTTCCCTGACTGGAGAGGATGGAACAAGAATACCCGAAGTTCTCAAACAACAATGTAAATAAATTTCCAAGCAATTGTACAGGAATACACTGACCCCTTGTAAGATAAGGATGGGATGACAGGATAATGGATGAGGATGTTTTGTTCGAACTAGCAAGCACAAGGTATAAGGGTGGTAACTAACAACATCTGGAGTGTAATAGGTAACTGTCTTGTATCAGAAGAAGTCATACGAGGGGCAACTTTGTACCGGCCAAGGGACAGAACCCTAGTGGGCCTTTACCTTGTCACAGGCATACCTGCATTAGTGTCCCTGTGACCCGTTGGACAGGGCACTAGTACCGTGGGGGAGGGATTGCTCAGTAGTTTGAGCATTGGCCTGCTAAATCCAGGGTTGTGAGTTCAATCCTTGAGGGGGCCATTTAGGGATCTGGGGCAAAAATTGGGGATTGGTCCTGCTTTGAGCAGGGGTTTGGACTAGATGACCTCCTGAGGTCTCTTCCAGCCCTGATATTCTAAAAACAATAAACCTGGCCAAGTGCCTTTGCCAGCGAACCGAGCCTGTGGTCTTCCTTATGAATAACATTGAGTTCTGCTGAATGAACATGGAGCGCTGTTTGCTAGTGCAGCTGACATCAAAACTCCAAGAACAGCAGCACTGAGCAGCAGCATTCTACAGTGCTAGCAACAATGAGCTCTTTATATTCTTCCTCTAACTTAGCAGATAACTGCTGAGTTATCAAACATACAGTAATAAAGATGTTTAAAATCTTTGCTGACTTAATTGCTTTCTCCTGGTTGTGCAACATCTTCTCATTAAGAAACCTTTAGCTCAGAATAAATTTACAGTGCTGGCAACTGTCACCACCTTCCCAATTTGCAAATAGATATTTTTTTTCCTGCAAGTGTCAGGGAAACAGAAATGGTGACACTTGGTTAACTATAAAAATAAATGCAATCTGGCTGGCAGCGTGAAAAAGAAATACACACCCATTAAGAATGAGTATGGTGCAGATGTTGAAATTTGTTTTTTTTAAAAAATCATAGTTTTATTTATTTATTTACTTCTGAAGTAACAGTTTTACACAGGTAAAGGTTTTCCTACGTGTTGATGCATCCTTTCTGGAATTCTGTAGCAACTCTAATACTTCACTGCACTGAAATTATAAGTTCCTTGTAGTAGTAATTTGATTAAAACTGCTAGGGTTGAGTTAAATAAGAAAGATGGAGGGAGGTTCTATCCTTCTTCCATACACATCTTGTACTATAGCTTCCTCATGAAAATCCTATGATTTATGTTTCAGTCTTGATATATAGTACTTGCAAAAGCCTAAAAACCAGAACTGTAAAAGATTAAAGTTTTATGACTGCCCAACTCAGAGTCAAAGAGAGCAGTTTTGTATCTAGGCCAACATATCTGCTATATCACTGGTGATATTATGAGGAAGCTGGTCAGAGTTCCATCATTAAGGTTGCGCTTTGCAATTAAAGCAGGGACTAAACCTCTCTGTTATGTATGATGAATAAAGCATATTCTCCAATTTCTTTTATCTTTTTTACAGTGTAAATATTTGTAATCAAAAATACTAATATAAAGTGAGCACTGTACTCTTTGCATTCTGTGTTGTAATTGAAATCAATACATTTGAAAATGTAGAACATCAAAAAATATTTCTAATAAATTTAAATTGATGTTCTATTAACAGTGTGATTAAAACTGAGATTAATTGTGAATATTTTCTTCTAACCATTTGACAGCCCTAGTAGATTCTACTACCTGCAGAGTTAAAAGTTATAGTGCCAGTACTTCCAGGGAGCATGCATACATTTCCATGAGATATTTAATTTCAATTTTATGGTTTTCTTTGAGAACTACTATCCAAATGTCACTGAGTTTTGCTGCTGTAGTTACTTTCTTAGAGTCTCTTCAGCCAAACACCTATTCTAACAACTGGCAGAACAAGAATATTAGCATCTGCTTTCCTGGATTTCTTGTACTCTATTTTCACATTATATTACATATGAAGTTAATTCCTTGTCCCTCATTTATGGGACGTGGTATGATCACCATTAAAATGTCAGCACTTATAAACACTTACCATGTTAGTATTGGAGATAACAGGTTTTTTTTCCTATAGTTGGAATATGAAAGACCCACTTGACCCCCTGTGAAATTTTTGAAAAAATATTGTGCTAGAGGTTGGCCACTGGTCAGGTTTGTGGGTAACGATGGCCTTAAGAGTATTGTATCCCATTAAAGCTGCAGCAGTTACTAAGATAGGAAGAATGTAATAATGCACAGCAGCAGAGTCACCTTGTTCTGTGCTCTTTCCAGCTCACACAAGCTAAGTAGAATCAGGCAGCATCAGCACTTTTAGGCCCATTAAGTTAGTGAGATTGTTGCCATTGATTTCAGTAAGCTTTAGGTCAAGCCCTTAGATGGTAAACCTCCTCAACTAGCTGTCTTGTGCCACTAGGGTAAGAGCCAAATCGTCTGGAAGTCAGACTGATGTATGGAAGCAGTAGAACTTCAGTGAAAGGTTGGCCTCAGCTAGCCCATGTGTTGCCATGGTCAGAGAAAGCTGCAGAACCCATGTTTCACACAAGTACTTCCACAATAAAGGAACCAGTAGAAGAAACGGAGAACATGCGCCTGGATGACAGTAAATGAAACAAGGGAAGAGTGAAGACAATCGGGTGCCTAATTATTATAACAACAGTTGGGTTAAAAGTTCAGAGACACAGATATAGTAAACAGAAAGGAAATGCACAATTTTTATTGAATATCTTTTACGAACTCCTAAAGGAATTTCTGAAAGCCCATCAATGAGGTAAAACAGAAGAACACTATGTACACCTAGACATATTTTCAGAAGAAAAGCACAGAGAACCCCGCTTGAAAAAGGTGAGTGGAAGGAACTGTACATTTAATACTGGGATCTTCGCTCTTTTTTTAATACTGCTCACTGTTCCCTGTCCAAGTACTGTCACTTTAAGAAAAGTCTGGACTCAGAATGAATGACTCTCTTTCCTCCTCCTTCCCCTTTCTCCTTCATCTTTACCTCATCATACTTTCCCCCACTTCTCATTTCTTCTTTTAAAAGCCGCCCACCTTCTCAGAGCTAATGGGAACCAGATACCATTACAGATTTCATCAGCCTCATGAAGCCAGAAAAACAAAAAGCCACAATTTTACTGCATTCTTGATTTTCCAGTGAGCCTTTTTGCAATTCATCTACAAATATAGCCTACTCAGAGAAATGTCTTCCACAAATGCAGTGAAAACACCTAATATCTATTGTCCTGGGCTTGTTCCATTACTTTACACAAAATAAAGGCAGAATTTTTTCTGTATGAAAAATTCCACTGGATGTTATTTCCTCATGGAATCATTACAAGAATGCATCATCTTGTGATCTTTTTATGTACAGTGTACACTACACGTGCATATCTCTTAGTTGCAGTTGAAGCATATACCCATGTTTATTTTTCTTTTTTTGTTGACACAATGAGCTTCCAGGAAAACAGCATGGGCTGTTAAATCCTGTTCTGTAGAAATTAAGTAATTAAACCTACAAAATTAGATTATAATATTTAACAATTCTGATATCAATACATCAATTCATTAAAACAACATACAGCTGTAACTCATGATATAGCAATATAGCATTTATCAGTGTCCTTTAGGGAATTTAAGTATACCAGTTTATGGTGTTCATCTCAAGGTAGATATTAATTTAACTGGTATGCACAAAAACTCTAGATTGTCTTAGGTGAGGCATTTCAATCTTACTTTAAATTGAAATTGATAGATTTCTCGAATTGCTTGAGTATATGCACTGAAGTTGTATTATAGTTTTCTAGGTTTACTAGAAAATAAACTAGAGATTAACCTGAATCTAAACCCATTATGCAAAAACTCCCACTAAGTGTTGGATGTTCACATCCACCTTTAAAAGTTGTGGGACAATCTGTAAATTAACACCCCCCCTCTCCATGCACCTTCCCCCATCAAATGTAAACCTAATCTCTTTATAAAAATAAATATTTCCACAGAATTAAAATAGAATGTTTTAGTTCTGTTACAAAACATTTTAAGGGAATCATTTCTTGTCTTTAACATTTTGCTAGGTCATTTTCCCTACGTTATAAAGAATTGTGAGCATTGATTGTGGTTCTCAAACTTTTACTTATGTGGATGCTTATAAGAGAGCTTGGCTCAGAAATCACTTTCCATTACTTTTGTGATCACCCAGACTGTTCCCTTCTCGTATGCAATCAAACAACAACCCTGCAGCAACTATGCTAATAGTGTACGGGGAAAAATATTAGGAAACAATTTCATTATTTTTACTTGTCTTTCAATGCAATTTAGCAATGGAATGAGGAGAGACAGAACCATGAGACCAGCCTGTGCCCTGTGAACTATCAGTGCTCCATGGACCAAAATCTGAGAATGTCTGATTTAGGTTAATTTAAAATGTAAAGTCTACATAGCCACCACAGGGAAGGCTGGCTCACCACTTACCTGAGTTTCTGGTTATACTGTTTGACCTTTTCCAGTGAGGCTGCATTAATCTGGGCTTGAAATTCTTCTACTGACACATTGTCTCTGTAATAATATCCTTCCATGCTCTCCAGTGCTGTGATGAGAGGAAAAAAATCAGTATTAAATATTTACTATACTCTTTCTCTGCAGTTAGAACCTGTCTGCAGTCTAGTGCCATACTTAATCTTGAAGCTGTGACCCTCAACATTGATTGCAAAGCTGTTTCTGTGTGTCATCAAATTTCCACAGATCTTTCTCTAAGATTTCGTTTAAAAATAAAAATACTTCTTGCCCTTAAGAAAAACTGTACAAGACAGGGCTAATATCAGTTCTGTGATTCTAATTAGAGTGATTCTGCCCTCTGAATGTAAATACACAGGCACTATTTAGAACAGTTTTTAGTTCTGAGGTGACCTTGGAAACCTCTGGTTAAAATGAGATACTGTAGCAGTGGTTAGGCTATAGAAAAGGAAGGGACACACAATGACTCTCTTTTACTAGGCCTGATCTTGGGATATGTGCAGCCCCTAAAACTCCAATTGTTTTATTTGAAAGTTTCAGGTGTTCAGTATTTCTCAGGACCAGACTCCACTGAAAAACTTTTCCATACAGTTTGGAAAATGCCTTGTGGACTGAAAAAAATCTCTCCTTTGGGATCAGAAATGTTTTCAGTATCATGTAAACTTTACTCTGACTCCCTGTTAGTTAATATATATACATCTAAAATTAAATTAAATGGAGGAGGGTAGAAGTGAAAAATGACAGAGTGATGGGTACTGAGGTAAATTGTTTAACCCTTCTACTTTTGGCACACTTTTCCCAGCTCTAGTTAAAAAAAACAACACTCAATTTAATTTAGATAGCTATGAAAAATGATTTAACAGCCTGAGTCATACCTACTTTAAAAGACGTAAGAGTGTGGAGCTGAGAAATCAAGATCTTCACATTCACATCTTATTAGATTAATCTCATAATATAGAAATGGGACTTCAGTAAAATACACATAGGGTAGAAGCACTGAAGATTTTGCAATGAGGAACCCTGCCACTTTAATAATAATCTGTACAAATTTTTAAGAGTTAGTTACCCAAGAGAATGATCAGAAAATGCATCTAATAAGCAGAATTCTTACGGGCACAGCTTGCAGGTTCAGAGCCCCAGTTGCACACCAAACACTAATTCTGCTGACAATTCTTAATGTGACCAGTCAGTAAATAATTCATTCATTGTTCAAGAACATGCAAATCACAGTTCCTCTGAGTACTTATAGAGTTCATAATTTTGCTTCTGTACAAAAGATGGCAAAGACTGATGATCAAATTGCCTCCTAAGATGTCCGTCTTGAGCTCAACCAGACAGGGCCCAGGTGGAGGGGCCCACTGTCCGCAATGGTATCTGCATGGTTGTAGGTGTCCAAGTTAGTAGGTTCTGTTGCAGAATTGGGACCTTACTGTGTAGAACAGTTTTGCTCTCCCCTTAAGGAGGGAGCAGGGCATTGTAATGCAGAGAAGCGAGGGGTTTCTGTTTTGGATATTTAAAACCAGAATAGAAAAGTCTAGACTGAGGTTAAATGTGAACTGCCAAAAAATGTTAAAAATAAATACAAATGTTAGTTTTGAAGGTTAATTAGCTCAACTGCAAATGTAAATCTGAAATAAAGAGTTTGATTTTTTTAAAACTTATTTATTCAGTAGATATAAACTCACGCACTGGGAATTCAGAAGACTTTATGACAATAGAAACATCCCCATATATGTTCTCCCTCTCTCTTTTGTACACACATATCATATTCACACACACACACACGCGCTCTGATCCTGCAAGGAGATATAATTTCTGCCCTTTTGAGATCTGTATAGTCAGTCACATGGTTCTAGAAGGTCTGGTTTACAGGTAGAAGGATACATAAGACATGGTAAAGATTTTTAAAGCTCTCTACAAATTTTCTAAGGCCCCAATCCTACAACTGTTTATATACACGATTAACTTTATACATTTGAACTCAATTAGACTACTCACTAGCATAAGGTTAAGTACCTGTGTATTTGCAGGAATGGGGACTAAAATTGTTTTTTTTTTCTTCTGTAAAATACTGTCTGTAGCCCATAAAAAACACATGATGGTGTAATATGAAGATTTAAGTGTCACTCATTTGAAGTGACCTTCACTGACTCATGTATTCATCCTGCAAGTAACAAAAACCCTTTCCAAAGTCATGCTGCTAAAAATCTTTTATACCACAACACCATGTAGACTCTGTATTTAGGCTGGAAAATAGCTTGGCTCTACTGAGTCTCAGAAAGCAAGAATTTCTGCCCCCCACCCCCCCAAAATGAACAGCTGCATCTACAAAATGCTCAGTTCTTGAAGAGATGGCATTTTCTCTCTTGATCACGAACAGATTTCAGTTAGATTTGGAGAACAGTTTCTTGTTAGCCAGTGTAAATGAAGATCAAAGCTTTGATAGTGTGTCATTATAAAACTGATGTGAAAATGAGTCACAGCCAGTGGTGAGCTAGAACTGGTTGTCCCGCCTCCGCCTCCTCCCCTGAACGTGCTGTCCCACTCTGCTTCTCTGCCCCCCCCCCCCCCCGGCTTCCCGTGAATCAGCTGTTCGTGCGGGAAGCCTGGGAGGGCTGAGAAGCAGGCGGCGGCTTTGCACTCAGGCCCAGGGAGGGACAACCGGTTCTAAAAGGGCTTCTAAATTTAACAACCAGCCAAAAGTGGGGCCTTAGGCGCCGACTCTGTGGGTGCTCCGGGGCTGGAGCACCCACGGGGAAAATTTGATGGGTGCAGAGCACCCAATGGCAGCTCCCCACCCCACGCCTGGCCCCAGCTCGCCTCCGCCTCCTCCCCTGGGAGGGCTGAGAAGCAGGCGGTGGCTTTGCGCTCAGGCCCAGGGAGGCAGAGGCAGAGCAGAGGTGAGCTGGGGTGGGGGGGCGCGAGGAGGGCCACCCGTGCCGCAGCAAGTAACCGGGGGGGGGGTAGGTGTGCACGGGAACCACTCCCCGCCCCAGCTCACCTCCGCGCTCAGGCCCAGGGAGACGGAGGTGAGCTGGGGCGGGGAGCGGTTCCCCTGCGCACACCCCCCCGGTTACCTGCTGCGGTGCGGGCGGCCCTCCTCGTGCCCCCCCACCCCAGCTCACCTCCGCTCTGCCTCTGCCTCCCTGGGCCTGAGCGCAAAGCCACCGCCTGCTTCTCAGCCCTCCCAGGCTTCCCGCATGAACAGCTGATTCACGGGAAGCCGGGGGGTGGAGGGAGGCGGAGAAGCAGAACAGGGTGGCGCGTTCAGGGGAGGAGGCAGAGCGGAGCGGAGGTCAGCTGGGGCTGGGCACGGGGTGAGAGGAGCGGCCGCTCCCCCTGCTCCCCCCTAGCTATGCTCCCCCGCCTCTAGGAGCCAGAAGGAACTGCCGGATGCTTCCTGGGAGCTGCGCCAGGTAAGCACCTCCGGGACTCCCCACCTCGCCCCCCAGCAAGTGCCTCTGACTCTTAGCAGTGGGGTGGGCACCCACTACGGTGGCCCACGAGACCCTCCTGCCCAGTTCTGGGGGCAGTCAGGGGACGGGGGGGGTGGATGGGGCAGGAGTCCCCAGGGGGCGGGGGTGGGCCACGACCCCTCGTGGGGTGAGGAGGGAACCGGTTGTTAAGATTTTGGCAGCTCATCACTGGTCACAGCTTACTGTGCGTGTAAGAAAAACGAAAGTGAAGTGACTAGTTCAATGTATCAGACTGTAAGACTTTTGTCATCACTAGAAGGATAGCATGTCTACCTTCTGCTGCTGGGTAAAGTAATGATCGGAAGGAGGAAATGGGTGTTATGCAGGGCATCTGGTTCTCCCCCTTCTTCAGAGTATTTTTCAGAAAGGTATAGAGTTTAACATGGATCCCAGATCCCATACAGATGTGGATGAAAATGGCTGATTTCACAAAGCCAACCTCACCGGTGAAGTAAAATGGATTTTCTCAGTGACATTTTGATAGGATAGTGAATAAAGAAATCTCAGGAGTTTAAATACTGCAAATTATTAAATAGCTGGGCATTCTGGGAATCCTGGTCTCTTGTTCCCTTCCTCAAACTAGCCGATGGTGAATACAGCTAGTGCCACGTCTGAACTTGGACGGTGAGACCAGGGGGCATGTCTTAATATCCAACCACCTGTCAGGAATCAGGGCTGGCAACACAGCTAGTCTCCAGGCAGCCTCATCGGTACAGCTGGCCTGCAGCAAGCTGACCATACCGTCTCTTTGGCTGCAGGGGTCTACAGGGTGGCTCTTAAGCCAGCAAAAGCAGTTAGCTGACTGCTTGATGCTCATGCCCACCATTGTGAAGTCTCCTGCGTTACCTTGTTTCTGCTGCTCCTGCCTTGCACCCAGCCTTGCCTCTGTCCTGCCCTGCCTTGAATCCCTCCTTGCTCCAGTTCCTGACCTCCAGTTTGACTCATGGCTTTGTTTCCTGACTACTGACTCTGGCTTGACCCTGGGTTCAGGTATCCAGTTCCTGTCCTCCGGTCTGACCCTTGGCTCCAGCTTCCGACCACTGGTGCCTGCTCCAACCATTAGGTATGACGCCTGCTCTGAACAATAGGCTTGACAGCCCTCATCCCAGTTGCCTGACACTACTGCCCTGTTCCGTGTAAAAAGACAAGGGCAATTCCTGTGCAATTCTGCAGCACATTCTGTACAAGAAAAAAACCGTTAATATTTTCAAGATCATATTGGAGCCAAGCTATTTCCCATTCTTTGTTTGTCTTTATCATCTCATCATCTGCTGAGATGTTCCTGCTGTTATTCAGTCTCCTCATTGCCCCTCCATTGGGTGAATTTAAATCTATAAATAGTTTAAATGAAAAATCATTCAACTTTTTCTTTGGGACTTCATTTAAAATTGAGCTAACACCTTTTACTTTCAAAGATGTATTTGTCTTGACTTTAGACTGAGGGTTTGCTATTCACCTTTAAATATTTTTGTATTGTACTTACTTTTTATTAGATCAAAAGTTTCCACTAATTCTTCCTTTCCTTCATTTACTTGATTTATGAGCCCCTTCCGTGTGTGTGCCAAGGACCTCCTGCAACATACCGAGAGCTCTCAACTCCCACAAGGAAAGGAAGCTGAAGGCAATCAGCACTTGGCAGGAGGCATTCACCACTTTGGTGAATCAAACCCCACGGTCCTGATGACTATAATGACACCACTGCTCACTGTAGGGAATATGCAATTTACAAACAGCATCAATGCCATTCATCCTTTCACTAATGTTTGTGGTGTCATGGCTACAGATACCTGGAAAGGATATTTAACTGTCTATATGTTTTAAAGAAGAATCAAAGCTGATATCACCTTCGTCCTTTACCTGTTTTTTCTTGCTTTATTCATTTGGAAAATGAAATTTCTTTTCAATTTAAGAGAATTTCCAGGTCTGGGAATTGCCCACTAACATCCACATTGAATGAACTTACAAAAAAAACCAAACAAAAAGATAATCCACTTATTCTCTGCAGTCTGTGTCAGTATGATTGGTTTAAACTCAGAAGTAAACTCTGGAAGAGTTTATATGAAAAATATACTTCATTCCCTTAAAATTAAAATTCATCTCAGAATTAGAACCACAATTCAACAAAGTATTTGAATTGAGGCCCTAATTCTGAACTTAATGAAGCTATTCATGTGCTCAGAGTTACAGATGCGATTAAGAACCTTGCGGAATCATAGCTAAGATGAGACTTCAGATTTTCAAGGTATAGAAAGGTATTTGAAGGTATAGAAAAAGAATTACCTTGTGCAAAAAGTACTGGGTGGATTTTAAACCCTCCTCCATTCTTCAGCTTTTGAGGAAGCTGCTCAAAATGGTAACTATCAAGATAAAAGTAAACCTTCAAAGCTTGCCGGCTTCCTTCTGCTTGATATGTGATTGGAACATCTAAGAAAATATTTAACATTGCCATTTTATTAATAGCCAACAACTATGTGATATTTTCTCTTCCAAAAACTAGAAAGAATGTTACACTCAAAAATTATACACAGCCAAATTCCTGTCCCTAATTCTGCCTGCTTTGCAATGCAACACCATCACAAGGCAGGCAGAAAGATGCCTTAACAGCCCACCACAGGTTCCTGCAACAGAGGGGAGTCTTCAGGTGGTGTAAAGGTGATTCTACACCACCTACTTTCCCACAGGTCTATGAAGGGTGGGGAGGAAGCATGCCAGTGGCAGGAGGGAGTGGGGTGTAGTGCATACTGCTTTTTTGATCCCCATCTGGAACAGCAGACCCTGTGCGATCACTGCAGCTGGCATGAATTAAAGCAACCCATAGGCTTCTTTAAGTTATGCTTGGGGCCACTTGGGCCTCTAGCCAGACCAGGATCAGTGGAGTAGACAGATGCCTTACAGCCACCTTTTACTCCCCTCTCCTCAGCGATGCCAAGTATAAACTCTGTGTAGCTAAGAATGTGTCCCATGGTATTAATTCTAGTCATTGAACCATGGCCTCCTCACATCAGAATTTGTGTAATGCATAAAGCTGAGGAACACATAACTACAGAACCATTCAATGAATAATAGTTAAATTGGAGATTCATTTTCTGACAACTGATTTCTTACTGTACAATACATAAAATTATATAATGGTATGTTTCATTACACACTGACACACCAGATGTCACACTGAATTAAATGGGAAGTTCCTATTCACATTGGTTTAGATTCCTAGATCTTCTAATGCCTCTTGGTCTACCATTTGCAATGACTCCCCAAAGTACATTTTCAATGTTGTGCAGGTGAGTAAGCATGCAACTGCCATTAGCAAAAGCCAGTGAAAATTTACCCTTTTTACTCTAAGGGTACATCTACACTTTGAGCTCAGGGTGTAATTCCCAGCTTAACTAGACATACCTGTGCTAGCTCTGACTGAGCTAGTGCGTCAAAAATAGAGCATAACCACAATGGCGCAAGCAGCAATGAGGGACTAGCCACCCTGAATATGTATCTAGCAAGGTGAAACTATTAAAAGATTTGCTAGGTATGTAATCAGGGCCACTAGTGTCCTGTTCCTCATACTGCCATGGCTACCCTCAATTTTTAGCATGCTAAGTAAACCACAGCCAGCACGGGTATATCTACTCAAGCTGCATATTACACCCCCAGATCAAAGTGCAGACATGCCCTAACCTTAACATTTGCAGAGTTACAGCAACTTACTTCAAATAAAAATGCATGCATATTTCCAGTTATAATTTTAAATTAAAAATTTAAACAAACTACAACCTGTAGATTACTGGTATTGATGCTAGGAGATTATGATTTTGCATTTCCAAGAAAAGAAGGTCAAATCGCAACTTGTCACTATTTTTTGGCATCAAGAAATAATTAATTTAATTTAACTCTGGTAATTATGCTTTGCCGTAAATGAAAAGCTGAATTTGCCACCAAAATCTCCTTCTCCATGAAACCATGAAGTTTGGATAGTTGTGATGGTGGCATTTAAATTAAAGGTTGAAATAGAGCTTGTTGCAATTTTGTTTTGACCTGAATGTTACACATATGATCTCTGTATATCACCATATATGAGAAAGACTTTTCAATGGGAAGGGAGGCAATATGAGCACTGCACAACACAAGCAACTAATCTGCTCCCAACTAGGAATGCTGTCCAGGCTGACCCTCCACCCTAGCTTGGATTGATGTCTGGCTTAATGGGACCTCCTCTTAAAAACACCACTGGAAGTGGTTGAAGCAGGGCTATGGGATCTCCTCCAGACTTGTTCATCCCAACACAGCAGAAGTAGTATATGGATCAAATCCTCACGCACCACCAGCTCTGCAAATGTGAACCCTGGCAACACTCATGGCTGTAAGGTGGTACTTGAATTCTGGGAGTGCTGACACCCTCTCTCACTAGTACCATTGGGGTCTTTTTACTGTAAAAGTTACCTTGTGTGATCTCTATCCCCAGGGCAGTATTTGTTTGGAAAGCTTGAAGTTAATCAGACACACTTTTCCCCATGCTGAGTTATGAGACTTTGGAAAAGCGTGTTTTCATTCACTGTGCCAAATTCACAGCAGGATCTGAACATCAAGAGGGGGGTGCAGAGCCAGAAAAAGGCTGTAACCTCTCCTCCACCAGGAGTCGGCAGTCAGTCAGTGCATCCCCAAGAGTAGCGTGGCCATGGGGGATGCTCTGATTCAGCACATTTCAGTAGCCTGTACCAGCAGGGCTCAGAGGACGCTTCTTGACAATGTAAAGCTGTCCCTGACTGACAGAACCCTGGAGGAAATACCATCTGCCTCTTCTCACTCAGAAGTCAATCTCCTCTTCTAGCACCAGGCTTCTCACTGATGATGTAGATGTGAACAATGTTCTAATGTTCTTCCGTCCTCTCATAACTTCTTTTACACACTGCTCCTCAGTGAAAACTAGCTCTTCTGGACATTTTTTCTGGAATGGTCACTTATCCACTGGCTTCAGTGAGACGACCAATCGTTTACTGAGGCTTGTGAACAGCTGCCAGATAATAATTACTTTTCATCGTGACTGACCTTTGCTGGATATCAGGCGATCTAGTGAGGAAAGGCTCTGTTATTCCATTCCCAGCCCCCTGGCCCATATCATTCCCAAATTAAGACATCTGCCCATGAGCTGAGATGCTCCAGAAGAGAAAAACATTGTATCACTTTAAATATATCTAACATGCGACTGTTTGTTTGTAGAACAATAAATCTCATAAATATACTTCTTTACTCACTTGCAACTAGTGGTTCTGGTTCTGACTGTCTAAAATAAAAAGTAACTTTTTCCAGGTCAAACAAAGCAACCAACGTATCTTCTAGCATGGCTTGTTCATCAGTCTGGAAAAAGGAAAAAAAAATCTCTTCTCAAATAAATATTATGTGATGTTAGCATGATGTTTCCATACTGGAAATCATATAGAGCATGAGCATCAAAAATAACTGCAGAAAGTTACACCCTCCTTCACTGAACTATTAATCTAACTAACTTTCATGAATACCAGATGATGGATTTGTTTTTATTGGGTTTCCACTCCCTCTTCTACTGGCAAAAAAATGATTATTAAAATTGAAATTAGAACTGAAATTATTAAGCTATTTTGCACATACAGCAAGTTAATTTACAGCTACCATTTAATCAAACTGCATTTTTAGTTATGTATGTAAACGGGCAAGCTTACAATGTATATGACACTAAGCCTAGATTTTCAAAATTCTTCTAGTTATTGTGACTCATTGTGTTTTAAAATAGCACCCTGTAACCCCCTTACTCATCATTTGTATATGGTTGTTATATTTCATACAAGGAATTCCTTGCAAGGTGTCATATAAAAGGTCATGAGCGGCTGAAAATCACTGTTCTGTCAAAATATGGGTATCGTTATTAAGGCTATGATTTGGTCATGGAGGTCGCGGAAGACACGGAATCCATGACTTCTGCAAACCTCCGTAACTTCAGTCCGCAGTGGCTGGGAGCTGCAGGGTACCCCCACCTCCTGTCGTGTCTGGGAGCTGCGGGGTAGCCTGCCGCCTGGAGTGGTAGTGGTCCCCCGCAGCTCCCCAGCTGCCATGGGCAGGGGGGAATCCCCAGAGCTCCCCAGTCTTCATGGGTGCTGGGAACCTCCGGAGTGCCCCAGTCCCCACGGGCGGCGGGGAATCCCCAGAGCTCCCCAGTCCCCGCAGGCGGTGGGGAATCCCCTGGAGCTCCCCAGTCCCCATGGGGATGAGGGGCCGCTCCCATGCAGCTCCCCAGCTTCCACGGGGGGGGGGCGGGAACCGCCAGAGCTCCCCAGTCCTTGCAGGCAGAGGGGATCCCCAGCAGCTCCTCAGCCACCACTGCCGACGGGGGAATCCCCCGGAGCTCCCCAGTCCTCATGGGGGAGGGGGCTCCCACGCAGCTCCCCAGCCTCCGTGGGGGCGATTCCCCCGGAGCTCCACAGTCACCACAGGGGGCGGGCTCCCATGCAGCTCCCCAGCCTCTGTGGGGGGGATTCCCCCAGAGCAACCCAGTCCCCTCGGGCAGGCAGGAAATTCCCTGCAGCTCCCTAGCTGCCACAAGTGGCAGGGGAACCCCCGCAGCTCTGCCGCCTGGTTGGGGAAATCCCCCAGACCTCCCGAGTCCCCAGGAAATCCCCCGCAGCTCCCCAGCTGGGGGTCCCTCCCAGCTCCCAACCATGGGGCAGGGGCCACAGCTCCCAGCCACAGCAGGGCAAGGTGCTCAACCCTCCTCCCTCCCTGTTTTGTCATTGACATTTTTAGTAAAAATCAGGGACAGGGACTATCTAGGGACTATCAGGGACTATCTAGCCCCAGATAGTGGGCTAGATTTTCAAAAGTTCCAGTTTATGTGCTTAAGGGGAACTTTTTGTGCCAGCAGTTGAATGGGCAGCTCAAATGTGGGTGAAAATGGGAGAGTAATTTTCACCGTAACCTACCCAATTGTGGATGCAAATCAAGTAGCTAGATATGTCAATGTTCTGATTGGCACCTGTACTTCATTTTTGCACGCTCAGATTTTGTGAACTCTCAAACCAAAATGATGGAAAATCTTACCCTTTGAAAATCAAGTCTCGTATCTCATTACAACTTCAAGAAGTAAATTATAAACCTTTCAAGATATTTTATTGGATCTCTGCTAACAAGGGAAGTATTCACCAACAAATATAGTTAGCCTGGAAGTAAATACTTAGAGCAGTCACAGCAGAATCAATACCCAGTTAAAATAATTCATATTACCGTCCCTTCTATGCTAAACTATCAAGCAGACAAATGTAAACCTGATGTATATTTAATTCTTTCTGCAAGCACTGAAACAGTTAATAAATGAACAACAAAACAGACGGCAATAAACATAATCCCTATAACATGACAATTAGCTGAATGTTACTGATTTACACAGAGGGGAAAAAACAATTTTCCCTGTTCCATGAACTAAAATAGTATTTCCCATGTATTTATGAAGAAGGGATTCTGCCTGCAACATTTTACCTAATGGTTCAATTTATTAACCCCTGGAGAGAAGGCAATTTTTATCACCAGAGTAATCTGAATACCATTCAACCACATGGGAAATCTTTACAAAATTGTTCACTCTTTATTGAAATCCAGATGTAATCAGTATAACTGCCCTCACAAGCCCTTGTTTAAAGTAACATGGATCATCTGTATACTGAATGCTTGGTTAGAAAATACTGAAAAAGTTGTTCTTAAAGACTTTTCCCTGAAGCGATGAATGTTATTACTGAACTAACTCAGTACTCCATTTTGTGCACAAAAAAAAAAAAAACTTTACAAAACTGACTAATGTTAATTTTAATTTAAAATTGCATAATTGGAACACTTCATCCTGACTATTATTACCAGTATATGAGTACATGAAAATAACAGTTAAATAATGTGGGATTTTAATTACAAAGGAGCAATCTCTTGAGCCTTGAAGCAAAATCCACAAGTTATGGTGTGCCTGTGGTAATGGTTATCTTGTGACAGAATTACAACATCTAAGAAGGTGATAAAACACAACTGCAAATACAGAGGACAGTGTATTAAAAGGTCTCAAGCTTTCACAATAAGAAGTCAGAGACTGACTCTCCAAACCAGTAGGCCCAATCCTCAGGACCAGCCATTTGGCACCTAGCAGCTCAGGGGAGGAGTGACTGCAGAGGACATTGCAAAAACAGCTTTCCAGCTCCCTGATCATCAGACTACCAGATACCAGTCTAGTCTGCTAAGTGACTTAAAGTAGCCTCAGGGATCCATGCAGGCAGCCAGGGATTACTAGAATGAGGGGGTGCTTTGGCTATGGCCCTTTTTTCTCAGCCATGACCCTTTTGCCAAGGGCAGTGGGAAGGGTGGCAAAGGAGCAACAATGGTCTACCTGTGGATTCCCTGCTGAATTCCTACTGACTGTTTACATCAACTTTCAGTTTGGTTTGTGCCACCTTGGCGGCAAAGCAGCCCCAGCAAGACTGAAGATTTAGCCCTTAGAATTGAATTACCAAGGGAAAGTGGGGATTTTCTGTTAAAAATAGGTCATGAGTATTGCATTTTCCTTATATTGCTAATTACAGTGACTGAAGCTATGGTGATCACCTCATATATACTTATTGTTAAGAGGGGAAATAGCTGTGTGGTGTCTAATGGCAAATTGGATTTTTTAATCGCGATTATTATGTGTTCCTCATACACCTTCTCAGTATCTAGTACCTTGAAACAGAAACATAACATTATGTTTGTGAGCAACATTATTAATTTCCCATATCAGTAATTATTTGAACCGCAAACTTCCTGAATAGCAGCTAATAAAGTACATGAGCTAAACACAAAGGATGCAGGATACTGTAAACATAATGCACCTTGCTTCGTGCTGCCCTTATTCAGCACTGTCATATTGACTCATGTGGTTACTGCATGAGATTCTTACCAGGTTAGGTGACAGCAATGACTGGAAGTGAAGGAGGACACCTGCATTAGCTATCTGTTCCAACCACCTTCTGCTGGCCTCTTGAGTCTCCATTTCATACTCTTTGCTGTTGTCAAACATCTGATTTAAGGCAGCCATTAGTTGCTCTGAAAAAGCACAGACTGTGGCCACCAGACTTTGGCAGAAGACCATGTCTCGTCTGAGCTGTATCTCACTATCTGTGAGGGGAAGACCAGAAGAGGAAAAGCAAGAAAAATGGGAGAATAAATTAACAGTAAAGTAACTGTAGCAAGTTTTTGTTTTGTTTTAAGCAAAGAGCCTTTGTTTTCTGGAAAAATAAAATCTCACATCACAAAAAAACCTTAACTAAGAGATTTTACCCCTTATTTGAAAAAATTCAAAACAAATTAAAGGAGTTGTGTGAAAATAGTTAAATATGCTTTACGTACAAACTGGTTTAAAATTCACAATCCATTGAATAGTCATTAAAATGTCCCAATTTAGAAATCAAACTTTGGTAAGCAATTTACTTTCTGAGTCAGTAATGTTACTGTGGGTAGCTCATATTCCAAGCTTTGGAATTAGAGTAATAAACTCAGTAGAGTAAGTGTTGCCTTTAGCTTAATGAAGTCTTTAATTAAAGTCTTAATTTAAATGCCACAATGTAATTTCCTTTCCAATACACAGGTTTTGTAGGTGTCTTTGACTCTTTCCAGAGTCATAGTTCTGAACTATAAAATGTCCATCTCTCTCTCTCCTCGCCGCCCTCTCCGCCCCCCCTTCCCTTCCCTCCCCCCCTCCCTCTTTCTGTCTGGTGGCAATTTCTCTTCTGCTCATAGGTCCTTCTTCTACAGACTCCCATAAAGAGTCATTTTTCAACCCTCTGCCTGGTTCTTTTTTGCTCATCATCATTCTATCTTTAATCCTTACCAAGCTCATTGTGATATCACTCAACTGCAAATATCTTTCAGCCTTTAATGTCTCCTCTCCTGACTTTTTCTGCTCTCTGCTTGTCACAACTAGATTGTATCCAAACCAGAACTAGCACCTAAAACAAACCCTGCTCCACATGGCAGCACCATTGCTGTGAAACACCTGCCTTGCTGCCTGAGCTCTGACTGATTAGGGGGTGTGTCAAGGGGAAGAACTGGCTTCTCGCTCCATCCCCAAGAAAGCTGATTGGTTATTCTACCCATGTCCAATATACTATTATCAGCCCTCTTGCCATTACAGGATGGAGATGCTACTCCAGAGGAGAATCTGCCCTTCCCC
Source organism: Natator depressus (assembly GCF_965152275.1). Classification (NCBI taxonomy): domain Eukaryota; kingdom Metazoa; phylum Chordata; order Testudines; family Cheloniidae; genus Natator; species Natator depressus. The sequence goes on from NC_134235.1 coordinate 58,872,410, forward strand.
AAGTTTGGGACAGTTATAGATGGTTATAGGTTATAGATGGTTATAGGTCAGTTGGACAGCTCTTGGCCTATCAGTTGGGGGAGACTGCATGATGTGAGCTGCAGACAGGGGTCACATGATGTTGCTGCTGGACCACAGCAGGCCCAACCACAACCCAAACACAAGGGCTGTGAGACTGGCTTAGAGAGAAGGTGGGACCAGAGGTGTAACCAGGGCAGCCAGCAGGGACTGAGTGACTGCAGGCAAGGGAAGATCCAGTTGCTCGGAGAAGCCCTGACTAGTACTCCACCTACAACGTCAGACCCCTGGGGATGACAGGAGGAATAGAAACTGGCTGGTGTGAGCTCATCCTTTATAGAAACATTGGCCACCAATTCAATGGGAAAGAGGTGTCCCTAACCTGGGACCAAGGTTGGTGATACACTTGGGGATGTTTGGTTACCAATGGAGTAAGACCTCTTTTATCATAGAATCATAGAATATCAGGGTTGGAAGGGACCTCAGGAGTTCATCTAGTCCAACCCCCTGCTCAAAGCAGGACCAATCCCCAACTAAATCATCCCAGCCAGGGCTTTGTCAAGCTGGGCCTTAAAAACCTCTAAGGAAGGAGATTCTACCACCTCCCTAGGTAACCCATTCCAGTGCTTCACCACCCTCCAAGTGAAAAAGTTTTTCCTTATATCCTAATATTTTATTAGCATCTCGAGTTTATTGCATTGAGGCTTGGTGCATAATTCCTGTGGTAATTGACTACATGGGACTCTCAAATTGTTCCTTTTATTAACACTACAGCTCCATTCATGAAGGCTGATAAAGGTGTTGGGATATAGCTGTGTGTTGTAATTCTTCCTGCTTACTGACTTCACAAAGGTAGAAGAAGGGTTCTCCACCCCAGAGGAAAAGGGTGTGAATTTGAGACAGCCTAGCAAAATGGTGAGCCCCCTATTGCAATCAACCCCACCTTTTGGGGTGTTCAAAATCCAGATCTTAATTTTGTGGCTCAGGACCTTTTAGTTTTAACAAGGTAAAAGTTGAGGGGCATGGTTCTACACTGACTCACACCTTGGTAGTCATTACACCTGTGAGAAGTGAATGCAAAGTGGCTGTAAAATATTTTTTCTGATTTGGTAGTTTTACACCCATTTTGCTCTTATATCAATGACTACATATGGTGTAGGACAATGGTGAATTTGGCCCACTGTGAACAGACAGGATCCCTATTCTGTTTTCAATAAAGTAAAACCACAGTGGGTTAGAATCCAAACTTGTCCCCATTCTGCGGCTTTCCCTTTTCCATTAACTGAAATAACCGTACAGAAAACTCAGCCTGAAGTTGGCTTTTTCCTGAGGTTTCTCCCTGCAGGGCCTCTCCATCTTTGCTCCTAGTTCTCCCTCTCTCACAGAGAGGCTCAAACCCTTTTATATCTCTGGGATGGAACTATAGGACTCACCTGACCAGGTAACCAGTAAAAATAATTCCACATCTATAGGAATAACCCTGAATCCTAACAACTTCTTAACAAAATATGTGCTTCCCATGAGCAACAAGAGCCCCCTCAGCATAACTCCATCCTCTCTATCTTCCTTCTTAACTCAAACTTCACATTTGCTTCCACTGTCTCTAACCTTGGAAACATCTTTGACCATGAGTTTGCTTTCTTTCCCCTACCTGTCTGTAAGGACTTTTAGAATACTGTCCACAAGTGCTACGGCTTCTTTACACCATTTCTAATGAAATCATTATCCGAGCCTTTATGTTTTCTGATCTTGATTACTGTAACGTCCTTCCTATGACCTCTACAAGTTCTATTCTTCAGAATCCAACATATGTAGAAAATACTGCTGCTGTTCTTTTTTCTCACAGAGAAATACAATCATCTCCCCCATGCTCAGATAATCCCACTGGTTCCCCAGTTCACATAACGATCGAACAGGCCTTCCTGATTTTTAACACTGAACATATATTTGCACCCATATGGATCTTGTTCTCTCTGCATTCCCCACTGAGCTATCTCCATTTGTCTAGCAGCAGCTGATTCACTGTGCTTTCATAGATCCTTCACTCCTGCAATGCCTGCCTTCTGATGCAGCCTTCCTGTATCACCAACACCCCGCATTTTCAAATTTGTCTAATATATTTTAACACTGTGTTTAATATTGAACTCAATAGCATTTTGTGATACAGTTTTTATGAGAGACTCTATAAAAACTAAAGTTGTAGAATCTGAAAAATGATGCAAGCCCTGCAATTATTCTTTTATAAAATAGAATATCTATATTCTATATATTCTATATATTTATAAATATTTATAAAATATCTTTTATAAAATTAAACTTTTATTTTTTTCAGCCTTATAAGAAAGTAAAACTAAATATTTATTTCTTTCAGAAAGCTCTCTGGCCTCTTTGGGGATTATGTGTTCTTTAAAGATTGCAACAGAATATTACCAAAGAAGGATTTCAGCCAGTCACATATCAGAAAAATCAAATGTTTTCTTCTCACAAACGATACTGAATTTCTTATAGACATTATGGGCATGGGTTCATAAAAGGGCCTCAGCTTGACCTCCCATTTTGCAGCCTCCATTAATTGTGGGCACAAATTATAACATGTAGACATCTGATTTGCATATACAGTCTTATAGCTAGGTGTCTATTTGATATCATTTGTGCCTTCCGTTAATTGTATCTGCAAAATAGGAGTTTTTAAAATCATGCCCTTCAGGTGTCCAGTTATGTCACTCCTTCTCTGCACTGGCCACTCCATTTAAAACTTTTGTACAATTATTAATAATTATAAGCCCAAACTTTAAAAGAAAGGACCTTTACTTTTCTTTTATTTAATGCTGTGGTTTGTCTAAATTGTATAACAGGAATACATTTGCACGGTGTTGGAGTATGGTAACAATAATTGGCTTTTTATAGTCAAATGTCTCTGCTTCACTTGGGATTTAACCATCTGCAAAAGCTGCAGATTGCTTTGTACACTCTTCTGCCATGAGCATTCTCTCCTAAATATTGAATGCCCCTTTACTCATTATTTTGTAAATACATTTGCATATTTCATGTTGTTACCAATGTGTGAAATTGTGGCAAAGTAGTCCATGGAAAATGCAGGCCATTTCCAAAAAGCAGGGTGATAATTTTTTTAAATCCATCATATTCTGAAGAATTAGGTTAAAAAAGAGAAGGGACGGGGATAGGCAGGAAAGATGAGAACAACAAGGAAACTAGGGCCAGGGGAAGCTGGAGATAGAGAGGAAAGAAAAGGAAAGGGAGAAAGGAAATGATGGAAAATTAAGATAGGTACAGAAAAGCAGAGGAGAAAAGATAGCAAAAATATTGTGTACCAGTTCAGTGCTTTGGCAGCCACTTCACCTGCTGAGATCCAAAATAAGTGAGGGATGTTATTTTGAAAACCAAACATAAATATTTAGTTTGTATTGTCTCTCACTTCTAGAGTTTTCATTTAAAATTGCCATTGCCTTCGGGAACACTTAGTGTACATAGTAAGGGTAAAACTTCACATTTCAAGTTGTGGTCAATGGATTTGGGATCTTCCCTTCCTCTATTCCTCCCTTCCACTTACCCCTTCTCTGGGTTCATAACACAAATATAAAACATCTGTGAAGAGACATTCTAGTGCTTCAAAAAGAAAACAAAAAACCAAACCTCAGACTGAAACTAGCCCATTGAAAGTACCTGTATATTCAAGGAGTGCCAAATGTATCCTTGTCTTCACCTCTGGAAAAAAAACACACACAAAGTTTTAGGACATAGTCAAAAACATCCCCTATATCATAATGCATATGCAGATTCTGATTTTACAGTAATCAGACAGCGTAATCAGATTCATTTTCCATGACAGTTAACTTAATTTTACATCTCACTTGATGAGAAAATTAGTCATATTCTAAGTCCCTGATCCTGTAAAGAGAACCATGTTGGTGGAACTCCTGTGCCTGTGTGGAACCCCAGACACAAGGATCCCACATACCAGCACTGCGCAGAGGCACAGGTCCATCCACACAAAGGCAGCTGCAGGGTCAGTCTATATTGCTATTCACTTAACACCCCAAACCCTTTGAACACGGAATTCCAGCTCATTTCAGTTCTGCTCACAGAAGACGAGCCCTATTTTAATCATTTCCTCCATTTTATTCTTAAATCTCAGAATCAATGTTCACATGTTGTATATCAATACATCATGAGAAATCTATCTCTGGAGCATTTTCATTCCATTGCAATCTCAGTTTTAGGGATTTTGGTTTTTGTTTTGTTGTACAAAAATTTAATATGAGTTAAATATTTTTATGACCTGAAGCAAGGCAACACAGTAAAAAAACTTTTAAACTTTTCATAACTGTTTAAATTATGTTGTGCTTTTAGTAAACAACAATAATTATGGTCAAGTAACGTCAAAAATACATTGAGTAATGCAGGCCCAAAATTTGAGCTAACCTTTGCATTTTTAAAATTTTATTTTATAGTCTGAAGTACGTAGCAGTGTTGAGGCTATTTCTTGCAGCTCATTACAGATGGGATTTGTTGAATCGCTGAATTCAAAAGCATTTAAAGTTTCTATAAATAATGTTCTCCTGCTTATGTTAGAATTACAGGCTGCAACAACTTTCCCTTATCCTCTTTATTATAATCTATCTCTGCTTCATAACGTTTCTCTAGGCAAGAAAAACTTTTCAGTTTATTTGTATAGCAAATTATTTACTTTGGATCAGAAGAGAACCTCAAATGGTTTCTGTCAGCCTTTTATTATTCAGATAGAGTACATTGTGTGTGGCACAAAAAACAACATATGATATGAGGAGAAACCACTTACATGCTATTGTAAAAATTGCTTTCAAGTTTGCTCTCCTTAAAAATTGAGTTTTAATTTACCCATCTTTTCTACTACTTTTCTACTGTCTTAGTATAGTACAGAACTATCAGTCACATAGGTAAACATGATTTGCCGGGGGAAGAGTCAACATGGTTTTGTAAATGGAAGTCATGCCTCACCAATCTACTAGCACTCTTTGGTGGAATCAACAAGCATGTAGACAAGGGTAATCCAATTGGTACGGTGTAGTTGGATTTTCAGAAAGCCTTTGACAAGATCCCTCACCAAAGGCTCTTAAGGAAACTAAGTAACCATGGAATAAGAGAGAACATCCCTGATCAATCAGTATCTGGTTGAAAGATTGGAAACAAAGGGTAGGAACAAATAGTCAGTTTTCACAATGGAGAGCAGTGAAGAGCAGGCTCACCCAAGGATCTATGCTGGGACCTGTGCTGTTCAACATATTCATTAATGATCTGGAAAAGGAGGGGAATGGTGAAGTGGCAAAGTTTGCAGACAATACAAAATTATTAAAGATAGTTAAGTCCAAAGCAGACTGCAAGAAGTTACAGAGGGATCTCACAAAACTTGGTGACTGGGCAACAAAATGGCAGATGAAATTCAATGTTGATAAGGGCAAAGCACATTGGAAAAAATAATCTCAACTATACATATACAATTATGGGTTCTAAATTAGCTATTACCACCCCAATAAAAAGATCTCAGAGTCACCATGGATAGTTTGCGGAAAAATTCTGCTCAATGCACAGCAGCAGTCAAAAAGGCTAACAGTATGCTTGGAACTATTAGGAAAGGAATAGAAAATAAGACAGAAAATATCATAAAGCTACTATATAAATCCCTGGTGTGCCCACACCTTGAATACTGCATCCAATTCTGGTCACCATATCTCAAAAAGGATATAGTGGAACTGGAAAAAGTTCAGAGAAGGACAATAAAGATAAACGGGGGTATGGAATGGCTTAAAAAAAGAGATGACAAAGTGGGGGATATTATCGAGGTCTCTAAAATCATAAATGGTGTGGAAAAAGTGATTAGAAAAGTGTTATTTACCCTTTCACACAATACAAAACCCAGGAGTTACCCAGTTAAATTAATAGGCAGCAGGTTTAATACAAACAAGAGAAAGTACCTTTTCACACAACTAAGCTGTGGAATGGATTACCATGGGATGTTGTGATGGCCAAAAGTATATCTGGGTTCAAAAAAGAACTGGATACATTTTTGAAGAATAGGTCCATCAACGTCTATTAGCCATAATGGTCAGGGATGAAACCCCACACTTGGGCCGATACTAAACCTTTGACTACCAGAAGCCAGGAGTGGAAGACAGGGGTAGATCACGCCACAATTGCTTTGTTCTGTATGCTCGCCCATACCAGAGTTTATGGGGCACTGTCAGAGACAGGCAAATGGGTAAGATGGACCATAGTCTGACACAGTATGGCAGCTCTTATGTTCTTATGTCTTGATAATTCCCACTCTTATGAGCTGGGTGAAACCTTGTTATGGGTTGAGATTGATAGGTGTTAACTCACCCTCTAATTAACATAAATTTAAGCATAAGCCCCCACTTAAGACAAATGGCGTGTGTGAACCTGCCCAAGAGCTTTTGCATGAGTATTGTGTTGGGTAGAGAGAGATCACCCACAAACCGAGAACAGACAAGAACAGAGAGAGGAAGAGGCAGGAAAGCTCCTGGTGATGTGTAACAAGGACTGATCCCTGTTCATTTGCTGAATGTTTCTGACAAGCAGCAAATTGTAAAAAAGGGAATGGCAGCTGTGAAATATGAGCCAGTGGACCCGGTATTAAAGAAGACTATAAGGGGGAAGGGATGAAAGTGAACTCCAAGAGCTTCTACTTAGTGGTGGATTAGCCACTGGGTCAACAGGGCCCATGCCCAGGGGCCCTGGCCACCTGGGGGCCCCTGGAAAATGGGCACCCCCACACCCCGACCTGCTTTGCCTGCCCAGTGCTCCTGCCGAGGAGCAGGGTCAGGGTGCTGGGCAGGCAAAGCAGGGCAAGCCCCCGCGCCCTGACCCCATTTCCCCAGCAGGAGCGCCGTGGGTTCGGTGTGGGGGGGTGGCATGGGACTGCACGTAGAAGCTATAAGGAGGGGACCCTGCTTGCTCTGGCCCAGGGGCCCCAAAAAACTCTAATCCACCCCTGCTTCAACTGGGCTTGTTCAGCTTAAACGGGTAGCAGCAGAAAAGTCTAAGTCAAGACTTTCTGGTTAGGAATTAGGAGTTGTTGAATCGGACTGGGCCCAACAGATTTTACTGCACTGGTCCAAGGCGAGATTGATTCTGGGAGAAAACAACCAATTAAACAGCCCCCTCACCAGTTACCAGGAGCAAAAAGGGATGAGGCACGTCAGATGTTTAAAAAAGGGTTCCAGAGGTGATACTGGCAAGTACAGGCCGGTGAGCCTGACTTCAGTACTGGGAAAACTGGTTGAAACTACAGTATAGTAAAAATCAAAATGGTCAGACACATAGATGAACATAATTTGTTGGGGAAGAGTCAACATGGTTTTTGGAAAGGGAAACCATACCTCATGAATCTACTAGAATTCTTTGAGAGGGTCAACAAGCATGTAGACAAGGGGGATCCAGTGTACTTAAATTTTCAGAAAGCCTTTGACAAGGTCCCGCATCAAAGGCTCTTAAGCAAAGTAAGCTCTCATGGGATAAGAGTGAAGGTCCTCTCAAGGATTGGCAACTGGTTAAAAGAGGAAACAAACGGTAGGCATAAATGGTCAGTTTTCAGAATGGAGAGAGGTAAATAGTGGTGTCCCCCAAAGGTCTGTACTGGGTCCAGTCCTATTTAACATATTCATAAATGATCTGGAAAAAGGGATAAATAGTGAGGTGGCAAAATTTGCAGATGATACAAAACTACTCAAGATATTTAAGTCCCAGGCAGACTGTAAAGAGCTACAAAAGGATCTTTCAAAACTGGATGACTTGGCAACAAAATGGCAGATGAAATTAAATGTTGATAAATGCAAAGTAATGCACATTGGAAAACATAATCCCAAATATACATATAAAATGATGGAGTCTAAGTTAACTGTTACCACTCAAGAAAGAGATCTTGGAGTCATTGTGGATAATTTTCTGAAAACATCCACTCAATATGTAGCGGCAGTCAAAAAAGTGAACAGAATGTTGGGAATCATTAAGAAAGTGATAGATAATAAAACAGAAAATATCATATTGCCACTATACAAATCCATGGTACGCCCACATCTTGAATACTGCGTGCAGATGTGGTCACCCCATCTCAAAAAAGATTCATTGGAATTGGAAAAGGTTCAGAAAAGGGCAACAAAAATGATCAGGGGTATGGAAGAGTTGCCATATGAGGAGAGATTAATAAGACTGGGACTTTTCAGCTTGGAAAAAAGATGACTAAGGGGGGATATGATTGACATCTATAAAATGCATGAGTGGTGTGGAGAAAGTAAATAAGGAAGTGTTATTTACTCCTTCTCATAACACAATAACCAAGGGTCACCAAATGAAATTAATAGGCAGCACGTTTAAAACAAACAAAAGGAAGTATTTTTTCACACACTGCACAATCAACCTGTGGATCTCTTTGCCAGAGGATGTTGTGAAGGCCAAGATTATAACAGGGTTCATAAAAGAACTAGATAAGTTCCTGGAGGATTGGTCCATCAATAGCTATTAGCCAAGATGGGCAGAGATGGTGTCCCTAGCATCTGTTTGCCAGAAGCTGGGAATGGGCAATGGGGGATGGATCACTTGATGATTTCCTGATCTGTTCATTCCCCTTGGGGCACCTGGCTTTGGCCACTGTCAGAAGACGAGATACTGGGCTAGATTGACCTTTGGTTTGACCCAGTATGGCCATTCTTATGTTACGTTCTTAGACCACTAAGGCAATGTACGAGGAAGGCTTATTGAGTCTTCAATGAGTCCTTGGGCCTTACCAATAGTTATGGTTAAGAAAAAGGATGGCAGCACCAAATTCTATGTGGATTTATAGAAAATTGAATGAAGTCACTTTAAAGCATTCTTATCCATTACCTCCAATAGATGATACTCTGGATGTTGTAGCAGGTGTAATCTGGTTTTCCACGCAGGACCTTATAAGTGGCTACTGGCAAGTGGGAGTGTATCCAAAAGACGGGGGAAATGCTTTCACAGGGTGATACTTGTGGCAATTTAAAGTGATCTGTGAGGCTAATAGAAAGGGTATTACCTGGCATGCTCCTTTCAGCCTGTCTGTTATACCTAGATGATATCCTGGTGCCTGCTAAAACATTTGAACAGGAACTAAAGAATTTACAAATGGTCTTTGATAAGCTGAAGGCAGCCATTTTGAAATGGAGCCCAAAGAAATGTGAGTTGTTGCAAAAAGGTAATGTACCCTGGGCACATAATTAGTGAGGAGGGAATCTTCACCGACAAAAAGAAAACTGAGGCTGTATAGAGCTGGTTAACTCTCCAGACACTCTCAGATGTGCAGTATTTTAAAGGGCTACGGCTCTCTTTACAGATGATTCACTTGTGGGTTTGCCAATATTGCAAAAACACTGCATAGGTTAAGTGAAAAAGGGAAACCATTTCAGCCGTCAGCAGTGTGTGATGAAGCATTTCCAGGGTTGAAAGGCTCTGGTGACTGAAATGTTGTGGCCTACCCATGATTTAAACCTCCTTTCACATTGGACACAGATGCTAATACTTTCAGTTTGGGGCAGTATTAACATAAGAACACAAGTGACCTGAGAGGTCGTAGCTTATTATTACAAAAGTCTACGTTTTTCTGAAATAATTGCATCCCTAAACAGAACTCCTAGCTCTCATTAAAATCGATAGAACATTTTAATCATGATTTGTATGGGAGGAAGTTTATGGTCAGGACAGTTCATGCTTCCCTGCAATGGCTCTATAGATTCAGAAATCCTGAGACAGGCTTGCCAGATTGTAGGAGAAACTGCAGTGCTATGATTTCACAACCACATGTAGGCCTGGCCATAAGCATGGCCATGGCCATAAGCTGATGTTTTGTCCAGATGGCCTTGTTGCAAAGCTAATTGCAAACACTGCCCCAAACAGGAGCACAAAGGAATTAGGCCATGTCTATGTTACAAACTTTGGATGACGCAAGCTACATTGGTGTAAAGCTGCCACAGTTACTCCATTGCTCCTGCATGTGCATACTTGACTGTTTGCATCAGCGCTTTGCGTACTCACAAGAAACGCTCGTGTCAAGACAAAATGTGGTGCGCCATGGGTAGGTATCCCAGGGTGCCACGAGCCACCCTCCAGTGCAATGCCTTTTGGGGGATTTTCGCAATATGTTGTGGAGCAGAAATGAGTCGTGCAGGGAACTTTGGGATTTAGGGGGACAAGTAGCCATCATTCAACTTTCTCTATCCCAATCCCATAATTTTTACTACTGTTTTTTAAATCCCACAAACCCATGTGACACTTTTTGCTGCCCACCATCTGACAGGAGCATGGAGCCAGTACAGCTCTGCACTACTGACTTGAACATGGCACAGGACTATCGGTCCTCCAGTATTTGCAGTCACAGAAGTACCTCAACAACAGCGCACATGATGATTTCTTTGAGGACAGATTGCTAAAAGACACAAAGAAAATCAATTCAAGATTGTTGGTGGCATTCTTGGAGCAGTTGCAGACAGTGGAGCATCACTTCTGGACCCGAGAAACAAGCACTGTCAGGTGGGATCACATCGTAATGCAGGTCTGAGACAACAGTGACTGCAGAACTTTCGGATGTAAAAAGCCACCTTCCTGCATCTATGTCCCAAACTCACCCCTGGCCTCCAGTGCTGGGACATGAGAATGAGACCTGCGCATTGACAGTCGAGAAGTGAGTGGCAGTCACAATATGGAAGCTTGCAATGCCAGATTGCTACTGGTCAGTGGGAAGTCATTTTGCAGTTGGAAAATTCACAGGAGAAGCTGTTGCCATGCAAGTGTGCAAGGCCATCAATAGCATTCTGCTGTGCAAGACTGTGAAACTAGGCAATGTGCAGGGCATTGTGTATGGATTTGCAGCTACGGAGTTCTTGAACTGTGGTGAGGTGACAGACGGCACTGTGACAGGGTGGTGCACTCACCACTAGGATGGCACCTCCACCTGATCGTTTTGGGGAATAGCTCACCAAGTCAACGCCCCTCCCACAGTTGCATTCTGTCTCTCCATCTCTCTCTCTCTCTCTGGTCTGCAGTCCCTCTCTCACTCCAGAAACCACAGCGTCCTCTTCATAACTCAGCCCTCTAGCCAGTCACTCAGTGTGTTTCCCCCTTCTGGGGTACCAAAGTCTTCCTTCAGCAGTCCTAGGCAATTTTCCCATTCACTGCCTTAGAGTGCCACTCCCTCAGTGGCTGGCAGGGGAACCCGGGCCCGCCCTCTACTCTGGGTTCTGGCTCAGGGACCCTCTATCCAGAAGTCAAAGTCTGTTCCCGTCTACACCTGACTGCTTTTCCCTGAGTCCTCCCCTACCTTCCTGGCCACCCCCCTTCTCCGGGTTTTCCAGCCCAAACACACCTCCCCTCTCCCAGGGAGTGACTGCAGCCCCCATCTGTTGCCAGTTTCCTGGTTTTATAGGCCTCACCTCTTCCTTCCCAGCTGAGCCTGCTTGCAATCAATCCCTGCTCCCTGGCTCTTCCTCCAGGTGCAGCTTGTAGAGTTAACAGGTCTACCTGGCCATCTTAACCCCTTCCAGTCCTGTGTGGGGTGAACACCATACCAAAAGCATGCATTTCCCTGTTGTGGCACCAGCCCACCTTGCAACACAGTACATCAATAGACAGGGCTATACTTCTGTGGTTACTCAAATTTTGGTAGATCATCAGAGATGCTTTACCGATATCAATGTGGGTTACTCAGGGAAGATGCATAACACTTGCATGTTTAAGAACACAGGACTGTTCAGACAGCTGCAAGCCAGGACATTCTTTCCTGTCCAGTAGATTACTGTTGGCAATCTTGAAAAGCCAATAGTGATCCTGGGTGATCCAGCCTACCTTTTGCTTCCCTGGCTCATGAAGCCATATACTGGCCATCCTGACAATGCCAAGGAAAGATTCAACTATTGTCTCAGCAGGTGCAGAATGACAATTGAATGTGCTTTCAGTAGACTGAAGGGGTGTTGGAGATGTTTGTTTATTAGATTCTATCTCACTGAGAAAAAGATCCCAATGGTTGCAGCTGCCTGTGGTATCCTGCATAATATCTGTGAGGCAAAGCTGGAAAGAGCAGAGGTGGAGCAGTTGCCTGCTGACTTTGAATAGCCAGACACAAGGGCCACCACAAGAATTCACCATGGAGCTATGCTGCTCAGGGAGGTCCTGAAAGGGCACTTGTCCATCAACACAGTAATGTGCTGTGCTGGACAGTGCTCTACCGGGTCCTGAAATTTGGGGAGTTGGTAGGAACAGTTTAGTGCTTGGTATACATTTATGAATATCACATTGTCTCTTTTAATGAACCTATGAATTATGTGGTGCTTATTGTACATTTATAATTATGTGTTTTGCACTGAAACCTGTAGTCCTGTGGTCCTGTTCAATTACAATTAGTGTGTGCTTTCACTAGAACCAGGCATTTTGCTGCATCTGTTATGAAGCAATAAAGATGAAATTTTCAAAAGTAAAAAATGATTGTGTAACAAAAACAGTGCAAAAATAATGTGCAATTAAAAAACAATACAGAGCAAACTTGGAACAGAACTTTAAAAATAGAACACTAGAAAACATGTGTGTCCATTTCAGTCAATTTCAGCCAAACATACACCAACTATGGTCCTCACAGTTCAGTGTATGTGAAGCTGTAGTTTTACTTACTGTCCACCCATGTGGAGTGGTGAAGGAAGGGTTGTGGTCCACGATGACACATAGAAAGTTGTGGGGGCGGGGAAATGTAGGGAGCTGCTAAGATGAAGTTCCCCATTAACTGTAAAGGAAGGTGAGCACATGACTGTTGCACCTGTAGGTTAGCAAGATACTTCAGCATTTGTGTTTGTTGCCTGAAAAGCCTCATTATGTCCCAGTACATTTGCCTCTCTGACTCCTGGGCCCAGAAACTTTTGGTGTCAGAATCAATGATCTTCCGATTTTTTCCTGGATATCTAGTCACCAACTCCAAGTGAACAATGCAAAAACAGAACTCAATCTTTTCTCATAGACCTTTCTCAGTCCTTCCCCTTTTTATCTCTGTAGAAAACTCTACAGACCATTGAGGACCCTAATAATGCACCCTTACTGTTATATTCAATTTCTTTCTCTGCTTTCCACCACATCCAGGCTATTAAGCCCTGTCACATTTTCCTTAATAATACTGTAAAATGTCCCTCCCTCTCCAGACTTCTTGCTGACATCCTGGCTCCTATCTGAGTCATCTGACCTGAACTACTGCAACTTCCTTCTCTCTGGGTTGGCTGATTCTCATGGTATGGCCCTCATGTCCATCTAACATGCTGCAGCTAAATTAATCTTCTTTTTCTGCCTCTTTGATAATGTTATTCCCTTAATCCCTGCATTGACTTCTGACCTCTTCCACATCAAATTCAAACTCTTCATCTTCAAGCATCTGCACAGATCAGCTATTGCTCACAATTTGTCTCACCTGCTACTCCCTGGTCTGACAACTTGGTACGTCTAGCCACTTTCTCCCACAAATGAGTCGTCACCTTTTCTTGAGCCAATTACCTAGGGTCTAGTAATATCCTTCTTGAACCTGTGCCTCATTCAGTCTCACATTCCTCCTAAAAATTCCCTCCATTTATTAGCCTTTCAAGGCTGACTTATACTGCCAGATTTTCCCCTCTTCTAGTTAACCATATTATAGGATAAAAGTTTCAATAGTAAGAGATTTTGACTGTAGCCCATAGGGCTAGCCTGCTAGCTTGCTATATTATATATCCTGTTTTCTCTTTATTGGTTTGATTCTATTATTTTGGCTTATATTTTTGTATTGAATAATTTCAGTAGACATTGCTCCATTATATCTGGCTGTAACGCAAAGAACCTACAGACCTGTATCCTGTATGATTAGCTAGAGCAAGTTAGCATGAGTGCTTGTAACCTTTGGCATAGGTAAATGGCCTACTGGTTACACTTTTAGACTTTGAAGAATTAAATGTGTTTACTAAAATTCTGAGACATACCAGTAACCACGATGTACACCACAAGAACTTGGAAGTAACGGTTCAGGCCAAAGGTAACGGGTTTCAGGAATGAGATATATATCACTAGCCTATAGAGTAAGTGTACCCGAAGACTTATGTGGGTGAGGAAATAAGATTTGGGCATGGACGGTTGGGCACTGACATGAATATTCAGGATAGTGCCAAAACCCTCTAAGAGGGCAAACCACCATCTGGAGTTTCGTTCTTTTAGTTCCTATTTTGTTTAGCTACCAGCTTAGATTTTGCAGTATAGCTTAGATACTCTACATTTAAGCCTTCTCTCCACCATCTCAGCACTGAGGAACCTGGACGATCAGACTCATTTGGCATGCCAGAGACAAGGCTGGTCCTTTGTCTCCCATCACCAGGTCACCAAGAAAGGGTATAAGCATGCTAGCCTAAAGTAGCTTTTGTAAGGAATGATACCATAGGTACCCATAGAACTGTATTATTTCTTTTTGATTCTATGGTTTTGAGCTTTGATGCCTTTTTCCTTTATTTTAATAAAAATCTCTAAAGCTTGGCTTTGTCCTCAGCATGAGTGTTCTTGCCACACACCCCAAGAGTCCTTACAAATTATTGAACTCTCTACATTCTCTAATTCTGTGACCTGATTTCAGGACAAGAACCTGATTATCCCCTAGTCAGATCACTGGTGAGCCTATAATAAACCAGACCTCTATAAATCAGGTCAACAATAATTTTTTTTATTTACTTCCCAGGAAAATATTTTTTTAAAATCTGAGTGCATATTCATGGATATTTTTGACGTGTTCACCCAATTCCAATAATAATAATAAAATTGACAGACTATAAAGACCATCCCGAAGGTATTAAGAATTTCTCTTTTCTTCCTATTTATTACACAACAGAAATTAAAAAACAATGCAATGTAAAAGTTAAGCACGACTTTTGTGGGTTCCTATATCTCCATCTGCTTTAAATAGTGAATCATTCTAATTTAATATAGCATGGTATTCAAGGCAATAGAACTATCAACAAGAAAATACAACCACTTCTGAGATTTCTATTAAAATCTAAGCACTGGAGTCAGTTTTCAACAAATGGATTCACTTATTTAACATCAATAATGGTTAAACAAGTTTTCAATCACTAGAGCATCATTCACCACTAAACAACATTTCTTTAGGTGGTAACCAAAGAGGGTTTGTGGGCTTCCTCATCTACTTACCACAAAACCTAAATCAGACTCAAGAGACAAATATCCTCTTTTCTCCCTATTAAATATAGTCACTTAACTTCTGTAGAAATTATGTAGAAATATGAACTTATGTAGAAATATGAAGATTCACCTACTTACAACTGAAATTCTATTGAACACACTCATTTAAAGAGTACACTAATGGCCTAACCAAGAATGGACTTTCAACCAGCCACACAGAGTGCAAATATAAAACATTTTAAAACACTAAATAGAAAAACCATGAATAATTTTTTAATTGACTGACTCCTGTATTTTGTGCCTGATCATTGAAATACAGATCTGGGAGAAAGTTCAATTCACCTTTTGGCTTGAAATAATTTTTGTCTTAAAATGAAAAATATAAAAATGAGTTAGGGACCAATTTCTGTTCTTTAAGAATCAGATAAATAAAAGAGCAAAAGGGAGGTTAAGTAACTTTAAATTCACTGATCAAACCTCATATTAGTTTCAGTCAGAAATAGAACTGCAGGCTGGCTAGTCTGTCTGTAAATACCTTGATCATTTGTGGAGACAACAAATGGCATGAAACTCAGAGGCACAGCACAAAACTTGCAGCCCAGGGGAAGGGACTTTGAAAGTTGCTTTAAGCCTGCTTTGTGCTCTCCTGATCCTGTGCTACTTGGGAGCTGGAGACACCAACATCACAACTTAGACAGGCTCCCAGGTCTGTATAAGTAACAGCAGCTTCCCCAGGCCACTGTCGGAAGACAGGATACTGGTCTAGATGGACCTTTGGTCTGACCCAGTATGGCCATTCTTATGTTCTTATGGTTTTTAAAGTTTATATTTATAAAGCATATCACAAATTATTTTGGTAGTCTGAAATTGAGCAGTTTCATCATGAGATGTCATGGAAATTAGCCAATAAAATGAAGCTGCTAAATGTACACACAAATAATTTTAACCTTGGACTGAAGCAATCTACAGCTGGCTTTGGTTCCCACAAAGAGATGCATGTTGCAATATTCCAGTGCATAGTTTTATAAATCCCTGAAGCTTCTCTTTTCCATTGCTTCCTTATCAAACAGTACACTCAAAAAGGCAGGTCCTGCAAAGTGCTGAGCATGTCCTGTGAAATGCACACTCACATTCTATCAGGCCTGTTATGCTCCCTTTGAACATTAGTGTTCCTGTTGAATTCAGTGGGAACAGAATCAGGACCACTAACTACAATAGGTATTGGAATCACTCGGCATCTTCATCTAAGGGTCCGAATTCCCCTGGTGCCTGTTACTCAGAGAATACAATATTTGCTTTTGCTTCTCACGCTTCTGCTGGCACCTCTCCTTAGCTACCCCCTGAGATATTATTTCAATTAGGTATTCTCAGATTTTGTCATAGTGAGCTTCCCTAAACTAAGGAAAACAACAACATTGCATCTCTCCACAGTTTATTAAGACAACACAAATAACTGAAAATCCTATCTTTTGCAATGATACAAGTAATAAAGTAGAAGGGCTTTGATCAATATAATTATAGTAAGAGTACAGGTGTGTTATCTTGCAGTTCTGTTAAAAAGAGTACAAACTGCAGCAGCTAAAATTAAACTGCACAAACATTTTAGGTCATCATAATCCCCACTTGCCGTGCAACACCTCCCCCGACCCTCAGATCTCTGGGGCCCAAGGATGAAGAGAGAAGGGCTCATGGATGCTGGGCCTACAGGTAGGGAACAGGGGCCCCCTTTAGTGCATGTGGCCCATTAGGTGAAGGCAAGCATCTGGAGCTCTGTGTAGGTCCAGTGCAGCAGGAAGTCGAAGGGGATGCTGAGTTAGTAGCCAGGACTGACCACCGCTATCACCAGCTGGAACTAGATGCTTACCATGGGGAAGGCAGTGCATCACCCCAACAGAAACCGCACAGGGCCCCAGATCCTCCTGAGACCTGACCTAAACAGCCACAGGGACCCTGACCCCTGTTGGCTTTTCCCTGGGAATGGGAAGGAAGGGGACACCAAGGACCTGAGCAGAGTTCAGAGCCCACTTCACACAAGGGCTGCTGCCTTGATGGGGGCACCGACTCAGAAATGGACAGCTTCAGAGGACCAGAAAGAGAACCCTTCTGGTAAGCCCAGTTCACCCAGCCCTACTGCCCAGGAACTAGCCGTAGTTCTGCAGTGAATGATGCGAATCCCCCAGGATATTGCAGGACAGGGCTGTGATGGGGGTGGGGACTGGGGAGAAGAAGCGGAGCTACAACACCATTACTGCAGGGCAGGGCTGAGAAGAGGAGGCACATGGGGATGGAGGAGAGCCCTTAGGATAATGCAGGGAGTGCTTCAGCCAAAGGGAGGTACACCAGGGGAGATGGAGGAGCTCTGGATGAGCTAGACAGCAGCACAGGAATAAAATGGGGGGCACGAGAGGTCCTGTGATGTTGAGGGAGGGAAATGGGGAAGCAGGGGAGCTGCTGCACTGCAGCAGAGAGGGCCATGCTGGGGAGCATAGCCCTGGGTGAAGCAGAGTAGCACCTGCAAGCTGCTTTCCCTGGTATCCAGAGGTGAAAGTAAGCCAGTACGGTACAGTACGGTGTACCAGCAACAGCCGGTATGCCATGCCAGACCAGACCAGCTTCCCCAAGCTGGTGATTTAAAGGGCCCAGGGCTCCCTACAGCGGCCGGAGCCCTGGGCCCTTTAAATCGCCACCCGAGCCCCGCTGCCGGAGCCCTGGGGTAGCGGTGGCAGGGCTTGGGCAGCGATTTAAAGGGCCCAGGGCTCCCTGCAGCGGCTGGAGCCCCAGGCCCTTTAAATCTCCCCTGAGCCCCAGGGCACCCAGCCGCCTCTGCAGCTAGTAGCTCCGGGGGATGATTTAAAGGGCCCAGGGCTCCCAGCCGCCGCTACTGCAGCTGGAGCCCAGGGGCCTTTAAATCTGGATTTAAAGGGCCCGGTTATTTAAAGACCCCGCCTCTTCAAGTTGAGGTCACCCCCCCTGCTCAGGACTTCAGCATACTGGTAAATCCTTTAAGATACTTTCACCCCTGCTGGTATCCCTGCCGTCTGGTATGCCCCCATTCCTGCACTTCTCCATGGGTGCAGCCTTGGCTCCCTCTGCCCCTTCCCAGGCTGAGTAGATTTCAGGATTCACTCTGACACACAGCACCACACTCTGGCCAAAAGACGGGCAACAGGCTCCTCCCCTGCTACAGGCCCACACCTCCCGAGGTGTACCCCATAATTTGAGAATCTCTGATTTAAACTACTATCCATTAGTCTTGCTACTGAGATACAAACTGTGCTGGAATTTAGAAATTTCCTCTTGGCTACATGCTACTCTGCAGACCTTGCCTCATAGACCACATAAACCCATTATATCCTTCCTCCGCTCTCCCTCATTAGCTATGAGTTTATTGAGGGTTAGGTTTTTCTTACTGACCTTCAACAAATTTTCTTATATTCTGTGCAAGATTTTGGACACTGCTGGGAAGGTTCCAAGGGTCTTGCTTGATGTGAAGTCGTAATCTCTTTGGACAGCAAAGTTTAGGTTCCATTTCCTGCTGAAACTCTAAGCAACGGCAAAAAATATCTCTTTAGTTTAAACCTCAGAAACCCAGTGTATTTCTTTCTAAACATTTAGAATAGTCTAAACATTAAGAAGTGCCTGCAATTTCCTGAAATTTTGTCTTGAGTGATGTTACCTGTACCTTTTCAGATAATTTAATTAACTAAATACCCATACAAAAAGTCAACATACATCAGTAATAAGTAATTTAAATAACACGTGAATTCAACTACATGTTTCACAATTTAAGTGTTTTGTTAAACCTTTATCACATCCACTCAAGAATTCATATAATAGTGGACAATAAGCTGTACCAAAATTATCAGAAAAATAATCTTCCTTACTTAACACAGAAACTTTGGCTGTTTAACCTAGACTAGCCTTCAGATCACTAAAAGTATCCCTGACATTATTATGGTATATCTATATAAAGCTGCATTGTCACACAGAATATACAGCCTCCCTTTTTTTTATTCTCATTCTAAATCATCTTTGTGAAATGGATATCTTTTGGGGTATTTATATTGGATATTTCATATCTTGTACCTAGTTGCACATTTATAACTAAATAATATTTTCTGAATGGTTTCTCATGGAAAATTTTGCGAGGCATTCAGACTGAAAACAATGAAAAATATTGGTGTGCATAAATGCCATCTGTGGGTCATACCAACCTTTCCCTACAAACAACTTTAAAGGTTCTAAAAATGTAAATATTTGCTAGAAAGAAATCTCACTATGTCTTTATTAACTTCTGGGCAGACTCACTGCAGGGTCAGTGAGTGGAAGGGCATGATGCATCAGAGGGTCAGATAACAAGCTGGCATATAAGGGTGTAGCTTCACTGGCTTCAGTGGAGCTATGCTCATTTATGAAAGCTAAGGATCTGATCAATGACCCTCTATAATTAATGCATTTTATTTGTTGAAAGTTGTATATGTTGACACTAACTCAGAAACCAAAGCATTTTATAGTAGCATTATTTCTGTTACCCACACAACATTCAGTTGTATTTCCCAATCTCCCATACAGTCTTTTTTCAAACTCAGTTCACCCAAAAAGCCTTTCAGTAGCAATTTTTAAAAGTGTATCAATCCTGCTAAATGGCTCTAATCCTGCAAACACTTCACACACGTTTAAGTTTAGACTTAACACTTATGTATATGATTAACTTTGGACCTACACATATAGAAGCATGTTGTAGACCCAAAGTTAATCCTGTACATAACTCTCAGCAAGATCAGGGGCACAAATTGCACCTAGAATGATTTTAAATAATTAATATTTAGAATAAGAATTCACACTGAAGTGTTGCTTATTATTTATGAAGTACAATTTTACAAGAAGAAAATATCCACAAAGATAGAAAAGGCCAGAAAAAAATAGTTAAATATAATCAGAAAGTGCTTCGGTTGCTAGGACAGAAATAACATGAATCAGAAAAACACTTGTAATATGTTAACACTGTTTTTTGCTTCAAAGCCTCAGCAGTTTTATATTCAATTCACAGGCTGTAATTTCAGCTTAACTTTCAAGAAAACCTAAATGCCTTATGCAAGGAAAGTGAAAATGGACCAGCTAAAAATAGTAATAGCTATGTAATAAAAATTTTGAATGGCAATTATTCCAGAACATAACATGAACAGACAGGATTGGGTTGTTCTTTAACATCCAAATCAAATACTATATATTCATACAAATGTGCCCTGTATCTCTTTGTGCCACCTGTTGATTTTAGTAGTTAGCTTTAAATGTTACCTTGCAGGCCTCGACCTGGCGTGAAGAACTTGGTTTGTTCAAAGGCCCTCATTACAGCTGGTCCTTTCAGAAGATTGACAATTGAATCTACCTGTTAGGATCAAAGTTCTGTGAGTGGCTTGCCTTTTTCATAGCAATTTTAGAAAGATCTGCTCTGAATGAGAAAAAATGAATAGTGAAAAAATGATTACTTTATATTTGTTTGTAACTAATTTAAATTTTGGCTGTAGCTAACAACACAAGACTAGAAAATTTGTGAGGATAAATCTAAGGAACGTTCTCTTCAGTAATTCTGGGTTAGTAGCCCTGGAAAGGATAAAGAATAAATACATATCATTCAAGTAAACAGTGGAAAGCGGAAGCAGAAAAAAAAAACCCCACTTGCTGCAGCCAGTTTTTCCCTGATGGTTTGAATATAGACCAATACTGTTAAGCAGTCTAAGAAAAAAATCTCATACCTGACCAAAAAGATGCTCCAAACAGCTATGAAGTTTGTCCTGTTTATCATGAGAAATGCGAACACTTAAGGGAAGTTCATCACCTGTGTGTAAAATATTTTAAATCATAATTCAGGTCTCATCATACTTTTCAAAATCATACAGATCTGGGCTACTCTGCTATGCATATAAGCTGATGCTTAAGCTTTTAGAACCTTCTTTATTTAGCACTTTACACTAATCTGTGAGATTCTTTTGTATACTATTTTCATAATGTAGCAAAAGTAAACAACAATAACAAAATGGCATCTGTACAATAAATCACACATCACCCTTTGTGAAGTAGGTAACTATTGTATTATTTGTACCTTTGTATACACTAAGGACCAGAAACTTTAAGCAAAATGCCCAAGCCATATTGTAAAAGTTGGGAACAGAACCTAGGAATCAGGTGTCCCTGATCTGTGTTCCACCAACTAGACCACAGTTCTCTGAAAGAAAAATGCAAGATCGCTGAAATATCAGCTAGCTATTTATACCACCTAGACCAGAGTCACTGAATGCACTGACCTAACATTTTTATAAGGACCCTGCAAATATTTCACAATCTTAATGCTATTGCTAATGAAATGGCTCTGATAGTTCAGTAGTTTTTAAAGAGGGATAAATATCGCATTAAAACTAAAAAGGAACTATCAAGTGGCAAATAGGTAAGAATTTGCATCTATGATTATTTAAATTAAATTTGTTCAACCTTGACATAGAATAGAACATTATGGTGAGTGTGCCTTTCTGCGGTCTTACTCTCCCCAGCATTTGTATACAGTGGTATTTTGTATTCAGAGTCTTGTCTCCTGTCTGAGACAGAACTCCCTTTTATGTAAAATTCCTCTTCTTTTGAGCAACATAATGCATTGCCCAGGCCAAAGTGGAAAGCTGGTTAAAATGAGTCTCTGACATCTTTCTCTAATCCACTATATTTTCAGCTGGATTGGAAAATTGGCTTTGTTATACAGAAAGGCTAAAAGTGCAACATACACTAAACAGAAGTGAAATGTTACACTCTTGCCACTTACCATGATGAAGGCAGACATGCCTATGAATAAAACAAACAAGAACTATCTCCAGAGGAACGAATAGAGGAATTTGTAGAGTATTTTTTAATCTTACCTGAGTCCATTTCATCACTGTGAAAGTAAGAACTGCACTGGCTACTGCAAATGCTGGTGAATGAGGCAATGGAGTTCCTGTTGCTATTGCAATCACTTGAAAAACAAAACAAAATAGTATGTCATGATGTACAGGTACTATATCAAAGCACAAAAAGTATAGTGCCTTTCCTTTTTCTTAAACTTTCCTCTCTTGCCGAGGTCTTTTACAATGCTCTACCCTTGACTTTAAGTTTATGACATCATACAAAATATGCAGGAACTACTATTTGTTTCTGATAAGACTCTGAAGGCTAGATTCTCAGAATAGATGCTTCAGTTGTCCCCACCTCATGCGTGTGAACAAGTAGTTTCACATTGAAAATATACAATTCCACATACAAATCAAGTAACTTTTCATGCAGATGAGTGGCTGATTTTGGAAATGTGGCCTCAAATGTGTTAATTTCTCCACATTTAAATTCTGTACACCTACCTACCCCATAACTCTTATAAATGATGAAGCATGCTGGTTTAAGACTTGCAGACAGTATTCATAATTAGGTTATGAAAATAATTAAACTATTAAACAACAAGATTAAAAATGACAATTTTCTCCCTTTAACCAAACCATGGTTTATGAGCTACTGGCAGTGCAATAGGATAAGTGCTGGTGGACTTCTGAACCTGCATAAAGCCCCAGTGACTTCTCTGGAACTCTCTGTGAGTACAAAAGTCTACTCATCTGAATCCAGTTGCAGGATCAGGTTTCCTGTGTAAATAGAGTAGGGGGCAGGTGGTAGTGGTGGGGATTTTACTTCTCCCTGTATCTGATTATATGGAGACTTCTCTGCAGTAACAAAAATACCACATCACTGTACAGTCATGATTTTTTTTTTTACCCCAAATTTGTGTTTCTCTACAAGGAGTGAGAATGAATTCATCCATATCACACAGAGGGGAAAAAATCTACGATTTTGTTGTAAACATATTTCCAAATGGATTTGAACCCACAGGCTGTAACAGCAACCAAGTCAGCCACATCATCTAATCAGCAACCGAGTATTTGGTTTAAATGTAAGAGTTTTCAGGTGTTAAAGTAATTATCTAGAGAGAGTCCACAATGTCCCATGAATGTAAGAGAAACTCATCATCAAGGTACCTCTCAATCAATTTCCTGCAATTACAGGGGCATTGGGCTTTGATGCATCTCAGTCCCTTATTCTCTGCCAGTGGCACATAATAGCTGAGTCTCCTGAGAGCTGTAATACTTTGGTCTAATTCTGGCTGTTGGGGTTGGTATGGGGGTGGCTGAGGGGTGTTTGGCAGCTTGTGATACACAAGAGGTCAGACTAGATGGTCGGCCAGTCCCTCCCAGTTTTAAACTCTATGATTCTAAATTCTATTCTATAAACGCATTTAGTTTAAAATGGCTGCAGAGTTCCAAATGCATGCCCTACTTCATATCATGCATGACAAAGTTCATAAAATGGGACTCCATTTTATATGATTATTATATTTATATATTGTTTACATATACATTAATAGCACAGAGAGGGAAGAGCATTTTTGGATGGTATGAGGGGTATATAATTTAGGGTGCTGTCCACTAAATGACTGAAACCATGTTGGTAACAAAATGTTTCTAGAATAGAGTCCCTAAGAGAAATGAGAATTTCTGGCTGGATATTAAGAAATATTTTCTGATGATGCGCTCTAACAGACTGTGGAAAAGTCTCCCAGGGGAGAATGGTGGAAAGCTCATCACTAGGGTCATTTAAAACTGAACTGAACAAAGCACAAAAAAATAAAACATGGGGGAAAATCAGATTTAACCACTTCTTAGCTATATATTTCTGCATAAGTATTGTATTGTAGTGTTTAATAGAAGTTTGCATAAGATCACAACCAATAAATGAAAATGTCCTACATTTCCCATAATGTCTGCTCTCACACAGAGACAGGGTGTGGTATTTTTTCTAACATTTCAATTGCATTTACAGTGATTTATTGGAATTTGCTGGTTGTTCATTTAACTACATTAGATAATATTTTTAAAAAATCCACTGTCATAACTGACAGTTGCACTAATGATTGGTATTATGTGCATGGGAATCTGAGGGTTTTTTGTTTGTTTGTTTGGGGGGTATTTTTTACACACATGTTAAAAAGATTACAGAAGGCTGGGATCAGACTAAAGCAGATGATCTAAGAAGCATTTAGTTCCTTCCACTTCAGACACCAAACTGCAAGTTCATACCAGCCATGCTGCAGTAATCAAATGTTAGCTCATGAAATTGGTCTTCAAAATAACAAAGAGTGCTGCTACTATTCCACCATTCTTAGAGACTTTTTGCTTTTTGACCCTAGTAATATAGAAATAATTTTGTTTTAATTGCAAAGTGAAATTAAACTGAATATACATCAAGTGCATTTACATAATCCATTCTTCATTCTAAGTACTGGAAAATGTCCACAGTTGCTATGAATACTGCTTCCTTTTCAAAGTATTATATATTTTAATTCCATAGTAAAGCTTTTATTATTGTTAGTACTAGAGATAGGATGATCCAGCAATGTTTAGACTGGGATGTTACCAGAGTTAAATTTTGGGGTTCAGATTTGTATTCAGATTGTATTTGTATTAACTGTGATTGAGATTAGATCTGGCATCTGACTCAAAATGACAAACATTTTGGGGTTTGTTTGGGCCTAATTCCACTACAGAACACCATAGCCCAAACTGTCTGTTTCTATGTTCTGCAGCAGACTGAATCAGAACCTGGCAAATGGATCCATTTCTGGATCCAGTTCTGGCTATGATCCTCTTGGGATATTCAGATCCAGAGTTCTCGTAAAGGTCCATCTCTAGTTATTATTACAGGAAAAGACTTGTTTACAGTAGAAAGTAATCCATCTTGATTACTAAAATATAAAATTCTCCCTTTACAAGAAGTAATAACCATTGTATTCTGATATTCTTTAAAGCCATTTTGAAAATCTACAATGCTGCACCTTATGCTGCTATAGCCGACGGATTGAAATAAAAAAGGTTATTAGTAAAATCACCTGTATGAATCCCTGTTGCTGATGGTGTCATGACCAGAATCTTCCTGCTCATCACCTGCTACATTGAAACAGACCCTTTTCCCATTCCTTTCTCCCTTTTCATTGTCACTGTCTGCTGGTATTAAGGGCTCGGGTGTTTTACGTTCTGATTTGGGAGAATAGGTTATTGAAGAGAGAAGGCTGCAATGTGACAAAATTAATCGGGATGAAGGCATTTTTTCAAAAGTAAGCTGATGATAATCATCATTGTCGTCCAATATGCAACACTACATTTCTCTGTTGTTCTTTTCCATTATTTTGTTCCTATGAAAAGGCCACAAAACCTGTTTTTTAATTCAGACTCATGTCCATTGTAAAATTATGGCCAACTAAAGCAAAAAAATAATAAATAAATAAAAGACACTACTGTAAAAAACAACAACAAAAGTTTAATGAGTCAAAATCATGCTTCAATCAAAGCAACACAACAGCAATACAAAACAGTAAGTCTTGCAATAAACCAATTATTCTTCTTGGGGAAAAAAAGTTACCATAGTATATCCTTGAACTTTTGGTGACTAATTATAAACATAAAACCATACACTTGCATATGCAAAACTAGGAAATGAACTGCAGGAAACATTTCTCTGTGCAAAAACAGGTAATTACTTACTAAATGATTATGGTACCCAATTTACTAGCTTTCATGTGTCATTCCACCCTATTCTAATAAAAGGTTCTAGGAAATTTTATTTTAAAGTCCGTACCTTCATCAACATTCCAAATGACCACACCACCATAACTGGTCAAATAAAGTGATGTGTCACTTGATTTGCCATGACCAATTAGGTAGTGCTGTGCTATCATGTTTATGGAGAGCACCTCTCTGAATCATACCATTATTAATTTGATTACAGCAGAACCCCATTTATCTTATCTAATTGGGACTAGGGCCAGATTGGATAAATAAAAAATTCAGATAATCTGGAGAATGAGAAAGTGCAAGGCTGCAACGTCATCTAGCAGCCAGAGGAGAGATCGCTTACTTCTGGACCTGTGTGCACTGGTTGTTCGGTTAATACAGAGAGCCAGATAGTGGAGGGTCGGATAAACAGGGTTCTATTGTACTTATCCACAAGCCTCTATGTAGAGCACCATTTGAAACTTGATGTGATCAATTGACACCCAAAAGCTGTGGAAATTTTTACACCTGAACATGTACAAATACCACAATGAATGTCATACTACTATATAGTTATTCATCTTTATCCTGTGAAACAAATGTTCTAATAGACTTTCTGAAAGAAAAAACTAATATATGCAATGTTATTTTCATTCCAGTTACTGGAAATCAAAAGTGCAAAGGAAGATTAACATTAATTACATCTGAACAAAAAATTAGATGCAGCATTATACTTCTGCAACAAGTCCTTTCTAGCTATCTTTTAAATTAGCAGTTGCCGGGCTATGTTCAAAAATAGTTTAAAAGCTTTGAATTGTATCCCTATACTATACTGTGGTTGTTAAGTAACAGCTGTCACCACGGTTGGCTTGGTAGTGTTGTCAAGTGCTCTGCTTCTAACCCAAGATCAAATATATGTCAAGGACACAAGTGTAGGTGATATCATATCTTTACATATGACATCTTTACCTCTAAAATTTTAGTTCTAAAGAGCAACTGCAAAACACTTGTATTCGTGAGACTGAAAATATCCTCTTTGGTTTTTAAAAGGCAGTTTATACAATTTCCCTTCTTTACACTCTCTACCTACACAATAACGAAAGCTTATGCTCAAATAAATTGGTTAGTCTCTAAGGTGCCACAAGTACTCCTTTTCTTTTTTTGCGAATACAGACTAACACGGCTGTTACTCTGAAACCTACCTACACAATAAATCACTGATGCTAAAGGCATTTTATCAATCAAAATTAACGAAGGACATTTCTGATTAAAAGCACCGTAAAATTTTATATCCCGTTTTGTGAGATTCGCACAGGTCTAACTGAGGAAAGTAGCATATACCAATTCTAAACACTAATGACAAGATAATAACTTACCTAATAATTTTGTTCAGCTACAGAGCCACATCAGTACCAAACTACTAATCTCTCCACTGCCTTGATGAATATAATCTACTTGAAATCAATGCAATTCCAAACTGCTTTGCAAAGTTTTGTTCCCCAAACTCAGCACACCCTGACTGATTGCCATATAGGGACGTGATTTTTTCTGAATGAACATATTTTCGTTCACACTCAGAATTCTGTTAACACAATGGTTTTAGACATTCTGTGTAACACAACATTTAAAAAACTAACTTAATGTTAAGCCATAAAATCTTTGAGTGTACATAAATAATATATTGTCTAAGAAACTGATTGAGATTTAAGTAGTTCTTCAAAGGTTTAAAAATCATCATTTGAGAGGCACAATATCAGAATGTAGATTATCCCTATAATGTTAATTTTCTGTACCACTAGGAGCATATAATTTGTACTATATATTAAGCATAATCTCCCTCTCTCTCACACACATGATGAAATCTGGCCCTGTTGAAGTTAATGAAAGTTTTGCCACTGATTCAACAGGCCCAGGATTTCATCCAGAGTTTCTGAAGAAATCATTTGATCATTTTTTGTATAGCATTCTCAATCCCTAAAATTAATTGCTGTGACACAGATTTTTTCCCTGAACATCTTTTGTTTATACAGTACCGAGTACATTGGAAACCAATCACAGTAATAATAATAAATAGTAAACAATTCAGCAAATATTGATTTTAATTTTATTTTTACACCATAAAGCAAATCTAAGAACAAGAATTCTGCAGTAGTTGTAAACTTGAAGGATCAGTTTGTTTAAATGTACATATATATATATATACACACACACACACGGTTATTAAAGAACACATTTGAATATTTTGATTCAAACAGAATGATGTAATTATTTTGTATTATTTTATGTGTTTTATTTCTTAACATTCCCTCTTTCACCCTAAGAACTAATGGTCATGATGTGTTGTAAGCAGTATATGGTGTACTGTATTAACAGTTCACACCCAGACTATCCTGGCCTCCATCTTTCCCATTATTCCTGTTTGGAGCTTTTAAGTAGGCCACTTGGGTATCCTGCTTCCTGTACAGCACTACTTTCCTCCAAGACAATCAAACTCGTGCAGTGCAGTCAAAGTCCACAGGGAATAAAGATGAAAAGTCTGATGCTTAGAGTCAGTAAAGTGTAAAACCTTTAAAATAAATCTTTGCCCCTTATATAGGTTTTCCTACCAGTTCAATGTACAGAGACTCTGTTAATGAAGAAAAACATTAATCCAGATTCTCGTGTACTGTTTACGTTTGCAACTGTGTGACCCACAAAATTTATATATTCTTATAGATAGCACATTCACGCTCGTATCAAAGACAGCTCAGAAGTCCCTGAGGCTTTATGCAAACTCTAGGGAGCAAAGGGGAAACCAATGATAGCCTAAGTAAACAGAAACTACTGAAATATTAATTGAGCCTTCAGATACAAAACTTATTGATCATTTTATAACTTTAAAGAAGACTGACAATTTTAAGACATTATAACGCTGCTGCTTTATTTTTGTGCCCATCAGCAATGAAAAGATTTTATTTCTGATTTGCTAAATTAATTAGTTAAATTATGTGTAAAGACATGGGGAGTGGAGATTTATCTCTTACATTCTTTTGCAAACCCAAAGCTGTATTTACTTTCATTTAACCACTTCAAACCTGTTACACTATACAGCACACATTTTGGGGCGGGGGGGGGGGGAGAGAGAAAACACAGTTTAGCCCTTTGGAAACAAGATGTATATCACTGCTTACCTCCAAAGGAGGTATTGATTATTTTTCTTCCTGAGCATTGATCGAGGACCAGTCCTTAGAAAAGTTTACTGGTCTTGGAAGCAGCTGTTCTAGTTCCAAGTATTTCTGCTCCTGGGAAATCATTGAATATTAGCTCTTGCTGACTAAGTGAATCTAAATTATTTGTTAAAAAAAGCTTCTAGTATTTGTATTTTTATCAAATTTAGGTTTAAATTTAAAGCCATTCAGTAGTGCCACAAAACTGAAATAAAAAATATATTTTGTTCCTTTGCTCTTGTTTTCTGTCCTAGTGAAGTCTGAGAGACAACATGGATCTCATATTGCCTCTTCTTCCGCCCCCCAAACAGTTACTGTTTCCACATCCAAGAGAAAAGCTATAGTGGTTCAATGAAGCAAAGCAAAAACTATGTCAGGCTCAGAAAGAAAGAAAAAAGAGAGCAAGAGAGAACAAAGTTCAAAATTGTCTGCGCTTAAATTCATTGGACCGTTGTACCTCTACTTGAATATGAACAGGGACTGCTTCTGCTGATCTCATGCAACAACGTTCAGATGGGTTCAGATTAGACCAGGCAAGTTTATGCATCCATAGTTTGGAATGCCCACATTTGATTTATCAGTATATCCCATGGGACATTAAAGGCATATACAGATGGTATCATTTACTTACTCATCTATCTGAGCGACACACGTTTCCACCTCTTTCAGTGCAGTTTGCAATTTGCCCAACAATTTCTGATAGACATCTTGTGTTTCTAAGTCCTCTTCCTTTAACAGATATCTCAGACCATGGCCTTCCTGTTGACCTAGGGAGTGTCCTGAAGGAGCTGCCATGGTGGTAATGGTATGTTGTATGTAAACCATGGGACTCAATTTACCTGCATGTGATGTAAATAATGTCAAGTTAACATCTTCTATCTTTCAACACAAATTACTTTTATAAGGCAAACGTATAACTGGAAATAATTACCTGATTAAAATATTAATTTTTCATATTTTATCTTACAAATTCAATGTTGGAAGTATAAATGTGGAAAAATTAGCTAATCTGTTCTTGGTAAAAAGGAGGGACTTATAATTTTGCATATTAGTGTGCCATGTAAGGAAAGGAAAGGAAAGAGTTAGTACACAATTATGTCAAGCATTTCTTATAAATTTATAAGCAAGTCCATACTAACAATATATAGCCATTTCTTAGTGGAGTGTCCTTATGTTTAATATTGAGATAGTGCCCGGAACTGGTTAAATCTGAAAACTATAAACTAGGAGAGTTGGTAGATATGCTTCGTTCAAGTATAGGTGGGCATTCTGGCTTACCTTGCTCACTATTTTTGTTTTCTTTCTCTTGTGAAGAATGCTTTCTGCTGTCTAGCTGCACACCAAAGGCACTACCAAGAGAAGTTGAGGTTTTAGGATAAGAGACTTCCATTACATTGATATGGCAGTTGGTTGGACAGAAATCGCTGCTGTGAAGTGGTGAGATCTTTGACTTAGCCTGTTTAAAGGTAGGCCATGCTCTATTTTTTAACACTCGTGAAAACTAGAAGTAAGAAAGAGAAGAACGTTCTGATTAATAGTTTTCTGTGCACAGGTAGCCAGTTGGAAAACAAAACTTAAAAATGCTTTAGGCATTCTGCCTAACCTTTCAAATTTCCATCTTTTGGGAGGAGGTAAGGAGTTCCTTCTGATTTTAGGTTTTTATTTTTAAGACAAATTATGGGTAATTTTTGCAAGTTATAAATAGATTTCTAATAAGGATTTAAGCAATTTATTTTCTTTCAAATGTCTCAATATTAGTCCCATTTGAAGTTCTGTGCTTCTGAGGATGAGCTCCAGAAAGTATGGAAGGTCCCTAGGGTCTACCATTTTCAATATTACAAACATAGCAAATTTCAGGTATTTTCAAGTGTGCGTTCTAAAAACACTCTCAGATATTTGCTTTAGTTTAGTTTCTAATAAGTATAAAACTGGAAGCTAAAATTATGAATTTATCACATTGAGAATGAAGTTGCTGCAAAATGACAATAAAACAAACTACAATGTCCATATTTTACAGACTTTGCTATACTTGGGAATTAGAAAATGCCTCAACTTTGAAAACTGAAGTACTGGTTAAATAAGACAGACTTCTAAGAAATAAATCTTTGAAAAATGACATTGAAACACAGTGCAGGGATGTTCATTGACCCACAGGCAGTACATCTATTTTACTTCTACAGTGTTCCTCTGAATCAATGAAGATTCCATCTTCTGTTCATTCCTGTAACTATTTTTTGTCCCCTTTCCCTAGTAGTGTTACTTCAGAGAATTAGATCACAATCATGATGGCAAGACCATTATAAAATCTTAAATTAGGTGACCACATGATGTGAAACACAACTGGCTTAGGATTTATGGATTTATGTGAAAACATGTATCCCCCCTTTCAATTCACAGCCTAGAGTCAGGGGAGATTTTAGTGGGAACATCCATCATCACCTGCAAGTAGCCAGTATTTTAATCATATCTCATCTCCAGTTAAAATATTGCATAGCAGGGCACATACCTTACTAAACAATGCTGATCATTAGGCTCATGCATCCGAATATTTTTAAAAGTTACCTTTCAAAGTGCTTACCCAATTAAATGTCCATGTACATTTCGCTGATTATCTGGCTTTAAGTATCTTTTTAACTGAGTCAAACTATATCCCCTCCCACACCACCCATAAAGTGGTAGCTTTATGTACTGGGATTTAAACGTGTGTTTACTTGTGATGCTACTGACTCTGTGTAAGCTTGATAAACGTTTTTGTACAACCAGGATTCAACTAATGAATTATACTTAAATATTTGTATCTAGGACAGGATCCTGGAGATTACACAAAGTCCAATTATGGAATTGTTTAAAACTGAAGAATGTACCAAGAATTAAGAAGGCACTAAGAACATTTAATGGTAAAAATGTTCCTCCAAGCAGTACATATTTCATATTTGAATCTCCCACACATCCTGTTCCACAGAGACCAAATGCCTGGTTATGATTTAATCAGGTCATAAGTGAAGTTCAAACTTATTTTCATACATGTATTGAGAAACATCTGTGGCCCATGGCACTGAACTCAAAGTGTATTACAAGCAAAATATTCTGAAATAACAGGAACTGCAGAAAGCCACTGGGTTTCTATTTATAGAGTTCAAACTTTCACAGTGAAACTTACAGAAAAGCTAAGGCATTCTAAGAGACTTTTGTTACTATGGTTACATTTATCTTGCCAAAAGAAGGGTATAGCTATTCCTGGAATATGAACACTCTAACAGCGTTTCTAACAGTCATTAAGAGCTAAACTATAAACCTGCATCATGCTTATTGATTTTGGTGAGAGTGAGTTTGAGGCTTCTGAAAGTGCGGATTACACTGGCTAGAAGCAGATATTGCAATTAAAGGCTCTGTGAAGTTTTCCAACATGGCTGTGCCATTGTACTTCAACCTAGACTCAAACTCTTGCTGTTCTTGTCCTTCACTCTTGTTCATAGAGACTATGATCATACTCAGTTCACAGTAGGAAACAGGAAAGGTATATGAGACAGCTATTAGTTACCTAACCTCTAAACCAACATTTCTGACTGCGTGGTTAAAATAAGTGATGCTCCCATCTCAAGAAACCTGACGTTCACTTTAGATAGACATAAGAAAGTCTGGATATTTAGACTTATACTGGCCAAAGTCTCCAGGGGTATGTCTACCCAGCAGCTTGGAGGGTGCTTCTTAGTGTAAGTAGACAGACACACTATGGCTCTGCTCGAGCTAGTATGCTAAAAATAGCAATATGACTCCAACAGCATTGGTGGGAGCCTGGGCTAGCCACCCACATATGTACTCAGGGGTTCAGCAGGATTGTATTTGGGCAGCTAGCCCAAGTTACCACCTATGTCACCGCAGCCACACTGCTATATTTAATGTGCTAGCTCAAGCTGGACAAGGGCTGTCCACCTTCATTAGGGAGCACCCTCCCAGCTGCTGAGTAGACATACCCTAAGAAAGGGTCATTACCCACTAGGAAGCAACTCCCCCCTCCCCCCCGACCTCTGTCCCATCCCTCCTCCAATTTTTCACGGAAATATGCAGGGTCTGTTAGAGTCCACATTAAACCTCTCACCTCTATTTTGAATTTTTGCTTGCAAAATCCCAGAACAGATCAGTTTGCAAATCTCACATCCTAGATCCAGATGACAGAGGGTGCAAACAGTTCAAAGGAGAGGTATCAGACCTAGTTCAGATTGGCCCCACAATTCACAAATAATTGGGGTAAGGGAGGGAGGAAAGTAGAGGTCAGGAGGAGAGAAATGCAGGTTCACTTGGGGGAATGGACAAAGGTTTGATTAGTTTATGCCTAACTTAGTTAAACTAGTCACACAGAAGTAGCATGAAACTACAGACCAAACTCAAGAAATGTGTTCACTCATTTACTTATAATATGCAATACACTTTTTGACATATTTACAAACTCAACGGTTAGCTAACAGTTGTCCGATAATTTACAGTGCAGTCTGTCAATAGGAAAGGTGGAAAGGGTTGACTCAAACTATAGTCTGCAAGTGAGGAGTTAAATTACAACAACTTTATATTTTAAATTAACATGCAATATGATAAGAATTTAATATCACTAATATCGCTTCACATTGGGTAAGTTCTGAAAATTCACTAGATTTGTGAATGCTACAAAACAGAGTGCTTTTGGTCTTTCATAGGAAATACACAGAATTTCTGGTTAACAAGTTGGTTACTATCTATATGCTCAACAAGACGAAGACAGGATAAGACTTATCCCATGAATGAAAGGCACAATGAAGGGCACATGTATATGAAAAGGACTTCCTGAGGTTTTTCTCCCTGATGCTGGGAGAAACTGACCACTCCCAGTTACTTGCACTGGGTAGCTCCAGCTCCTGGTTCCTTACTGGTTACAAGGGGCCCCTGTCCCTTGCAAGACTTCTTAAGTCTCTCTCTGGGAGCTCACTGCACTCCCTGGTAGGGTGGGGGTGAAGATCTCTCAGATGGGTATTCCCCTGGTGGCTCCAGGACTCACTACAGCAGTCTCCTACCTAGAGCAGTCCTGCTCCTTCCACCCCAACTGACTGCAGTTTCCTGCATTTTAAAGGCCTCCTACCTATTATGCATGATTGACAAAACCAGACGGGTGGAACTAGCACCTTCTGGCACCTTCCTCATCAGTTTATATACCCCATCACAATAAAATTATGCAATTACTCAGTTTAGGTACTCAGGCATCTGGGTGGGTCAAATTTAATCACCAGTTTTGTCATTGCAACCAAAATGTTTAATAGACATTCAAATTCATTACTTTTTGTTGGTTCTTCCACAACAAGGAAATAGCAGACTTTCAAGACATTTTCTGATCCTTACCTTTTTATAACTAGAGATTCTTCGGTAGATATGCTCAATTTTCTCACTGCAAATTACACTGAATCTACTTTGGAGGTCAGTGGGGATTACTTCATTTAAAGAATTCAGGCTGTTGCAGTTTTGCACAAAATGCTCATCACTTTTAGCCAGTGCTTCGAGAATCTGTAGTAATAAAGACAATGACAGTACATTGTGAAGTACATTATGAAGTCAGATGACTAAAATGAACATTACTTATCAGTCCTGATATTTACAAGCAAAAAAACCTGAAAATCAATTG
This sequence comes from Natator depressus, assembly GCF_965152275.1. Taxonomy (NCBI): domain Eukaryota; kingdom Metazoa; phylum Chordata; order Testudines; family Cheloniidae; genus Natator; species Natator depressus. The sequence goes on from NC_134235.1 coordinate 58,907,113, forward strand.
TCCCTTAACATTTTAGGTATGCTGCGTAACTAGAAAGGATGATGCTTGGGGAGAAAAGGGTTCCTTTTAGTAACTCCTTGTCTTAGTAATAGCAACTCCAACTATACACGTTACATACAGGTGTTTCATGACCACGTGTGGTTATGGACTTGTTCTATCACTCTTAATGTAACCATTATGTCTCTCTTGAAATACATTTTCTGCTAGCAAGCATTCATTTCAATTATTTATCAGCTACAACATTTATAATAAAACTAACCTGTTGACAGATTATGTGACACTGACTCACAAAATCAGCGTACATGAGAACTCAGCTCAGTCATTTTTACTATTTGTTCAAAATAGATGGGATGAGCTGATAATTATCATATTCATTAAGATACAACTCTTTTACTGTACTCAGTCAGTAAATTAATTAAAGATTTCCAGTTGCTTTGGCCATAATTAAAAGCTTCAGTTTCCTCAGATCTAATTAATAATGCAAAACTTTTCTTCAGAATATTTTGCTTCTTCTATTGCTATAATGAAGTTTATTTAAACACAGTACCAAATCTTCTGCAGATCTTTGGATCACATTTTCATTATATATTTAATAATGGTAAAACTCTGCACTACTATAGTATCTTTCATTTGAGAACCTTGACCTGCTTTACAAACTTTCACTAATTAAGCCTCATCCCTCCTCAGTGTAGGAAAGCAATGCAGAAGGGACCCTTCCCCACCCTACTGAAACATAGCTGCCTTTGACAAGAAATATACAACTATTTAACACTGCAAAGCAACACAAGAAAGAAAATGAAGAAAAGTATTATATCCAACTGCAAGTGCAGAGAAATTTACTTTAGTAGAATGTGAAACCACTTTCTGAAATTTCAAGTTGGACTTGAATCAAGAGCCATGACATTTTAAACTACCATAATCTCTGTTTAACATCCCACATGAAAGACATTAGGGGGTCTGATTCTTGATTAACCTACACTTGGTGCAGTCATTCACATCAGTGTAAAGCAGAAGTAAAATGCTACCATTCTGAGTTTGTAGTGTTATACACCCATTTTGCACAAGTGTAAACAATTACACACAGTACAATCCAGTTAAGAATCAAGCCCAGTTTTTGCAGTAGCACAGTGATTCCTGATACGTAATGAGACAGTGGTCAGTACTGACTTAGACTATGTCTATACTTATGGAGGCATGTAGAGTACAGGCACTACACATGTAACTACGTGCCACATTTTTCACTGTGGCATGAAGCTACAAGTGGCAGTGAAAGGCTCCAGCAGCAGGGAGGCAATAGGGAAAGGTTCCACCAGGGGGAGGCAGTAGGACAATACACTGCTAAAAATATCAGCTAAGATGTGGCATGCACTGCTTGAGCATATACAGAGTCCCGTAGGGCAGTGCTACTCAAAGTGGCGGTCCGCGGACCGCTGCCGGTCCACAAGCCATCGGCTGCCAGTCTGTGCACACATTGGAAAAAAAAATTGCCGGTCCCTCACATCAGATAGCTTGAGAAGCACTGCCGTAGGGTATACACCCTAGGGTTCAGGTATGCAGGGTACTCTACCCGTCTAAGCCATGCCTCACTGTCTACACTGGTATTTAGACCTGTGCTAGCTGGGCAGGCAGTGTCTGTAGTCTACATCCCATCTTAATTGTAGATGTATTTTTAGAGGGAAGATAGACACAATGATTAACCAGCCCCACTTTCTGCAGCACCTAGGTGTTCCTTGAAGATCTGCAACCAATTCCTGAACTGGCTTGACTCAGTATAAAGTAGTTGTACTAATTGAGGCCAAAAGTCAGCGTTCTGGAAGCTCTATTTTTCTTACAAATATTCAGAGTATGGCAGTGGAAAAATTAATCCTGAAAATACAAGATTAGTAAAAAATATTTAAATTACAAACACTTCTACATACTGTATTATTAGAGCAAGTAATAACATCCCTGTGGTTCAATGATTTAATCAATGAAAAGATAACCTGAAATTGAATTCACTCTACAAAGTTTTGCCTTTAATTTTTATTTATCCTTGCCTGTAACTGTGTAAGTGACAAAACAGGAATTAATAAAAACTGTATTCGTACATGAATTGATAATTAATAGTTAGGTGTAAAATGCAACAGCTCTAATTAAGCCATCTTTCCCATGTTATTAATAAGAAGTCCCACTTTTGCGGCTTTGGAAGTATTCAGGTGAAAATTTCCAAAGTAGCCTCAAAATTTTTGTGCAACATTTTCCTAATCTGTGTTTTTGCAGATGCATTTTTCTGTGTCTATTCAGAGGGAGATAATATGCAAAAAAAATAGCTAGGCACCTTGCTACTTTTGTGTATGCACAGAAACTTAAGTTCAGAAAGTTGTACCTGCAATTTTGGAGGTCAGGTTACAGACCATTTGAAAATGGGGTCTTGAATATTTTTATGTGACAATTCATATCCGGACCCTTCAAAAAGTTTTGAGATTCAATTACAATAAGTCTCTGAACTTCTTTGAAGTTTTTTTAATAGCAAAAAAGAATTCTTTGGCATTTGTTGAGTTTAGATGTTCAATTTATGACCACAACATAACTTATTTTGCTTATTGAGTACATAGTCATGATTTAAAATGTCAGCGGGACAAAGGTGACCTGCAAATATTAGACTTGAAATAAAATATTTATAACCCTATCAATCGATAACAGATAGATGTGGCTTCAGTGGAGATGTGACTTCAGTGGAATTAAGTATAATACAAAATTAATACACATAAAAATGTAATTTTTCTACATAGGCCTCATACCTTTGCAGTCAAGCTGAAAAAGCCCTTTGGTTCAATCATTTTCTCCACCACATGGCATTTTATTCCAGCAGTACTGTCATACTCATAAACCACTCCATATTCCAGATGAACATTATCAATAGTCAGACTCACATGGTCCTTCCTCCCATCAATTATTGCCATTGTGTTAAACTTGTCAATTACTTCTACAGCAAAGAACATTAATATAGTTAGTTTTGTTTTGGCTGCTTCAGACCTAAATCAAAATAAAAGAACAATCACTGCAGACCCTATGGAAGTAGCAATCTTTAGATAATTTCTATTGAAATGAACATCAAGAAATCCCAGCTGCCAACTAGGTGACTCAAACTCAGACAAACTCAAGTCTGGGGCTGACTAAAGCTTGAGTTAGATGAAGTGTGAGAAAGCCTGCTGGAATAGTCCTATGACACAACCCATTGGTTGTAAAGGGAGACATTCCGCTTTTCTTACAAAGGAATGGAAAGTTGGAAACACTTGTTAAATTGTAGAATTCTAACACTAGTGACTGAATTCTTGCTCCAGAGACACACATACAACTCTGAGGGCAGCATTTGCCCCGAAAAATTAATTGAAAGTCAGCTATTAACCATTTTCTTAATCATCCTTGTAGACTCATAACTTTTGCCTGAAAAGTATCCTGAAGGATATGTGACTCATTATTTGTGATCCAACAGAACTTTGAATTAATCTTAATTAGTCTTAAATTATTTTGTTATTATTTGTGAATGTTATCCAGATAATTTATAGGATAAGATGTCCTATGAATGCAAATGAATGAGATTTTAATGAAAGTGCCATACTACAAAATTTCTCATGGATCCAAGGAACTGTTCAGCTAGTTCACACAGTATTATAGGGTGATGGTATTTTTAACTCTCCTCTATGTCAGATATGCAATTGCATATAAATCCTTATGTAAATTAAAATCCGTAGTCTGCTTTTAGTTTCCCTAGTGGGAAGAAGAAATGTCTATGTTCCTTGCTAACAGAAAGAAATTCTAAAGGATGACATGCAAAAAATAAAGATCACACCTTCCACTTTGCAGTCAAAGACATCTCCTCCCTCATCTCCAGGGGGTTTGGAGTTCGCTTTCTGAAGGTCTTCCTGTGCACTCTCTATACTGTTATATACCCACTGTATGGAATCTTGCTATAAAAGAAAAAAATTGCATGTATAATCAAAGCATTTCACTGCTCATGAAATGCTTTCAAACAGGAAATAGTTATTTCAATTCCTTACCTCAACAGGATGTTTATCAATTACTATCTGCACTTCATTTTGAAAACAAACAATAACATTGGAAATGACAGGGGAGTGAGATTGATTTTTATCTAAAACCAGTTTTAGGGAAACATACTGTACTGATAACAGAAATTTCATCAGTTCATTTTTTTAAACAGTGTATGCAATATGGCTACACTCTGTTTTGTGTGTCAATAAAAATGCCCCTAATGCATACCTAAAAAAGTTGTTTGAATACACTGAAAACCTTATTATAACAGGAAGCTATAAAAACAACAGAACCAACTTCTATCTCGCTAAATCTGCTGCACGCCTACTGGAGCTTGCCTTGATTGTCGAACACCAGCCATGGGGACAGAACACATCCGCTTGCCTCTAAACCCACTCCCACTTTCCATTATGTGCACCTGCAGAACTTCACTGGAGGTGTCTGTAGGAATCCTCATGCCTATACTCAGTATAGAATTGCCTCTATTCCATGCAGACCATATGTTTTTTCCTCAGAAGTGTTGCACAAAACTTGATCTTACTTGTATCCAGCAGTGCGGGGCTGCATAATCAGATACTTTGGGCTCAAATTAATATTTCAATGTATTTAATAATGTATGATGCTAATCAAATATGGAATAGGCCGAACATCCTTCTCATCCCCATAGCTGACATGCAATGTACCTATCAATCTCTCACCCTCCAATTACTATAGCAGAATAAATGACAAAAATAATCCTGCATTGTGACTGAACTGAAATCACAGCCTGTAAAGAGAAAATTGTGGGATGAAATGAAAGTTAAGCAAGGATGCCAATAGTTAATCTTCAGTATGTCTTCTAAACAAACTGTTAAACCAGGTTGTGCTTGGTTAAGGTGCAATATACATTCATTACCTTTATAATCATCTGCAAAGTAATGGTTAGTATAATATACAGAAGGATTAAGACATATTTTCTCTCTAGATAAATCCACATTTGAATCTTCTTTACCTTTTACTCTGAACTATTTATATCTCGCTTAAGATTTTGTGATTTTTTAATTAATTTCCATAAAGAAATAATAAAAAATACAAAAAGGTAAACAACATACAGCTGTTTATGTTACCAAATACTGCACATTTCACAGGATAGCCAATAAAATTATTCAATTACACAACTTTACAACTTGTCAAAGCTGCAAGACCGAACAGTACAAAATCAGACAATATTACACAGACATAGCATGTTAGGGTGGGGATAAAAAAAAGATAGAGGAGGAAGAGACTGGAGGAAAGCAACAGGAATGGGACGGGGAGGGGAGGAGTGGAAAGGTCAGTGCTTAACGTTTTGTGTTTTAACTTTTGGACAAAATCTTCCCAAGGAGCTCTCTTGATTGTTTGCAGTTTGTTGTGCACAAGCAAGCCACAGGAAATAATTTTGAATCCATTCTGCTTCCCAGGCTGATCCAGATGTTGCTGATTTGACTACAGAGTATTTTACAAGTCTCCTCTGCTCAGACACATGGGCAGCATTCAGCCAGTATCTATACCCATATCTAAATTGAGATTTAAGTACCTGTTGTTGGTTCAAAGGGTGCCTTATTCTGGCTGACACAGAACAGGTTCCTTATTATTCCTAACCTGACATTAGACAGCCTATCACAAGGAGTAACATTATCTGAAACTTATTTCTATTTATTTTTGCTGAAAGTGCAGGATCACAAAAGTTAACATAAAAGACTATTCCACAATATACTATTCTTAAAAAGGTTTTCCAAGAGTGCTATATAATGAATGTAAGCTAAAGCTCATGCACAAACTCTACAGGATCTTCTGTCAAGTCACATTTAGTGTCACCAACAAAGAAACTAATAGATGTTGTATTATGATCAGTGGAACTGCAGTCAGAGGGCCATATACCTTGGATGGGGCTGTTATTGAAGGGACACTAAGAAGACAGGGAATGGGTGGAGTTAGGCAGGAAGCAACTCAGCCACATGGACAGAGCAGTGCAGAGGGTTTACTAAAGTTCCACTTGTTCAACTTAACCTGCGTTTGGTTTCACTTTTTGTGAATGAAACATGGTGGCAGCATTTGAGCTGTGAGTTCTCTGCAGTGCAGCAGGTGGCAGCATGAGCCATGGAACTCAGTTTGAAGCCCCCAAGAGCCCTGGATTTTGCATATCCAAACTTAGACCAGAGATGGACCCAGTGGAAGGAGGAGTTTGAGCAGGACACAGATCTGGCCATGCAAGAGGACAACATCAGTGGGAAAGTAAAACTGTTATTTTACCTTATTGGGGAACAAGGCAGAGAGATCTGCACCCCTCGGAAGCACACCACTGCCTCAAGCCTCACAGCAGCCCTAGGAGCCCTGGGAAACTATTCGTCCCTAAAGCAGAACAAAACTGTGACACATCACAGATTTTTCACTGGAGACCAAGCCAAAGGGGAATGGCTAGATCCCTATATTTCTGCCTTACGCACACTGGCTACTACGTGCAATTTTGAGGACTTGACAGACTTCCTGATTTGGAAAGGACAGTCTGTGGCACTTGGGATCACCACCTGCAAGAAATACTGCAGGAGCGGCTGCTCCAGAAAGGTGATCTCACATTAAACAGACAGGGAGCGGAAGCCTCAAGTGAAAGAATGAGAGCCCTAGGAGGCACAAAAACCCCACAACTACATGCAGTCAAGAACACAGGAGATCAAGTAGCCAGGGTTCCATAGACATAATGAGGGGCACTAACTGTGGAAGACAGCATGAGCAAGTCAATGAGAAGTGCTCCGCACTAGGACAACATTGCAAGGAATGTGGCAAATTGAATCATTTTAGTAATGTGTACAAGAGCAGAGAACAGTCCCAGAAAAATTCAATCAGATATGTATAAAAGGGAGATGGCACATCAGAAAGTGTTGATAACGTCATTATTGTCTCCTTGAGTCTGAAAGCATATTACGTTCAGGCTGTTGGGACAGGAAAGCAGCAAGGGACAATGCCAACCTCCATGAATGCAGGAGTGTTAATAGTCCAATTTCAGCTGGACAGTGGGGCCTCCTGCAATATGATCTAACATACCTTTCACAGAGAGCAGACACAATCTAATAACATACAATGCGAGCTTAATGCTGTCCATAGGAAAAAGTGACCTGAATCACTAACCCAAAAAATAACAGATGATACAGCAGAAATTTGTGGTGGTGGATGATGATAAACACCATCAACCCCTCTTGGGCAATACACATACCAGCCACAGGTTGGATCAGGTGCAGCATCAGAATTTTATAGCTAGAGTGCAAGAAGCAAAAAGGGAAATCCCATGGACAATGGAGATAATTTTAAAAGTATATAGGGATGTTTTCAAAGGCAATGGGTGCCTCAAAGGAAAGCTTCAATGGGAAATAGACCCAACAGTGGAACCTTTGAGTTTACCATGAAGGAAAATTCCAGTGGTACTCTGTAATCCAGTAGTCAAGGAGCATGAAAGTATGCAGCGCAGGCACATCATAGCACCTGTAAAGGCCAATACAGGCTGAGTAAGAAGCATGGCAATGGTAAAGAAGCAGTCAGGAAAATTACTTATCTGCATAGACCTAAAACCACTGAACAAGGCATTAAATAAATGTCCCTATCCACTTCCCACAATTGATGACATCTTGGTAGAACTTTCCAAAGCTAGAATCTTTGTAGTCTCTAATGTGATGGATGAGTTTTGACACATAAGGCTGGATAAAGAGTCCAGTATGCTGGCAACCTTTGCAACATCATTTGGTCACTGCAGATGGCCGTGCAAGCTGATGGGCATGAGTCCAGCCCCAGAGATGTTCCAGAGAAGACTCACCCAAGCACTGGAAAGGTTGCCTGGGGTGAAAATAATTGCAGATGATATCCTCATTGTAGGTGAAGGGAGCAATGATACAGAAGCTGAACAAGAGTATGACAGAAAACTACAAGTTTCTGCAGCAATGCAGAGACAAGAACATAAAACTGAACCCAGAAAAAGTGTGACTCAAACAGCATGAGAATATATATAATACATCTACTCATAGCAGAGGGATCAAAAGCAGATCCCAACAAGATCAAGGTAGTCAGAGACATGCCAGCTCCAGTGGATATGAAAAGGGTGCACAGGAAAGATATATTTTCTGTCCATGTTCTGTCCACACCTGGCTACAGTGCTGAAACCCATCCATTGGCTCACAAGGCAGGATGTTCAGAGGGACTGGGAAGGTCCCCAACAGCAAGCATTTGACAATTAAAACAAATGATAATGGATGCTCCTGTGCTGAAGTACTACCAGCCAGGTAAATCACTAATACTGCAGTGTGATGCATCAGACACTAGAAAGATCACTAAAGTTAACACAAAAGACTATTCCAAAACATATTATTCTTACCCAGGTTTTCCAAGAGTGCTATATAAAAGGACTGCCTGATCATTTGGGCTGACCTCCTATATATCACAGGCCACCAGAACCACTCAGCACCCAAACAATAAACCCAACAACCAAAATATCACAGCCCTCAGACTGTAGAGATTTGTGTTATCTTTGGAAATTTCAGCATGCTGCTCTGAGCCAGATGAGTTTTTCTTTAAACACCAGGAAATGCTATATGTGGGAAGAAGAATATATATTTTGTGATATACCAAACAACTTTTAATGGAATTCACATCCAGTTGCAGTAATTGTTCACCTAATGTTAGGCATACAAGCAATTTTTAAGTTCTCCTTTTCTGGATGCCTACCCATCTCCATAGCAAATCCACATCTGTGAAACACTCAGGTATAAAGTACTTATTATCCGTTTAATTTAGCCAGTTTAGGGCAAAAGAATCCATGCTACTGTGTCTGGGAGTAAAACTACCCCTTTTGACCAGAATTCAGAGATCTGTTGTACTCGGTCTGCACATGTTATGTAACTGCTTCAATTCTGTACTGGAGCACAAAGAAATCCAAAGAAACATGTTCATGAAGCAGTATTTGCATGATGCAGTTGAAACAACCCCCTATTTCTGCTGCATATCTCATATCTGTTCAGTAGTCTGAGAGGAGGATTTCACATTTAGTTTTAATTGGATTTTAACACTCACTGAAAGACATTGTGAAGTTAATTAACTGGTTCACAGTTTATGAAGAATTTCCAAGAACGTGGAAAGATTACATTACCGAATCCAGCTGTTTTGTTTTATCGTGACAATTACTGTGGACATTCAATTTTCTTTCTAAACTAAAAGCAAGAATAATTTATTTGCTCATATAAAAAAAGGAAACTCAGAATCCTTGAAATAATATTTATTTCTAACACTGCACTGTAATGGAAGTGTAGAGAAACTTTTATAGACAGGATATATTCACTCTGCTCTGTACGTGCTAAGTGTTAATAAAAGTCAGGAAAAAGATCAACTGTTTGTGCTATGTTCTCATGAGCACACAGCTAGCTGTATAAACTCCACTCCATCTAGATGAGAATATATTTCATGGTGTTTTCTACACAGAGCTATAATACTGCTGGAAATAATCCTTTAAAAAGATAACATGAGAAAACTATTTAGTTAAAAGCTTAGTTTTTTGAAGCAGAACTTAAAGAGACCTTGAGTGTCAGCAATAAATATTAAGTAATCTCATCAGTTTTTATATTTTAATTAGCCACCTCCCCTTTATTCCTCCCTCCCGCCCCACAACTGGATGTAAAGAACAAAAAAAAACCAAAAAAACAATGGGTAGAGCAATGAGGGCATAAGCAGTAAACTTGTCTACCTGCATTGGACGCCTATATTTCCTGCAGGCTGTGACGTGGGCAATAACACTTGCATGAGTCTCTTTGCTGACGTTAATTCCATTCACTTTAATTATGCACTGTCCAGGGTGGAGACCTGCTGCAGCTGCCACAGTCCCTTTAAAACAATTGTGAAAGTTGCCAAATTCCATGCTAAAAGATCCCCTTTTAAACATACAGTCCAAGTGCCTCATTCTGCCTCAGTATCTGCTACTACTGATTCTTGCATGACTATTGCTAGTACAATAGAGTTCTGAAGTCAATGAGATTCTGCAAAGATTCAGGGTTCCATGCTAGAGGATCCCCAGTGTGGCGACCATATCATAATCCTGTAGAACATTTTACTGAAAAACTGTTCAAAGAGAGCTACTACAAACCTCAGCTATATCAATTTAATTGTAATTGTCTTAGAATAAATTTCACCTGATAAAATACTGCAGAACAAGATATCCTCTGTTGGTTTTGTTGTGTCTGATTGCAAAGTTCATGTAATACTTAATAGCTTATAAAAATAATATGATGTAATGCACTATTTCACTAAAAATAACATATTGTCAACAGCCCAGTACTGCTGTATAACCCAACAATAACAAACCAGTGTGCACATGCAATTAAGGAAACGTTATTTCAGTAAGGAAACAGATTTTAATTTTAAGCTTCTAGTGTGTAATTACTAAATTACTGTAAGAATTATTTTTTAAAACCCCTTAATATTCCTCATTTCATAGTCAAATTCTATTGTGAAACAAATTCTGAAAAATTGTTAAACACTACCAACTGAGGCCATGGTCAGTTTGTTGCTAAATTTCCCCAGGCACCTAGCTGAAAATGCTGGGGAAGATTTGACTTTTGTAGTAAAAGAGGATAAAAAAATCTGTAATTTGAAAATAACTATAACCATTCAGAGTCCTAAACCTTTGCTCTTTGATTACAGCAAATTTCCTATTGATAAATAAAAATCAGAAGCTTTCTGACAACTCTCCCTGTAATTCAAAGTAAGTCTTAAAGCAGACAAGGAGTTTCTTGTCAAACAGTACATGAAAAATCCAAGTCCAAGGGCATTTCTGTGTATTCAGTTCTATTTTAATCTCTTTACCATTTCATGTGTAATGGAAAATGCCTAGCTTCCAGCTTAAAAAAAAACCAAAAAACAGTCAACGGTTATTGGAATAGGAAATTTTATTAACTTTAATCATTGTGAATAAAAATGAAGAATACTCTTTGAATAAAAAATAAAATATACATTTCAGTGATTTGTTTCCATAGTAGAGTGATAACCTTGAAAAAGTGCTCTATCCACTGAACAAGTATGGCAAAGGTAGTGGCAGTGTAAAATATCTTGCCAGCATGCCTCAAACCTATTCTGGAGGGACTGGCTCTTGGAGTTTGAAGTTAGTTTTGTCTCCAGGCATATTCTATTCCTTTCTCCTCTGTTGAGATTGTCAACAAAAGATGCCAATGAAGAATGAACATGTTGCCCCCAGGCTGATACAAAATATTTGGGGCCTTCCTGCAAAGTTGAGGGGCTGGCAAATAAAAAAAATCATATTTTAACTTGCAAACTGTCTGAATTCGATAAGGAATGCATTGAAAAAATAAATTTGGAATCCCATACTATGATTTTTAACAATCACTTTTTACAGACTATAGCTGCACTTTAAATTAAGTTACTGAAGTGTCTTGAAATCACACCACAATCAGCTAATGTGGTTCCAACAAATATCTGGATTTAGAGACAAAGCTTAAACAGATCCCATTAAATAATATCCTTCAGGACTGCAGAAATGTTATTCAGACTCCAGAAAACCATGGTCCCAGTTCAGGAAAACTTTTAAGCATATGCTTAAGTGAATCCTGGTTCAGCAATTCACTTAAGCATGTGCTTATGTGCTATCGAGATCAATGGAACTAAAATATTTGCTTAAATGCTTTGATGAATAAGGATGGACAGCTGAACTGAGACCCAGGTATGGAAGTAATTAACAGACTGGTGAGTATTAGACTCTCTGGTCTTGAAGACCTGGTTTCTGGAACCACAGCTCAGGCCAAAATTGACTGGTTCTTTCAACTGGTTGCTTTGCCAAACTTAATCATACTGCTTGGTTTAAGCCCTGGTCTACACTAGGACTTTAGGTCGAATTTAGCAGTGTTAAATCGATGTAAACCTGCACCCATCCACATGATGAAGCCCTTTATTTGGACTTAAAGGGCTCTTAAAATCGATTTCCTTACTCCACCCCTGACAAGTGGATTAGCGCTTAAATCGGCCTTGCCGGGTCGAATTTGGGGTACTGTGGACACAATTCGACGGTATTGGCCTCCGGGAGCTATCCCAGAGTGCTCCATTGTGACTGCTCTGGACAGCACTCTCAACTCAGATGCACGATTGTCTGCCGTTGCTCTGACGCAGGGAGGGGCGACTGACGACATGGCTTACAGGGTTGGCTTACAGGGAGTTAAAATCAACAAAGGGGGTGGCTTTACATCAAGGAGTATTTCAGGCAGGACTTCACGGAGGGTTCCAATAAGAAATGGTGCACCTAAGTTATTGTTCTTATTGGAACAAGCAGGTTGGTCTGGCCTCTGATTGATACATGGCTAGATTTACCTCGCTGTACCTTCTCTGTGAGTGACTGCAGTGAGACCTAGAGGAATGAGTCCCCTAGACGAGGGTTGGGGGGGGTCGGGGTTGCAAATGAGTACAAAACAAATCTGGTCTACTTCTTGTTTTGATACACTCCAGCTATCTTTTACATCTTTGGCTGGCAGCAGATGGTGCAGAAGGACTTCATGCCATCCACATCTCATGGCTGCTCGGCAGAAGATGGTACAATAGGACTGCTAGCCATCCTCATCTCTTGCCTGCCCGGCGGAAGATGGTACAAGAGGACTGCTAGCAATCCGTATCACCTGCCTGCTCACCATAAGATGGTTCAATAGGATTGACTGCAGGACTAAAGAGAATGACCTGATCAAGTCACTCCAAATTTAGTCCCTGCGCCCATGTCTGCCCAGGCACTCCTGATCGACCTCACAGAGGCGACCAGGAGCACCTCGGACATGACGATGACGGCTACCAGTCCTACTGTACCATCTGCTGCCATAAGGCAATGCGTGGCTGCTGCTGTGTAGCAATGCAGTACCACGTCTGCCAGCACCCAGGAGACATACGGTGACGGTGAGCTGAACGGGCTCCATGCTTGCCATGGTATGGCGTCTGCATGGGTAACCCAGGAAAAAAGGCGCAAAACGATTGTCTGCCCTTTCTTTCACGGAGGGAGGGAGGGAAGGGGGGCCTGACGACATGTACCCAGAACTACCCGCGACAATGTTTTAGCCCCATCAGGCATTGGGATCTCAACCCAGAATTCCAATGGGCAGCGGAGACTGCGGGAACTGTGGGATAGCTACCCACAGTGCAACACTCCGGAAGTAGACGCTTGCCTCGGTACTGTGGAAGCACTCCGCCGAGTTAATGCACTTAATGCACTTAGAGCAATTTCTGTGGGGACACACACACTCGAATATATAAAACCGATTTCTAAAAAAAACCGACTTCTATAAATTCGACCTAATTTCGTAGTGTAGACATACCCTAAGGCTTCTCAGTTACAGGGGGGTAAATTGCCACAGCACAGGCTAAAAATATGGTTTTAATGAGCTCTGCATTTCACAATACACAACAGATTTTTTACTATAGTCAGAGATAGGGAATTAGAGAATTCTGCTCCTCATCAGTGTCAGAATAGCAATCCAGAGTACATTGGGTTAAAGAGTTGGCAAATGTTTGGCAATCATGTCACAGAAAGGACATAAAACACTATTTAGAGCAAACATCTGTAGTTAGTAAAATGGTCTAAGTCACTGGAGCCCACAGCTATATGAAAGGATTTGTCCAAACTGCACATATGTTCTCAAGAGGGTTTTCAAATGAGTCAGACCATAAACGTGTAATTTAATAACTAAGTAGCCTTCAGAACGTTGCTTCCAAATGCCATTTTCTGGATCAATTATTTTTGCATTTCATAATTATTCCTGAATCTGTAAAGGATATTTGACCTTAAAACCTATATAAGTGTTACTTAAAGAACTAATCTAAATATTTGTAAAAACCAAAAAAGAGAGTCTAAATTTTAGCCATACTAGCCTATTCATAAGACAGTATTTTCAATGACTACCTATTTACCATTTGTTATGCTTGTAACAAAATAACATTCTGCAGATTTTTCAAGGTTCAAAACTATTAAAACTCTTATTAGGAAGTTTGAGTTAATGGTGTTTGTCTCAACAGGGAAGAATATGTAAACTGAAATTATAATTGTAAGTGTGATCGACCTCGACCAGGCCTAATAAGATGTTAGACAGATGATTACCATGGTCCCATTCAGCTCCTGTTTCTTACCTCTCCCAACAGCATGGACAACCGATGGACCGAAGCCCCGGATTTGGAAACCAAGCCCCTCTGCAGAGTCAGGGATCTTCACTGTCCTAATACCAACAGAGATTTAAGATCAAATATCACGTTAACATTTTGTTCTTTAAAGTAAAGATTGGTCACAGTGGGAAAAGTAACAGGTAGTTAAAATCTGCTTAAACTCCTCCCTGCTATTTCTCATAATTTTTAAAAATACAAAGAGCTAAAGGAAAGGAAAGATGGTTAGGCTAAAGCTATTTATTCATTTATATTCTGTCCTATAGTGCTCATCACTGACTACCTAAGCATTTCACACACAGAATGATTTTACCTTCACAATACCCATGAAAGCAGGAGAATATTATTCCATTTTAAAAAGAGAACTCAGTAAAATAGAGATTAAGGCCTACATTTTCAAAAGTGTCTACCGATTTGGGGTTCATCTATTTTTGACCCCATATGAAACACTTTGAAGGGGCCTGGTTTTCAGACATTTCTGTTTTACATCTTGCTGTATTTACCTCATAATGCTATCAAAAAATGAAAAATGTGTCAGTAAGGACTGCAGGGTAAACTTTTTCTTTTGAAGTTCCTATAGACAATATTTGAAAAATACAGAAAAATTGAAAACTTTTCCCCCAAAATTCCATTTTTAAGAAAAGGCCAAATTTTAATGAAAATTTCCATCCAGTTCTATGAATTACAGAGAAAGTCACAGAAGTACAAATAGGAGCAAAAAAGATAGAGGACTGATCATGATGCTCTTATTCAGTAAGGACATTGAAACTTGGCCCAGAAATAATAGCATGATGAGACTGTAAGACTAAATAGTTGAACTGTTATGAGAAAGGTAATTCCATTTCATGGAAAATTTCAATATTTCAAATTGGTTTTGTTCCAATTTGGAATGAAAACCAATAATTTCAAAATTCTGGGCAGAGGTACAGGCACTGGAGTCCCCAGCTCACAGGTAGTCCACTTGGTGGACTGCCACAGAGCCACAGACCTTGGTAGCCCTGAGATCCTCAACTCCTGAATACAGTGACTGCTGGGCTCCTAGGGAGCTGTGGACTCTAGATGCTTTGGGAGCCCAGGCTGCTGAGGAGCCGAGAGCCTGGAATCCAGAGCTCCAAAGTTCTCAGCTTCCCAAAAGTCCATCAGACAGGCTGCCAAGGAGCTGGGAAACCTGGCAAGGTTCTGCTGGAACTTTGTCAGAATAGAACTGCTTCCGGAGAACATTTCAATTTTGATGAATCAGCAAATTCTAGTGAAAAAAATATACTCTCCTTAGGCTTCAGAGCCCAAGCTCCAGCCCAACTAGTGAGAGCTCCATAAGACCGAATCTGTCGACCTGGGCTGGGTGGTTTGCTGCTGTGGGCTGTGTAGATGTACCCTTAGGCACTATGGTAATAAACAATAATAATAATTTTGAGAATTGGAAAGAGATAAATGTAATTTTAAAATACATTCATACAATATTGTAAAAAAAAAAAAAAAGTACTTCGTTGAGTATAAACCAGCTTCATTACTTCGCTTCTAGTTTATAGCAGGGGAAGCTGAAAATATGATTGGCACTTAGAGACAATTATAGGCAGAGCCTGAATCCAAAACTTTTTGCAGCCCAGGCGTCTCTCTAAAAACTGACTTATTTTACAAACAGATTTTTAAAGACTGTTGGATATTAACTAAAGCTGGAGAAAACTCAATGGTCTCACTTTGTAAAATTTCCACATAAAATGCATTATATAAGCATCTCTCCCTACTTCATACACACACTCTGGGGGAAACTATGTAAGACCCAAGTCTTGTAGTACTCATTAGTTTAAGTTGGCTTTGTGTTGTGGACAAAAGCTGAGACATATTCATTTTCACTTAGGTCTACACAGGTGAAGGCCAAAGTGCTGACCCAGTGCACCAACCAGCCTGTAAAAGTTTTTCTAATTTTACCAATATGGGACTCAATCCTGAAGCTTTTGTTCACAAGTAGTTCCACTGTCTTCAACTGGAGTTTTTTCCTGAATAAGGAATTCAGGATCAAGCCTCTCCCTAGAGCACTGTTTTAGCAGAGATTGGTAAATTTTGCAATTAACCATCCCACAACTCATTCTTGAGAACATTCGTAACACATGCTAAGACAAACAGTAATCAATCCTATAGTCTTCCCTCACTAGTCACTGGATAAAGTTGTCTTAGAGATAGGGTATCCAGGAATGAAGGAAACTGCTTTCATATATGAACCCTTAAATATTGGACAGAAGCCTGATGAAAACTTAATGAAAAAGCTATTTATTATATTTGCTGTATATAGTATATTGCACTTTAAATTTGGTTCTTAATAGAGAGGCCTTTACCTTGCAGACTGTGCCAGGAAAGGGAAGCAATAAATACATTTTTTAAAACAAAAAACAAAAGGGAAGAAACCAAAGGTTAACACAAACCCTAAATACATACATACATACATACATAATTACAAAGATATAGGGGTACATTGTGCCTTCAGACACAGCCCCAACAAAAGGTAGTATGTAAAATGCATCATCCCAAGAGTACATCCAGAGAGCCACTCCTCTAGGACACAATTCTTTCTTTGCTTTCCCCTTTTATTTTGTGTGGGTTTTTATTAGCTGCGACATCCCAGTGCCAAGATGCCCCTCCCCTGCTCACAGATGTGGATGGGAGGACAATTCTCTTTTCTTCCAGTGCAGACCCACACTACGGTTAGCCTGTGCATGTGTGTAAGGGGGAGGGTGATTCTGATTCCCCCTGTTCTGTGCAGCCACGTAGTCCAAGTCACAATCTAGTCCTTAGTGTAATTTTGGGCCTGATTCTCTGCTCTCTTAGACTAGTGTAAAGTAGGAGTAACTCCATTAAATTTAATGGACCTATGTGATGTAAGTAACGATTAAATCAGGCCTTTCATTCCTCTGTTTCTATTGAACACATGTATTTAAGACTTAGGCGTAGATGAAAAGAACTGAAGAAGTTGCACAGTAAACAGGCATTCCATACTTCTTTTACATAAAGGGGATGCCAGTCACGTAAGAATTGTCAAAAACATTATATTGTGAAGAGTCCAACTGTTAATAAAGATCTTGAGGGGTTACTTTTTAATCCTATGTACTTTATTTGTAGAACCAGAACAGAAATGCAAAACACTGCTTAGATCATTGCGTCTAACCCAGGTGAGGTCAGGACATAGTCCCCAGACAGAGGAAGTTTGTTAAAAACAGAATGTCAGCTAAGTGGGTCAAAATTGCCTATATATTCAGAGAAACTTCATTTATATTTGTATTCTATGTGTATTTAAAATGACAGACTTGAACGTAAAAAGTGACTGATGTTTTCCTTTTGCTGTTGTTGGCAGATGAATGTTATACAGATAAACTTAAAGCAGATTGATTAGATGTGGGGCCTGGCATGTTGATATTTTATCAATCATTTTATTATTCAAGAACAATACTTTTGCTTGCTCAGATAAGTGTATATGGGCCATTTAAGCAATTTAAATAACCTTTCAGCAATAGTACACCTTATTCCAATAATGCAGTAACATTAAATCAATGCTGTCTTTCCTGTTTACTACCTAGACATTTGCTTTCTAGAATTCACTTGAGTTATCTTTTTTTAAATTCCCAAAACAGGAAGCACAACTTACTCCCTTGGTTTTGTGCTCACGAGTACCCTGAGGGGCCTTCTGCTGTTTAAGCATGCTTTCAGGAAGCAATCCACTTCATTGAAGGGTCTCAAAAAAACTAGGTCACCATTAATGGCAAATATCTTCTTCCCAACTTCCAGGCCTGCCATCTAGGTGAGGGGGGGAAAGAGAAACAACACTTGAGCATTTTGCTTTGTTTTGTTCTTGCTGTTTGTTTTGTTCTACATTTGGTTTTTATAACCACCATTGTACTGATTTTGTCTGCCTATAGACAAGCCCATTAGGAGTCAGTGATATAGACAATCTTTCTAGTCTCCTCCACACAGCATGCACAAAACAGCCCTAAACTATACCTGGCAAAAAGTGGATTGTACACTCCAAATTTCAAAAGCACCTAGCATAAAGGGCCCTGATCTTGACTAGGCCCTTTGGACACTGCTGCAGTACAAATCAATAGTCTTAATTATTAATATAATGTAGATAATGTGACAGGTCTTATTGGGCCAACTATTATTATTACCAATTAACTAACTTCCCTTCCTGTTGTTCTCTAAAGAAACTGAAACTTACTTTCAAATATAGAGGCTTGCTGAATATTTTAAGAAGTATGTGAATATTTCATAAGTTACAAAAACAAACCATAAACTCCAAAGTTTTGAGTTTCACACCTTTGAGTGAGGTATACAACACATCAGGTCAAAGAGACCCTTTAAATTATTGGCCAACTAGGGAAGAAACTACTTCCAGCTAGAATGTTGCAGGATGTACCGAGCTGCTCAAGGCATCGTCCAAGTCTTATTGCCACTTGGGAACAGGGCCGTACTAGACAGTTGACAAAACACAATGGAATTACGGAAAGATAACAGAGCTGGACTCAGGCTGGATATAACCCTATGGTTGCACCATACCTCTTATTTGTTGTGTTTTCTTTAGGGCTGTTGATTAATTGCAGTTAACTCATGCAATTAACTCAAAAAAATTAACTGCAATTAAAAAAATTAATCGTGATTAATCGCACTGTTAAACAATAGAATACCAATTGAAATGTATTAAATATTTTGGATGTTTTTCTACATTTTAAAATATATTAATTTCTATTACAACACAGAATACAAAGTGTACAGTGGTCACCTTATATTATTATTTTTTATTACAAATATTTGCACAGTAAAAATGACAAACAAAAGAAATAGTATTTTTCAATTCACCTCATACAAGTACTGTAGTGCAATCTCTTTATCGTGAAAGTGTAACTTCCAAACATAGATTATTTTTGTTACATAACTGCACTCAAAAACAAAACAATGTAAAACTCTAGAGCCTACAGGTCCACTCAGTCCTACTTCTTGTTCAGCCAATTGCTAAGACAAACAAGTTTGTTTACATTTACGGGAGATATTGCTGACTGCTTCTTATTTACAATGTCAACTGAAAGCGAAAACAGGCATTTGCATGGCACCTTTGTAGCCGGCGCTGCAAGGTATTTACATGCCAGATATGCTAAACATTCATATATCCCTTCATGCTTTGGCCACCATTCTAGAGGACATGCTTCCATGCTGATAATGCTCCTTAAAAAAAAATGTGTTAATTAAATTTGTGACTGAACTCCTTGGGGGAGAACTGTATGTCTCCTGTTCTATTTTACTCACATTCTGCCATGTATTTCATGTAATAGCAGTCTTGAATGATGACCCAGCACATGTTCATTTTAAGAACACTTTCACAGCAGATTTGACAAAACACAAAGAAGGTACCAATGTGAGATTTCTAAAGATAGATACAGCACTCGACCCAACGTTTAGGAATCTGAAGTGCCATCCAAAATCTGAAAGGGACTAGGTGTGGAGAATGCTTTCAGATGTCTTTAAAAAGCAACACTCTGATGCGGAAACTACAGAACCCGAACCAACAAAAAAGAAAATCAACCTTCTGCTGGTGGCATCTGACTCAGATCATGAAAATGAACATGCATCGGTCCGCTCTGCTTTGGATCATTATCGAGCAGACCACATCATCAACATGGACACGTCTTCTGGAATGGTGACTGAAGCATGAAGGGACATATGAATCTTTAGCGCATCTAGCACGTAAATATCTTGCGATGCCGGCTACAAAAGTGCCATGCGAAAGCCTGTTGTCCGGCTATGCCAAAAAAATGACAGGAGACATTAGATATGGGTTTAATCAGGCTGCAACTTTATTATTAGATGTCTGGGACTAACCCGGCAGATAAAATGTGCAGTTCAGATGAAAACACCCATAATTCACCGGGGTGGGTGGGTGCTTTTTTCAGTGCCCCCCCCCCCTTTTTCATCCAGGTCCCTCCAGCAATTTCCTTGCCGGGACCTTACCAACCACCTCCCCTCGTAGTAGGGGTTAAGGTGGACTATAATGATGGGGGGGTTGGCTCCCTGCTGTACCAATCAGAGGAGTCCCCAACTGCCTCTGGCTTGCTCAATTACCAAGCACCTCTCCTTAATTCCTTTTCCAGGCCATTTATCTGTTCTTTTGTGCCTTAAATTATGGAGTACCTGCACTGAACATCCGCTATACACTTAAATAAAGAGCTGCGACATATGGCCTACCACCCATCATGCTATGCATGAACAGAGCCCACCTGAACCTGCTGCGAGGAAGGTGAAAACCCCCCCACCACACACCTGGCCAATATGGCATTAAGGGAAAAATTCCTTCCCAGCCCTCCTTAACGGGGTGGCTAGCGTAATGCCCACAGCAGATATAGCTAAACACCCGGCATATTTGTGACCTAAATAGGGAGGAAGGGTGGGTGCTGCCCAGCCTGTTCTGAGTGAATGAGGGGGAGGGGCCAGGGCCAGGCTGACCTTTTAAAACCCCTCATTCCTAGGTGGTGAGTCATCCACCATGCTGACTGCTTTTTCAGCAGTTTTACATCTCCCCTCCTCCCACAAGGCAGAAAGTATTGCCCTCTTCTCCTGGCCAGCCAGACAACTCCTTTCCCGGCCCCTGGCTTAAAGTGCAGGGCGGTGATTCTCACTTTCAGGTGACATTGTAAACAAGACAGGGGCAGCATTATCTCCTCCAAATTGTAACCAAACTTGTTTGAGCAATTGGCTGAAGAAGGACTGAGGGGACTTGTAGGTTCTAAAGTTTTACATTGTTTTATTTTTGAATGCAGTTATTTTTTGTACATAATTCTACATTTGTAAGTTCAACTTTCATTATAAAGAGATTGCACTACAGTACTTGTATTAGGTTGTAATCAAAAATAAATATAAAACGAGCACTGTACACTTTGTATTCTGTGTTCTAATTGAAATCAATATACTTGAAAATGAGAAAACATCCAAAAATATTTAAATAAAGGGTATTCTATTGTTGTTTAACAGTGCAATTAATCATGTGATTAATCACGATTAATTTTTTTAATCGCTTGACAGCCCTAGACTCCTTTTATCCTAATCCCTATCCCACAGTGAGATGTAAAGGCCTTTAAAACCATCTCTAAAAATCTCTTTTGTAAAATAAAAACTCAGATAGAATATTTTACTGTCACACTTCTCTGTATAAGTACAGTAAGTCCCATTCATATCAATGTGAACTCTGTATATACCCCACCGAGGTCTATCTGAAGCAATGCTAACGTAAACACAAGCCCTCTAACTTACCCATGCAACATCTCAAACTCTATATTTTACATTATTACAAATAAAAACCATAAAAGCCTTGACACACACCACATTTATGGGAAATAAATCAAATCTATGTCTGAGGGGTAACACGTTTTATTTTCATTCATTACATTTTCTTCTCAACAGTGCTTCTGCCACTCATGAATAATGATGCCACTGTACTCTATGTAGCACATGAAAATAAATATATTTGTAATTTATGTATTGTATCTCTAAGTTCATATATTAGAAATCATAAGTAAAAATAAAATGATAGCAATAGCAAGTCACAGCTCGATTATAAACAAAAAATGATACAAACAATTAAAAACAACACTTTTTTTCTCAAAAAAACAGCCAAATTAAAACACTACATTATCTTAAATTTTCAAAATTGTATATCAAAACACAGATGTAAGTGTACATTTGTGAACATTACCATAAAACAGAGCAAAATATCAGACTATATATTAATATATGTTACCTCAGCATTTGACCCCTTCTCCACTAATTTAATAATTGGTACTTTGTTTTTGTCTTCTAACCCAAAACCATAGCTGCCTTCATTAGATTTAATCTGAAAAATAAAAATAAAATTACACAATTTGCCTTTCCATTAAACAATAATGCGTGGTGTTTATTTAACGTTACTGAATCCTATTTATTGCTTGCCAAAACACATTATCATTCAATTTGTTTACTTACCAGAAGTGACTTGGCTATGACATTTTCCACTACTTTTAAATCATGTTTCATAAGCCTGTGCTTCATATTTGATCCTTCCATTTCTTCATCCGCAAAAAAGCGAAAAAGAAGTGGCTCATCTTTAAATTCACTTTTTTCTAAGACTGTATGATACAAAATTCAAAGATTAATCCTTTTATTATGAATTCCCGAACATATATTTTAAAAACAGTTAAATATTGGGAAAGCGCTTCCATAGATTAAATGCTACAAAGCAATTTTTGAGTTAATTCTACTCTAGAGGAGTTTGAATTTTCATAATAAATTACACTTTCTAATTGTGTATTTTCAAATGAATAAAAAAATCTTAAACAAATAATGGCTGAACGGCAGTTGAGGCCTCCCCTCTTCCATTTCTCCCAGTTTCTCTAAAATGCTGTTGGGGAAATCATCTTTTCCATTGTTTCAGTCAGAAGACCCATGCCTTGAATCTTCTTATTGGCTTCTTGTCTCCTCTGATGGCATCAAATTTAACCTCCTTGTCATCAATTTCAAAACCCTACATATATCTCTGCTCTTATTCCCCATTTTTCCTCTTCTTACTCTAGACACTCCTCCTGATATTCTTATCTTCCTCTTCCCTGGGGCACTCTCTCCTACTCTCTGCTTCACACTTGGTCATGCTCCTCCAATACTCACCTCTTTCTCATTCACCAAATGCCTCTTTTCTCTTCTTTAATTGCTCTTTAGAATGTCACTTCTTATAGCAATCCCTCCTACTTTCTTCTCACATTCGTTCCCACATTCTCCCTTTACTGAACTCTTGTGCCATGTCTGGTCTTTCTGCATTAGTGTTGTCTAATGGAAACTGTGAATGCATCTGGGCAGGAATCATGTCTTTGTCAGCATCCTGGGCAAGGGAGGCACGACTAATGGCAGGAGCTTGGGATTCCAGAACTGAAGCCAGGGGTCAGAGCCAGAAACAGGGTCAAGAGTCGAGCTGAGGGGCTTATATAGGGACAAGGAGCCAATCAGGGATCACTAAGACCACTGAGAGCCAAATTCCTTGAGGCAGAATGTCCCATGGCATTGAACCTCAGTGGATTGAGGGTCACAGGAAGTGGCCCAGTTACACCCGCTGCTGGGTAGTACTGTGTGAATGTTGGTTGCTTAGTAACCCTCCAGGCCCGAGTTCAAGTCCCATTGATCCTGACATTACTACAGCACCTCCCAGAGGGAACTTGGGGGCACCCTGGTGGAATATATAAGCAGCCCTTGATGTAAAGCAAACAATCCCACACTGCGTGTTGTTCCTTCCTTACTGTTTTAAAGTCCCTGGGGAGGGGCTTCTCCTTCATAGCTGAATGGATTAGGGACAGGAGGTTCTGGGGAATGGTGGCATCCAGGAAATTATAGGGCCTGAGGATATGTGGTGACTCAGTGTGGAAGTAGTTGTGGTCAGGGAGGTATTCCCCTTTTTGGGACAGGGAATTGGCTGCCTTGTTCTGGGCTCCTGGGTGATAGTAAAATTAAAGCATGTGAAGAACAGGGCCCATCAAAGCTGTCTTTGGTTCAGCTCCTTACCCTTCTGAGATACTCCAAGTTTTTATGATCTGTATATACCTTTGAGGTGGTGGTACCATTCCCCAAAGGTGGCTTTGACTGATAGAACCTTCTTATCTACAATCTCATAATTTTGTTCTGCTGGTGTGAGTTTATGAGAATAATAGGCACAAGGGAGCAGGTGCTGTTGGGGGCCAGATCTTTGGGAAAGTATTGCCCCAATTGCAACATTAGATGTGTCGGTCTTAACAACAAAGATCCGCATTGGACTGGGATAAATCAGGATTGAAGCACTGGTGAAGGTCATCTTAAACTGGTTGAATGCCCTTTGACCAGGTGAAGGGGGTATGTTTGCAGAGGAGCTTTTTCTATGGACTATCTGTAGAGCCCTGTGCAGAAACAAAATTAGTATCTGCATCTGATCTGTGATACACAAATACGGTCTGCAGACAGTCACGGATATCTGCAGATTTGCAGGACTCTAGCTATCTGATCTTAAAACCAAGGAATGAAGTGCCTACAAAAATTAGTGAACTCCAGGAAGCATTGAAGCTCCATGATGTTCCAAAGGGCTGCCCAGGTCCAAACAGCATCCACCTTTCTGGAGTCAGTTCAGAAACCCTTATTGAACAAGATGTATCCCAATAACTCCATGGAGTGCTAGTTGAAACTGCACTTCTCAAGATTTCACATAAGCCATGTCAGTGGAGCCGATCTGGAACTGACCAGACGCGTTGAGTGTGCTGCTCAGGGCTCTCTGAGAAGAAAAATATATGGTCAAGATATCCTGGATCCAGGAGTCATAGTCTATCATGAAATAGCTCATTTGCAAAGTGCTGGAATGGGGCTGTAAGACTGAATGGTATTACTAAATATTTGTAATGGCTGTACTAGATTCGAAAGGCAGTTTTCCACTCATCCCCGGCATAGAGCCACACCAGGATATAGGCTCCATGCAAGTCAAGCTTGGTAAACTCCTGGGCTGATGGCAGAGTCCAACAATTCCAGAACGAGTAGGAGAGGGTACTGGTTTCTGATGGTTACCTGGTTAAGGACCAGTAATCCACACATAAAAGCAGAGTCCCATCTTTCTTTTCAACAAAAAGAACTCAGGCTCCAGCAGAGGAGGTGAAGGGATGGATAAATTCTCCTGGAGACTGGATCACAAAGCAATCAGCTCTGGCTCTGACATGGCATAGATGAAGCCAAAAGGTATCTTGCCTTCAGGTTCCAGCTCAGTCGGACAATCATAGTCAAACTGGAATGGGAGGGCAGCCACGTTCTTTTTCTTAAAAACATCCATGTAGTCATGGTATTTGGTAGATAGGGCAGGAGTTGGGTCTAATGGGGGTCCCTGCTGGGCCACAGCCTAGGCCTATGGACTCCTCAGCAGCATCCTGAACTCAGGATAGAGAGGTGCATCTTGGAGTCAAGACTCATATGATGGTGCATGCAGGCAAACTTGCCAACAGAATTCAGTGCAGAAACTGACTTTGCAGGTCATGAGTGGCCATCCACAAGATGCCGAGAATTATGAGGAAGTGTAGTGAGATCCAAACCAAAGGATCTCTCTATGGTCCTGGATAATGACTTCCAGGGGTACCGTTTCCAGTATTACTGGGCCTTAGGACAGGAGCGAGCCATCTATAGTCTCTAAAAGGTGGGAGGGGCATTTTTTGTTGCAGCGGGATGCCTAAGGCTTGTGCCATATCAGTGTCTATAAAACTGTCCACAGCCCCAGAGTCCACGAGCACTTACTAGTGGGTATTTGTAAGGGTTTCCCTGGGACATGCAGGCAAACCTGGAGTTGCAAGTACTGGGCTCACTGTGCCTTGCATGTGCTTCAGTAAGAAGTGGGGGGCAGCTTGGGGATGGATATCCCTCGGTCCAACCAGGCTGGTCCCCCTTACTGGGCCTGGGCTTGGTCATTTCCCTACTTTTTCTGTGCAAGAGCCTCTGACGGGCAGCTGGCAAGTGTGTCCAGATTCTCCACAGTAGAAACACAAGCCATGGCATCAGTGGTAATCCCTCTCCTCAAGGTCACATGATGATAGGCTGCATCAATTTGTATAGGTTCTGGGACTAGGCCACAAATGGGTACTGTGGTACATCGTCTAGGTGGTGGTGAAGCCAACTTCCTCTCTTCATTTCACTCATTCAGCCTGTTGTCAAGGCATATAGCAAGACTGATGAAGGCATCTAGATGAGTCGGGGTTTCCACGACAGCTAGCTCATCCTTTATCTCT
Organism: Natator depressus; assembly: GCF_965152275.1. NCBI lineage: Eukaryota > Metazoa > Chordata > Testudines > Cheloniidae > Natator > Natator depressus. The sequence continues at coordinate 58,933,119 of NC_134235.1, forward strand.
TCTACCAATTCTGGTGCAGATTACATGAGCTAGGCAGCTTCATTCCATTCTGTATTGGAGATGAGTTGCCTAAAGTGGGCAGCTTAGGAGGCAAACAGTCCCTGCCCTTGCCATAGTTTTTATGGGGCTGCTTCCACCAAGTGAGCATGGTGGGAGTTGTCAAAAATAGAGATGGCTTGAAGGAAGGCATCCCAGTTTGACAGTGTTGGGCTCTGTTTTCCATTAGGAGCAAAGCCCACTCTAGCACCTCTCCCTTCAGGAGACTAATTTGGAGCCCTACTTTAGCCTGGTCAATGGAGTAGAACTGTGGGTGGAGCAGGAACAGCAGGCACCATTGGTTGAGAAAAGCCCTACATTTTTGCAGTCTCCATTGAAATGCTCTGGGATGGGGACTGTTGGACCAGAGTCCAGGCGCACTGTGGCACAGTGTTCTTGTCCCGCAACCAGGCAGCTGCTCTCACAATAGCTGGTTCTTGGTTGTGTACTGTGTCATCTGGGCCTATAACCGTGTTTTCATCAAGTAGCTTGGGGGTCTGCACTCACCGGGTCTGGTTCTCAGACAAGAGCTGCACCACTTGTGTCTGCAAAATGGGAAGTTCATCCTGCGGGCTGTCAACCTGCCCAGGTGGTCGAGTGCCCCGTAGGACATTTGAGGCAGGGGACAACCCACTGCCTCTGTGTCCCACAGGGACAAATTTCTACATGGGTTACTGGTAGTCCAGGATCCTGGGCAAAAGGGAGGCAGGACTAGTAGCAGGAGATTGGGATTCTGGAACTGAAGCCAGGGGTAAAAGCCAGTATCAGGATCAAGAGTGAAGCTGAGTGTCAAGATGGAGTCAGAGTCAGGAATTAAGCTGAGGGACAGAGACAGAGCCAGGAATCAGGTTGTGGGTCAATACCAGGAATCAGGATCTGTGTTGGGGTTTCAGGGGTCAATCAGGAGTCAGAATCCAAATCAGAGCTGAGATCACTACCTGGAGTTCAGGAACAGAGCAGCAGGGCAGTCATGGCAACTAGCTAGGGGTCCACATTGTTCCCTGGACACTTCCTGATATGCCCCATGGGCTTCTACAGAGATAAGGAGCCAATTTGGGATCACTAAGACCACAATCAGTCAGATTCCCCAAGGCAGAACTTCCCGTGGCATTGAACCTCTGGATTGTGGGTCACAGGGAGTGGCCAGGTTACAGTTGTTGCCAGGTGACTGCGTGGGAATGTTGGTTGGTTGCTATCAAGTCCTACTGACCCTTACAGTCTTACTTTATATTTGAACAGCAAGATGAATTTTTACCACAGTCTAAGTGGTTATTAATAAAAAATCCACCATAAATCCTTCAAAAAGATTGAAAAAAAGACTAAAAGCCCCACTCCACACTTGTACGTACTCTTCCCTACACTATTAACTTATGTGACGGGGCAAGGCCAGATGGCTATAGAAAAGTAGTGGGAGATAGATATATTGTCTCCAGGCTAGACAAATCCCTGGTACCAGGTTAAGTGAAATGGAAGCTGCTCCAGGTCAATTAAGACACCTGGGGCCAATTAAGAACTTTCCAGAAGGCAGGGAGAATGCTAGGTTGATTGGGACACCTGAAGCCAATCAGGGGCTGGCTGAAACTAGTTAAAAGCCTCCCAGCCAGTCAGGTGGGTGTGCATGTCAGAAGCTGTGGAAGGAAGTTGTGCTGTTGGAGAGGCTGAGTAGTACACACCATATCAGACACAAGGAAGGAGGCCCTGAGGTAAGAATGAAGTGGAGCTTGAGGAAGTGAGGGCTGCTGTGGGGGAAGTAGCCCAAGGAATTGTACATGCCATGTTTCTAAAAGGTCAGCTCCCGTAGCTGATACTATTAGGGTCCCTGGGCTGGAGCCTGGAGTAGAGGGTGGGCCTGGGCTCCCTCCCCCCTGAACTTTGCCCCCTGATTAATCACTGAGACTGGGAGACAACAGACTGTGCAAGGAAGGATAACTTCTCCTCACCTCCCTTACTGGCTTATGATGAAAATGGCTCAGTAGACTGTGACCCTTTTCTCTAGAGAGAGAAGGGTTATGTGGAGGGTCACAGTGAGCCTCTGAGGCTAGCGAAATCCACCAGGAAATGTGGGACCCACGGAGGCAAGGACAGAGCTTTGTCACACTTAATATAAAATAATGCAAGAAAAACCTAGTTAAACATTTGTTTTTCAGGTACACATTGAAATGATTTACTGACTTTCCCTTTGCCCTTTTCTAATCTCTTGGGGTGGTCCCTGTACCATTTGCCTGCAATGCAGAAGGAATTCAACAAAATGTGACCTTTAGCTTGTGCAGAATTTACTTACCATGGTGCATAAACCCATTGTCACAAAGTCCTACGCCAAAGATCATTGCTTCTTCCCTGGTCCGACAATCCCCCTGTTAAACCATAATACACACTATGTAATATAAGAACATCAGAACATAAGAATGGCCATACTGGCTCAGACCAAATGTCCATCTAGCCCAGTATCCTGTCGTCTGCCAGCGGCCAGTGAACAGAACAGGACAATTTATCAAGTGATACATCCCCTGTCGTTCACTCCCAGCTTCTGGAAGTCAGAGGTTTAGGGACACCCAAAGCATGAGGTTGTGTCCCCAACCATCTTACCTAATAACCATTGATGGACCTGTCCTCCATGAACTTAGCAAATTTTTTTTTTAGCCCAGTTATTCTTTTGGTCTTCTCAACATCTCCTGGCAATGAGTTCCACAGACTGACTGTGTGTGGTATGAAAAAGTACTTCTTCATATTTATTTTACACTTGCTGTCTATTCATTTCACTGGGTAACCCCTAGCTCTTGTGTTATGTGAAGGGGGTAATAATTCTTCCTTATTCACTTTTTCCACATCATTCATGATTTTATAGACCTCTATCATATCCTCCCTTAGTCATATAAGAACATAAGAATGAACAATAATGAATAATAATTCCGAAAAATTGAACCTATTCTATCTTCATATCATGCACAGAAATAACACTGGAACAGTGGAGAGCTGTGCACAAAGATCTTGGCCAGACTATGCTCCTAGATGATAACATGTTTTCCATCATCTCAGTGATGATTGCCCCCATTGTTATTAGCCATAACATCTTCTCATAAAATAGTGACTCTTTTTGTTAATATTACATTGTCTATATACATTGAGTATTTATTGACAACCTTCAAAACTAAATTTCATAAGAGATCCTCAGTTTTTTGTAACCTTTTCTGTTTCTAAAACTCATTTTCACAAATTATCTTCTTCATTCCATACATTGCCAACTTTATTTTCTATGCTCTTTCGTCATCTTTGTAAACATAATGCTGACATCTATATTTAAACCTACTCAAAGAACCATGTTAACTTTTATTTATAATCCATATAACTTTCTGTTCCCAGGTATCCAACAAGTACCCCAGTGTTGAAAAGGAGGGATTCTTAAATCTGTTCTATCATGCTATTCCCAGAGAAAACACTCATCATTCTTTTTACATTTTGCAGCCCCTTTTTACATTCTGCAGCCCCTGCAGATTGTTCCATAACAGGGGCACATAATTAGACTGCAGAAAAGCAGCAAAGTTAGGAAAATATTGGTAAAACTTGATTCAAAAAAGAAGTTTTTCCTATTTTCTTCCAATACAAACCACAACTTTGCCTAAAACAAACTGAATTCCTTGGTTGTAAACTTCTCCCTGCTGCTTCCTTTTGTCCATTCAGTCAGTAATTTGCAGCTTCACACACTATTCATTTTAACTATACACATTATTACACAAAATGCTAACATTTTGAAAGCAGCAAGAAGCTAAGCAGAAATTGAAAGATCAATGTGCAACACAGGAAGATCAGCAACTGGCCATGATTCTGTAAAACAGCTGAATTTTGCTGTTTTACAGAATCAACAGGATATTTACATTAACTCTGTTCTAATAATTAGAACTTTAAAACAACATATTTTCATTTTCTTCTACATGATTAATTACAACTTTCCATGTTAGGAAGTTAAATTCATAATGCAGAAAAGTAAATCAACCCCAGGGTACACTTGCCTGTGCAATTAGCCAGTCTATCAGTTTGTTAGCCATGACTACAGATTTATAGGTCCTCAGATGATAATCTTTATCCCTGTTAAAAAAAAAAAAAAACAGAAGGAAAAAATCCTATGTTTTACACACAAATTGACACAAGCATGATCTATGTTGTTTTTTGAATAGTTTTCTGTACCTTAAAAATAGAACTTCAGAAGCTGCCCTGAGGTCTCAACTCCTTAGATGGAGCAAGTCAAAGCCTACAGTGTAGATAGGAGTGGGGAGGAGGGCTGGACTTGTCCCTAGGTAGCCAACCATGTTCCCTGGGTGTAAGGATAGGCATCATGTTACAAGTATGGGAGTGACTCTCCAAGTGAGTTTTATAGTGCTAACATGAATGTGACTGCGCTATGTATGTGGTAAGCCTCTGAGAATGCCCAGTCTGAACTAGATTCTTCCAGAAGCCTGAGTAAACTGTCCAGACAAACCTGATTCCTGCTTTCTTAGTGAACATGACACTTGGGGCACTGCCTATACAGTACTTTTAAGTGCTAGTTTGGAATCCCGTCCTGCTGCTACTTTGGGTTTTGGGAGCACTCTCTCTACAATTTCTTCCCCACTAGCACACCGCCCGAAACACAGGCTAGGATTTAGCTCTGTGTTTGCATATAGTATCTACAGTATTCAAATATATATGTATGTTCTAAATAAGTCACTAAGAACTTCACAAATGGACTCACCTTATCACTGGAGTAAACAGACTATGAAGACGACAGTACAATCTTACACCCTGTTAAAGATATAGATATGTTTAAATCCACATTTACACTGAAGCAAATACCACTCAGTACCTATTCTAACAATACCTATCCATTCAAAATCATTCAAATAACTTATATTTTTAAAATGTAGAACAGAAGAAGTGAACATTCATTTCATAGATATGTTTTCATGCACCAAAGTTATTTCTGAAGTGTAATAAACCTCCAGATTACAAGACAAATAATATTTGTGACTAAATTATCATGGGCTTTTCTAATTAATCTTAGAAATCTGAGAGATATGTAAAGAAGACTTACATAACTTTAGCACAGCATTAAAAGATTTTTTTAACATATATTAGTTTAAAAGAAATGTATATGTTAAACTTTCACAGCAAAGACGACTTTCTGTGCAAATGTGGATTCCAAACAAACTGAATTACGAGAGAGGAGAAAAGTGAAGTATATTTATGAATATTGCCAGAAAATTAAAATTGAACATGACCCACTGTATCCACAAGCAAGCCAAATAAAAATTAGAGGTAAAATAGTTCAAAAGTTTTAAAACTTTTAATAAAGAGTCATATATATTTGGTTTCTAATGTTCTAATCACAAAATCCTCTTTAAAAGCATGTAACTATTCATAAACAGATTTAACAAAACAGCATTAAGATTATGGCACACGGTACAGTGGCAAAACAAAAGAAATGTAAAGTTTAGGCAGAAACTCTGCCACAGACCGCTGTATCTGCTAAGTCTGCATTGAGGGATTCCCTTCACTTGAGACACTCTATATTAGGAAACCTCTAACTGAAGAATCAGTGAAGCAGCTGTCCTAACTCAGTAGGCTGGGAGAAAACCTGAATGGTCCTAGTTTTCCCCTGGATCAGGACCACAGGATCACAAATTTAAAAACATCAAAGGGACTAAAGATGACTCTGTTGATTTTGTTTTATTCTTTCAATATATCCTTGGGTACAGTGTCAGGGTACAGAACATACAACCTGCATATTTCCATTAAAACATCAGGTTACTTTTGATAAGCCAATATACCCTTCACACACTAAAGGAATACCAAAAGCCACTCCAATACAAACAATAAGAAATTCTGGTCTATACTATCATACTCTTTTTCTTTTCACTGAATATAAGTGGATTGAAAAATACAGTAAACTACTGTTTCTGCTCCAGTCATTCAAAAAGGTGGGCATTATATCCTTTATATGTTTATGTAGCATAGTACCTCCTGGATAAAATCATTTTTAGAAACATATTTCTCAGTTTCTTTATTTAAAATATGGTTTGCAATAAGCCAAGAGCCAAAATCTGCCTACAGATATACATAATTAATTCTGATTCACATTAGACTGGTGTCCAGGGACAGAGTTTTTCCTAACACAATGCATTTTGCTTTATTTTTAACTAGGACCTCTGTATCTGACCCATTTTTACTGATAAGAGCAGTCTGTACCTTGGAAATCACATCCTGCATTTCACTTCTTGGATAGTATGTTCCATCATCATAACGGAACCTGTAGAGCATGTGTTCAGGTTTGAACTGGTGCTTATCTGTAACTATTAATTATCAAGTGTTAGCCAAAGAATTCCAGCTTTCTGCACAGGCAGGAGATTAATTAAGGGTACAAACACAATAATTCTCTACAAGACAACCCCAAATACATTCAGTAATAAAGACACATCATGGATCTATAATTAAACATATGTTGCTATTATTTAAGATGGAAAAGATCTACTTGAGTAAGCAAATGTCAATATTTTTTAAACAGCAAGAATACATAGAAAAACAAATTTCGTAGGTTGGGGCCAGATTGTTTTGTAGCCCTTACACTGATGCTTAGAGAGCGGGACAGGAATGTACGATGCCTTTCCTACTTGCATGACCCATAAAAAGTCAGGCGGAATGGCAGGTCCTGCAATCTGAAGAGCACAAGGCTTGCTCTGTCCTAACACCCCTCCCCCCCAAGATTGCATAGCACCTCAAAGTAGATGGAAGGCATAGGTGGGAGGGTGAATCATAGTTCTACTGTCACCCACCCACACTAGCCAGCAGAGTTGACCAGTTTTGTGCAGGGGAGTAAATGACACCCCAAAAAGGAGCAGGTGCAGAGTCTCCACACATGCAAGAGCTGCAGGAGGCAAGATTATGGGGTTTTTAAATAGTCACATGCATGAGATATATGGAGTATTTCCTGAAGTCTTTACCTTGGCAATATTCCCATTAAAGTTAACATCCTTGCAAAAGAGACCCTCATCTTAAATTTGTAAACAATCAGAGCTAGATAGCCTAGTGCATACTAACCTGCAACTTGGGAAACCTGGGTTTAATTCTCTTTCCTATCACAGACTTCCTTATGACCTTGAGCTAGTCCCTTAATTTCTCTGTGCCTCAGGTCCCCATCCATAAAATGGGGACAGTAGTACTTCACTACCTCAGGGGGTGTCTTAAGAATCAAAATAATAAAGACTGTGAGGTGCTCAGACACTTTGGTAATGGGGCCATACAATAATATAGATAGATTCAAATAGGGCCCATATTAAGTTAGTAGAAGAGCACCAGGAAGCATGCCATAATAACAGGTTTCAGAGTAGCAGCCGTGTTAGTCTGTATTCGCAAAAAGAAAAGGAGTACTAGTGGCACCTTAGAGACTAACCAATTTATTTGAGCGTAAGCTTTCGTGAGCTACAGCTCACTTCATGCATCCGATGAAGTGAGCTGTAGCTCATGGAAGTTTATGCTTATGCTCAGATAAATTGGTTAGTCTCTAAGGTGCCACTAGTACTCCTTTTCTTTATGCCATAATAAATGCCTATTCTCTTTTACAGGGATGTTTAAGAAGACAGGGTGACATCCTGTATAATTACACAGGCAATTCATAAAACTCTAAGGCCAGTTCTTGAAATTCTTAATGAGTCTTTACCCAGATAAAATTGACATTACCCTCAATGGAAGTTTTATCTGAGTGATGGCGACATTTATTCCGTACATCTCATGCACCCAATTGTTAAAAATCTAATCTTGCAATTATTTATAAATGTAACAACCTGAACTCATACTCAGCCATTGGAATTTTTATTTTTTCTATATTGGTGTTTTGTTTTGTTCTTTAATCAAGTTTAATTAAATACACAGATGAGTCTAACTCTGTAGTTTTTCCACACAAAGAACTTTCATTGATGTAAAATGAACCATACATACAAAACTGAACTTATTAATGTTAGAATGACAAAAAAGAACCCTTCTAAATGTCTCAGTTTGCTAGGATATTTCACAATGATGGTTCAGAAGTTTGGATAAACATCACAAAGTACAGATGCTTATCCAAATTGCCCCAAATCTCTCGAGTTTGCAAAGCAGGCTGGAAATTTTGTGAAAACAAGCTCTCATCCCAGTATACCTTGCTTCCAGTTGTGACTGGAACTTGGAGATGCAAGAAGAACATGGGGGAAAAATTACAGAAAGTTCACAAGACTTTTTGGAACCCTTAAAAAAAGGTGTGGTGCAAATTATAGCCTAATGTTTGATCTGGTTCTTCTTTCATCCAGAGTGTGTTGCAGAATCCTAATATTTATCTAAGTAAATTAGCTAATCTTAAGGATATTTTGGTAACTACAAAGCTCCTTATTATGTTGAAAGGAAACTTGCATTTATAATCAGCAGGGATAATTGATCCAGGAAGACAGTTCAACCCACTAACTGATAATAATGAGTCCTCTCTAATGTCAAATACAATGTTTCTAGGTAGGTTTAGCAAATGAATTTTTTCTTTGAGCAAGATTGGGGAAAAACAAGGAAAGAAAAATAACTTTTTCATTACCACAGAGTTTACACATCCACTAGGAAAACAATGTTCAGCACAGCGATGGTCTGCACTATAAAAATAATGCCAGCACAGTGAAAATAAATGACCAGCATAGTGACTATCTGAGTCTAGCAAAACCCTGTACAACATTTGTAATGCGCATAACAGCCAAACTTCCCCTCGCCTGCCTCTGTGAAAACAGATGGTTCATTCAACTTTATTTTAAGAATTCTATTTTCACTCAAACACAGCTGGATCCACACACTAATGAAAGTAGTATGTCTGGCTCAAACTTCCATGCTCACATATAATACCCTTTCATTGTGAAATCACATAACATTCATTTAAGTCTGTGTTGACGGAATCTATTAGTATATTTTGGATAAAATTTAAAAGATCAGTAGAAGAATTTTTGGCATCAAAACCTTTCTACTGACAAAAGTTCTATGTGTGTAGTAAACATACTACAATCTGACATTTTGAATGATTATTGAAGAAATAGTATAGATCATTCACATTAAAATGCAAAAAATGATATGAAGAGAGATGAATAACCTGAATTTGTCTCCTCCTATTCTACATGCGTTCAGAGTACTCATAACCCACTAACACCCTGATCCTCACCTTTCCTTATCAGCCAAGGATATTGAAGAAGTAATAGCAAAGAACTGGGATGTCACCTGAAGCGCTCAGATTTCCTTGACCACTGTTAAACGGAAGATGAAGAAAAAAGCATTTCTGCATACTGCTGTTATTTGGGTGCCCAGGAGCACCAATTAATCCAAAAGGTCCCAAGGTATTGACAAGTAGTGCAAAAATAATTAGAGTAGCCATGTACATTGCTAGCCATGTATACCCCTCAAACAAAATGGAAGCTTCCACAACAGCAGAGTCCAGCTGGCCCACTGGTAGGTTCTGTATTGCAGAAGTGCCAGGGCTAAAGATTTGCCACCCTGTGAAGAGCCCAATGCAAAAATGACCCAGACAACATTTGCCAACTTTGTTAAATCCACTCCTGCTTACTCGCTCAGAAATTTGCGTCAAGAAGGACACACCCTGCAGAACTTTTCCAGACTGTAAACCCTAATTTTTTTTTCTCAGCCCCATTACCCAGCACCTCTTGTTGTGAGAAATCATTGGATTTCACAGAAAAGATCATCTGCAACTGGAATGGCCTCATGAGCCACTAAGAACAAAACAAAACAAAACTAGGGCTAGAAACAACATCCTCCTTCCAAGAATTTGGGCCCTTCACAGTAGTACTAGTCATGGAGGCATTAATGGCAACCAAGGCCACCATCTGTTACTCTGTCCCCTACTCCTCCTGGATGGTGAAAAACAGCACAGAATATGTGGGTCCCCTACTAATTACAGCCAACACCTCCTTTGCCAAGGGGAATCTACACCTCACACAAAAACATGCAATAGTCAGACCCAATACTAAAGGAGCCATTGCTCAACAATGGAGACACCACAAAGTATTGCCTAGTGTCAGACTTTTTAGAGAAGCTAGCTACCTATAGTCCACATTGCAATGTGTCAGCTACCAGTGTTCTGCGTCCCCTCAGTCACACTTTTGGCAAGGTATAGAGACTGCTCTTAAAGGTCTGGCAGAAGACCTGCTCCTGTCCATAGTCATAGGAAGAACACCAATACTCAAACTAGAAGGAAAAGGGGCACACTTCAAAGAATTTATTTCAGACTGGAAATAAGGTATACATTTTTAACTTTGGAGTAATTTACCACTAGAACAAATTTAACAAGGGTCTTGGTGGATTCTCCATCACAGACAATTTTTAAACCAAGATTGGATGTTTTTCTAAAAGATATACTCTGGGAATTATTTCGGGGAAGTTCTATGGCCTGTGTAATACAGGAGGTCATACTAGATTATCACAATGGTCCCTTCTGGCCTAGGAATCAATGAGTCTATGAACTTGCCTTCTTGATATCATCTGGGGATGATTCATTCCCTCCTAAAGTTAAAGGGGCTAACATCTGGTCACTGTGGAGTGGTTTGTATACAGCAGTGAAGTGGTCAAGTATAGACCAGACCTAACCAGCAGGTTTTCACTAAATCTAGCCTAACTACTGCTTTTGACTTAGTTAAGGACTTGATCTGAAAGTTTCTCCTCCTGTATCCATGTACTGGGTCCCTGCATTCAAGAGAATGCCCAGCTGGTAGAGTGGGACTTGGGCACAAAACCCTGAATTGCTACACATGATGGAGATTGTGAGAAGACAGCGTCATAAAGGCAGGGCCAGGTGAAAACTGAGTGGTATCCCAACTGGGTTTCAGCCTAGCCCAGGTTCAGGGAATCCCTATGATGTAGCACAAGTGGGTTCTAGTTGAGCTGCAGGTCCAACAAACAGTCATATAGTACACTCAATGGCTGGTCTGGGTCATGCTGTGGTTCTGCCAGGACTTGCCATTCAGCCATCTGCTGCTTGAGGCACTGCTCACCATGTATCAGGTCGCAACACCACTCACTCAATTTTGAGCTCCCTAGGGATTTTAGTGGTTGGGAGCAGGGAGCCAGGCCAGGACTTTAACAGAGAAGCCAGTCAAAATGCAAAGATCTCATTGGACAGCAGTTCAGAGGTCTGGACTCGTCAATTGGATGTCACAATGTTGATGACATAATCTGTCTTGGATGTTCTATCAGGACCAGTCCCTGCCCCTCAGGTCACAATGTCAGGCTGGGCAATGGATAGAGACAGAGTGGCATAGCTGGTAATGGGGACTGCCATTAAAGCACATGGCCTCCCACAAGGTAAGTACAGTGAGAGCCTCTTGAAGAGACTTAAAAGGGGCTAGTGGAGATGACTGTCAGCTCTCCTGGGTTCACTCCCTCTTTCTTTGTGTAGAGGAAAGAGGCTCGAGGACATCCCTGATCCCACACTGAGCAATGGGTCATTATCAGAGATGGGGTCTAGATGCAGAATTCTGATCTGGATTCAGATTTCTGACATCCCAAAAGCACAGGCTGTTGGTTCTGGGATTTTGGTTCAGCTCTTTATCGACATGGAGCTAGTGAATTTTTATAGGAAAACCCAGGTTCAGATTCAAAATCCCTGTTAAATTCAGGAGTCATGGGGTCCAGGTATCTGGTGAGTGAGGTGTGGAACTGGAGAGAAAATAGGTTACGTGGAGACTGAATAAACCTAGAAAATTGGACAAAGAAAGACCTTGGGGTGAAGGGTCCCTTGTTCTATTTACCCTCCTATTCAAGGGTCATTTTTTTCATATCTCAAATGTCTTGATTCAAAACTTTTTAGAAAAGAATAAAACTGTGGCCCATGTGAGTGTTTCTGGCCCCACTGCCCATTACTTTATGACATTCCCTCTAAAGGAAACAGGAAATAACTGTTGTAAAGGAAATAATAAGGATTCAGTTCTGCTTGGAGTTGGTGGGGATGTGCAAAAAGACTAGAATATTGGTCTGGGGAGAAATCAGCTGAAATGTAGCAATGTCCTTGGGCAGGAGCAATTTTAAGAGGGTGCTACAATGGCAATGGTAGCCTTGGGATATCCGACTGGGAAAGACACCACCTTTCCATTGCCATCTCTCCTCTCCCGAAGCTCAGAATGGTGAAGGGACAAGCACAGTAAAAACTCCAGAAGAACTTAGTACTTTTATTAAAATAATTTATTTTTCCACATTTCTATCTGTGCATAAGCATCCTTAGCCTATATATATATCCAGAGAGAGAGAGAGAGAGAGAGAGAGAGAGAGAGATCAGAGCCCATCAGCCAAGCCCAACACACCTGACAGGGACACAGCACAGCGAATGTGTTTTGTTCTGACACCACAATGCAGAGATCAGATGGAATTTTTCTGCTTGTCTCTCGTTTTATTTAGTTTGAGAGCTCTTCAGGGCTGTGACGTTTCAGATTTATGTTGCGTAGGCACAGAGCTCACTAAAGCCCTCACCATGTTGAGATCTTGCAGTTCAGCACTGAAACAAGGACTACTATCAAATCTCATGATTCAGGGCTTCAAATGGTCAGCTGCAGGAATCAGGAAAGATTTTTTTCCCTTCTGATTCACAATTGGCCAGATCCAGATTAGGGGTTTTATTGCCTTCCTCTGAAACATCAGGTATTGTTCACAGCTGGAGGCAGCGCAGCACACGAGGTGGACCGATGTCCTGAGGTGATTCAGGCGATCTTTGTTCCCAGACGCTTGGCTCGCTGGTTCTTGCTCGCATGCTGAGGGTCAAACTAATTGCCAGATTTGGGGATTTTTTGCCCAGGTCAGATTGGCAGAGACTTTGGGGGTTTCTCGCTTTCCTCTGCAGCACTGAGCAGGATCACTTATAAGGATCATCTGGGCATATCTCTTACTCAGTTCCCTGCCACTGCAGGGCTTTCAGGCATTGGTGGCCCCTCGGTCTCTCCTGTTCATTCTCCATGGAACACAATAGGTATTTGGCTTGATTTGGTCCAATAAAAATCCATGTGGAGAGATTCAGAAGTAAGTTGTCTGTGATCTCTAATTATTTATAAAACAAGGCACAAATCAGGTGAGTGTTCTATCCCGAATCACCCAGTGAATCAGTAACAGAGCTGGCAACAGAAGCCAGGAATCCTGACCATGAAAGCATTAGACCTTAGACTTGCAGGATGATCGACAGGAGGAGAGAACATCTGGTATCAAGAGAGGAGGAGAGGAAAAAAGGACTGCACTGGCGAGAGCAGGAGAGAAAGAAGTGGCACCAGTTGAAGAAGGAAGAGGAGCTTTGTGAAAAAGAAAAGGTGCAAAACTAATACAGGGAACTGGGGACTCCCAGAGGGTGATAGCTGATACAGTCCTGCTGTAAAATGGTCCCCCCCAGCATCCTGAGGATGGAGGGACAGACACCAGTTACAGAGAATCTGGGAAACTCTCTGGTCAATCCCAATGGGGAAGTAATCATGGGCTCTTTCTATTCGGGGAGCACATTCATCCTCATATGGGTGATCAACAGGATTGGGACTTTACATCCATAGCACAAACCTCTACCACTTCAGCTATCAGAGTAACAGATCATAGTAGGCTGTTGTTCTCTATATGGACCAACCGTGAGGAGGTGATGAGACACACACTTTGCCAGTGGGTTTCTCAGGTATTTCCTGACCTCAGAGGAATGCTGAGACTCAGAAATCCTTGTTCAGATCCAGGTTCCGGAGGGGAGTGTGCACTAGTGCTTATAAAACCTTCTGACCCATCTGCTGCAGCCTGTCTGCCACCCTCTGCTTTTATCTCCCCCTCAAGACTCCTATCCTTGCCCTCTGTGCCCCTATCCAGCCCCTTCAGTGCCTATTCCCCTCTGTTCTTCGTGTCCTCCCACCCTAACCAAGCTTTCTCTGCCTTACTCCATTGCATTTAATTCTCTTCCTCTTTCTCCACCACTCTGCCTGGATGCCAGCAGGGGGGCAGTGATGGGGGACATTGAGAACACAGGAAAGAGTCTTCCTGCTCTCAGTTCTCATGTTGGTGACACTGCAGCCTCTGACTATCAGGAGGAACAATTACAGGAAAATCCTATTTAGTCCTTGCACCCTAGGGCAGAAGCATGTTCCATTGCTCTGTGAGGATACTTCATGCACAGTCTGGTTGGCTGTGGTGGAATTGAGCATACTCAGAGTATGTGCAAATTGATTTTTCAGAGGGTTATAACTTAGCGAAATTTGGGTGGCTTTTCACAGGGATGGCAAAAAGCACATCCCTGACCCAAAGGCCACACTCTGCCAAATTTTAACTCCCTGCTCCAAAGCAGTGAGGTGATAGAGCGTCCCTTTGAAATAGTTGTAAAAACGTTTTTAACATGGGCAAAACAATGTATCTTTCCCTAACCTCTGTCTGTGACATAGCTGAAACATTTTTGCTAAAATTTTCCCAAAATCAAAAAAAAATCGGCCTGAGGAAGACACCCAGCATGGATAATATCAGCCTGAACACTTAAGGTTTGGAAAAGTTATAAGCAACTGAAATCAAAGTCTTATAATGGAAAGTGTTAGACAATTATACCTATAGTTCTACCTATAACACTTGGCAAGCAATCAGGTAAGGCCTGATCCAACTCCCATTATATTTATTCTGAGTCATTCCACTGACTTGAATGGGAGTTGGATTGGATCAGACCTATACTGCTGAGATATGGGCACTATAAGTACTTAGATGGGTTTAATCTGGATAAATGTCACTTCCGTTTTTGTAGGGGAAAAAGTATATTTTCAGGAATATATAATAGTGGTCTGTCCCCTTTTAAGTCAGAGGGAGGGGAAGAGTGCAGCCTGCACCAGCCAACCCTGTTCCAAAGCATGGCCCTTTTAAGAATCAATGTTCCACTGTGGGCTTGTCTACATGCGGAAGTAAGTGCACAGTAAGTTAGGGTGTGAATTTAAAGCACACTAGCTAATCTGCACTAACTCCCCTTGTGGACACTCTTACTGTGAACTTAAGAGTGCCCTCAGGCAGTTTAGCTTACTAGACTTCCAAAGTTTATTACTCTAATGAGTACGAAGCCACCCTTAGTAGCCACACAAGGAGTTTGTGCAGAGTAGCTAGTGTGTACCAGGTACTGCAGGCTTTTTTTCTATGTAGACTATCCCTGAGGATCAGCAGGCCAAGCTGAGAATCAAGTACAGGTGCCAGAGTCAAGTGACAGCTTCCTCACCATTACAAAGGCAGTGTTGCTAACTCGCATGGTTTTTCTGAGTGTAGGGGGTTCTTAAAACCCTTAACTGCTGCAATTGTGTTATTACCTCAGCTTTCAATTTCTAAAAAAACCTCTAGCCCTCATTGCCGCAGAGAAGAAGCCTGAAAACATGAACCCTAAATTCTCCAACAACAGAAGACAAATAAAAAGAACCCTACATTTATTGCTTTTCTTTAATCTCATGACTTTTTGGTGCCTGACTACAATCTTTGAATGCTTTGTATTGGTAATATACAAAGGACTACTCTTGGCACAGGTGTGGGAGAGCCTAGAGTGAGGTTAGACTTGCAGGGAGGTCCCCAAGGTAGAATCAGAACCTTGGTGGACTGGAGAAACCTTCCAGAAGTGAGAAAAAGGCCCAGAAAGGAGATCTATGGATATCTTCTTCCAAGAGTGAAGATGTTTGAACCCAGAATTGAGGTCAGAAAGACCCAAGGGGAAAGACTCTCCAGGGAGGCCAATTTGGTACCTAGGAAGAGGCCCTGAGAAGGAAAGAAAGCAAGTTTGGCTTTGAATTATGGGGCAGATACCCTAGTTGTTTAGGGTTCACGGAGGTAGGAACCCTTAGTAGAAGGTAGGAGTGGGTCCCCACCATGCTACTACCCTGTGAAGGACTTCACCCTTCAACAGTAAGTACTGACAAACTAGTTTTGTGTTAATCAGAAAATAATGTTCAAAATAACAACAAATACAAACATAAATTACCTTTAAAATATGTACATATGTTGAAATAAAATATATTTACCATGGTGAATAATGCCATTCTCTAATAAAGCTTGGCCAAGATGAACACCTTCTTCAGATTTGTGTATTTCTCCAGTTTCCAGTAACCAGGACACAAACTCACTAGATTAAAAAAACAAAACAAAACCACACACATACAAAACAATTCCAATATTGTTAAGGCTTTAACTCGAGAGAGCAATACTGTATAATATTCCTCATACGATTAATTTAGCAGACTGCAATGAGCAGTATTAATACGGACATAACACTCTTCAAAATATTCTGCATAACAGAATTATTTCCACCATATTCTCATTTTCCACTTGTATTTATTATACTCAAAGCTGGTAGTCACACCTATTAAGGTTGAGGGATACTTCCCATTATAAGACCCTGTTTTCAGTTACTTATAACTTTGCCAAACTTTAACTGTCAGGCTGAAATTTTCCATGCTGACTGTCTGCCACAGGATACATTTTTTCTGGAAAATTTCTGCCAGAACAGTTCAGCTACTTCTGACAACAAGATTAGAGGAAAATATGTTGTCTTGCCCATGGTGTTTTTTTTTTTTCTGAGACCCTTTAAATGCCTCTCTTCTTTAGAGCAGGGACTTGAAATTTGGCAGAGTGCAGATGTCCTTTGTGTGATGGATGTGTTTTTTGACATCTCTGGGAATATCCACCCAAATTTGGCCAAGTTACAAGTATATAAATATCTCAGTTTGAGATATGCCCAGTAGAGACTTGCTCAGTGACAATGGATAGGTTATTGTGCTCTGTCATGCTCCAGCTTCGGATCCAGGGGTCAGAGCAGGACTTTCTCTGTAACTGCAGCTTTGGGCCTTGTAGGCCATGGTGGGCCTGGGGCATCAGAATTGAGAGACTGAAGATTCTCTCTCCTGTGTTCTCAGTGACCATCCTGCTGAGCCCTGGCAGTGTGGATGAGGAAATTTCCTAATTCAAATGCAAAGGGGACAAGATAGATTGGGATAAAGAGTCTGGGAGTGGGAGTGGGACACTGGAGGCTGGTGGGGAGATGTTGGGACTTGCTGGACAATGAAACGGGACTCAGAACTATTAGAGCAGGGGAAAGGAGGTGATGGGAGGGAAACATTCATAGGAAAGCAGATGAGAGAGCCCAGGAGCTACTGTGGACCAGAAACGTGGGAAGGGGAAGAGTAGGCAACTGGAGATCACGAGGGAGGGGAGAGACAGATCAGTTAAGGAGCCGGGTGCGGGAGGAGACAAGGAATCAGGGCTGGGAACAGATAAGCAAGGAGACTAGGACTGGGATGAGAAAACTGAGGAGTGGATACTGGACTGGCTACGTAAAAAGAATAGGACTAGGATGAGAGTCCAGAAGAGACAGGACTGGGATGGATACAGGCCAAAAGAATCTGTGCCCACAAGAGCACATTCCCCTGCGGAACCTGGAATGGAACCCAAGACTGTTGAGTCTCATCATTCCTTTGCTGTCAGCAAACATCTGTGAAATCCACTGGCAAAGTATGTGTCTTATCTTTCTCTAATTATCTAGAGGGTGTCAACTTACTATCATTATCAGTCACTCCATTAGGTCAAGTGGCAGAAGTCTGTGTGGTAGACTTAACGTTTCCAATCCTGCTGATATTGCATGTGGGTGTCAGTGTGATGCCACACGATGGAATACATGTTTTATTAGTAACCTAGGAAATTACACACTCACAAAATACTACATTAAAAGAATATTATTGGTATTGCAAAGTCAAACACTCAAAACTTAGGAGTGCCAGAATTAAGGTTGCCCATGTAACCTTAATTCACCGCCCTTTTGTGTCTGGATTATAATACAGGCTTTTAATACATGATCACATACTATTTCTAACACAGGACCCCTAACTTATTCAGTTCACAGCATGGCCTGCTCTGGGGATGAATCAGGGCTGTGTGTGTGAAGAAGTCTCTGGTCTGCAGGATTGTCGTAATAATTGGGTCTAATTGTGAGCTCAACTGTGAAAAGTGATGGTAAGTTTATAAAAGGTGACAATAACCTATAACAACAAATGTTAAAGGGGAAAAAGTATGAAAAGTGAGACAGAAAGACTGAATTATTCCAGAATAAAAATCTCTATAACTTGAGGACTGTGTAAAGATTATGCTTGGTAAAAGAGAAAACTGTGGAACAAGAAATCAATGAACCAAAATTAGTGTGTCAGAACTAAGGCCTAATTGGTGAATGAAATAATGAGGTGATTGGCTATTCCACCCCTCACTCCCTTTTTGGGTCCCTAAAGAAAGAGACTTTGGGAGAAAATATGGGTACTGGAGCAAGCTTCATCATCAAGGCTGCTAGGCCACCTTCTCCTGGGACCCCGGGGGCCTTCATCATTCTGATCCTGAGGGATGTCCAGACCAGACTGGGTGAGAGGGACACAGATGACACTGCCCTATGCACCAGCTCTAGCTGAATCCCAAACACCGCCTGGGATGCGAGACTTTGTTTGCTACCTGCATGTCCTTTTGCTTCCCTATCTTATTTCTTCTCTTTTCTTTCTCTCTAATAAGCGTCTAGCTTAGCCAGCCAAGACTCTATATTTTGCAACACTGCTGTAAGCCTTTGACTTGAAAGTTGCAGCTAAAAGCAATGCCCTAAACACCCCAATGCTGGTACAAGTTTGCCATGTCTCCAAGAGGCTGATAAGACAGCATGTTGGGCCTGTGCTTTTCCAGCACTGAAGCTGCAAGTGAAAGTCAACATCAGAGACAGAAGTGGCATTTTCTATCTTTGCTATTCTTTTCTTTCCTTTTGTGTGTGTGTGTGTGTATTTGCCTCGTTTTGTCTTCCGGGAAATGGGATCGGATTTTAACAACAAGAGCAACAGCAGCAGCTTCAGCCCATCTCAACTGAATTCTTCCCCCCCCCCCCCCCCAAGGACAGTTATTAACACTTTTAATACCATCTAGAGACTGTTAAACGAGGGGTTCTTTTTCTTCTAAAGACTCTCTCAAGCTAGAGAGAAAGGGAATAAGGGATGTTGTTAGAATGAAAGCCTTACTTAATACTTCAGATTTCAAATGCTTTAAATGTTTTTCCTTCTCTTCTGTATCTTTAATAAAAGGTTAAAAAGGATTTTTAATGGTGTGTTTGCCAGGGTGCTAAGCAGGCTGAGCTCTCTGTATACCAAATTGCAAACCTTGTTTAACACTGTTTAATGTTGGACAGGGACAGGGTTATATTAGTTCTTTTAACTCTTTGGATCCACATACTCCATTTCAATGAATACAAGTGGACCCCTGCCCTATTTGTGCAAGAAACTGGAAGTGTGTTGTGAATGAGGCAGGGATTGCAGGAAGAGAAAGAACGGTTTCATGGTTTAGACTGTTAGATGCAGCTCTGGAGAACTGGATTCTATCCCTGTCTCTGCCACAGACTTCTAGTATGATGCTAGAAAATTCATTTAACCCAAACTTTTCATAGGTGGTCACTAGTTGTATGTTCCTCATTTTCTGTGGGCCCAACTTGAGACCTCAGGTTCTGAGCTGCAAAAGTGCCAAGTCCTCACAAGTCTATGGGAGTTGTGCTTTGAACATAAAATGCTATATAATGCCAAGTATTCTGAAAACTCAGGTCTCAGTTGTCTTAAATTGGGCAACCAGACTTAACAGAAACTTTTGAGCTTAATCATCTCTCTATACCTCAGTTCTCCATCTCTAAAATGGGGATAGTAGCACCTCCTCACCTTACACAGGTGTTGTGAAAATAAATTCGTTCAGGTTTGCAAAGTACAGAGATACTATTGTGATGATCATAAAAAAGCACAAGAGAAAATTAATAATTCTGTCTTCAGAGCAGGGTTTGAATAGTGTGCAGTAAATAAGGCCTGGAACCACACACTGAAGAACAAGAAAAAAATAGAATATTGTTTAACGGCTCATTAAATGAGCACTGTCCATCCTGTGCAATGATTGAGGCAAGAGTTTTGGGGATAAAATACATAATGTACGTAATCATGTCATAACAGATTGTATCATAATGCTTACGCACAAGGGAAGAGTTAATTAAGATTGCCTGGGAAACTAATTCGGCATTTCCTAACTTTTCATGGTAACTTGGCTTTACTGGTGGAGGAATGCAAATAGCATCAAAATGTTTTACAATGCGGTATTTCTAAAATAGATTTCCTGTAACCTAAAACATGGTGTGATGTAGTATAAAAAGTTCATCAGCATTTGTTTGGGATCATGTGCACAGCTCACGTATGTTGTCGCCACTTATGATGAAAGCTACCATCTAAATCTTATCAATAGAAACTTTCTATCAGACCATAATGTTCTCTCTCTCCCTCTTTCTGTATATATAGTATGGAGGTGTTGATACTGCTCTGTACTTCAGACTGAACTGCAATTTGCACTTAATGCAAGACTAAAATCCCTGTTTCACACAATAATTGAATGAATCCTCCACATTTAGCATATAACTGCACAAGTTATAGTTCTAAAATATTATTCCTTGTTGAAGCCTAAACCCTGTCACATACTGGTCTACTCTACCACTTTAGTAAATCATGTACTTTTAAAAAATGTTTTCCTCCTATTTTTATTTTACCATGAAACTAAATTTGATGTCCTTCACCACTGACTGTTTTTCATCGTGCAACAAATAAAAACGGGCATGAGCTATTAACATCAGCCTGTTGGTAGCTCGTAAGATTCAGACAGTTAATTGCTATACTAAATTGGAAATTAAACCAGAGTTACCTTAGGTGTGTTTCTTTATAACAGTAAGTAACAGCATCAATAAGTACAAATATTTTAGATACATTACTGCAACAATAGTGCACATTTAATGGTTTTTCAAAACAGACACATGACATTCTCAATCATAGCAAGTAATATAGTGATATTTATTTGATAGAGAATTTCAATAAGTATAAATAATTTTCCTGACGCTAAATATAGGGCCCTAAGCAATCTTAGACTGTGCACCCAAAATTTGAGGGACCACAATTAGAGGCCAGTTTTGAATATTATGGACTAAGTGATTTACATCAAAGAGCATCTTGTTCTTATTCCATGCCAACTACATTATGAATCAGGAGGGATGGAGTGAAATGCTACCCTCATTGACGTCAACTGGAGTTTTGCCACTGATTTCAACTGGAGCCAGGATTTCACCCATGGGCTTTAATTTTGGTTATTGCACTCACTAGCTGAGTGACTTTGGCAAAGTCATTTAACATCTCCAAGCTTTCATTTTCTCTTCTGTAAAATAGGGGCAATGTTAAATACTTACCGCACTAAGTACTTGTGTGGAAACACTAACTGATGTCTGTAAATGTTTCAGGTTTCAGAGTAACAGCCGTGTTAGTCTATATTCGCAAAAAGAAAAGGAGGACTTGTGGCACCTTAGAGACTAACCAATTTACTTGAGCATGAGCTTTCGTGAGCTACAGCTCACTTCATCGGATGCATACTGTGGAAATTGCAGAAGACATTATATACACAGACACCATGAAACAATACCTCCTCCCACCCCACTCTCCTGCTGGTAATAGCTTATCTAAAGTGATCATCAAGTTGGGCCATTTCCAGCACAAATCCAGGTTTTCTCACCCTCCGCCCCCCTGCATCCGATGAAGTGAGCTGTAGCTCACGAAAGCTCATGCTCAAATAAACTGGTTAGTCTCTAAGGTGCCACAAGTCCTCCTTTTCTTTTTGTAAATGTTTCATAAGTGCTAATCTTTCTTAGGGTTAGTGGAGGACAAAGGTTGGAACAGAACTTTGCATCATGGGCTCATTTTTAGAGTAACCACAACTTCCTCCTTCCCTGGAGTTCACATGTCATCTTATACCATCTGTGCCATATGACATTCTTAAGAGGCTCACCTCAAACAGGAGTGGACTTTCTAAAGTCCTTCAAAACCAACACGCAGGGCTCCTAATAAACCAAATTTAATAACTTCTGACTTTCCTTCCAAACGAACAAAAAATTCTTGAAAGGCATAAGACCGACAGCTAAAACTACTTTGAGGTTCTGAGGCCAAGCCATTCTGAAGTTATAATAAATCAAATAAGTTAGGAAAATGTTCCAAGTTCAAAAAGTGAAACCACTTCATCTGATGTACACTTATGCCTCCAATGTGCCTTTGCCAATTTACATCTATCTTCCAGAAATGTTCTACCTTGGAATAAAATTGTACCTGTGAAATTTCAGGCAGATTGATTTAAATTTTGGTTAATTTAGGGAATGGAAGAAAATTGGGCCTATAATAGGGAGCTTCTTTCAACCTTAATTATAGATAATACTATACAAGATTTAAAACATGTTTCTAGCTGCTTAAAATCCAAATGATAAAAAGCATACCGTACCTTCCCAGAAAACATTTGGGGAAAGTAGTTAGTTTTCTTTTCCTGTCTTTTATTAGGTTTCCTTGTTTGCACATCATTTTGTAGAGTTTCTCTCCCTGCTCAGAGATCATCACCCAAGTATCTTGTTCCATACCCAATTTTAAACCTGCCAAAAAAATCCAAAATGCTTTTGTATTTATAAAACATGTCGCTATCACCATTATCTTTCAAATTTTAGATATAAGTAACAAGCATAAAAATAAATATTTAAGTGTATAAAAGCAGAGCCATAACTGGACACATGAAATTATCTTTATGAGTACTTAGATACTACTATTAATATGAACAATTAATCCCCTTAGAAGTAAACAATAAAATATTCCAAAAATATCTGAGAATATATTAGAATGTTATTTATAAATTCCCTACAGTGAAGTGACAATCAATGAAAGTTCCTGACAGCATATATTTATTCTCCCTTACATTGATATCAGAGTAGGAAATATTAGTGTTGTGCTTTTCATTGGTTTCAAGTGTATGTGTGTGTTGGAGAGCGGGGATATTCTCCCCTCCCCCATGTTTGAGAAAAGCTTTTTCCATTTTTCAATTTTATTGTGTTATAAAAAAATAATTTGTACTTATGCTTTACTGTATTATATTATATATATAATATTATAAATCTTATATAATTTGCACTTATGCTTGTACTAGTACTTTATCTTTTTAAAGTTCTATACAAAGACTAATTAATCCTCACACATACCCTTCACTCTAGAAAAGCAAGTTTAGTTCACCCTATTCTACAAATGGAAATAGTGTTTGAATTTTTATTTACTTCACAGTTTTTACAAAAAAAATTACATGCTTTTCGGTTTGTTAATTTTTTCCTCATTTTTTGTGTTTTTATTATGGGCCCATTATTACTTCTTTTGAGTAATAGATAGCCTTATTGTTGTTCAGAACATATATTCCTTGAACTGTATGACGTATTGACCACGCATGAAGCCCCCAGAAAGTATTGGAAATCATCACAGCTAACTTGCTTTCCCTATAAACAGTTCTGAACTCTGCAAAAATTGTACAATGTGGAATTTTTGATTTGTATTTTATAGAAACATTCCCAATGTATCTGTTCTTTTTTTCAGATTTTATCAGTTTTAAAAACTGGAAATCTTCTGTATGAGTAGTAGGTTATTTAATTTTTTTAATCTGCAAATATAAACAAAACAAAGATAATAGTGGCATTAGTTGGAAAAAAGCTGATAAAATATAGCATTTAACATTGATACAGAAATGTTTCTCATTAAACATTAACCTGATACTGATAATCCAGACAAATGGATTAACCAATACAAGTATGTTCACTCCTGAGGAAAAACAACTTAACCAGTATACTGCTCTTAGAATATATGGGTCAAATGGCATCCTGATGCATTACACTCGTATCAGTTGCCTTTATTTTTTAAAATAAAGGAGTAAATGCACAACATCATAAATCTTGTTTGAGAATATGCTCCTATTAAATTAATACAGACAGCTTGAATGTATCTTACTGCATTCCCTAGGTGATTGCATAAAAGCCAACAAACTCTATTAAAATCCTTTTTATAAAAAATTTCCTGATACGGTTGGAGCTCCCATTACGCCAGAAACATGATGATATAAAATGGTCCTGGTCCATAGCTCAAGTTAGAAGATTAATAGCTACAATAAACCCAATACTTCAGCTATAGCATTCTTTTCCATTTTGCTCGGTAGTATTTACCTTGATTTAGCAGATTTAGCAGAATTAGGAACCAATATAGGTTGAATTTCTCTCAATATCTTTCACATAGCTGGTTCTGATTTAGCATTTCAGCTTATTTATTTGGGAAAGATTGCCATAGCAAGAAAAAGGTGTCCTTTTTGTTTAGATAAGGAGTTGAAAGGGACCCACCTCCCAGGAGATCAACATTCTCTGTGCTCAGTTTCTTTTGGTCCAAGTCTTTTTCTTATAATCATTATCTGTACTATAAGAGTTTCTCCACTGGTCAATTTCATGTTGGATTTCCTGGTTGTGTGTCAATTAGTTCCTTCCACAAAGGAAAGCATCTGCTCATAACCTCCTTATCTGGGCAAAATTTCTAAGGAAGTCAATGAGAACTTTGCCTAAGTAAGGCATTTAAGAAGCAAGCCTTATTCTAAATTGATCTGTTAGACAACGCACTGATAGACTGGAGTTATAGCAGCTAAATAGCACAACTTGTGATGGAAAGATAAAGCAACCAGGTCTCTTTCATTATTGGATTTAGAATGGTAACAAGTTGCTTAACTGTAAAAGAGCTTGAAAAAGTTTAGCTACAGTCCATAATGTTTACATCCTACAGTTGCTAGAGGGACTATGGAAAAGCATATACTACAATTTTTCAAATTATGACTATTATGACCTTAATTAAATGAATTGGGTCTCTCCCCTTTTTGATTTTTAGAAAGTGGGCCAAACTCTATTCTCAGTTTTGTGCGTGCAAACTGAATTGCACACATATAAAACAGAAAAAATTGGTTTCATGTCTCATTAAGTAAACATAGAATTAAAGCATCTTTTTATTCATGGTGAATGGGAAACTGTTTACAGTTACTTTTAGAGTATTTGAATTCTGTAAAGATGTTTGTTTGGTTCATGAGTCATCTGGCATCCTACTTGTAATTAAGTTGATGCATCCTGCCTCATAAGAGGTGTTTATACAGATGTTTTGGAAATTGTCTGGGTGGGAGGAGATAGAGCAAGTTTATGAGTTGTCAGAAGACGAGCATTTAAGGAACAGTTTGTTAGATTCTGTGCTTGGACCCCGTTTGACTGTTGCCCCCGTCTCTCTTTATCTCTTCATCTGCCATTCCATCCCCTTCCCCTTTCTTTTTCTATTTACTTCCTCCTTATATCGCAGTTATATGTTCAGGGGCAAAAGTATTGCTATTAACCATTAGTTGCGAGAAACTGCAGACATGACAATATGGGCCCACATTGTAAAGTTCCATTCTGAAATCCAAAGTTCTGGAGTGTTCAAATCTTGCGTTTTGATTTGGCCCAGTGAAGCCTGCATGGGGATCTGATCATCATCAGGCACACCTCTACTAGAAGAAACTCAATAGCAAAATTCTATAGCACCAAAATGGGTAATAAAAACTGACAGCATGTTAACATGAAACACTTTTCAAATGGCCTCACTTTTCATGTGTGAACTATAGCTGTC
Source organism: Natator depressus (assembly GCF_965152275.1). Taxonomy (NCBI): domain Eukaryota; kingdom Metazoa; phylum Chordata; order Testudines; family Cheloniidae; genus Natator; species Natator depressus. The sequence continues at coordinate 58,958,711 of NC_134235.1, forward strand.
AGTCAGGAGGCAGAGCAAATCAAGTTGAATAGTACCCAGGTTGTCTGGCCTGATTGGCTGAAACCTCTCTGACCAAGTTGTGTGAAAGGCCCTAAACCAAAAACATATAGACTTCTTTCTTGTTTTATGCACCTGCGTTTCCCCTTTGTTTCCACACTCACCCTTTCAAATGTTGAGTCCTTTGAGGTTTAAGCCCTTTCACCATTATTTATTATTAGTACTTCTACATATTTATTATCAGTACTTCTATATTAGTGCCTAGATTCTCCAATGGAGATTGGGGTGCTTGGTGCTATATAAACCTATGGTAAGAGACAGTCCCTGCCCTGAAGATCTTACAACCCAAATAGAAAAGGCAGATAAAGGATGGGAGAAAGAACGTATTATCATCATCATTATGGGGAACTGAGGCACAGAGTGATTAAGTGACTAGCTCAAGGTCACACAGAAAATCTGCGACAGAGACATGAAATGAAACCAAATCTCTTGAGCCCTAAACCAGTGCCCCAACCACAAGGTCATGCTTCCTTTCATCATCAAGACTCCATATCTTGTTACTTGCTATGATATGTTTGCTGGCAGCTGAAGTTAGTGCTATGTAAATTGGTGCTGTGTTGTCTCTTATTGGCATAGTTTCTTACTCTGCACCGTGTTCACCGTGAGTACCTGGGATTATGGCCACTTTTGAAATCAGGTTGACATTTTGTCTAAGGTTCTTCTACCCACATTTTGCTTTTTAGGAATGATTTTGCCTAAGGTGTGGATTTTCACCTTCCTCCATTTGGGGTGTGATATGGATATAGGGGTGATGTCATACTTCATACTTTTATTTCTGGTGTAACTTTTTGTGGAGGGGGGAAATGTACATTTTCTGGTTTTATGCTTCAGAAGATAGCCTTTGCCGCAAATCAGGATCATGAAGAACTGATGTATCAAATTACACTGCCTTCCCAGTGACAATGGTGGGCCACTAAGTGAGGCTAGCTCACATTTATTAGCATTTCAGGGGTATGAGCTAGTTGTCATTTGCATTACCTCGAGGGTGGCTCATCTGCACGAAGTCTCAATACAGCCAGCTGGCTCATTTCAAAAGCATAGGTAGCTCGTCCCAGGATGGCACCAGTAAATACAGATACATTAGCAGACGTTATGGGGCAGATCCTCAGATGGTGTAAATTGTCATAGCTCCATTGGCCTCAATGGCACTAGCTGAAGATCTGCCCCAGGGACTGTCAAGCTTCAGACCAAGGCAGCTGTCAGATTCCCATAATTCACAGGTCCCCAAACAGTGGGGCACGCCCCTTACAGGGAGAGGAGACACATGTTGGGGGAGCGCGGCTGGGGCCTAGGCCAGCCCCCACAGCCTGGCTGCCGGCCCTGGCTGCCAGCCCTGTGCCCGAAGCTCCACGCCCCGTGCCCTGGTTGCTGGCCCCACGCCTGGGGCCCAGCAGAGGCTCTGCTCCCGGCCGCACCCCCATCTGTGGCCCCAACCTTGCCTCCCTTACCCCTGTCCGCAGCCCCCCCTCCATGAACCACAGTCCCACTCCCAGCCCCGAGGGGAGAGGGGTTGCAGACCAAGCTAAGGGTGGGCGCAAGGTAAAAAGTTTGGGGACCACTGCCATAATAGCATGAGCTACCAGTACACATGGCTGGAGTCACATTCAGCAATGATGTCCTTCCTGGTTGAAATTTGGTTTATGTGTTTCAAGTAGTTATTACACCAGTGCTTCACAGACAATTTGACCCAACATCATGAGTCTGCCCTCTCTGGAGCTTGCCACTTGGCTGTACTTTTAATGAAAACACAAATGTAACATGGTCTGCCAGAAATGAAATGCAATGTAAAGTTTATTCACCTACCTTTTCTTCTCTCTCTCTCTTTTAGAATAGCTTCCAGCCATTCTTGCTTCTCTTCAGGAGTTTTTGCCATGCATACAAACCATTTGTTCTTTGCTGTGTTGTGGATTTTCCAGCCATTAACAACAATGTGGCCACTGCTATGATAGTCAGCTGGAAATAGATAATGGAGAGAAATCTCTCAGAATAGCATGAAATGAATTAAAATATGACTGTTTTTTATTAGATTCCCCACCATAATTCCTCAGCTCTTCCTGTAACAAACAGAAGAACAAGGAATTTAAAGTACTGTATCTCTAACTTTGACAATCAAAATCCACACAGATTGTAAGCTATGTTGTATTTCCATATACTGTATTCCCTGCCAAAGAAGCCTTCAGTGAATTTAGTGTTTTTCAATAGTGTTAGACTGACAGTATTGGAGCCTGAATTTCTCTATATAACCACAGATGATCTATTATTTGTAGCTTTCCCACACTACACGACCAGTGTGCCTGTACCTCAGCTTTGACCTGGAGTGACCAAGGAAACTAAGTTCAGAGAAGGTAGTTCAAGTCTCCATTTCAAAGCAGTCCTTGGTTCCAGCTAACAAGGAGTTATCTTAACTGGGCTTTAGCTGAATAAAGTAGAAGATATCATAAGAATTATTGGTTAACTTTAGTACAAATAGAAAGGAACAAAATAATAAAACCGGTTTGGTTTCCAGACCAGATTTGGTTACCTATAACTAAGGCTGCAGGTTTGACTTCTGCAGCGGCCAGTGCACCTGGCTCAAGGGCACCTCAGGCAGCCCCTGCACCAGTCGCATCGGACCCTGCTAGGGCACTCTCAGGCCCTCCCCCACCCACAACCCCCAGCAGCAGCAGCAGCAGAGTTTGGTTGTGGGAGGGGGTAGGGGCACAGGACAGGGTGAGGTGGGCTCTGGGTAGCACTTACTTGGGGGGCTCCCTGGAAGCAGCCACATCCCCTGCTCAGCTGCTAGGCGGAGGCGTGTCCAGTCAGCTCTTCATGCTGCCTCCGCCCAGGGCACTGGCTTCGCAGCTCCCATTGGCTGGGAACTGTGGCCAATGGGAGCTGCGGGGGCAGTGCCCGGAGGTGGAGGCGGCCAAGCCTCCGCCTAGCAGCTCAGCGAGGTGGATGTTGCCGCTTCCAGGGAGCCCCCCATGTAAGTGCTGCCCAGAGCCCACCTCACCCTGTCCTGCGCCCCAACCGCTTATCCCCTCCCACACCCAAACTCTGCTGCTGCTAGGGTGGGAGGCACGGAGTCAGGTAGGGAGCCTGCCGGCCCCGCCACACATACCCCAGCACCAGTGGGAGTTCCAGGCCGTGTGCCAATGCCCGCCCACAGCCCCAACCCTCAGGTCACCCTCCCTCACCCTACCCCCACCCCCGCAAGTTTTAGTCAGGGGTATATAGTAAAAGTCATGGACAGGTCACGGGCATGAATTTTTGTTTACTGCCTGTTACCTGTCCATGACTTTTACTAAAATATCCGTAACTAAAACGTAGCCTTACCTATAACCCATTCTTCCAAATACAGAAATGTCAGCATTAGCACATACAGTATAGTATGTTTTTGTTTTCAAATATCTTGAATTTTCAAATCTATTAACTTTACCATATTCTATCTTATGAACAAGCTTTATACATTTTGTTATTCATTAATGTTACTTCCTTTTTAGTTACAACATGTCTTTAAATTTTTGATGTTAGCACTTTCGTCTATGACTCTTATCTGGAAATCTGCTAAACAAGGAATCTTTCACACCAAAAGTAGTGTCCTTGTCTACAATGATCATCCTTCAACTGAATGATCTGCCTTTCCTTTGGGAAACCCAAGTGACAATAAAAATCATTTTATGAAAAATATAAATTAAAACTTGAATTAACTACCACTGTGCAATAAAAAAAGATTAAGGTCAACAGTCTCTCATCACTAACTTTCTTTAAGAGGCAGGAAAATCCAAAGGCCAGCCAGAAACCATCCTAATAACTTCAGAGCTTTCTACTTTGCAAATCCTTTTTCATAATTCAGCCCAGTTTTGTATAATGAGATGGGATTTTTCCAAAACTGAAAGCTTTGCTGAAATGCTTGCTGAGTTTTATCATAAATCTCAGCAGACATGCTGGTATCCTTTCAATAACTCTGCATTTTAATAAGATGGAATGCAGCCAAGTATTATATATACAGGCTGGGAAACATCAGTAACTGTCAGAATTTATTGTTCAGAGAATCAGGAAACTGATGTCTAAATATTCAGCTGAAGACTCGTTCTGGTGCTCAAAAGTATATATGAGAGAGTGTAAGTGTGTGAGAAGGAGAAATTTACAGTAATTTTTATAACATTATATTTATTATACTATTTACAAGTTTTTCTATGGCACTTATTATTGTAGTATCTGAACACCTAACAAACAAACACTGATATATTTATCCTCACAGCAACTATGTTAGGAAGGGAAATACTGTTATCTCCACTTTAAAACATAGTGAATTGAAGCAGTTAAAGATTAAGTCCCAGATCCTCAAAGCTATTTATGCACCTAACTTACATTGATTTCAGTGGGATTTAGAAGCCTAAATACGTTTGAGGATCTGGGCCTAAGTGCCTAGCCCAAAGTCACACAAGAAGTCCATTGCAGAGCTTGAAAAAGAACGTAGATCTTCAGACTACCAGACCAGTTCCATAATCACAAGATAATACTTCCATATTTTATGTGATGTTATTACAATGGGAGCTGGCAGCAGCTCCTATATTGAGGTTGCCTAAAAATTTTATTACAGGAGATTGCTAAAACCTTTTTCTCAGAAGCTCTAACATCTCCATTGTTTTCAGCAGGTCTTTGAAATTTGGTGTGTGGAAAGCTCTTGGGTCCAAGGAGTGAGCTTGCACTGTCCCATGTATTGCCACTCAAGTTTTGATGAGTTATAAACTCTTTAAAAAAAACATTTCCCTTCTTTTGTGTTATTCTGTCACTTGCATGCCTCAGGAAAAGTCTGGCAGCATATCAAAATAATAACTCAACATGAACATTCTAAGGCTGGGACGATGCTGTTGCCAAAAGCATCAGCATCAGCACACACGGCACTGGGAAAGCCTGGGAGCTGCTACAGCAACTCTAGCATGAGAGGCAAGGTGGGAAAACCAGGCCAGGCCCCTTCCGCAGCCATCCACAGACTCAGCACTTGGTCCCAGGGATCCATCTATTCCTCTCTGGGAACCACATGAGATGGGAACTCTTCTATCTCCCAGAGAGGAGGGGAAAGAAAGAGAGCCTGACTTAACCAGGCTTCCTCTGATTGGCCCACAGACCCAGCACATGGCACCAGCAGCCCATCCCCTTCATTGGGATAACAACCTTCTAATGCTAACATAGGTAGCCCTGCAACTCAATTGGTAGCAGTCGGGCAGTGCCAAAGTTCTGGGGTTCAAACCCTGTTGATTATGAACAACAGGGGACGTGTTGCAGTTGCACATAATAGCATTTGTTTTTCTCCTTTTTCCTTTATTTTTTTTTAAAAACTAGGAAATTCTATAAAAATATTTTAAATCAAGGTATGTAGGTTGCAAAATCATCAAAAAGCACACAAAAATTAGTAAATGACAGATACAGAGTTACTCATGCAATGTTAATTCAGCTCTTCATGCACATGAATTATGGGACAGTTTTTAGTTACATGATCATAATACTGTTTTTTTCCAGTCTCATTCAGTGCACGGAATGGATGCACAAGGGGAGAGAATTACGATTGTGCAGCAATAGCAAATCTGGCATTTCCTAACTTTTGAGTGCTTGACTTTACAATCTAAATAATGTTTTTTTAACATAGTTTGTTTTGTATATAATTATACCTATACTTTTCTATATAACATTTATATAACTGAATTTTTTTAAAGAAACAGACAACACAAACATTACCATGAAAATAATGTCTTTTCTGTTCTAATAAATACAATAAGAAAAACAACACTATGCCTCCTGATGCTTGAAACAAAATGAATAGCTTCCACAAATTGTAATGCTCAGCCAAGGCCTGGCTTCATCAAAGAAAAATAGCTTTTAGGAAACGCATTGTTAATTTCACAAGGCACATCATTTGCATTATAATATGTCATACACATAAACCCCTCTTTTCCCAAACCTTTGCTTCTGCTAACCAACGAGGGATAGAACAGCACTTTTCTATGTCTGTCAATCAACATACTCCCCTAACAACTCTCTCAATTACTCACTCCTGCAGAACCTTTGAGTACAACAATGGAGTCAATAAAGGTATATCAGTTTATACCCGCTGAGAATCTGACCCAATGATTTTAAGAAAAAAAAGGTTGTCCATTAAAGGCTTGCACACCAAAAAATTGCATATCAGAAGGTCTGGAAACACCACTCAGCCTCCATTAGTCTTTACTGTTATTAATATTTATAAAAAGAGCAGTACATTCTTGTGACGCTTTACAGAAATTCAAAGGCAAGAGTCTTGTGCCACATAGCTCACAATCTAAATTAAATTAAACACTGGACAAAATGATGGCAACAGACAATTAAGGGGAAGAAAACAATATAATTCCAAATAAGTATATGCAAAACAAACGTGAAATAAGCTTGAAATAATAGATCAGTACATTTAGCAATAAGACAGGGCAAAACAAAAGAAGCCGATAGCACTAGGTTAGACATCAGCTATAGAAAGCATAATGAATTAAGTGGGTTATACAAGAGGCATTTGAATGTACCCACTGGACACAGAGAAAGGGAGATCACACACATGGGGGCAGCGTGAAAAAAGGCATGATGATGCAAGTGGGAGAGAGAGACAAAAGGAGCAGCAAGCTAAGAAGCGATGGTGCAGCATCGGTTGTAGGGAGGGGCTGTCCATAGAGAAAAGGTGTTGGCAAGGGGACAACGTACAGGGACCTGAAAATGGAGCTGAAGCATTTTAACATCATACAGAGAATCAGTGAAGCAACATGAGGAGGGGTGACGTGGCAAAAGCAGCAGAAAAGAAGAGTATTTTAGCATTCTGTACAGGTTGATGCGGGTAGGGGGAGAGTCAAGGATGCAGGAAGTGAGGATGTTACAGTAATCCAGGTAAGAGAACCGAAACATGAATTTAGGCCTTAGCAGCAGTGCAAAGGGGAAGCACTGGATTTTAGTAATGTTTCAGAAGGGGAACGGACAAGATTAAATAATAATCAGGATGTGAGGACAGAAAGAAAGGAAAGAGTGAAAGATAACCCCCAAGGCTTTTAAGTGACTGAGGGGATAATAGCATTTTTTGGGATGGGGGAGGGGAATGAGAGAAAGGGAAACAATATAGGAGTAAAGATGAAATGTTGATAGGCTTGAAGAAGAAGTAGGATATTCAGGACAAGACAATGAAAGGTGAGAAAGGATGTGAGCCTGAACAGAGTGGAAGAGATTAGGAATTGAGAAGTGTGATGGGGCACGTCAGCAATATATTGATGGTATGAGAGATCATGGGAGCAAATGAAGTCACCCAGGCATTAGATGTCAGGTGAAGAAAATGAAAGGACTGTAGGCAAAACTATAGGAAACACAAGAGAAAAACAGGAGGAGAAGGAACAAGGGGATTCACTAAAAACTACATTGAAGGAGTGGTCAGCAAGGTCGGAGGAGAGCCAAGAAAAGATGAGAGTCACAAAAACCAAGGGATGAAAGGGTCCCAAGTAGAAGTTGGGGGTTAACAGGCCAAAGATTGTAGAAATACCAAGAATAATGGGCAAGGAGATATCACCCTTAGACTGGATGAGGAAGAGGTCATTAGTATCTGCTGTGAGGTAAGTTTCAGTGGCACAAAAAGGGTGGAAGCCGACTGACAAAGAAAATGGAGGAGCACTAGGACTAGACAGCATGCTCAAACAGCTTGGAGATGAAGAGAAGGGGAAAGGAACAATAGTTAGAGAAGGAAGCAGGACTGAAAACCCTCCCTCTGACTTGCTATGAAGATACTTATCATCCTGTAATCTTGAAAAACATGAAAACCAACCAACTACCAACTCCCTCCCTCCTTCATCTACCTGATTTCTCCTTGGCTCCACCCACCACCTGCTTCTTCCAGCCCCTCAGAGTGGTCATCATCCGCATCCCTTCCACCACCAATCTCTATTAGTTTTTCTTAAAGAAAATCAACTTCCTAAGTGAAATTCTGTATTAGCAGAGCTGGTCAGAAAATGCCAATTGTTTTTTGCAGTAAATTTAGATATACGCTCACCTGGCTAGCAGAGGTTCATCTCTGATGGGGCAGAGAGCAGTGGAGACATGCTGGCAATGATGAGACGTTAATTGGGAGCAGCTAGGACAGTTCTCCACAAGCAGAGCTGGGCAAGGAATGGCTTTCCTGTCCCACAAGACTTTTTGAGATTTTAAGTTTCCCATCCCCGCATTGGACAAAAATTCAAAATACCAAAATTTTGTGCAAAGTTATTGTCCAGAAAAAAATGAATTGGGTCAAAATGTTTTCATAATTTTTAAATATTTCATTTTTTTACGTTTTATACATTTTAACATTTTTTAGTATAATTTACCAAAAATTTCTAAAGAAAAAGTCATTTCAAATCAGAAAATGAAACCTTTCATTTAAAAAATGTTGAAAACAGATTTCAATCATTTCCAAACCTTTTTCCCAAAAATGTTTTGAATAAGGAGATTTGTTCAAATCTTTTTCATGAACAGTTTCAATTTCAACAAATAAACATTTTCTAATGAAAAAACATTTAGTTGGATAATTCTCAATCCACTCTATCCATGAGTTCCCTTTCCTTCCTTCTACCCCTCTCACTAGTAAGCCTTCCTCCCATGGGGAAGAAGGGGCTGCTTCTTTCCCTTCCCAATTTACCCTCTCCCCCTTCTATGTGCTGCAGCGTGTGAGGCAGAAATCCCGAACTGAAAAAATAAACCTCCAAAGTATTTCATTTTTTTTAAACTGAAAGCCAAAAACATGTCATGTGTTGGTAAAAATGTTTGGCTTCTAAAAACCTGGAAAATTTTAACTGAAACCCAAACATTTTTACAAAATGTTTTTAGTTTTCACTTTCCAGGGTGTGTGTAGGTGTGTGTCTTTAAACAAAAAACAAGAAAATTATGATCAGCTCTATGCATTAAAATTGTAAAGGAATAAAATATCTTTTTCCCTTTTCCTCTTTTTAAACTTATTGTGTTGCAAGTATAGCATATAAAAGCAAATAAGATAATGTTCTAAAAGACACAATTTTCAAAACTGTTTTTACTACCACATTATAGGAACAGGTATCTCTCATGTAAGCATGCTGCATGTTATAAAGTGAAATTTAAAGCACCATTTCAGTCAAGACAATAAACATCACTTTAGCATTTCATCATGACTCTGCCACCAGTTTAGATCAGTCAACTGTAACTGATAGACTAGGGGCTTGTCTTCACTACCAGGGTAAGTCGACCTAAGTAACACTACTCCAGCTACATGAATAACATATATGAATGCTACATGAATGCTCTCTATAAATATATCAGAGGGATAAATACTGGAGAGGGAGAGGAATTATTTAAGCTCAGTACCAATGTGGACACAAGAACAAATGGATATAAACTGGCCACCAGGAAGTTTAGACTTGAAATTAGATGAAGGTTTCTAACCATCAGAGGAGTAAAGTTTTGGAATAGCCTTCCAAGGGAAGCAGTGGGGGCAAAAGATCTATCTGGCTTTAAGATTAAACTCGATAAGTTTATGGAGGAGATGGTATGATGGGATAATGTGGTTTTGGTAATTAAATATTCATGGTAAATAGGCCTAATGGCCTGTGATGGGATGTTAGATGGGGTGGGATCTGAGTTACCCAGGAAAGAATTTTCCGTAGTATCTGGCTGGTGAATCTTGCCCATATGCTCAGGGTTTAGCTGATCGCCATATTTGGGGTTGGGAAGGAATTTTCCTCCAGGGCAGATTGGAAGAGACCCTGGAGGTTTTTCGCCTTCCTCTGTAGCATGGGGCACGGGTCACTTGCTGGAGGAGTCTCTGCTCCTTGAAGTCTTTAAACCACGATTTAAGGACTTCAATAGCTCAGACATAGGTGAGAGGTTTTTCGCAGGAGCGGGTGGGTGAAATTCTGTGGCCTGCGTTGTGCAGGAGGTCAGACTAGATGATCATAATGGTCCCTTCATGAATGGTCCCTCCATGAATCTATAAGAGCAGCCCTAGAACAGTAACTGCCCAGCTCATAATGTTTGAAATCAGTGATGTGTCACAGAAGCACAGTTTTAGTGGGACTATCTGCTCCTATAAAGTGAGATCTTTATTATTTCCTTTAAATCTAATACTGCAAGGTGCTGAGCACTCTCCACTCCCTCAGGAATCAATGGCACTTGAGACTGCTTAACAATCCACAGGAGATGCTCAGCACATACAAGACGAGGTTCTTTATGTTATAACTGATCACTGCAAATGTACTCACCTGTGCCGTCATCTACGTTCTCCACTTCCATTACCTCTGTGTTTATTCTGCCTCGAAAAAGATACCGATGGCCATCAGTAGAGGCTTTGCTGTTCTTCAATCGTCTTGCAAGAGAAAAAGCAAAGAAACAAAAGAAAAAAAGAAAAAAAAAAGAAAAACATTGTCCAAACACCATACTATACATTGTTTCTGTACCATAACTACTATTATTTTTATGTATTTCAGTAGCATCTAATGGCTGCTATAAGAATCAAGGTCCAATTGTACTGGTGCTGTAGAAATCAGAATGGACCCTGTCACAAAGAACTTACATCTCTTATAGAGCTGTTATAAAATTATAGTTAACTCATAATATAGTTTAGCTCACAATAGTACAGTGAGGAAAGTGGAGAAAGTTCAGTTAGGATGACACCCCTTTCCCCCTCCATACACACACAGCATTTTCATTCTAAACCTCTTTTATCAGCCACTTCTAGTTTGCTGATTAACTACCTTTTGGGCTGAAGCCTCTCATACTTCCAGGAGAGAATCATTCTGGAATGTTTGATAAACATTGATGCATGATGCATCCACTATCGAGTTATCAGAACAAGAAGATTTTTGGAACTGTTAGGAAATGTTATGAGGCTCTTGCCTCTCAAATATCTCTAAGACCAATTTCTTTTTAAACTTCCAATATGCCATGTAGGGAGCTCTGGGTGAAGAGTATGTTCCATTTTATTTCAGAAGCAAATGCCTTAAAGCACAGCATAGCTTATGATTGTGATAACCATGTGCTGAATATGCACAGTAAGTTATTTTCTTTAACTTCTTAAGCACTGATTGAGGTAGGATACTCCAAGTATATCCACCTGCATTAACTTGAATGATCCATTATGCTTACAGGGCAGTTTTCTTTCCCATATGCTTACTGAATAATCCTTATCTGAACAACAGTTTGGTTAGTACATTTTTATCAAACATAAAATAGGCATATTGACCGTGCAAATTTTTTCTTGCTTCAGTATTAAAAGGGAATGACACAAATACAAAAGGCCAGGGAACACAGCAGAGATGAGGCAGTATGAGCTATGAGTTCCAGTTGGTATACATATTGTTTTTATAGAAATTATAGCAATTAAAAAAAAAGCATTGACTTTAATGAGGCCCGGATTTCACCCTTCATTCTTTAATTTTGGTCACCTACATTTGTATAGGTGATATTTGATTTAGCAATGTTAGCCCCCCATTCAGAGAAGCACTTAAGCACATGCTTAACATTAAGCACAGTTCCGTTGACTTCAATGAGAGTGAAGAACATGTAAGCATGCGCTCAAGTAGCATCCTGAACAGACACACTTTCCAGAATCAAAGCCATAGTGATGAAATACATATATTGGCTAGTTACAAACATTCTAAACAGGCATCTATCTTTGGGGATGGGAAAGGAAATAAGGGGGAAGAAAGGAGAAGAAAGAACCTTAAGACTCTAGTGTCATAGATCAAATGCTTTCAGCTTCTACATGAAATGTCAGTATTTTATCCAAGATGGGCACCTTTTCCTCCAACAATAACTCATCTTAGCCATTCACCAGATGCCTGTTCCCCTCACACAACAGACCGGAAACACATTTATGTGGCTGAGTAAAAGTTCTTAAAGGAACCTTAACTATGAATCCCCTGACTTCTGTGAAACTAAAATCTCAAGCCTCATATCACACTAACTAGGATTTAGTTTGTTCTCATTGAATTATAATTTTCTCTATGTCTGATCACATGAGGGACTACAGGCAAGGCAGTGTTGCCTAGTGGCTATAGCCCTGGACTGGAATTTAGGAGACCTTGGTTCTATTCCTGGATCTGCCACTGGCATGCTGGGTGACCTTAGGCAAGTCATTTCCCCTCTCTGTGCCTCAGTTTCCGCAACTGTAAAATAGGGGAAATCATACTGACCTCCTTTGTAAAGTTCTTTGAGATCTAAGGACAAGAGCTCGATATTATTATTAGTTGTTATAGTGTAACAAAATATTTATAAGTTTGTGTATCTAATTTCCATTTCAACACTTATAAATCTTCATCTTATTAACAATCCCTGTCCTTTACCCAGATTTCCTGTTTTCCTCATCAGAGTTCTGCTCTCAAACCCCACTTGCTTCGTTTCTACTTTGCTTCATTCTTTTTAAAAGGCCATTGATAAGAGATATTTTTATAGCATTTTTATATCCTGTATAAACTATCTTGAAATTTTATTGGAGGGCAGAATGATAAACATTTTTAACCTGAACTATGTTTTAACTGAAAATCAAAAATAAATATACCTTCTTACAGTAAATTCTGTGGAATTTCTACAACACAGCCCTCAAATATTGAATCATAAAAACAAAGAGGCAGATTCACTAGAGCTAGTGCAGCAAGGTGTAAATTATACCTCCTCATACGTGCCGACTCCATGGGTGCTCTGGGGCTGGAAAAAATAGTGGGAGTTCAGCATCCACCAGCAGCCCTGCAGATCAGCTCCTTCTCCTCCTCCCCCTCCCCCTCCCCCCCAGTGCCTCCCGCCCGCTGGCAGCTACACTGATCAGCTTCTCTCCCTCCCTCCCTCCCTCCCAGCGCCTCCTGCCTACCAGTGATCAACTGTTCAGCGGCGTGCAGAAGGCGCTGGGGTTGGGGGAAGGGGGGTGGAGGATGGGGTGGAGCGGGGATGGGAAGAGGTGGGGGAGGGGGGAGGTCTTGGGGGAATGGGTGGAGTGGGGGCAGGGCCTGGGGTGGAATGGGGGTTGAGCATTCCCGGGGATAAGAGGAAGCCAGCGCCTGTGCACCTCCTTACACCTGTAAAAGCCCCAAATTAGCAGGCAATATTTGCACTACCACCCTTTTTCACCTGGGGAGAGCTGTTTTAACTCCTGCTGGGAGCTCCCTAGCAGCTCTTTTTATGGGAACCATTACAGGAGAAGGCTGAATCAGTGCATTTCCTGGCCACTCTGACAAAGTCCCTTCAAAATTGGTGCCACAAACTTTTTGATCTGAAGTGGCTCCCTATTTCTTTCTAATGCAAAGGAGTCTGTGGCTGCTCTCCAACACTGCAGCATCCTGCCTTGGCAGACCTTCCACACCCAATGCCCTCCACAAGGGTCTATTCCAGTAGAAGCCACTATAGATCCTAGAGAACATCTTTCCCCAAATCTGTAACTAATGCAGGTGAAGAGATTTTCATAGCATCGGGATATAATCTTATCCTGATGCTCTGAGATAAATAAATCATAGAGCATACTGTACATATGATAACATGAATAAAGTATATAACTTATTTTGTACAAACATTCAGAAAATAACTGGATAGATTTTTTTTAGGAATAAGGAGTCAAATCTATTCACGGCTCTGTGTAAAAAGTATGTATCTGACAGTTTTCAAACAGGAATTGTACTCCCAATCAAAACAATAGACAGTTGAAGTCTCTCACACATTTTCTAAGACTTCTCACACACCTTAAATATATATTATTTACAAATTATTCTTTAGGATCATTCTTTCATTTATATCCAGAATCCCACTGACTTTGGATATTCTTGGATGGTTATAGTTAAGAGTCTAAGTTCTGACTTTCAATAAGATTTAGGCTCTTAAATGTACGTCACTTTTGAAAGTGGTCGTGAGGATCATAAGTCCCATAGGCACTTTTGAAAATATTACCCTTAAGCCTCAATTCTATAAATGGCATCTGTGCAGGCACAGGGGTCTTCTTGCATGGTTCTCTTTGCAATGTTGGTGCCTTATACCACAATTAAAACAGTTTCCCCATCTCTGTACTAGTTATTTAGGCAATATCAATTTCTTTTAAGTCTCTCACTGTGATGTACTTGTTCATATGGGAAAAATATAAATAATTTCTACAGTAAAAGCTAATAAATTACCTGTGTTTTCGTTTACAGTAGACCAAAAGATTGTCAAAAAGAAAAAATACACGCTCCTGGATATTTCCTGCAGAAATTTTCAGCAAAACTCCATACATTAGCATTTCCGTGCATGTATCTGTGATGTTGGACCCCTAAACCAAATGGCGAGAAGCAGATTAGTCCATGCAAATTGATGACGTTTGCAAAACCAAGCAGAATACAGATTTCCATACAAATTAATTTTCAATTATAGCAGTTCCTTTTTTTTAAAATTACTAGAAAGAAAAACACACAGTAGTTTGCTTTTAAGTTTAAACACTGATTTGAAATGTTTATTTAATGAAGACTTTGCATTAATCTCCTGTTACCATCAGGTTCTGGGTTTTTGCTCGCTTTTTTTTTTGTGGATTATTAAATCTCTCAAATTATATTAATCTCTGTGACAATTTAGCCAAATGGTTAGAGCTAGGTTGGCTACAAAAACCATAACAATGACCTTCAAATAGCTTAAGTATGGTCAAATTCTTATGAAAAAATGAAATTAGAGGGGTCATGTTTCAGAAGACTGCATACAACAGAAATTCTGTCGCACTGAACCTAATTTGTCAGTGAAGTAGTTCTGATGTATTTTAAATAGTTAAATGTATGTACTTTCATACCAAACTTTCAAAAAATAAAAATGATCAAAATACAAATTATAGACAAAGCTGACAATGAAACCTACAATAAAGGTTTTAACACATTCCATTATAGTCCCTGTTCTCAGTTGTTTTTAATTTTGCCAAACTTTAACCATTTGATGAAATTTTCCATGCTTCTCTCTTTCTAAGGATGATTTTTTTCAAGTGTCAGTGAAAATAGATCAGCTGTTCGAAAACTAAGGCTAGTGAAAAATAAGTAGTTTTTCCAATGATTAAAAAGTTCTCCAGTGGTTTGTTTGAAGAGTTCTAGCATCTCAGTGCTTTAGAGAAGGAACTTGACATTTGGCTGGGAGATTGCCTATCTTTTGCTGCCCCCTGACAATCCAGGCAGTTTTGGTGAGATATAAACACCGGAAAATCACCATATACTCATGTAAAGGAGCTTGTTAAAGACTTTGCTGCTAAAATTTCTGAATATGCTGTCTACAGTGAGCACGCTATAACTCCACAGATCTCTCTACGTGCCAGTTACACTGAGCGTGCACCTAGGGAGCTATGAGCTACTTTCATGAGAGGAACAGAGCTATAGTTGAGGGTGTGGGGGATGCAAAAGACGCAGCAGTCATGGATACCGTTTCCCTATAACCCTATTACTTTGGCCCAAGAGAAGATGCTCTGAGTTGAGATCCAGGAGGAAATCAGGGGTTCTAATCACAGCTCTTCCTCTGAGTGTTGTTAATTCTTTGTACTTCACAATCGTTACTACAGGATTATACATTTCCAGTGCACACTAACATGTTGCACACTAACTTCCCTGTGTACACTAAAAGTGTACTGTTTGAAATGGGACTACATTAATGCACACTAGGGAACTGTTAGTGTGCATCAGCACGGACCAAATGGGCCCATTAGTGTGCAACACACTAGTGAGCTCTAGAATTCACACCCCTTTTATGCGGACTAATGCACTGAGGAGACAAGCCATCAAACTCCAATCTTAGGAGGCAGACATGTATCATTCATTCACTGTACTGTTAAAGTAAAAGCGGTTGCACAATGTCACACCGGCAGAGCTGGGAACAGACTCAAGAATCTACTATGGCAAGTTTCAACCATTTACACACACTGTCTTTCAAAATGAATGTGCCAAATCTACGTGTCTGGCTGTGCCATCTGTAGCCACTAGACAGAAAACCACCAACTTTTTGGCAATTTTTTTTGTTTTTTCTACAAAAAAATGAAATTTTCTGTGGAAAATTTTGATGAAAAATTTTGTTTCCATTGTTATTGGGGGGAAGATAACCATCTTCCAAACAGCTGTAGTAATGCAGCTTATTGTTCCACGTTCATGTACCAAAAGACCCTATTGACCAAACTTTTTTTTGCTGCCCCTTCCCCCAACTCCTGCCAGTCCAGGAAAGACTCACTGAGTTAAGCAGGTGGCTCACACTGGCAGCAGGACCGCTGGCTCCATCCCCAGAGGCACCCATGACAATGTGGTACAGACCATATTGGGGCTCCTCACTCTCCCTCCCTCACTGACCGCTTGGGACTCCCTGCGTGCACTACTCACTGATTCCCTGCCTTGGACCTGACACCCAGCCACAGCCCAGCAGCCCATCCTGCACCCCCCCGCCCCTGATAACCTCATCATGTCCCCCACAGCGAAGTGTGCCCACAGTGTGAAAACCAATGCCCTACTTTATGCACAGGTAAAATGGATAGGTTACTTTGACTCTGAATGCCTGACACATGATTAAAGTCTCAATTTTAACACTGCATTAACTGTAGTTTTCATCATATCACTACTCTAGGTGTTATTTTTCTTCTCCATTCTTAAGAAACTGCCGGCTGAGGTCCCATGAGATGCAAAAATGGCTGCAGCATGATGCATTAAATAAACAAGTGTTTCATGGACTCCTTTTCCCTTGGAGATCTCCCATCTGAATATTAAATAATGATAACCTTGCTTATCTTATAACATTTGACAAGATCTGACTTGTGATGGTATAACTGTATGTCAGTGATTTTTTTTAAGTGTTACTGTATTCATTGAAGCCCTGGAGAGTGACAAAGAAATCAAATCCAGCTCTTCCACAGAACACTATCACAACCCACTCAGCATAGAGAAACTTTCAGTATTCTTTTTATTTATTTAGCACTGTAAGGGCCAGAAAAAAAGATCACTCACCTTCCTATAACTCTTGTTTTTCAAGATGTGTTGCATATGTCTATGGAGTAGGTATGTGCATATCTCGTGCACCAGTGCTGGAGAGTTTTCCCAAGTAGTATCTGTGAGAGACCTATGCATCTGCCCCGGCTTCCAAGGCAGGGGTTCCCAAACTGTGGGTCACGGCCCAAAGGTGGGATGCAACACAGTCCCAGGTTGTCCGTTGGCAGGGTCAGAGATTGGGAGTGGGGACATGTAGGGGCATTGCCCCCCCAAACTGCATCTTTCCACTCCCCTCCCGGCTCTAGCACTTCAATGCAGCTCCATGGCACACTGCCCCATCCACTTGCCCTGCCTCACAAAGGCTGCACTGAGAGCATGTTTACACGGGAGTTTGGGGGGAGGGTCTGGACAAGATGGATTTTTCAGAGGGGCGGAGGAGCTGGGGTTGGGGAAGCAACAGATGGATAGCTGGGAGGTTTCCTCTTCCCTTTCTCAGGGTATGTCTTCATTACCCGCTGGATCGGCGGGCAGCGATCGATCCAGCGGGGATCGATTTATCGCGTCTAGTCTAGACACGATAAATCGACCCCTGAGCGCTCTCCCATCGACTCCTGTACTCCAGCGCTGCAAGAGGCGGGGGAGCAATAGCAGTCAACTCACCAGGGTGGAGATACCATGGTAAGTCGATCTAAGTACATCGACTTCAGCTACATTATTCACGTAGCTGAAGTTGCATAACTTAGATCAATCCCCCCACCCTCCCCGGTGTAGACCAGAACTCAGTATCTGGCTTGCATGTGGCTGGGGGGCGGGGGCAGGGGGTTGCTATTTTTCAGTAGGGAGTATCAGGGACTCCCCCCCGCCCCGTGCACTAAGCTATCCCTTCCATCTCAGTTGCCAGTGGCAGGGTGTGGGTGTGCTGTTTTGCAGTGGGGGGGGGCAGGAGACACCCCCTTCCCGCATGCACTGTCCGCTTCCCCACTCCCATCTCTGCTGTCCACACTAGGATCCAACCCCACCCCCCGCAACACCTCTCCATTGCAGGCCACACGTGGTACCCTCACCAGCCAGCCATCCCTCCCCAGGGTGGAGCATGAAGCTACCAGCGGGAGCATCCTCAGCCTGTTCCCAGCAGCTGGGCTTGCTCAGGCATTTTGCTATCTGTTGGTTCCCCTGACCCAAAACACGGATACGCCACCCCTTCTGAAACATCCTTAACTCTTCATATGCCACAGCCCATCCCGCACCCTCCACCTCCCCATGAGCCATCTGTCATCAGTGTCCTCTATCTTGGACAAAACTGGTCTTGGTGTCATCCCCCTCACCCCTCTGCCCCAGGGCCAGGTTGGGCTTCTCTGGTGCTGAACCCCTGATCTGACTGGGTAACAGGTTCTGTCTCCTTTCTCTGCCCCCACATCTCCCCCCAGCTGGAGAAGGCGCTCTCCCTTCTGCTGCAGGTGAACTGGGCCCTATGGGCTGAGCTGGCACTGAGGCAGATCCCAGAGCCAAGCAGAATGTGCCAGAACTGCCACCCATGGCAGGCAACACCAAGGAACCTCAGCCCCCCCCCCCCACATGACCACCAGTGCCCCTTGGGGGCAGTGACCAGGGGGACCTTGTGTATGGTAAGGGAGCCACATGGAGCTTTGACTCAATTTCGGGGGTGAGTTCAGGGCTTTTGCCCCTGGCACTGTGGGGCATCAACGGGCTGCACTCCTTTTCAAGAGGAGGGGTACCACTGCCCTCAGGCCACAGCACTGAAGGGCCGGGATCAGGAGGGGAGTGGAAAGATGCTCCCAGTGAGTACTGGCCTCCTGCTGGTACATACATTTTATGTGTATATAATAAATAAAATTAATAATTTTCCTCCAGAAGTGTTAATAGTGGGCTACAGTGCCTATTGCAGCTGCACAGGTGGGCCTCAGGGAAAACCAATTTGTGAACCTCTGCTGTAAGGCAAGGGCAGCACTGCCCTGTCAATCCTTCAGTTCCTTCGTAGTGGAATTTCAATGATAAACTCCCATGTGTTGGGGAAGAAGGGTGGGTAATGTAATGTAATGGACCTATGCAACACATCTCAAAGAACAACAGTTACAAGGTTGAGTGAGTAACCATTTTTTCTTCTTCAAGTGACTGTATATATCCACCCAAGCTGTTTAAAATGGAGGTGGGGCTAGGAGTCTCATCTGAAGAGTGACTACAGTATTGCTTTTCCCACATTCGTGTCTTCCCTTGATGCTGTAGAAATTGCATAGTGTCTAGCAAACATATATAGAGGACAATGCCACTGCTCTGCAGATGTACGTGATAGACACATTTCCCACAAATGCAACAGAAGCCAAATGACTTTTAACAGCATAGGACATAATAATGAACCTGGTAATCCATTTAGAAAGCTGTTGTGCTGTAATAGGGTGACCTCTCATTCATTCTTCATAGAATATAAAGAGCTGAAGAGAAACCCCAAAATAGCTTTGTTCTACCCAGGTAAAAGGCTAGGGCTCAGTGCACCTCTGAAGCGTGCAACGTTTGTTCATTTTGTGAGTATGTGACTTTGGAAAAAAAAGACAAGTGACTGTATTGACCGATTAAGGTGAAAATCATACACTAGTTTGGAAAGAAATTAAGACGCAGCCTAAACTACACCTTGTCCTTCTAGAATACGGTATGTGGAGTGGACCTGCACCAACCACTCATCCAGGTACTGATACAAGTGGACATCTCAACAGCAGAGGTAGGCTGCCACCACCGCCATGTAGTTGATGAAAACCCTTACTGCAGATGATATTCTTCAATCTATTACGGTGGACTGGAAATGATCTCCTCCCACCATGAATCTTCTGTGGCCAGGGAGGATTGCCAAATGGAAATAGGCATCCTGTAAATCAAGGGCAGCATACCAATCACCTTCAGCTAGAGAAGGGATAATTACAGCAAAGGAAACCATAAGGAACTTTAACTTTTTGATGTATTTGTTTAGGTTCTGAAGATCTAAAATGGGCCTCATCCTCTCTGGCTTTCAGTATTAGGAAGTACTGAGAGTAAAACCCTTTTCCCCAGTGAGGATGAGGCACCTCCTCTATAGCTCCCAATATAGACTCATGAGATGGGTCCCTGAAAAGAGACTGGGAAGAGAGGCAGAAAGGGAGATAGAAAAGGCAGGGTATATCCTGATTCCACCATGCTTAGTCCCCATTGGTCTGATGTGATGTTCTTCCACACACTTAGGAACTAGATAACCTGTTTCCAAAAGGAAGGAAAGGGTCAGTGAGACCTGAGCTGGTAGGTATGCCATCCTGGCCTGTGGCTGCCTGAACTGAAATGACCGAGGAGGCGGATGGCAAAGGCTTCCTTCTTTGTGGCCTGTGTTTGCATCTATTCTGGTCCAGTTGTCTGGACAGTCATACCAGGCCAAGGGATCCTGGTGGTTGGCAAGGCAAAGATGCAACTCCACAGATAATAAACATTTCTGCCAATACGATCTAGTTTTTACACATCCTTTTCGTCTGGGGTAGCCTTAGCTCTACCTCAACTGTGTCTTTCATTCACTTCAGCCACTACCTGTGAACCCAGTTGTAGGGTGTGAATAGAACAGTTTGAACCCATAGGCTGGAACCCGTTATTTGTGCCTTGTGTACTTTGCCACAGATGAATAGGTGTGCCAGAGCAAGCTGTGGGGCTGCATTATCACCTGGCTTCTTGGAAAGGCCTAATCACATCAGCCACACTATCAGAGGCTCGTTCACCTGCACATCTATCAATATGATATATGCCATCATGTGCCAGCAATGCCCCTCTGCCATGTACATTGGTCAAACTGGACAGTCTCTACGTAAAAGAATAAATGGACACAAATCAGACATGAAGAATTATAACCTTCAAAAACCAGTTGGAGAACACTTCAATCCCTTTGGTCACTCGATTACAGACCTAAAAGTGGCAATTCTTCAACAAAAAAACTTCAAAAACAGACTCAAACGAGAGACTGCTGAATTGGAATTAATTTGCAAACTGGATACAATTAACTTAGGCTTGAATAGAGACTGGGAGTGGATGGGTCATTACACAAAGTAAAACTATTTCCCCATGTTTATTCCCCCCCTCCACCTCCCACTGTTCCTCAGGATGTTCTTGTGAACTGCTAGAAATGGCCCACCTTGATTATCACTGCCAAAGTCCCACCCCCGCCCCCTGCTGGTAATCGCTCACCTTAAGTGATCACTCTCTTGTTACAGTGTGTATGGTAACACCCACTGTTTCATGTTCTCTATGTATATAAATCTCCCCACTGTATTTTCCACTGAATGCATCCGATGAAGTGAGCTGTTGCTCACGAAAGCTTATGCTCAAATAAATTTGTTAGTCTCTAAGGTGCCGCAAGTTCTCCTTTTCTTTTTCTGAATTTTTAGAATCACAATATTTTTGATTGGACCAAGCACAAAAAGTGTGTGGAAAATTTCTCAGGTGAATTTAGAACAATTTTTTTGCCCCATTTAGATCATTCAAAAGCAGCAGGACAAGATTTTAATAAATATTTGGGTTCAGGACAAATTATTTGGGTAAGATCAAACATAAGAAAAGTCACTGTTAACGGAATTCCCATGGAAAAACATGGATTTATATTCCTAGCCTGTAGAATGGGGCTGCAGGTTCTCAACCTTGATACAGCATCAATACCACAGTACTTCAGTTAAAGTTTACTAGCATTAAATGAAGCACTTGTGATACAGCACTATAAGTTCAGAATCAGCATTTGTTGTTTTTAATATTTGTGAAATAAAGTTATTCATCCAAAATATACTGGGCCAAATTCACACCTGATGTAAATGGATGCAATTCCATTCAAGTCAATGGACAGGACCTCAGCAGAGACCCTGTGACAGACACAGTTGCTCAACAAGAAGGGAATTAACTCTTCATTTAGTCTTTTCATGGGGTAAAAAATATGGCAGGACTGAGGACTTCAAGCACAACCAGAGTACATCTACATTACATGCCACTGAAAGGAGTGTGCAGAGTACAAACGCTACGTGCCCCCCGGCACAGGTGCAAACAGACGTACACTGTGAGAAACTGCTTAGGCTAGTAAAGACATGCCTGAACCCTGAGGGTATGTACCCTTCTCACCCAGGCAGTACCTCTCCCAGCTACATGGCTGCTTTTAGCAATGTAGTGTTCCAGTGTTTTCCTGCTGCTGTGAAACACTCCAGGAGCATGGAAAAACTCTGGCAGCAGGGAAGCTACTGGAAAAGGTTTTGGCAGCTCCCCACTGCTGGAGCCTTTCCCTGCTGCCAGAGCCCATTCACTGACACATGTATCTCCACACTGCAGTGTGGACATGGCCTGCTTTTCACTGAGGCATATAACTACTGCAGGCAGTGGTGTGCATTCTAGACGTAGCTTCAGACTCTCATGAATACAAAAATCTCGATAAAAACAGCTATTTTGGTGGTGAGAAGAGGGGAAAGCCTAAGAGATGGCAGAATTTCCCATCCAACTGGTACTAAGCTGGGTTGAAACCAAGCTGGGATTTTCAGTTTTCTGCTTACATGAAAAACCATTTTGCGTGTGCACGTGTTTTCTTCTCTCTCTTGTTGTAACCTTTGCACAAATTTTACTGACAGATGTTTTTAATTCCTGAGCCATTCCACCAGTTTAGAAACCCACTTATACAAGTTCTGAATTAAGTTCAATATATTTAACAATCTAGAATATTAAGTGAAAAGGTAATTGTATTAAGAATCTTTTTTCTTGAAGCAGATGTTCTGTTTTTCCATACATCTCTTTTTATCATAAACACAAGCTTAGTTTTATGACACTTGGATGGGAATTTAAGTCATGCTTTCATCCGTGGGTTCTAAAAATATTTTTTCCTCCCAGAAAAAGCCAAGCAATGTGTTAAACATTTCCTCTGGTAAGAGGCCTTCAATACATTTGCCTCTTTCTTAGGCTCTATAGAAAACCAGATGTTTATTTAATTAAACCCACTCTCATACATTGCATTCAAGGATTTGTTTGTGTAGAATTATCTAAAATAGTTACCTCCTACAATAGCTCTGACATTTATACTGTTTCAAGGAGTAGATATACTCTATGTATGAAAAGGATGCCTCTAGGAAAATGAGCAACTTTGCTAGATTGGGCATCACGTGGCAGTCATATCATCATCAAATCTAGTCTGTTACATTGGCATAAATGTAGCATAACTCCATTAAAGACAATGCAGTTGTCATAACCATACAGCTAAGGGTAGCCTAGAATTCCTCCTTACCTGTAAGGGGCTAAGAAGCTCAAATAACCTGGGTGGCACCTGACCAAAAGGACCAATGGGGAAAGAAGATACTTTCAAATCTGGGGTGGGGGAGGCTTTGTTTGTGCTCGTTGTTGTTGTGTTCTCTTGGGAAGCAGAGAAGCACCAGGTCAGAAAACTCCTTCTCCTATAAACCATCCTAAAGCGAGTCTCAATATTGCAAAAAGAGTAAGTAAATAAAGCAGGGCGTGTTAGATTACCTTTTGTTTTCAACTTGTGAATTTTCCCTGTGCTAAGAGGGAGGTTTATCCCTGTTTTTTGTAACTTTAAAGTTTTGCCTAGAGGGGAATCTTGTGTGTTTTGAATCTGATTACCTTGTAAAGTTACCTTCCATCCTGATTTTATAGAGGTGCTTCTTTTACTTTTTTTTTTCTTTATTATAAAGTTCTGGTTTTTAAGAATCTGGTTTACCTATTTGGTTGGTATATTATTCTCAAGCCTTCCCAGGAACGGGATGTAGGGCTTGGGGGCATATTTTGGGGGAATAGGAATAGGAATTCCAAGTGGTCCTTTCCCTGATTCTTTGTCTAAATCACTTGGTGGTGGCAGCGTACCGTCCAAGGATGGAAGATTTGTGCCTTGGGGAAATTTTTAACCTTAGCTGGTAGAAATAAGCTTAGGGGGCTTTCATGCGGGTCCCCATATGTGTACCCTAGAGTTCAGAGTGGGGAGGGAACCGTAACAGGAGTTATTCCAGATCTGCAACTGTGTAACAGCACAGGACTTGGTCCACTGGCTTTTCTTTAATGATAAATTTTAAAGGAAAACAACTATTTAAAAAGCAAGCAGGACTCAGATGAATCTTGTATTTAATTAATTACTGTGTGTACAACTGTCACTATGTGTGCAATTGTCACCGAAAATAAAATCTTTCACATGGAAATCTACTTTAAAAAAAAAAAATATATCTTTGTTTGGAAACTTTAATTTTTTCTGATGATTTGAAATTAAAGGGATTCCTAAAGCTTCCTCAAGATTATTTTTTTCTTAGCCAAAGGACTGCTAGAAGGAATAGGACCAAATCTGCTAGACTTACTCACACAAAATGACTGATTAGTTTGATATTTATTCATTCTGTCCATTTATCTTTTCTTATTTATTTTTTCTCCATCAGGCTAGGCACTAGCTTCACTGACTAACCAAGTCATTGTACAGACATTCACCCTGTCCTTCTTCCACTACCTGTCCTTACTGTCTCATGACTCATCAAAATCTATATGTTGTGTAATTGCCAAAAATTAGCTCCATGTCATGTAATTCACTGCTGTGCCTACAGAGAGCCCCATTAATTTCAGTGGAGCACCACACAAGTACAGCAGTCTACCCATATGCAATGAATTGTAATATTAGGGCATACATTTGTAAAATCTTCGAAGCAGGGGTATTGTCTTATCCAATTTGGACAGTGTCTAACATACAGGGCGGTTAAAATGAGCAATAAAATTACTATGACTAATAAAAATTTAGCCATCCCATTAAATTAAGTGGGGGTGCTTTCATTATTAAGGTAAACAGGATGTGTCCCTAATTTATTCTCTAGCACTGAAAAGATGAAAGATTTACCTTTTAAAACAATATGATAGACCTAACAATGGCCTCATACATTGTTATACCTGGTAAACAAGACAAAATAGACAACACACACAATACAGAACGCATTCCTAAATTTAATATGGAAAAGCACCTAAATGATTAGGGAAAACAAACAGCTGTTTTGTAGTGCAAAGCATAACCCTAAACATGCAAAGAAAGTATAAAAATTCAGTTTTACATGAATTGGTCCCCACTATCATCTGGGATATTTGTGTAATTGTAACCATGGTATGCATATTATTGTATACATCTTTAGGGATTCAGTACAGACTTTTTGAATTTTCTGCATTTCTCTTTTGGGGGGAGTGGGTAATTCTTTACCTTATCAACTTTACTTTCTCATTTTCAAAATACTACAAACAATATGTCCTTGCATGAGCCCTCTACCCTATCAGTTTTGTCCTTCCCTGGAGTCTCTGCTAATGATTTATTATTTTTGAGATAAGGGACTAAAATGAATGCAGTAAGATCAGGTTGAAGACACATGACCAATTCATATAATACTTTGTGCTTACAGAAATTCCTTCTTTCTATGTACTGTGAATATTTGCAGAATGTGGTAAGTGGTTCCTGGGATTGAGAAGTTTGAAAATCACTACTTTCTAAAATCCAGGACTCAAGGCGTAATGGTAGACAAGTAGAAATATAGATCCTACCTATCCGATTTTGAAAACAAGAGAAAAACTTATTTGGAATGCTGCCACAGGAACAATCTTTAAAATGATATATTCAAATCTCCCTGCACAAATGTGGCTGCTTCTGTCTAAACAAAAATAACTATGCTCTTTTTTAGAAAAAGTCAAATCTTCTGCTACACTTAATTAACATTAGGTACACCCACTGCCTCAAGGGCATGGAGTCTTTGACTAGACTGTCAGGAGGAAAATGGTTTTGCCCCTTAATGCAATTCTCCCTTCTCCTCCCCCGCCCTGCTCATAACAGCCTGCTTCCTCCTGGATTTTGGGGAGAGGCAGCATCAGCTGATCAGTTTGGCTGGCTGGAGGTGCTCAGCAGAAGCCAACTAGCTCCTGAGTGCCTGAGGGGAGGGCGTAGAGGCCCTTTCCCTGCAACAAGGCAGCACTGCATGCCTGGATTAACAGCTCCCATTCTCCTAACACTGGGATTAGAGTAAGACTATGTGTTTTTGATCTGATGTGGGCATTGTGCTAGTCACCTTTATGGGACTGGGAAGGAATTTTTCCCTCATTGTCAGACTGGCCAGGATAGGGTGGGTTTTTTTCACTTTCCTCTCAGCAGCTCAGAGACTCAACTGTAAATATAAAGGCTGTTGTATTCACACTGCTGAACATGTATTTGTTGGCAATCTGTTAACTTTTCTAAAGTTTATGTTCTATACATTTCCCCCGCAGTTGACTAAAGTGCCAAAAAGAGCAAAGCCTGAGAACAACAGTTAGTAATCCATAGAGCTAAGGCACAGACTGATTTTTATATATTATTATTTGATTAAAATGGTTAATATCCTAAATCCAGAGCTAGATCATTTGTCTTTTCTGAAAGATGGTTAGTGCACTGAGAGTGTCTGCATCATTGATGATCCTTAGACAAGGATATTGATATTACTCAGAGTAGATCCGAAGAAAGAATTGTGATTTTACTAGTGAAATGAGAAGTTCCCTGTGAGTCAGGGTCATAAAAGTAATGTACTGCATATGCTGATAATTGCCCACTTGCAAAGTTGCATCACTGCATCCATGTCTTACACAATGAGAAATATGGTGACACTACCTCCCATCCTTCAATGTGAGACTGCCACTCTTCCAAAACCTCTAATTTTTCCATTTGTCTCTTAGCCTCATTTATATTGGAACAGACCGCTTTCATGGCTTGCAGAGCTTCCACTAATATTGTGTAGTCACTGTGTTTCTTTGGCGTCCGCTTCAATAACTCCTGTTTATACATAAAGAGTACATATAGTATAAAGAGTTACATCAGTCTTTGATCCTCAAATGTACATTACCACGAGGCTCATATTGACTGGGATGCTAAAACTAAACAGTAGATCTCAAACTCCTCTTTTATTAGGTGGAACCCTATCACAACCTCCAACATTGTGTCCTGCTAAGGCAATAAAGCTCTAAGAGACAAACTAGTAAGAATATGTGATATTTCAAAAAACAAAGTTTTCATTTCAGCTGTCTCTTCCCCTCCCCCTTGAAAGGCTGGTCTTGATGTTGACCTTTAACCTCTTTTTATACTCTCTTTTATTGGACAGTCAGCTTTTAATGACAAAAATCATACATATGTCTTAAAGTGCTTATTTATTATTGGCACAATTAGTATCTATGGTTACTGTGAACTGAAAGGGGGTCAACTGTTTTTTTCTAATTTTTCGCAGTTTGTTCACTTGGTGTATTTAACAATACTTTGTGTATCAGTCTCAATGTCTCTCTTGTAGAATCTGTTAGTTTTTGTTCTTTGTGTGTTTTTCTCACATAGCAGGAAAGAATATAAAAACAATTTCAAAATAGGACAATGTGACTGTAAAACCGAAGAAATAGGCTGGGTGACTCGGGGCTCAGTATAGTAATAATATTATTTACCTCACTTTAAAAAAAAAAAAAAAAAAACTAAATGTTAAGGTGTGTCCCTTCAGTCTTCTATGTCAGTGCAGTGAGATGTGCCTCTTTCAGAGCTGACAGTGTTTTAGAAGATAAAATTTTATTATAAAAAAAATACTTATTCAATAGTCAAAATGCAATTAACAAATGCAGCTTCCTCTTCAAAAATGCAAGTTTTTTCCTCCTTTTTAACAAAAAATATACAATATCCAACACAAATTTGTAATGCATTCATTACACACACACACACACACACACCCACCCACCCGATAGGTGTCATTTTATTGTTATCTGAAAGTACTTTCTGTCTGCCTTTTACAGTACCTATTTAAAAGCATTTTTGACATTTGTTTTAGTTTACAGTTTACTAATAATGGCATTGATTCAGGAAGCCACTTAATTGCATGCTTACCGTTAGCAAATGAATAATTGTATCCCTAGCTATCATAGCATTTAAGCATGTACTTAAATCAAACTGAAATCAAACTCATTAAATTCACTGAAGTTTAAATTAATGGCTTCCTCTCAACAATGAAGAAGGTGGCTATCACCCTACAAAGAAGGTGCTGAAACTAGAGAGGTGCCAGTCCTTTTCAGCCAACAAAGCCTGTTAATCTTTTTTGCACTGAAGTCCCTGGAAGACTTGCCATTGGCTTTAATGAATGCAAGTGTGAATCCAATATCTATCTGGGGGGTTCATTCATCTTGGGGAGAGGTTCTTGTTACTGTCATGCTTAAATATGCATAGCAACAAGTTTTATGTGCAGAATATAAAGGCCTAGGTAACAAACATATAAGTACCTTCAAAAGGAGGGGATACTTGCATATTCTCTGTATTGGTGTTACTAGATATCCTTCCAATGGAACATCTGTGTTCTTACGTCCTCCAAGCAACATACAGTTCTAGGGAGCAAACAAATTTGATTACAAAATCCTGAGGAAGATGACATTTTCCCAAACTATGAGTTCTAGAAGAGTTCAAGAGAGAAACACATTACATTAAACTATTTCCTATAGTTTCCTGTGAGAAATCACTGTTCTAAAATATAGGCAATTGCCATCAAAAAAAAGCTCTCCCAAAAGCATTGACACAAACACACACTTGCCTAGAATCGTAAATTAACATATACAAAGATAATATTAAGGTAAACTTGCAAAACTATCGTGAACAGACACATAATCTACTCGTCTATTCTTTACTGATGTAAGCAGTGTCAGGATGAGCTCCACCCTGACATCTGGTGGCGAGGTGTGGCAAGTTGTGGGAAAAAAAAAAACTTCAGGGGCTGATCTCATTTGCATAGGCACACCCACCCCGCCTAGACTGAGGCCATAGCTGCCCAAATGGTCACTTCGGCTGCTGTGGGATCCCCAGTGTCTCTGTTATTGGGGCAGGAAGAATAAATTGTTATTACCCTGATTATGGGAACTGTGCCTGGAACTGTACTTGGCCTTTTGCTATGATGGAGGGACTCACCATCAACTAAGTAGCACTCGCTAGGCAAGGGTCATGGGTTCCAAAACTGTGTGAATTGAGAGAGACTTGAGACAGGTATTAGTACCTGGTGGTGTAGGCCCCTTTGTGAGGGCCTGAAGCACCAATTGCACCTCTGTCTCTCTCCACTGTGGAATGTCAGAGCTAATTTTGGGTCTATTAAGAGTCTTGCTACAGGTACTGTGCTGCATTCACTTTGGCCTTAAGGTGCACCAGCACTAAGGCCCCCACTACTATGAGCTGAAATCACTAAGAGCTGAAATCACTAAGAGCTGTGTCAAGTAGTGGGGAGCCGGAAGATCTAGAGTGCAGCGGTGTGTTCGTGAGACGGCGAGCTGAGCAGAGCTGAGCCATTCGTGAGACAGCGAGCTGAGCAGAGCTGTTCTTGAGACAGCGAGCTGTGCAGAGCAGAGCCGGTCGTGGTGGAGTGGAGCCGTTCGTGAGACAGCAGTGTGTTCGTGAGACGGTGAGCTGAGCAGAGCTGTTCGTGAGACGGCGAGGGGTGCAGAGCGGAGCCAGTCGTGGTGGAGCAGAGCCGTTAGTGAGACAGCGTAGCAGAGCAGAGCCCTGTGGGGCAGTCAGCTTCAGGACACGTAAGGTGCCCCTTACCCCTTTCCCCCACACACAGACTGGGGAGACTTAGCCAGACTGGGGAGAAACACTATGCAGATGAACTTTTGAACTCTGGGGCTGGACTTTTTGGACTTTGGGTGATTTGTGGATTGCTGGACTCAAGAGACGTTTGGGTGCTGGGACTCAAGAACCCGAGGGAAAGGGGCATGCCCCAATTTGCTTGGGGTGGGTTTTTTTTTTTGCTCATGGGTTGTGTTATGAATCCTGTTGGTGGTGTTTCCCCAACATAATGCCACATTGTTTCTCTCTGTTATTAAAAGGCTTTTTGCTACACTCAGACTATGTGCTTGCGAGAGGGGAAGTATTGCCTCTTGGAGGCGCCCAGCAGGGGTGGTATATATTTGTCCCAGGTCACTGGGTGGGGGCTCGAGCCGGTTTGCATTGTGTTATTGAAATGGATCCCCTAGATATTGAACCCGGCCCTTGTTGCTGCCAACTCTGATGGGCAGAAGGGTTACACTATAATAATTAAAGACACTAAACCATACATCTAACATTTTACTTTGACACACACGAAAACAATTACCCAACTGCAGTTGAGTGTTATTTTCAAAGGATGTGTTAAAGAAACAAAGTAGTACTAAAGCTCATTTAACCATTTTTTTGCTGATACAGACTAACACGGTTACCACTCTGAAACCTATGAAAAGAAACACTCTTCTGATATATATAAACTAAAAGATAATTATTGGGTTGCTGATATTATGGCAAACTAAATAAATTTTTCCAGCCATGAGCTATAGAAAAGGTCGGTAACAACCAGGAGCACAGTATTGGAAGCAGAGAAAAATACGGAACATTTGGCAGAAGCATTCACAAACAATTCAGTGAGAGGTAGAGATAGGATTAAAGACATTCAGAGAACCAAAATATGCAAGTGGCTTTAGGGCAAATATTTAAATTGCTGGAATTATTAAAAAAAAAAAAAAAAACGTGGACCAAATACTAACAGTAATTAATGTATATATGCAGTAGTAGGAATAGGAACAATAGATGAAATAGTAATATGATATACTTTAAAGCTATATGAAATCAAGCTCTATGTATTGACATCATCATACCAATACAATCAAAGGTAGTGTAATATAGACTGATAACTGTCCTACTACTGCTCACACTTTTAAAAAGCAGGTAAGTAGGGTCTCTCTTTACCCATCAAACACAGAAGGCATATTGGAAAGGTCTCCCTACAATTCAAAGAGGAAACAAAAATAAATTCAGAGTGCAGCCTACATGATCAGACTCTGATTTTAAGTTAAAAAAAAATATATATGTGTGTATCCTCATCTTTAGCTATTCTGTGGGGCCAGGTAGGGAGCCTGGTTAGCCTTCCAATTATTTGTAGATGCTCAAACAACAGTAACAACAAAGACTTTTGTTCTCCATCTATCTGCATCTGTCCAGGAGGCTGCAACTGCATCTTTTGGACGTTGACCTGCTATCATGATGTATTCATAGAATATTAGGGTTGGAAGAGACCTCAGGAGGTCATCTAGTCCAACCCCCTGCTAAATCATCCCAGCCAGGGCTTTGTCAAGCCTGACCTTAAAAGCCTCTAGAGTATGGTGATTCTACCACCTCCCTAGGTAACCCATTCAGGTGCTTCACCACCCTCCTAGTGAAAAAGTTTTTCCTAATATCCAACCTAGACCTCCCCCCACTGCAACTTGAGACCATTGCTCCTTGTTCTGTTGTCTGCCACCACTGAGAACAGCCTAGCTCCATCCTCTTTGGAACCCGCCTTCAGGTAGTTGAAGGCTGCTATCAAATCCCCCCTCACTCTTCTCTTCTGCAGACTAAATAAAGCCCAGTTCCCTATTTCTTCACTGTAGCTAGACTTACCTGCTGCAATGCACTCTACACAAAGGTAAAACTGAAATCCATTTGGAAGCTGAATCAAGTGCAGAATGTGATAACCCATTTGCCAGGTGAAGTATCTCTCTCTGAGTGTGTTACACTGGTGCACCATGATCTACTTTAACTGTCTATTGGCTTCCAGGCGGAGGTATTGGTTTTGACTAGAATTAGGTGAATAAATTTCAGTCCAGTAGCTGAACCAAAAGAAAAAAAAATGAATAATTTCGTCTCCCTAGTCTGATATAGCCCAAATCACATGGCCTTCAGGGCATGGCATAAAGCACATCTTTTTTGACAGACACTTGGGAAGTTCTAAGGCATATTGAGTAGAGGGGGTTCTTTGACTACTGAGGGACAGTGATTATTATTACATTTTTTGCAAAGGTGCTGCAATCTTCTCAAATTGCACCATGTTCAGATATAGCATTTGGATTCAGTACCATTTTAGGAACAGTTTCATTTGGATCCAAATCCAGATCTGTTTGTGGGGATCAGAGATCCAAGATTTCAGCTTGGACTTATCTCTAAAATAGCCTCATCCTGTCTCACAAAATAAGCTCTTCGTGATTTACTCTTAGGCATATTTTGCTCCTCACCACCATATACAGTGTCCACAATTCATGTTACTCTCTGTGCAGGATCCAGTTGTGCATGTGGTGTGGGGGAGAACTAAAGTGGCTTTATGCCATGTCTGCAGCCCCTCAATTTGGGAGCAGGTTGGGGAATGACATTTCAGCCCTTGATTGAAATTGGGGCAGCTGGATGTCCACAGTGAGAGGGTGTTCCAGCTGCCAAAAATCACTGGAGTGTAAAGACATGCTCAGTGACAAGGGAGGTGGCATAGAACTCTAAGTTGCTCAGTGATTTCTCCCTCTGACAGGGAAATTCCCACTTAGCCCATTAAGTTCATGTTAAAGGACTGGAGAAACAAGAGAAACAGGGCCAATAGATTCAAATGACAGAGCAAACTGCATGTTGCTTTACTCAATCAAAAGCATTATGGCTGTACTCTATCAAGTAGTGTGGGGCAACAGCTTTGAAAAGATGTGCCACGTTAAAAAATTATCAGAACAGTTCAGATGTTATACTTATTTTATCACTACTCTACTGTTTTGTTCACAGTTTCTTTAACTTAAACTGTTTTCAGTTGAAATGTGTGTCATATTTCCCAAATCTGACCTCAGACCTCATGTTCCTTTGCCAGACATTTACAGTTCTGATATAGCATTATCTACATCCAAAAAAGTTACCCTGTTAGGGTGTCATATGGTGTGAGTTGGGGAAATCCAGGACACAGTTCATACTAAATTCCCTTTTTAATTAATAATGTCAACCACTGAGAAATTCCATGTTTCAGAGTGGTAGGCATGTTAGTCTGTATCCGCCAAAAAAACAAGGAGTTCTTGTGGCACCTTAGAGACTAACAAATTTATTTGGGCATTAGCTTTCGTGGGCTAAAACCCACTTCATCAGATGCATGCAGTGGAAAAATACAGTGGGAAGATATATATATATACACACACACACAGAGAAGATGAAAAAAGTTGTGTGTGTATACACGTACGTACATACACACACCCAACTTTTTTCCATGTTGTCTGTGTGTACATATCTTCCCACTGTATTTTTCCACTGCATGCATCTGATGATGTGGGGGGGAGGGGTGTAAAAAGAGAGAGAGAGGGGCACATTGCCTCTTTAAGTACGCTGACCCCTCTCTAAAGCCTTTTTAAGTAGATCAGCAAGTTCAGACAGCAGCTGCTGCCAGTAAGCTCCCTCTGTTCTGAGCCCTGTTGTATGTCCCGTCCCCCTGCCCCGCTCTCTGGAGCTGGGGTACAGGAGCAGGGGAGGGGCAGGAACACCCGGACATCAGCACCCCTCTAACTCCCCCACTCCATGCACAACAAACAGGAGGTTCCCAGGAGCAGCTCCAAGGCAGAGGGAAGGAGCAGCACAGGACAGTGTGAGGAGGGACACCTGAACTGCCCGGCAATTGATAGCCTTGCGCAACTTTAAACAAGCATGTTCTCTAATAGATCAGAGACATAACAAAACAATGTTAACCATGAGGCCATTAAGTGAGAAGTTACTGTATAGGGTACATTGTCCAGTGCTAGTCTGTAAACTGGTCGGGAGGTGGCACTGAGTGTGTGATGTAGGCAGCCCATACCTCTGAAAACATCACACCTAAAATGCATCTGAACTATAACCATCTACAGTGACCATGGTAGGATGTCTCAAATCAGTGCTCACATGACCTAATAAGGCACTGCTGTCAGCTCACTGATTCAATGAAAAGATATTAAAGTAGAACACCAAGTCAAAGTTTACTTACCAAAAGAAAAGTCCGTACTGTTCTTATTTTGTTAAGTTCAAGCAGCAGTTTCTGTGCCTTCTCATGGTTACTACAGTATTCATCATAGATACAAAATCTGTCCTTCTGTAGAGACAAAGAAATACTTTGTATATTTAGGTTTTTATTAAGGCCAAATGACTAATATAAGAACACTTTTAGAGGATAGAAATCTAATGTAATCTGCATTTTGGAAAGTCAAACCTTTCCTATTTTTATATCTAATTATTGTTTGAAATCCAACACTTCTAGAACTTTTAAATTCTACTGTTAATTAGAATTGTAAAGACGAATAGTCCATGAACATCACTGGAGAATCTGTGGAGAGATCCAGTGGCTGGATTATAATAAATCCAACAGGACAACAAAGTGCACGCATACCTACCCATTTGAAGACATTACCTATCTTGCACATGTAAGCATTTGCAGATACAATCCAGTTTTGAAAAAATAAAAGGTGTGTTGAGAGCATTTCTGTGAGCCCTTCCATTCTACCAACCTTTAATCTTTTGTCCCACAATGTGCAAATGTAGACTTTAGCAAATGAAGGTTGAACCAAGCAGAGATACCAATTAGGTCCAATTTTTTTTCCAGGTCTGTGACAGTGTGTACAGAGTTAGGCTCAGTCCTGAATGATTCAGCACAGCTCTGTAACATTGATGCTCTTGCACTCAGACAGGAACACAATGCTTCTAGAGGACAGTTGCTGCAGAAGATCCAGAAACATATCTGCTATGATTTACTGAGGCACTGCTCTGCATTTTCTATTTCAAGGCAGATATAATAATAATAATAAATAGTGAGCAAATATATTAATATGTACCTGAGAATTTTAATATTAAAAATGCTTTTAAATGCATTGTTTCTTGCAAACTCTTCTCTCTCTCTCTCTTTTTTTTTTTTAATTCTGCTTCCTGACTGAGTTTTAGGTACTTCACATCTCAACATGGCATTTCATTGTTCAGCCTTCTTAGTTTTGCTGGTGAACATAAAAGGCCTATAGCCAAATTTTGAAAAGTGTTCATTAAGGCCTTTATTCAGCAAAGCACTAAAACGTGTTTGAAGATAAGCATGTTCTTATGTCCAATTAATTTCAAGGTCCTTAAGAAAATTTCAGGTGGAAATCCTGGTATCTATCAGCTTGTGCACTTGCCTGGTTAGAAAAAAAAAGTTAGTTATGTCATCACTGGGTAAAATTTTACTATTTTAAATAAACATCCTCTGTGTTTGAATGAAAAATAAAATCAATTCAGAACAAGTAGTCTGAAAATTCCTAACAGTTCAAAGCTACAGAGGATGCTGAAAACAACAAAGCTTGTTTATTCTACAGTGAAAAGAATGGGTGAGATGACATGGTAAGGTTCCCTCCTGTCTTTTTTTTTTTTTTGGGGGGGGGGGGGGGGCAATGAGTGTAAACTCCAAATGACCTTAAAGGAACCTAAATTATGCAATTAAGTCATTTTGTCCTCATGACTGAATACACACACACCCCCACCCCCACCCCCACGGCATTAATTAATGAAGACAATCAGGAATGAGAAAAGTTAACTATGAAGTTGTATTAAAGAATAGCATACAAAGTGAAGAAAGCAGATTCCCACTTCATGGTGTGCATTAGGTTCAGGATGCAAACACCCCTCCACTAGGGTCAGGAAATCCTTGTGAACTGCAAGGATATCTTCAATATTTGAAAACAGCATCTGTAAAAGAACAGAACAAATAAATATAAAAAGAGAACACAGAAAAGAAAAATGTGTGCAATTAAAAACTAACCTTAACTGTTTCCTCTGTGATATTTTTATCCACTTTGGAGGCAGCAAACTGGATCATTCTCTGAAGGAATGCCTGCATGAAACAAGACAACAATACAAGTGAGGAAACTGCACGCTGCTTTAGTTAGTTCAGAAGGAATAAGATAGCTTGAGTAAAAGTATTATACATTTTTAATTAGTTTGTCTAATTTTCTTATGTTTGGGATATGGAAATAATATCCCATGAGAACACTACACAAAACTTCACCCAAATACTCCTTTTAATTACTAGCTTTATTAATTTAAAGCTGTGTAAAACTATGTCAAACAGATACAATGAAAAAAACTGTTAAAATACATAACATAATATTAACAAAGGCCAAAAAATTCTAAATTCTCTGAAGTACAATTTTCTTTCATCACGCCGATTACTAAAAACAGTTAGACACTAATATAGATAAATCTCTTCTGCAACTTGAGGCTCAATCCAGTTCCCTCTGGAATTTTTCCATTTATTACAAGATGAGTTGAATTGAGCCCCTAATTTCTAAATCAAAGCTGGTTTTAAGCTACTATAAACAAGCATAAAATATACCATAAGAAGCCACTAAATTATGCACAAACCTCTGATGTATTAATAGCTGAACCAGCTGGAAGGAAAATTGATTTAAACAAGATGCTCAGTGCACAAGCTTGTGCACTGTGTTTTAGATTTCTTATATTTGGTCTGGGGAAAAAAAACTGGAAACAACAACAAAAAACACCTGCAATAAGGCTCATTCCACAATTTATCTAATCCTGTTTAAAGTAGCAAGTGTTTGTAATTAAATTTCTACAAATTAACTTCATTATCAAAAAGGTACATTTTGAAGATATCTACAAACAGAAAGTTTAAAGTCTTAAAGCACTGGGTGTTCACATGGACATGCATATCCTTTAGTTATTAAAAAATTGGCACCACAAGTGTTCAGAATGTCACGTCCTTCATATCCGCTTAACTACAAGTCACTGTGCATTGTATACTGTATATGAACTCATCTAAATTCTAGTGTGGTGCAAATTCCATAGAGGATGCAATAAATAACCCTGCTAGGAGAGAAGGATAGCATTCACAGTATCCCTTTTTACTCTGTTATGCCTTACACATTTTAATTCCTAAGTGTTTTCTCCCTCCACTGAAAAGAGCTATGTAATTAGGAACATTTTTATTATTGAATGAAGAAATAGACACCCTTAGAGTTCCAAGATATAGACAACACTTAAGTTGGAATATTGCAGGTCCATTTAAATGCTTAATGCTGATTTTTATAGTCCCATTAAAAAAAACACAAGCACCTTTCCTACCCATTTGTGATTTTTTTCTACCTCTTTATCAGTGTTAACTCTATGAATTAGATTTGTAACTGGTCACAGAATTTGGCCCACTGACTTTAAACCCTTCTTACTACCATACATGAGTGACTTGCATGTGCATTAAACACATTAAAATATATGCAGACTTCAGAGTAAATAATCTATACATGTCAGATCATTAGCCACAAAGCAACTAAGAAATGTAGCACATAATAAATCAGAGAGCAGGTTAGAAAAGACAACTGCAACACAAAAGACAGATGCAAGAGAGATAAGAGAGGTCACGCTGTGTTTTATGTGAGATGCCTAAAACATCAGTGATGGATAGATACCAAATAGGAATAAACTTCTTCGTTATCAGTTGCTTTCTATGATTTGATCCAAACAGTGACGATTTGAAGGTTGGCACTTATCTCTTTCAAAAAGGCAGCAGCTAATACCAGAAGAGTTTTTTCACATCTTTGAAGTATCCTGAGATCCTTATTCCTCAATAAATATTTCCCTCGATCAAAATATATAGTGGACCTAGGCCAGGAATGGGCAAACTTTTTGGCCTGAGGGCTGCATCGGGTTTCGGAAATCATATGGAGGGCCGGTTAGGGGAGGCTGTGCCTCCCCAAACAGCGAGGCATGATCCAGCCCACACTCCCATCCCTATCCACCTTCCACCCCCTCACTTCTCACTCCCTGACGTGCTCGCACACCCCCGCGGGACTCCTGCCCCATCCAACCCCCCCCCTTCCCTGACAGCCGCCCCCAGGACCCCGTCCCATCCACCCCCCCTGCTCCCTGACTGCCCCCCAAGCCTCCATCTCATTCCTGACTGCCCCCCAGGACCCCTGCCCCATCCAACCACCCCTTCTCCCTGTCCCCTGACTGCCCCCAGAACCACTGCCCCTGACTGCCCCCAGCCACCCCATCCAACCCTCCTTCCTGACTGGCCCCTGCCCCCTTTCAACTCATGTTCCCCGCCCTCTGACTGCCCCAACCCCTATCCACACTCCCACCCCCTGACCACCACCCCAAACTCCCCTGCCCTCTATCCAACCTGCTCCCTGCCCCGTGACCACGCTGCCTGGAACACCGGTGTCTGGCGGTGCTACAGCCACACCACTGTGCAGCACAGAGCACCGGGTCAGGCCGGAGGAGCTCGCAGCCCCGCTGCCCAAAGCATTGCACCAGCGGCACAGTGAGCTGAGGCTGAGAGGGAGGGGGAAGAGCAGGGGAGGGGCTGGGGGCTAGCCTCCCGGGCCAGGAGCTCGGGGCCGGGCAGGAGGGTCCCACGGGCCGGATGGGGCCTGAGGGCCGTAGTTTGCTCACCTCTGACCCAGGCAAATAATTCAGAATGAATAGTTTACTCAACACATTTTCCTTCCTGTTTGTAAAGTGTCCACTTTCAGCCTACAATATTTTCAAATAGACTTGTTATTAAAAATTATTTGCAGAATAATTTCTATGAATGAGTCTTGATCTTGATATCTTGTGCTCAAGAAGTTTGTGGCAACTATTTCATACTTGAAATTCAAGGCATGTTTTGTCTCCCTGATTTCAGACACATTTCTTTAAATGAAGGCTCTGACATAGATGAAGTATGGTCCATGGTTTGGGCACTAGCTTGCAACTCAGGAGACCTGGAGTCAATCCCTACTCCACCCAGGGCCGGCTCTAGGTTTTTTGCCACCCCAACCACAAAAAAAAAAAAAAGGGGGGGGGGGGGCAGAGTGCCGCCCTTGAAAAGTGCCACCCCAAGCGCTTGCTTGGTTTGCTGGGGCCTAGAGCCGGCCCTGACTCCACCACAGACTTCCTGTAGGACCTTGGGCAAATCACTGTGCCCCTCTGTGCTTTGGTTCTCTATCAATAACAGTGGGGCAATAGTACCTGCCTAACTTGCAGTGGTGTTGGGAAAATAGATATGTTAAAGACTAAGAAGTGCTATGAGAATGGGGCCAAGTAAGAGTATTCATGATTATCAATTTATTTACTTAAAATAATTTGCAATTTTTTTTTTTAAGGTCTTTGTTTTGGTGAAACATACTGGGGAAGCTTTAACTGCTGCTGCACACAGTGGCGTATGCAACTTTGTTACTGTTACAGTGTTGCCAACTCTCATAATTTTATCATGATTATTGCAATATTTGATGTTTTACTCCAAGGTCATGATATAATTATTTAGGTATGATCATGTGAGAATCTCAGCATTTCAGTAATGGGGGTTATTTTAAGTAAGTTTGACTGAAGAGAAAAAAACTTAAAAATGTGCCCTCTAGCAGCTGAAAACCTGGAGGGCAAATTAAAAGAATCAAAAATAATTTCTCTCTTAAATCTCATGATTTTTAAGCCACTTTCATGACTGGGGGGGGGGGGGTCGTCAGTCATGATTTTGGATCATTGGGATATCAAATAAGATATCTGATCATAACTGCTGTTACAACAGTTTTCTCTTTACAGCATCTTTTCATTTCTTAGGAGACTGCCTGTCTATTGGGGAGATGCCATCTTGCAAGGCAGAGTTAATAAAGCATATGAGGATCAAACCCTGCAATTGTACTGTAGCAGCTGGATCACAAATAAAATGCATGACCATTTTATTAATATAGAAAAAAGCAATATTATTTCACTTATAAACCTGCACAAACATATTAATTTTATCTTCAGAAGAAGGGAAAAAAGTGAAGGAAAAAGATCACTTTAATTTTTATTCAACACTGCTGTAACATTGTTGTGACCCTATCACTTATGATATAGTAATAGCCAAAGCAAACTTGCAAAACTAAGTATATTTTCTACTAAGGAAATTTCCTGTGTACACTGTATTATATCTGAAGTCCTAAATCTACAGTACATAAACTTGTTGAATAAAGCTAGAAAGATTTTATGTTGAAATTGAACAAAATCTGATTTTTTTACATTAATGATCTAATACAAAGTACTAAAAACTGTAACAACAACCAGAAAAGAGAGAATGAAACAGATATTGTAGGTTGCTATAAATATAGCAAAGCTAACATGTTTCATACGTGACAAAGTTCCTCCTCTGTCTTGGTAGGTCCTGCACTTTTTGGCAGATTTGCTTACCTCAGAGGTTCACGGCAGCCCTGTTTGGCCGCTTCTGCTAGAGGCTCAAGCCTGCCGTACACTCAGCTAACCTCATCACTGGCCAGCATGGGGGAAATGGAGAACAATCTCCACAGTCTCCATTGTCCCACCTAGTGGGTTGGGGACAGGCCAGATCCTTTTCCAAATTAGACTTTCCCTTCTGGTGTTGCTCACAGACCAGGTCAACTCCTTCTGTGTCCAATCAGGAGTTGTGGGGGATGCGGGGAACCCGGGCCCATCCTCTACACCGGGTTTCAGCCCAGGGCCCTGTGGATAGCAGCTGTCTACATCTCCTGTAACAGCTGCATGACAGCTACAACTCCCTGGGCTACTTCCCCATGACCTCCCCTCAGCACCTTCTTTAGCCTCACCACAGGATCTTCCTCCTGAAGCCTGATCACGCTTGTACTCCTCAGTCCTCCAGCAGCACACCTTCTCACTCCCTGCTCCTTGCATACCCTCCACTAACTCATGGGAGGTCCTTTTTAAACCAGGTGTCCTGATTAGTCTGCCTGATTCTAGTATATTCTTAATTGGCTCCAGGTGTCTTAATTAGCTTGCCTGTCTTAATTGGTTCTAGCAGGTTCCTGATTGCTGTAGTGCAGCCCCTGCTCTGGTCACTATGGTCACTTTATTGCCGGTGACCTCTCCATTTCTGGGAACAGAAAACTGTTCATCCAGTGGCCAGTATATTTGCCTTCTACCAGACTCCTGTACCCCACTGGTCTGGGTCTGTCACACATAGTAGATTCCTCAAATTCAAAACACATCAAAGTACAAATATTTTCTTTTGCATTTTCTCTTAACATTCCTAACAGGTCTGTAGACATGCTGAGTGGTACAGAACATTGTTTTATTTCCAAATGACTTTTCACCACATCCATAGAGAACATGGAGAATCAAGCTTGGGGAAGTTTGATCAAGATAACTTTAAACTCATAAAGGTCTAGAGGTGTTTCTTGGATCCTACTCACCATACCTAATTCAGCTCACAAACATGAAGGCAACATTTGCATAATAATGTGAATTTTTGCACAATGTAATTAATGCATGTCAGATGCTAAGGCTCCCCTTCCCCTACCCCCCCAACACACACACACCATATAGCTAAGGCTACGATTTTCTCACAGAGGTTGTGGACGTCACGGAATCCATGACTTCCAAAGACCTTCATGATTTCAGCCAGCAGGCGGCTGGGAGCAGCAGGGGACCCCCACCACCTGAGGTGACAGGGCCCCCTGAACTCCAAGCCGCTGTCGGCAGCAGGGGTACTTCGCAGCTCCCTGCCACCGCAAGAGGCAGGGGGACCCCACTGCCCCCAGCCACGAGGGCCGCCCGCCACAGGGGGGCACTGGTACCCCAGCTCCTCGCCACCGGGGGTGCCGGGAGCCATGACGGGGGGGAGGGGGGCTCCACAGCTCCTGACCAGCCTCCATAGAACTGAGCCACGGTGGAAGGGGAACCCTGGAGGTCCAAGCTCCCAGCAGCTCCCTATTTTGTCATGCATATTTTTAGTAAAAGTCAGGGAGAGGTCACAGGCTTCCATTAATTTTTCTTTATTGCCAGTGACCTCTCCATTACTTTTACTAAGAATACCCATGACAAAATCTTAGCCTTATATATAGCTTTTGTTGGTGCATGTTGCCTTGATTTTGCCACAAAAAACAATGTTGACAGAAAGGGCTCAGACAGCACTAGCAGCTGTGGTAATCACTGCACACATTTCCCTTCCTCCTCGCATTAATCTGTGCCAGCAGCAGAGGCAGCAGCTAATCATGCTGGCTTCTGATACTAAACAAAAAGACTTCTTCTTCTGGTAATTCACCAGCTGAGTCACCACCTGTTTCCCCAAACTGGTCTGCCGTACTGGGTGCATTGTAAGCAGCACACAATTCATCAACCAAGGTCAGTGACATTCTTAACTTCTTTCTACAATACCTAGCATCACCTTCAAAGATACTAAATTTCCCCAAGTCCCAGATGGCCTATAAGACCAAAGGAATAGATGTCATTTAGCACATCTGCAATACTTTTCATTCCAGTACTAATCCTTCACACACACAACTGACTAAATCCTGCTGTTGTCCATTTCTGCTGTCATCCAAATGGCTCTGACTTCCCTAAATCCTTCATTCCCATCTATCCTGCTTAAATACTGCCATATTCATTGCCAAACACCATGACCCCTAATCATTTATTTGAAACCTTTGGCAACTTCTCTTTCAATCCTTGCCAACCTTCTTGCACAGTGGCTTTTTCAAAGTAAAGATCAGCAAGATCTGTCATAACTCTCCCTCCCTGATTTTCTCTGTCCCCCCTTTGTCCAGCAGCCATTTTATCACCTTCTTCCTGCCACTGACAATGAAGCTTCTGACCTGCTCTCAAATTCTAACCACTCCCTCTGCACACTCCATTTCATCCCCTCCTACCCATTGACTTCCTTGGCCCTCACCATCTGTCAGTTCTTCCTCTCTAAACTACAAGCAAGTTCTTGTCTCCCACATCCTCAGAAATTTACCTCTTTCTTCAGTTACCATCTCCTCCCCCTTCTTCCTTCTACCTCCAAACTAACTGAATCCAAAGTTTACAACCATTGCATTAAATTCCACTCCATCTTGGATCCCTTCAGTGTGACTTTCATCCCTTTAGTACACTGAAACTATTCTAAGCTTGGTTTAGAACAACCTCTTCCGGGCCAAATCATAAAGCATCTATTCCAATCTCTTATGTCCAGATGGCAAAAACTCTTGTCTGTGTCCTTATGTCTTGTCTTGATTTCTGTAACCTTCATCAAATCTCGGTTCATTAGGAGCATTCACATTCTTGAAGTTAAATATGTTTAAGTGCTTTGCTAAAGGATGGCGTTATTCACATACTTAAAGTTAAGTACATGTTTATATATGAGTTGCTGAATCAGGGGCTGGATGTCAGGCTGGCTCACAGATGCAGCAATACATTGAAACAGACATTTAGGGTGAAATTTACCCATGTGCAGAGGGCTACCAGAAGGTGTACACATCACTTAATCCCTACTTAATCAAGTGAGGGCTTAAGTGGAATTTAAGTAAGGCA
This sequence comes from Natator depressus, assembly GCF_965152275.1. Classification (NCBI taxonomy): domain Eukaryota; kingdom Metazoa; phylum Chordata; order Testudines; family Cheloniidae; genus Natator; species Natator depressus. Next base: position 59,001,797 of record NC_134235.1, read on the forward strand.
GGCCTTGTGCTGACCCAGTGCACAGGGAAGAACTTCATCCAGTGATCAGAAGGCAGAGTTATTTTCTGTGTTTTACACAAAATGTGTTGAGATTCATACTAACAGATTTTAACCTTATTAAAGAAATAAACAAAGGAAAAAGCTCTCAGATTGTCTCTGAGTCTGCCACTGAATTTTGATTTTTCCCCCCAGGTCTTTAAAATGCAAACTTCATGAGGGCAGGGACCTACCAATGTCTTGTAAAGCTCTGGGCACATTGTCAGCACTTAAATATAAAATAAATAATAACATGGGTTCTATCTTAGCAAAGACTTCAGGATTTGGTCTTCTCCTTTCAAAATTGTAGCTGATCAAGAAGCTGATCAGCACAACAAAAACTATAATATAAGGAGAAAATCAGTTACAAAAAATGTATTATATGGAAATTATTGACAAAATTTGGTTGTATTTATTTTGTGGGGATTTTCCAGTGAAGGAAGAGTTATTTTGGACCAACAAATTTGTTCACATATATATATAAAACATTGCCTCTGATCAGATATCACCTGCTTCTGCTAAGAAACGTTTACAACGAGAACAGCAATTACATTGACCATAATACACTGACAGTGAATCATCCAGAATTCAAATGAACAATTAAAAGTCTCAAAACAAAGGTTTGCCGTGTCAATCACAGGAAACCAGCAGTTTCCTGGATTTATAATAAGCTACATTGTTATTGGTAAATCTAACTTAGTCAGTTCATTTATTCACATTACTGGCAAATCAAGCTGGAAAAACCCAAAGATAAATAGTGGGTCTCAAAGTAACAATACATTCATGTTGAAGTGCAATTAGAGAAAGTAAAGTGACTATAAATGTGGAACCTTCGTATTCCATAGATCTGTTCCCCATGTGTATTCAAAGTCACGTCTGCTTACGTTAGTGACCAATATTACTTTTTATTACCTTTTGCTCCTGTTTAGCACTGCATAGTTTATACAGATATGCGAAAGTGAACTTGATTCTTTTCTGGCTTCAATATCACAGAATTTTTAACAGAGATCCCGTAGTGGAATCTTTATTAATGATGATGACATATGTACCAAAACAAACACTGCTCTACTTTCAGAAACAGAGCTTAGGGCTTGATCCTGCTCCCATTACGTCAATGGAAAAACTCCCATTAAAGTTAATGGTGCAGAATCAAGTCCATAGTTTGTAGGGCTGGCAGCTAGCAAAATAAAACAACTGTTTCTTCTAAGCTGAGCAAACTTGATATGGAAATCACTGCCACACAAATAAAATGAAAAGGAGTACTTGTGGCACCTTAGAGACTATCAAATTTATTTGAGCATAAGCTTTTGTGAGCTACAGCTCACTTCATCGGATGCATTCAGTGAAAAATACAGTGGGGAGATTTATATACATAGAGAACATGAAACAATGGGTGTTACCATACACACTGTAACGAGAGTGATCACTTAAGGTGAGCTATTACCAGCAGGATGGGGGGAAGCTTTTGCAGTGATAATCAAGGTGAGCCATTTCCAGCAGTTGACAAGAACATCTGAGGAACAGTGCGGGGTGGAGGGGGGGAATAAACATGGGGAAATATTTCAGAGTAGCAGCCGTGTTAGTCTGTATTCGCAAAAAGAAAAGGAGTACTTGTGGCACCTTAGAGACTAACAAATTTATTTGAGCATAAGCTTTCATGAGATGAGTGAGCTGTAGCTCACGAAAGCTTATGCTCAAATAAATTTGTTAGTCTCTAAGGTGCCACAAGTACTCCTTTTCTTCATGGGGAAATAGTTTACTTTGTGTAATGACTCATCCACTCCCAGTCTCTATTCAAGCCTAAGTTAATTGTATCCAGTTTGCAAATTAATTCCAATTCAGCAGTCTTTCGTTGGAGTCTGTTTTTTGAAGTTTTTTTGTTGAAGAATTGCAACTTTTAGGTCTGTAATCGAGTGACCAAAGAGATTGAAGTGATCGTTCTCGTTACAGTGTGTATGGTAACACCCATTGTTTCATGTTCTCTATGTATATAAATCTCCCCACTGTACTTTCCACTGAATGCATCCGATGAAGTGAGCTGTAGCTCACAAAAGCTTATGCTCAAATAAATTTGTTAGTCTCTAAGGTGCCACAAGTACTCCTTTTCTTTTTGCGAATACAGACTAACACGGCTGCTACTCTGAAACAAATAAAATGGAATCCCAAGTTGCCATTTTTATAGGTTCACCTTTCAGAGTATAACTGCACTTAATTAGCCCATCTGCAATACTTTTCATTTCAGTGCTAACTTCCTTCACACACACAACTGACCAAATCCTGCTTTAGTGTACACATATGTACATTAAACTCTCTTCTCATTTCTCAAGCTTAGCTCTGAGTATGGGCTTACTTCATGCTTAATGTGGTTAGATGTTAATTAGGAACTCAAGTGTGTTGGATTTTTTAAAAAAATTACAAAAGTTTTGTAAAAACTGTATATTACTCACACAATATTCAGGGCCAAATTCTGGCTGCCATTTGCATATACACATATGCCAGAATAAAAGGCAGGCAGAGGGGAGCAATGGACAAAAGTTTTCTACCCCAAAAAACCTCCAGGGAACCTGTTCTGTAGGACATTTGATAGGATTTGCAAAGGGGAATTCCTGGTCAGAGTCTAAGGGCAGTGACATTGTTAGCCCATTTGAAGTCATCTTCCTCTGTTCTATCAATCACTGTATAGATCACTTGTGGGTCAAACACATTTACAGATTTCGTCAATATATAATCATAAAATAATGATATTTTTGCATGAAGCATTAATGTTTATACAATTTGGAGCCATTAATAAGAAATAAACCCCACAGACTAAACGCCCCACACATTTGGGAACAAGAAGGTTGACAGCTGGTTCTGAATTTTTCAGTTTAGTTCCATCTGTGTCCTTACTTGTTAACTACCAAACTTCATTGTTTTGCCTCTAGAATCTTTAATTCTTTCACTCTATGCATAACACCACTGAATATTCTGATAATTGTTTTCTTAAGGGTAATTTTCTTTTTGTTAAAAACTTACAGAATATTGCATAGAGTTTATATTTTCAGTGCATTCATTCATAAAGGCACCTCAGGTACATGCAGGTAGAGAAAGCAACTTCAGCACATCCTCTGTATGTCTGCCCTGATAAAATAACAGGCCTTTGAATCCATATTTTTGTAAGAGTTTGAAGTGTTTAAGAAGGACCTCAGTGGACAACTAGCTCTTTTTCACAAGGCAAGTCAAATACGTCAGTCAATTGGATCTCTCTGTAAATAGGTACAAAGCTTTAAAGTGGTTTCAACTATAATTTTATTTCTTTAACCAGCTACAAATTCTTTAAAATGCTATATTTGAAGAATGCCCTTATAACAGTAGTACTGAAAAAAATCAGAAAGAGTAACACAGCCTAACTGCTTTAAAAAAAGAATCATTTTCAGAGCCATTGTACTGACTTTTGAGCTACAATTACAGAATAAAATATTAGAGACACAAGGTGGGTAAGGTATCTTTTATTGGACCAACGTCTGTTGGTGAGAGAGACGAGCTTTCTAGCTTTCACAAAGCTCTTCTTCAGGTTTGAGAACATATAAGTACAGTGTTCCTGTAAATCTATAAACAATTAAACCAGCCTTTTTTTAAAATTACATAAAATTTGTTAACACTGAACAGAATTTTGTAAGAATGCCTGAGTTTAACTCTTGGAACTTGAAATAGAGTATAATCTTGTGATCTGAGGCCAAACAAACACATCTGAATGTTATAAACAAATTGTCAAATATGAAAGTACTTTTCCCTTATCTTCAGGAAACAAATTAAGATTCTTCTCAAAACCCAAACTGCATTAAGCGTAAGCAATAGCATCTGATAGTACTTAAATCTAGTACCATTTGTGTCAGATGGAGGAACTGAGATTGAGGGGAATTTCTCAGTAAAATCATTGACACCTATTGTTGGCTGGCAGTTTAACTCTTCCCAAAATAGCATGTAGTTCACACATAGTTCAATCCTGCACATCTTGGAATTAGAAAAGGGGTACTTGGCACCTTAGAGACTAACAAATTTATCTGAGCATAAACTTTCGTGAGCTACAGCTCACTTCATCGGATGCATTCAGAAGTGAGCTGTAGCTCACGAAAGCTTATGCTCAAATAAATTGGTTAGTCTCTAAGGTACCACAAGTCCTCCTTTTCTTTTTGCGAATACAGACTAACAGGGCTGCTACTCTGAAAACTGTAACAAGAGTGATCACTTAATGTGAGCTATTACCAGCAGGAGAGCGAGGTTGGGGTGGGGGGGGACCTTTTGTAGTGATAATCAAGGTGGGCCATTTCCAGCAGTTGACAAGAACGTCTGAGGAACAGTGAGGGATGGAGGGGGGGAATAAACACGGGGAAATAGTTTTACTTTGTGTAATGACCCATCCACTCCCAGTCTCTATTCAAGCCTAAGTTAACTGTATCCAGTTTGCAAATTAATTCCAATTCAGCAGTCTCTCATTGGAGTCTGTTTTTGAAGTTTTTTTGTTGAAGAATTGCAACTTTTAGGTCTGTAATCGAGTGACCAGAAAGATGAAAGCGTTCTCCAACTGGTTTTTGAAGGTTATAATTCTTGATATCTGATTTGTGTCCATTTATTATTTTACATAGAGACTGTCCAGTTTGACCAATGTACATGGCAGAGGGGCATTGCTGGCACATGATGGCATATATCACATTGGTAGATGTGTGTATGGTAACACCCATTGTTTCATGTTCTCTATGTATATAAATCTCCACACTGTATTTTCCACTGAATGCATCCGATGAAGTGAGCTGTAGCTCACGAAAGCTTATGTTCAAATAAATTTGTTAGTCTCTAAGGTGCCACAAGTACTCCTTTTCTTTTTGTGAATACAGACTAACACGGCTGCTACTCTGAAACCTTTATTTAAAAAATTCACATTGAAATGAATCAGAATTCTACACACAAAACAGCAGCCGAATTGCATTAAAAATGTATTATCTAAAATAATTCATTAAATTTCAATTTAAAATGTGTGGCTTTTAAAAATGCTTTTTGGTAACAATGGGCTAGATTTAGTGAATCCCCACTTACAAAAAAAATCACATTAGGGTAGTGATTGATGGTTTGTTTATATGCTGATATTTAATTTTTTTAAAATTTGCAAATGTCTGAAATTCCAAAGTAAACTTTTTTATATTTCAAAAGTGGTTTAGTTTCTTACTTCTATAGGATTAGACTTGATTAGCTGTGGTAATCAAAGACTCAAAATTGGTGTTTTTTAAAATAATAGACTTTATACATTTTACCAGAGCTGGTGTACACAAAAATACATAAATAAGAAAGTACAGTTACCTGGCAACTGAACACGAACCAGAGCTATCTTCACCACAGCCCAAGAAAGATAAAGCAATAAAAAGTTTATTATCTTTATACAAAACATTGTTACGTGCAAGTATAAAATAACACTACATGACCCTGTGGCCTGTCATGAAGTTTGCCCTGTGAATTTGCTGCTGCCGATATGGTCATGAGCTAATCTCCATGGAAATTACCTCATTAATAATTTTGTATGGCTTATATTTTATTCAAAAGATACTTTCCGTTGTGAAAATACACAAAATATGTAGTTTTTATTTCTTTGTTGACAATATCATTATCATGATGACCCTTTTTCAGAATCCTACCTTTTTGTAACCTGTTTTAGTTCTTGTTGCAAGTTTTCTTTCAATTGTTGGCACATTGTAAGTGTGCAAAACTTACTATTACCTTTTCTGAAATACAATTTATTTTTATGTAGCATCCTTCTTACAGTATATAATAACATGCTATGCAGATTACCGTTCACCTTAAACAGGAAAGGAAGCTTATACATATGATTTAAAGAGGAGATAGGAATTGTTCTTTCACATGTACTCGGGCCCTATCTGTGGAGAGTCCACAGAAAGAAAACCTAGAAGAACTCTACATAGAATAAAACAGCAGGCAGACATCAGTCTACCACAATATCTACTCATATGGCCTCATCACCATAGTATCCAAGAACCTCTTCACAGGTGATCAAAGAAGCTGGGTTAAGGTTGGTGGATAGTTGGTGGACACTAATTTTTTTTGTCTGATTTTTTACCTGACGTATAGAGACTAAAGATTTAGGATAAACATGGAGGAGACAATGGAAGTAGTTGAGACAAAAAGCAAGTAAGTAACAAAGTGATGAGGAATGCTTTCTAGTGTCTTCGGTTGTTGGGAGGCTCCTTCCTCTTGGATGAGAACCAATCCATGCTTTCATGATGTATTTGCTAAACTACTGTAGTTTATTCCACCTGGAACTGAAGACAAATACATTGCAAAAATTACAACTAGTATAGCATGCAGCTGCTTACCTATGGAGCAATAAAAGCTGGCGTGAACATATCAATGCTCTGTGAATGCCATGGTGTATGTATTCATTTCTAGACTGAATTCAAAGTCCTAGTCGTAATCTACCAAGCCTCATCCTTACCCTTTAAGTACCAATATTAGGCTGTCTCAGAGACTGCCTGTCCATGCATGTCACACAAAAACAAACTATGCTACACAGGAACAGACTCAGCTGTAGACTCTTGGGCACAGAGCAATCTCAATAGTAGAACCCCTGGCTACTGAGGGTCAGACTGAGCTCAAGCCTAACTATGTTCAGATCTACAAGCAAGATCCAGTGATTCAGTATGATCTTCCTCAAACAGAAGCATCTTTTACATTCCTCCTCCCCCCATGACCAGTCTATAATTGGGACATGTGGACGTAGGAGGGGATGTTCTCTGCCAGCAACATTCCAAGCATGAAGCATCAACAGTTCCACCAGAACTGGAGGGGGAGGGAGGGGAGCACCAAGGGGGTGGAGAGACAGACTTTGGCGAGACAGGGTCTCTTTTAAACTAGGGAGTGCAAACACAGAGAAAAAATGAATACACTGTATTTATTGGGCACCATACATGTGGGTGAATAATAAACATGCCAAAAGCAATCTCATTGCTTAAAATTTAAGAGTGGTTTAACAAAGAAACAGTAATCAGCCTCTAGGCAGGGAACCATCAATATATTCCGCCACTCGGCAGAGTGAAAAAGATGGCTCTATGCTATACAGGCTGAAATCCTGTCAGAAAGAAACAATAAGAAAACCAGATTACTTCGTCTTTCAGACTTAATCTTATTCTCTAGAAACACACCCTGAAAAAATAATTCTTAAATTTTGTCTTTTCTGGTTGTACGTGAAAGAAGCTGGGATAAGTGTGGAGGTGAGGCTAAAAATTCTGCAGAGTTAGGAACTTTCCACAAATGTTTTCCAGAAATCTGAATTTTCGTTTAAAAATACTTTTCTAGAGCTTCCTGCTATGAAGAAAGCCATGCACTGGTTTATAGAATGAGCACTATCTCTGCAGACAGACAACTAAGGCATCAGTTCTAAAGGAGGTTTGACCTTCCCCTTTCATCCTAAAATGGTTTGGCCACTTAAATACCAACAACAGCACACATCCTTAAAATATTTACAATTAAATTGCAGCACTGATCACTGGTTGGCATGAGAAATTTGCTAGGCATCTATCAATTGGAGGAAGGCCTGGTCTACACCAGAAAGTTAGACTGACCCAGCTACATTGCTCAGAAGTGTGAAAAAGCCATACCCCTGAGCAACTTAGTTAAACTGACCTAATTTCCAGTGCAGACTGTGCTAGGTCAATGGAAGAATTCTTCTGTCAACTTAGCTACTGCCACAAGGGGAAGTGGATTACCTATGCCTATAGGAGATACCCTACCATTGGCACAGGTAATGTCTACATTGAAGCGCTACATGGTGCGGCTGCCATGCTACAGCTGTGCCGCTGTAGTGTTTCAGTATAGACAAGCCCAAAATCTTACTAGCCTTAATGTTCCAAAAAGCACTCAGAGGCATCAGGTTTGTCAGGAGAGAAGAGCCAGCCTTTAGCTCAGTGGTAACTCTGTGGCATCTGCTGGCAAATGTTAACATTATAATGATAACTCCTGTATTTAAAACACATTTTTGTTAACAAGCAGGGCTCAAGAAATGCATTCACCAGCTCATCACTATTGTAGCAAATTGATGAGCACGCACATACAGTCCTGCATGGCTGTTCAGCATTCCACTCTCTGCTCTGTTTGAAATGCAGAGACGGAGTGGGACTGTAATACCAAATAAGGGTGTAATTCTGCTTTCCCAAATGTAACTGTGTCAGGGGGTGTTTTGGTGTCCATGCCCAGTACTACCACCTAGTCGTGATACTCTGGGCTGCATTGCCCAGTGGCAGGAGTCAATGGCCACGTCATCCAGAGGCAGGAGTCAATGGCCAGGGGTAGGGGAACCCAGGACCTTCCCACTGCACTGGTTTCAAAATCAGGCCCCAAGGGGACAATAATTCAAAATATGCAGCCCAGGGAGTGGGCGCCCCTACGCCTGCTCCCTGGGCCACTTCCTAACCTGGCTTTAGTTCCTCTGCTGAGGCCACTGGTTTGCTTTTGAGTTCCCCCTGGAATCCTCTCTGGTCACAGTCTGGAGGGTTTTCCTTGCTTGCTCAGGGCTCATTGTTGCCCTCGTCCATGGTTGAAGGGCCTTTGGCAGCTTGGCAGTGGGGGAGGGGCCTGGGCCTGGGCCTGGCCACATGGGGCCCTGGCAGCTTCTCAAGCCTGCACCACACAACTGTTATCCTGCTTGGTCAGACTAGACTGAGCTGAGCTGCTCCCTGTTGAGCTCAGCCTCCATTGTAAGTATGCCCAGCATGGGTGGCTGGGCGTGACTTTCTGGGCCCAGAGCTGCTCCTTAACCCTTCCTTTACCAGGGTTTGTACATCCCATCACAAACTGACACTACTCTTCCTGTTTTGCTTATGTGCTCCAGGAAGAGCAGGGACTGAAGCATCCAGCGCCTATAAACTGAAGAACTCTTCCTCCCTTGTAGATAAAAGAAAAATTGACCAGGGGTATGTGTGTGTGAAGAAGATTTGCACTTCCTTCCTCAAATCCATCAGCTAAAAGGGAGTAATGTTGGAGGTGTTGGCACCCACTCTTTGGTGTGGGTGAAGAAAGGAGCACCCATGTAGACAACATACTACGCTTATCAGACATCCACTAACCAAACCAAAATGTGGTACACAGAGTGCTTCTCCACTCCTTTGGGACCCAAGGAATAGGCCACTACAAGCAAAATCAGACCTTTAATACTGGTTTAGGTTTAGGCTTCTAGCAGGCTGATGCATAGTAATGATTTTGAACTCTGAATATCTCTAATGATGTCAATTCATGGTATTTCCCTATTTAATCCAGTAACACTATCTTTCTCCAAAATGAATGAGTTTGATATAGTTCCCTCAGGAGCATGTCAACAAATCAGCTGCAAGGAAATCACAAATCTAAACTTGACAGTCAGTCTGACTATTTCCACAGTACTCTCAGCTCCTCCCAGCCAAGTGAGGAAGGAACAAATCTGTGATTCCCCCGCCCATGTGAACATAATGTGCTGCTGGCTAAATAATGGACATTGCCTTACCTTTGAAAAGGTTCTTTGCAAATTCTTCTGTTTCAATATGGGATAATGGCATTAACCCTGCCAACCAACAAGTAGAGACAATGGAAATCTGTATGTCAAATTGTGTGTCATCTCAGAACAATGAATTCTACAGCAATTACACTTGATTTTGAAAATATAACAGTAGTGTAAAAGAGAAGAAAACCCCAACTTCCTTCTAACAAGCTAATCAGCTAAACAACAAGAAAGAGAGTTCACAGATTGGAACAGAGAAATTGACAGCAAGCCATTTTATACAAAGGAAAATTTCCATTCCTGCTTCACTCTCTGTATCATCTGAAACTTTACAGTGACATACAGTGACATCTCTGCACAGAGAAGTTTAGAATCCAGGAAAAATAGATCTGAACAGCGAAGACAAGATTACAGTCTGGCACAATAACATGACAACTGCTTGAACACTTTTCTCCCAGGAGAAGCCTGAGCAGCAGATTGACTAGTCAGATTTGACAGAGGAGTACAGAGAAATTCAAGCAGCAGTGCAGCAAAATTCCTTTACAGAAACATCTCCATTTAGTGTTCTGGATAGTGACTAGCATAGCTTTCAGAGAGAGAGAGACTTCAGAAAAGAGAGGGGAAATTTCCAAGCCTACTTGTATGCCTCCCTGATAGCTGAAGTGAGGTTGTAGGTGGAGGACAATTCTTTTTGGGAAGCATCACACACATCTGACTTTCTGAGGGGATGGACAATATCACCGAACTGTAGGACTGAAAGGACCTCAAGAGGTCTTCTAATCCAGTCCCCTGCACTCAAGGCAGGACTAAGTATTATCTAGACCAGTAGTTCTCAAACTTTTGTACTGGTGACCCCTTTCACATAGGAAGCCTCTGACCGCCCCTTATACATTAAAAATACTTTTTTATACATTTAAAACCATTATAAATGCTGGAGGCAAAGCAGGGATTGGGGTGCAGACTGACAGCTTGCGACCCCCCCATGTAATACCCTTGCGACCCCCTGAAGGGTCCCAACCCCCAGTTTGAGAACCCCTGATCTAGACCATCCCTGAAGGTGTCTGTCTAACCTGCTCTTAAAAAATCTCCAATGATGGAGATTGCACAACCTCCCTAGGCCATTTATTCCAGTGCTTTACTACCCTGACAGAAAGATTTTCCTAATGTCCAACCTAAACCGCCATTGTTGCAATTTATGCCCATTGCTTCTTGTCCTATCCTCAGAGGTTAAGGAGAACAGTTTTTTTCCTCCTCCTTATAACAACCTTATATGTACTTGAAAACATTTATCATGTCCCCCCTCAGTCTTTTTTCTCCAGACAAAATAAAAACCCAATTTTTTCAATCTTCCCTCATAGGTCATGTTTTCTAGACCTTTCATCATTTTTGTTGTTCTTCTTTGGCCTTTCTCCAATTTGTCCAAATCTTTCATAAAATGTGGTACCAAGAACAGGACACAATACTCCAGTGCAGGCCTAATCAGCACAGCATAGAAAGAAGAATTACGGCTTGTGTCTTGCTTACAACATTCCTGCTAATACACGCCAGAATGATGGTGAGGTTTTTTGTTTTGTTTTTTGCAAAAAAAGCAGAGGGTTTGTCAACTATCCTTTTAATTAGCACATCAACTTTTCCTTCCTTATCATCTTAATGAACGGACAAAACGAAGGGAGCGTAATTTCCTGACTACATGAAAAAGCAGAGTTCACCCTGGAAACCAAGGAGGGTGGAGTCCTCAGCCCAACTTTGTCCCTGTGGAACTGCAGTAAGTGTCCAGAAATAGACAGAATTTGTAACTTGCTGACTGAGCGCTGAACAGATTACCATCAGATAAACAATCTTGAGAGACAAATGGAACAAGGAGGCCTCATGCAGCAATTCAAAGGGAGGGCTAACCTGAATTCCCAAAAGAACACAACAAACTTGCTCTTAACTGAACTGCCCTTAAGAAACAGAGTAAATCAGCATGTGTTGTAGACCAGCTGCACAAAATGAGGGTTAATGGCCAGGCCACCTTTCCAGACGGGCAGTTTTGGGTGAGCAGCTTGGTCTAGGGCGGAGGCAGAAACAAGGAACCACATGTTTTAGCAGTTAGATTTGAGTGACAGTCCAAGAGTGAGAGTAGACACCTATGAGAGCTGTTTTTTGGTGACGGGCCCATGGGACTCTCTAGGTACAATCAGTGTAAAAGGGAGTTGCCTCTAAGCAGTCTGTTACACCTCTGTTCAAGGAAACAGGAGCACTGTACATTCTGTAAATAGACACATTACACTAAATATACCCAGACCTTACACTACCAATTTTTTCTCCAAATGGGAAACTGACTTGTAGTCAGCCTACTGAGTTCTGTATAACTTGGATTTTTTTCAGTTTGAGTACCATCATGCCTATAAACCAGCTAAAATTGCTGAGCCTGAATGCACTTGGCCCACAGGATGAGGCCACTAGATGCAATGTTCTTATGAAGACTGCCACTATTACGAGAAGAGCTAAATAACATCATCAACTGTTTCTTCAAACTATTCAATCTCCTGTCAGATTGATTCCTAGAGCTGGGAAAATCTACACAAAAGCAAGGTATACTCTGTTTTTTATATTCTTGGATACTGGAGACAGACTGAATAACCACAACCCTCACCAATGCTAACACACACACTAGACTTGTGTCTCCAGCACATTAGGGATTATTTCTCACTCATGCAGCAACATGCCCCCAAGTCTCACCACTTGCTTGGTTAAGAGTTGTCATCAATCTAGTTCTTCCTTCCCAGTGCAATGATTTATCTTTATTTTGTTTCTGGAACTCTAAAAAAACTGTCAATATTTAGTCCTGGAAAAAATGTCTCTATCCTAACAACCTAAGATTCCTGAAATTTCTCAGCTGTTTGTGAAAGGTAGACCCAGGTAAACAGGCTGTTTTTCTGTTCTGCAAGGTTTATCCTTTATACACCAATATCCCTAACAATGATGGCATAGCAAGACAATGGACAACCCTCAGATATCCACTCCAAACACATAGTCATGGCTGAGGATGAAATGGATGAGTTTGGCTATTTTACATTCAACAACAAACACTTTGTCCAAACCATGGGAATAGCCAACCTCTTCATGGACCACCTTGAAGATGAATTTCTGGACAAATGCACCATAAAACCAATGATATACCTGAGATACAGTGATGATATGTTCATCCTCTGGACAGATGGCTTAAACTCCCTCATAGATTTCCACCACAACTTCAACAACCACCACCCATCCATTAAACTTTCTCTGGAACACTCCCACACATATTTCTGAGTAGAAAGTCTGGGATATATAACCCATACTCAATGGGGACCACATCCTGAAAGAAATCCTTCCTGAACCCACACTTCTGGCCTTCAAACAACTCTTCAACCTCTCCAAGCTCATCATCAGAAGCAAGCTCCCCACAGATCAGGGCATACCAACTCAAAGAGGCACCAGACCCTGCCAGAACAACAGATGCAAAACCTGCAGACATATCTCAAACTCCACAACACACCTTTCAAGATCCATAGATGCTTCACATGTCTATCACAACTAGTAGTATACCTCACCCAGTGCACTAAATGTCCCAATAACAACTATGTGGGTGAAACCAGACAATCATTACACTCTCATATGAACTCACTCCGGAAAATGATAAAGGACAAAACCCCTATATCACCTGTGGGTGAACACTTTTCACTTTTGACCTATCAGATATACAGTCTTCATCCTCACAGGAAACCTGCAAACACTTTCAAGAGACAAGGTTGGATCTTAAATTCATTACTCTGCTGGATACTGAAAATCATGGACGGAACAGAGACACTCAACTTATGGTTTTCTACAACAATCTGTAACCCACTAACCCCGTCTTTTTGTCCTAAGATTGCAGAGGTGTCAAACGGCCACTCTACCTTGAATGGTCCCTTACAATATGTGCTAACTACTTATGCTAAACATTTCCACCTTGCATTTTGCTGTGATGCTGGGAGCACCTTTCCCAGACCTGAAGAAGAGCTCCGTGCGGCTTGAAAACTTGTTTCTCTCACCAACAGAAGTTGGTCCAATAAATGATATTACCTCACTCATCTTGTCTCTCTACAGTTGATCCTGGGGCAGAAAAATTTTGTTTACTGACTACTTTGTAAATAACTTGTGCAAATCTTTGGTAGGAGTCTGTGCTTCAGCAAAGGGAATTCCAATTAGAGGAGTCTTAGACACCACATCTGCTGACTACATACACAGCCTGTTGGATCTCCGAGCTCCTACTCTAGCAGTCACTGCTTATATAGATGCTGACAGGAAGTTGAAGGTCCAGCCTGCTATAAGATCTGTTGCCATGGTAACTAAAACTGATGTTTTCTAAACACAAAGTGACACGGGTTTACTCCTAACATCTTTATTGACTTGAAAAGGATGTTGGTTTTGACAGGTAAACATGGAGGCCTGGATACCACTACAGAGACTTAAAAGCCCACATCAGCATTAATGTCCAGTAAATGTTTTGAGGCCAAAAATACTTCTGTAACTCTCTTTAGCATTTATGTAACACTTAAATGTTTGATGCAACATACAGTTAATTTAAATGAGTCCTCCACAGGAACAGTGCAGCTCCCCCATGCACATGAGCAGTGTCTTCTACTCCAGGGATAATGCACTCATAGTCTGCTCTCTATATCTTAGATGGTATCCTGGAAAGCTCAGAGAAAACTTTGGAGCTGCTTTTTAATATGGTCTCTGCTATTCCTGATTAACCAGATTCTCCAACGCTTTACCAACAGGAAGCCCCCTGGGGCATTTCCTGCAAAAATATAGGTTCCATTCCCTTCTTCTTAGTATGCTCTGGTCATTGACATTCTGAAGTGTTGTGAAACTACTGTAATTAAGACAAATGAACAATTAACTCAGTCCTGTTGAAATCCTGTTACTATAGCTATAAGATTCTATATATATAACTATACTATATATATAAGATTCGCGATGTGGCAGAGCGACTGCCGAGACTCATCAAGCCCTCAGATCGCTACCCCTTCCTGCTTCTCCATGTGGGCACCAAAGATACTGCCAAGAATGACCTTGAGCAGATCACTGCGGATTACGTGGCTCTGGGAAGAAGAATAAAGGAGTTTGAGGCGAGAGTGGTTTTCTCGTCCATCCTCCCCGTGGAAGGAAAAGGCCGGGGTAGGGACCGTCGAATCGTGGAAGTCAACGAATGGCTACGCAGGTGGTGTTGGAGAGAAGGCTTTGGATTCTTTGACCATGGGATGGTGTTCCATGAAGGAGGAGTGCTGGGCAGAGACGGGCTCCACCTAACGAAGAGAGGGAAGAGCATCTTTGTGAGCAGGCTGGCTAACCTAGTGAGGAGGGCTTTAAACTAGGTTCACCGGGGGAAGGAGACCAAAGCCCTGAGGTAAGTGGGAAAGCGGGATACCGGGAGGAAGCACAGGCAGGAACGTCTGTGAGGGGAGGGCTCCTACCTCATACTGAGAATGGGGGGCGATCAGCAGGTTATCTCAAGTGCCTATATACAAATGCACAAAGCCTTGGAAACAAGCAGGAGGGCTTTAAACTAGGTTCACTGGGAGAAGGAGACCAGATCTCTGAGGTAAGTGGGAAAGCGGGATACCGGGAGGAAGCACAGGCAGGAACATCTGTGAGGGGAGGGCTCCTACCTCATACTGAGAATGAGGGGCGATCAGCAGGTTATCTCAAGTGCCCATATACAAATGCACAAAGCCTTGGAAACAAGCAGGGAGAACTGGAGGTCCTGGTGATGTCAAGGAATTATGACGTGATTGGAATAACAGAGACTTGGTGGGATAACTCACATGACTGGAGTACTGTCATGGATGGATATAAACTGTTCAGGAAGGACAGGCAGGGCAGAAAAGGTGGGGGAGTAGCACTGTATGTAAGGGAGCAGAATGACTGCTAAGAGCTCCGGTATGAAACTGCAGAAAAACCTGAGTGTCTCTGGATTAAGTTTAGAAGCGTGAGCAACAAGGGTGAGGTAGTGGTGGGAGTCTGCTATAGACCACCAGACCAGGGGGATGAGGTGGATGAGGCTTTCTTCCGGCAACTCGCAGAAGCTACTAGATCACACGCCCTGGTTCTCATGGGCGACTTTAATCTTCCTGATATCTGCTGGGAGAGCACTACAGCGGTGCATAGACAATCCAGGAAGTTTTTGGAAAATGTAGGGGACAATTTCCTGGTGCAAGTGCTAGAGGAGCCAACTGGGGGGGAGCTTTTCTTGACCTGCTGCTCACAAACCGGGAAGAATTAGTGGGGGAAGCAAAAGTGGATGGGAATCTGGGAGACAGTGACCATGAGTTGGTCGAGTTCAGGATCCTGATACAGAGAAGAAAGGTAAGCAGCAGAATACGGATGCTGGACTTCAGGAAAGCAGACTTCGACTCCCTCAGGGAACTGATGGGTAGGATCCCCTGGGGGAATAACATGAAGGGGAAAGGAGTCCAGGAGAGCTGGCTGTATTTCAAGGAATCCCTGTTGAGGTTACAGGGACAAACCATCCCGATGTGTCAAAAGAATAGTAAATATGGCAGGCGACCAGCTTGGCTTAACGGTGAAATCCTTGCGGATCTTAAACATAAAAAAGAAGCTTACAAGAAGTGGAAGATTGGACAAATGAACAGGGAAGAGTATAAAAATATTGCTCGGGCATGTAGGAATGAAATCAGGAGGGCCAAATCGCACCTGGAGCTGCAGCTAGCAAGAGATGTTAAGAGTAACAAGAAGGGTTTCTTCAGGTATGTTGGCAACAAGAAGAAAGCCAAGGAAAGTGTGGGCCCCTTACTGAATGAGGGAGGCAACCTAGTGACAGAGGATGTGGAAAAAGCTAATGTACTCAATGCTTTTTTTGCCTCTGTCTTCACGAACAAGGTCAGCTCCCAGACTGCTGCGCTGGGCAGCACAGCATGGGGAGTAGGTGGCCAGCCCTCTGTGGAGAAAGAGGTGGTTAGGGACTATTTAGAAAAGCTGGACGTGCACAAGTCCATGGGGCCGGACGCGTTGCATCCGAGAGTGCTAAAGGAATTGGCGGCTGTGATTGCAGAGCCATTGGCCATTATCTTTGAAAACTCATGGCGAACGGGGGAAGTCCCAGATGACTGGAAAAAGGCTAATGTAGTGCCAATCTTTAAAAAAGGGAAGAAGGAGGATCCTGGAAACTACAGGCCAGTCAGTCTCACCTCAGTCCCTGGAAAAATCATGGAGCAGGTCCTCAAGGAATCAATCCTGAAGCACTTACACAAGAGGAAAGTGATCAGGAACAGTCAGCATGGATTCACCAAGGGAAGGTCATGCCTGACTAATCTAATCGCCTTCTATGATGACATTACTGGTTCTGTAGATGAAGGGAAAGCAGTGGATGTATTGTTTCTTGACTTTAGCAAAGCTTTTGACACGGTCTCCCACAGTATTCTTGTCAGCAAGTTAAAGTAGTATGGGCTGGATACTATACCCACTATATGGTGGGTAGAAAGTTGGCTAGATTGTCGGGCTCAAAGGGTAGTGATCAATGGCTCCATGTCTAGTTGGCAGCCGGTATCAAGTGGAGTGCCCCAAGGGTCGGTCCTGGGGCCGGTTTTGTTCAATATCTTCATAAATGATCTGGAGGATGGTGTGGATTGCACTCTCAGCAAATTTGCGGATGATACTAAACTAGGAGGAGTGGTAGATACGCTGGAGGGCAGGGATAGGATACAGAGGGACCTAGACAAATTAGAGGATTGGGCCAAAAGAAATCTGATGAGGTTCAATAAGGATAAGTGCAGAGTCCTGCACTTAGGACGGAAGAACCCAATGCACCGCTACAGACTAGGGACCGAATGGCTAGGCAGCAGTTCTGCGGAAAAGGACCTAGGGGTGACAGTGGACGAGAAGCTGGATATGAGTCAACAGTGTACCCTTGTTGCCAAGAAGGCCAATGGCATTTTGGGATGTATAAGTAGGGGCATAGCCAGCAGATCGAGGGACGTGATCATTCCCCTCTATTCCACATTGGTGAGGCCTCATCTGGAGTACTGTGTCCAGTTTTGGGCCCCGCACTACAAGAAGGATGTGGATAAATTGGAGGGAGTCCTGCGAAGGGCAACAAAAATTATTAGGGGTCTGGAACACATGACTTATGAGGAGAGGCTGAGGGAACTGGGATTGTTTAGTCTGCAGAAGAGAAGAATGAGGAGGGATTTGATAGCTGCTTTCAACTACCTGAGAGGTGGTTCCAAAGAGGATAGTTCTAGACTATTCTCAGTGGTAGAAGAGGACAGGACAAGGAGTAATGGTCTCAAGTTGCAGTGGGGGAGGTTTAGGTTGGATATTAGGAAAAACCTTTTCATTAGGAGGGTGGTGAAACACTGGAATGCGTTACCTAGGGCGGTGGTAGAATCTCCTTCCTTAGAAATTTTTAAGGTCAGGCTTGACAAAGCCCTGGCTGGGATGATTTAATTGGGGATTGGTCCTGCTTTGAGCAGGGGGTTGGACTAGATGACCTCCTGAGGTTCCTTTCAACCCTGATATTCTATGATTCTATGATAGCTCTGCTCCCTCTCCCACACCAGATCTTTACCTTATAGAAGCATTGGATCTGACATGCCTCGCTCTGGAATTTGACAAGGGTAAAAACAGTGCTGATTGTGGGTCAGGAGATAAGCTCAGAACTCACTGACCTAGCTGGGGGGGAATACCTAGAGAGCTGAGAATTCTGGCCTATGAAGTACACTTTTAGCTGGCAGTCCTGGACTCAGTTCCTGACACAATCCTAAAATAGGAGACTCAGGACAGAGAGCTATTTTGTCTCTTTGGTATACAGAAGGACTGACGTTCTTTCTCTCAAATGTATCCATTGTACAAAAAAGGGACGTTCACCAGCAACATCACAGGATCTAACCAGATCAGCCACACCATCACCGGTTCATTCACCTGCACATCCACCAATGTAATATACATCACCATGTGCCAGCAATGCCTCTCTGCTATGTACATCGGCCAAACTGGACAGTCCCTATGTAAAAGGATAAATAGACACAAATCAGATATTAGGAACGGCAATATACAAAAACCTGTAGGAGAACACTTCAACCTCGCTGGACACACAATAGCAGATTTAAAGTTAGCCATCCTGCAGCAAAAAAACTTCAGGACCAGACTTCAATGAGAAACTGCTGAGCTTCAGTTCATTTGCAAATTTGACACTATCAGCTCAGGATTAAACAAAGACTGTGAATGGCTAGCCAACTACAAAAGCAGTTTCTCCTCCCTTGGTGTTCACACCTCAACTGCTAGAAGAGGGCCTCATCCTCCCTGATTGAACTAACCTCGTTATCCCTAGCCTGAGTCTTGCTTGCATATTTATACCTGCCTCTGGAAATTTCCACTACGTGCATCCGACGAAGTGGGTATTCACCCATCAAAGCTTATGTTCCAATACGTCTGTTAGTCTATAAGGTTTCACAGGACTCTTTGCCGCTTTTACAGATCCAGACTAACACAGCTACCCCTCTGAAGCTTAACAATATTCAGGTTACTTCCAGTCCCAAAGGACCAATCACTTACTGCTGATCAATTATATTCAGATCTCAAACCAAAGATAATGCTCGTAGCTAACTGTGTAACAGACTAACTAAAGGTTCCTCAATTAGGAAAAAGAGTTATTTACAAGGTTAAAGCAGGTAAGCATATACACGCACAAAGGAGTTCCAGTCAGGCTTCAAAAAGGTAATAGAAACTTCTATAGTAAGCAGACTCTATATCCTCTACATCCCTCAGCCCACACCACTTCCTGCAGCCCCCATTGGCCTGGAGCGGCGAATTGCAGCCAGTGGGAGCTGCGATTGGCCGAACCTGCGGACGCAGCAGGTAAACAAACTGGCCCAGCCCATCAGGGGGCTTACCCTAGCGGGCCACGTGTCAAACGTTGCTGATCCCTGCCTTATGGTATTCAGATATTATAGGTAGAATTAATACATGCAGCGTTCTACAAGCATTCCATAAAGCGTAAACACTAAAAACATTCTTATAACCCTAATATCTACTTTAATTATACTAACACATAGGTAAACCAGACTTATTTTCAGCTATGCATTTGTCAATGTTTAGTGAGGCCTGAGGCCTTGACATGAGCTGGCACCTGGTCTGCCAGTATCACATATTGTATCTCTATGTACCACTCAGATTTCTGTTTCTTATTTCACAAATGTAATACCATCTAGTATATACTGAGCTCCTAGTATATTTTATAAAATCATAGAAATGTACAGCTGGAAGGGACCTCGAGAGGTCATCGAGTCCTGTCCCCTGCACTGAGGCAGGATGAAGTATACTGAGACCATTAGCAAGGAATGTTAAGAGTAACAAAAAGGGTTTCTTCAGGTATGTTAGCAAGAAGAAGGTGGTCAAGGAAAGTGTAGGCCCCTTACTGAATGAGGGAGGCAACCTAATGACAGAGGAGGTGGAAAAAGCTAATGTACTCAATGCTTTTTTTGCATCTGTCTTCACAGACAAGGTCAGCTCCCAGACTACTGCACTGGGCAGCACAGCATGGGGAGGAGGTGACCAGCCCTCTGTGGAGAAAGAAGTGGTTGAGGACTATTTAGAAAAGCACAAGTCCATGGGGCTGGATTTGCTGCATCCGAGGGTGCTAAGGGAGTTGGCAGATGTGATTGCGCAGCCATTGACCATTATCTTTGAAAACTCATGGCGAACGAGGGAGGTCCTGGATGACTGGAAAAAGGCTAATGTAGTGCCCATCTTTAAAAAAGGGAAGGAGGAGGATCCTGGGAACTACAGGTCAGTCAGCCTCACCTCAGTCCCTGGAAAAATCATGGAGCAGGTCCTCAAGGAATCCATTTTGAAGCACTTAGAGGAGAGGAAAGTGATCAGGAACAGTCAGCATGGATTCACCAAGGGCAAGTCATGCCTGACTAACCTAATTGCCTTCTATGACGAGATAACTGGCTCTGTGGATGAGGGGAAAGCAGTGGATGTGTTATTCCTTGACTTTAGCAAAGCTTTTGATACAGTCCCCCACAATATTCTTGCCAGCAAGTTAAAGAAGTATGGGCTGGATGAATGGACTATAAGGTGGATACAAAGCTGGCTAGATTGTCGGGCTCAAAGGGTAGTGATCAATGGCTCCATGTCTAGTTGGCATCAGGTACCAAGCAGAGTGCCCCAAGGGTCGGTCCTGGGGCCGGTTTTGTTCAATTTCTTCATTAACCATCTGGAGGATGGTGTGTATTGCACCCTCAGCAAGTTTGCAGATGACACTAAACTGGGAGGAGTGGTAGATATGCTGGAAGGTAGGGATAGGATACAGAGGGACCTAGACAAATTAAAGGATTGGGCCAAAATTAATCTGATGTGGTTCAACAAGGATAAGTGCAGAGTCCTGCACTTAGGATGGAAGAATCCCATGTATTGCTACACACTAGGGACTGAGTGGCTAGGCAGCAATTCTGCAGAAAAGGACCTAGGGGTTCCAGTGGAAGAGAAGCGGGATATGAGTCAATAGTGTGCCCTTGTTGCCAAGAAGGCAAATGGCATTTTGGGCTGTATAATTAGGAGCATTGCCAGCAGATTGAGGGATGTGATCATTCCCCTCTATTTGGCATTGGTGAGGCCTCATCTGGAGTACTGTGTCCGGTTTTGGGCCCCACACTACCAGAAGGATGTGGAAAAACTGGAAAGAGTCCAGCGGAGGGCAACAAAAATTATTAGGTGGCTGGAGCACATGACTTATGAGGCGAGGCTGAGGGAACTGGGATTATTTAGTCTGCAAAAGAGAAGAATAAAGGGGGATTTGATAGCTGCTTTCAACTATCTGAAAGGGGGTTCCAAAGAGGATGGATCTAGACTGTTCTCAGTTGTACCAGATAACAGAATGAGGAGTAATGGTCTCAAGTTGCAGTGGGGGAGGTCTAGGTTGGATATTAGGAAAAACTTCTTCACTAAAAGGGTGGTGAAGCTCTGGAATGGGTTACCTAGGGAGGTGGTGGAATCTCCTTCCTTAGAGGTTTTCAAGGTCAGGCTTGACAAAGCCCTGGTTGGGATGATTTAGTTGCGGATGGGTCCTGCTTTGAGCAGGGGTTGGACTAGATGACCTCCTGAGGTCCCTTCCAACCCTGATATTCTTTTATTCTGTTCTATGATTCATCCTTGACAGGTGTTTGTCCAACCTGTTCTTATGACAGGGATTCCACAGCCTTGCATGGAAACCTATGCCAGAGCTTTACTACTCTTATAGTTACCAAGTTTTTCCAAGTATCTAACCTAAGTGTCCCTTGCTGCAGATTAATCCCAATATTTTTGTCCACCTTCAATGGACATGGAGAACCACTGATCACAATCCTCTTTATAACAGCCCTTAACATGAAAGCTATCAGGTCCCTCTCATTCTTCTTTTCTCCAGACTAAACATACCTAATTTTTTTAGCATAGTCAGGTTTTCTAAACCTTTAATCATTTTTGCTGCTGTCCTCTGGACTCTTTCCAATTTTTCCACATCTTTCTTAGTGTGGTGCCCAGAACTGGACACAGTACTCCACCTGGGGCCTCACCAGTCCTAAGGAGAGTGAGACAATTAACAACGGTTAATTGTTAATATACCCCCAGAATATTAGCCTTTTTCGCAACTGCATCATGTTGAATAAAAGTCAGCAATTTGTGATCCACTATAATCCTTTTCAAGCTGTATTCCTACCTCGTCAGTTAGTCTCCACTTTCCACTTGTGCCTTTGATTTTTCTTCCTAAGTGTAATACTTTGCACTTGTATTTATTGAATTTCATCTTGCTGATTTCAGACCAATTTTCCAATTTGTCAAGATAATTTTTAATTCTTAGCCTGTTCTCCAAAGTGTTAGCAGTCCCTTTCAGCTTGGTGTCACCCGCAAATTTTATAAACTTACTCTCCACTCTTCCACTGCATCTGTGTTGTGAATTTCTCTTAAAAATACCTTTTAGAGTTTGGAATAGTCTCTTAATATCTGCAGCACCTAGGTGTTCCTTTTGAGGCCTTCTGACCAAGAAGTGAGTAGGCCCAGTACCTTAAGTTCTTTCAAATTTGAATATGTGCACTCCCCATTCATTTCTATTCTATTCTATGCTATTCTACTTTTTTTATTGTTTATTTCTACTGGAATAAAATAATTTGTCAATTTCCTTGCTCATTTTCAGTTTGGTCCTCAAAGGTGCTGAGCACCTGCAAGTCCCCATTAAATCAATGGGAATTGAAGATAATAGGTGTCATTTTGGTTCAGGCCCTGGATTTTGTCCGTGAACACATTTTTGTTTTCTTTTCCCACAGGGCACATTAGTACCTTCAACAGCTTTCTGGGTCTGTGACTTAACCTGATATTTTGTGGTGGAAGGAACAAAGGATCCAAAGAGATCATTTTGTTCACAGAAGAGCAAGCCAAAAACTTGTGGCACAGTTAGTACAACTATGGAACGAGGAGCCCCTTTAAACCCTCTACATTTAGAATGCACACCTATATTTCAAAGGGGGGGAAATCCATTCAATAGTTATAATAGGGGACTGATTAGATACAGGAATTTGCTGAAACTGTAATGGATGTTTAGGAGTGTGGCTAGGCTCTGCTGAAAATGGGGAGGAATTAAGTTGGTAGCAGTGGAATGAGGACGGAAGGTAGCAAGAGGGTTTTGGAGTTGAGAGGAAATTAGGAGTTGGACCCACCAGCTGGCAGAAGGAGGGTGTCTTATGCTGCACACCGGGGTGGGTCAGCAGCAGCACGGATTGCATGTGGGACCTCTGGATCTTAATACATAAACCAGTACTGCTTGAGCTAAAAGACCAGTTCTGTTAGCCACACCTGTAACAAACAAATCAACATCTATCTGTGGTCCAGCCACCACTAGAGGGGTACAGAGTACCACACTGAGTGTTACGGGTGCAGGAATTAGGAGGGAGATTAAATCCAAATATGGTTGGGGAGGAATCCTGTTCTGTTTATTTTTGCTAGTTTCTCCCTTCTGCCGTCAATTTGGTATTCTAGACAGTGCCATATTCAAACTGTAGGGTTCAACTGGCCCCAAAGTTCTCAGTCTGAAAGGGTACAGCTGGAGGCCAAAAAAATTTTTTTTAAATGAAGAAAAACATTTTCCTACATTTTTGGCTATACATTTTCCATAAATACACTTGAATACCAATTTAAAATATGTTCTCTATATTATGTTCGAGTGATTAGGTCTGTGTAAAACATAAAACATATATGCATCCGATGAAGTGAGCTGTAGCTCACAAAAGCTTATGCTCAAATAAATTGGTTAGTCTCTAAGGTGCCACAAGTACTCCTTTTCATAAAACATATAAAAGCCCAGTGATTGGTACTGTCGAGGCAGTATTCCAGATTCCCTGTGGAGCTCCATCTTGCACAGATAATAATGGTAATGCTCTTTTTCAAATTTAGCTTGAATCACTACACTGATTTTCATTGCCTATTTTTAAGCTTTTTGCATGAATAAGGATACCTGACATGATTATACTGGGGCAAAATGCCCCCCTCCCCCCAGTTGTCATAAGCTTTCATTTTTCACACAGAGACTAAAATTCTTGAATCTAAATGAATGTATGAATACAGCTTATTCTCTGAATATGATCCTTCAACCAACATAAGTTTAAAGTATGAACAAAGTAAACTAGGAAGGCAAATTTAGGGAGTTTATTCTGTTGTAAATGTTGTATTTAAGAAAATGCAATATGATTTGATAATCAATTTTCAAACTTACTTACCAAATTGCTGAAAGTCCATCCAATAGCCACAACTGACCGTTTCTCATTAAGCTGGATTCTGTATGAATTATTAATATAATCTGGCAATTTAAGAGCTTAATTCTGATCTCTATTATACCAGTGAAATCAAGGGTAGCTCCAGTGAAATCAATGGAAATGAATCCATGTAAGAGTCAGAACTGGGCCCAAACACATGGATAAATTTTCTGCTGATGACCATTTCCATATAAAATGAGACGACCAGGTCTTGTTTTATAGTTTCTTAATAAAATGCTTAAGATTTCAGATTCTGAGCTACAACTGAATTATGATTCAGAATTTTGGCATATTGAGTGAATGCACCCATAGGCTTG
This sequence comes from Natator depressus, assembly GCF_965152275.1. Classification (NCBI taxonomy): domain Eukaryota; kingdom Metazoa; phylum Chordata; order Testudines; family Cheloniidae; genus Natator; species Natator depressus. The sequence continues at coordinate 59,026,480 of NC_134235.1, forward strand.
TATGCCAAACATGACAGATTTTAATATTAAGAACATGTGAATGTATTAGTTAGTTAACTAGTAGGATGTATTAATGTGTGAAGATTAAAGGCAATACAAGAAAAAGTACAGGCACATTTTATTAATGATATGGCATAAGAATACTTCTGGATAAAGACTATTAAAAGTAACATATATGCATTATATTTCCTATAGTACGACTACACGGCTGGAGGTGGATGGAGGTGTGTTCCTGTTCTCTATTCTTTGCATAGGTGGTGGCCAATCATAAAACAGAAATTTTCATGTCTAGCTTCTTCCTTTCTTAGACTCATGCAGGCCTAGTTCCACTTGCTTCCAAGGAAAACAGCAGCTGGAATCTTAGCCCTGGTCTACATTATAGGGTTATGTCTAAGTTAGCCGCGTTAGGTTGATTTTATAATGAATGCGTCTACACAAGCAACCCCATTCCATCGACCTAAAGGACTCTTAAAATCAACTTCTGTACTCCTCCCTGGAGAGGGGAGTAGCACTAAAATCGACCCTTGCTGAGTTGAATTTGGGGTAGTGCAGATGCAAATCGACATTATTGGCCTCCGGGGGTTATGCCAGAGTGCTCCAATGTGACCACTCTGGATAGCACTTTCAACTCCGATGCACTAGCCAGGTACACAGGAAAAGCCCTGGGAACTTTTGAATTTCATCTCCTCTTTGGTCAGCTTGGCGAGCTCAGCAGAACAGGTGACCATGCAGTCCCCACAAAATCGCAAACGAGCTCCAGCATGGAGCAAACGGGAGACACTGGATCCGATTGCTGTAAAGGGAGAAGAATCTGTGCAGGCAGAACTCCGATCAAAAAGAAGAAATGCTAATATATATGCCAAAATCGCACAGAACATGATGGACAGAGACTACAGCAGGGACACACAGCAGTACTGTGTGAAAGTCAAGGAGCTCAGGCAAACCTACCAAAAGACAAAGGAGGCAAACGGTCGCTCTGGGTCAGAGCCGCATACATGCCACTTCTATAATCAGCTGCATAGCATTATGGGGGGGACCCTACCACTACCGCACCACTGTCCGTGGACACCTGCAAGGGGGAAGTCTCATGCAACACAGAGGATTTTGTGGATGAGGAAGAGGAGGAGGAGAATGCGCAGCAGGCAAGCAGTGAATCCATTCTCCCCGGCAGCCAGGACCTTTTCATGTCCCTGGAGCCAATACCCTCCCAAGGCGGGATCCCTGACCCTGAAGCTAGAGAAGGCAGCTCTGGTGAGTGCACATTTGTAACTACAGTACCGGGTTAAAAGCAATAGTGTTTAATGTTTGATTTGCCCTGAAGACTTGGGATGCATTCACGGCCAGTACAGCTCCTGGAAAAGTCTGTTAAAGTGTCTGGCGATGGAGTGGGAATCCTCCAGGGACATCTCCATGACGCTCTCCTGGAGGTACTCTGAAAGCCTTTGCAGAAGGTTTCTGGGGAGGACTGCCTTATTTCATCCTCCACAGTAGGACACTTTACCATGCCAAGCCAGTAGCAAGTAGTCTGGAATCACTGCAGCACAAAGCATGGCAGTGAATGGTCCTGGGTTTTGGTTGCATTCAAGCAACATTCGGTCTATATCTTTCTGTGTTAGCCTCAGGAGAGTGATATCATTCAAGGTCACCTGGTTGAAATAGGGGAATTTTTGTAAGGGGAACAGTAAAAGGACCCCATTCATGTGGAGGGGTGGGGAGAGGTGTGTGCTGCACATCCACCCAAAAACTGCAGCCCCTCCTTTTAAATGGCAAACCCAACCTGCATTGCTTGCTATGGGAAAGGAGGGCACTGCAGTTTGAAAACATTCCCACATGTTATGAAGGTGTTAGAAGCCAAACCCTTCGCATACCCTTTGGCTTACCATGGCTGCCTGGAAACCAAATTCTGTTGCCCAGCCTTGTGTGATGTGTCACCATACCGGCAGGCACTCAGTAAAAAAGGCAAAACACAACCTTGTACCTAAAGCACGTGTGCTGTCTGCTGTGAATTGCTTGATTCACTGTGAAAGAGCCTCCCTTTTGTCCTCAGAAATGTATCATCTTAAATTTTACTCTCCCTTTTTATCCCCCTGCAGGTGCAAATGTTTCTATGCTCCCCCTACTATCTCCATCCCTGAGGTTATCGCAGATTAGAAGGCAAAAAAAAAAAGCATTTGCAATTACATGTTTTCCTAGCTTATGCATTTTGGAGGCATTCAGTGGCAGAGTCCAGGAAAGAATTGAGTGAACGTGATGAGAAGAGGCAGGTTGCAATGCTGAGGCTAATGGGGGAGCAAACAGACATGCTCAGGCATCTGGGGAAGCTGCAGGAAAGCGAACAAGAGCACATACGCCGCTGCATCCACTGTACAACCGCCTGCCCTCCTCCCCAAGTTCCATATCCTCCTCACTCAGATGCCCAAGAATGCGGATGGGGGGAGGCTCCAGGCACCCAGCCACTCCACTCCAGAGGATGGCCCAAGCAACAGAAGGCTATCATTCAAATAGTTTTGATTTGTAGTGTGGCTACAAAAAGTAATATGGCCTTGTCCTTCTCTCCTCCCCTACCCCACCCAGGCTACCTTATTAGTTATCTCCCTTTTTTAAAAAAAAAAAAAATTAAGAATGCATGGTTTCAAAACAATAGTGACTTTATTTCCTTTGCCAGCTGTGATCAAAGGGGGGGAGGGTGGCTGGCTTACAGGGAATTAAAATCAACAAAGGGGGTGGGTTTGCATCAAGGAGAAACACACACAACTGTCACACCATAACCTGGCCAGTCATGAAACTGGTTTTCAAAGCCTCTCTGATGCATAGCATGCCTACAGGTGCTCTTCTAATCGCTCTGGTGTCTGGCTGCTCAAAATTGGCAGCCAGGAGATTTGCCTCAACCTCCCACCCCACCATAAACGTCTCCCCCTTACTCTCACAGATATTATGGAGCACACAGCAAGCAGTAATAACAATGGGAATATTCGTTGCGCTGAGGTCTAACCTAGTCAGCAAACAGCACCAGCGAGCTTTTAAATGTCCAAATGCACATTCTACCACCATTCTGCACTTGCTCAGCCTATACTTGAACTGCTCCTTACTACTGTCCAGGCTGCCTTTGTATGGCTTCATGAGCCATGGGAGCAAGGGGTAAGCTGTGTCTCCAAGGATAACTATTGGCATTTCAACATCCCCAACAGTAATTTTCTGGTCTGGAAAGTAAGTTCCTTCTTGTAGCTGCTCAAACAGCCCAGAGTGCCTAAAGATGCAAGTGTCATGCACCTTTCCTGGCCATTCCACGTTGATATCGGTGAAACGTCCCTTGTGATCCCTTGTGCTTGCAGCACCATTGAGAAGTACCCCTTGCGGTTTATGTACTGGTTGGCAAGGTGGTCTGGTGCCAAGATAAGGATATGCGTTCTGTCTATTGCCCCACCACAGTTAGGGAAACCCATTGCAGCAAAGCCATCTACTATGACCTGCACATTTCCCAGAGTCACTACCCTTGATAGCAGAACGTCAGTGATTGCATTGGCTACTTGAATCACAGCAGTCACCACAGTCGATTTGCCCACTCCAAACTGATTTCCGACTTACCGGTAGCAGTCAGGCATTGCAAGCTTCCACAGGGCTATCACCACCCACTTCTCAACTGTCAGGCAGCTCTCATCTTGGTAATCCTGCACTTCAGGGTCGGGGAAAGCAACTCACAGAGTTCCAGGAAAGTGGCCTTACACATGTGAAAGTTTCGCAGCCACTGGGAATCATCCTATACCTGCAAGACTATGCGGTCCCACCAGTCTGTGCTTGTTTGCTGGTCCAAGAATCGGCATTCCACTGTATCAGCCAGCCCCACTGCCGCCATGATGTCCCAATTGCCACATCCTATGCTTTCAGGAACGTCTGTGTCCATGTCCTCCTCACAATCGTCCCCATGCTGCCATCTCCTAGCTGGGTTCTGCACATACTGCAATATAATGCACGAGCTGTTTACAATGCTCGCAACAGCAGCAGTGAGCTGAGTGGGCTCCATGCTTGCCGTGCTATGGTGTCTGCACGGATAACCCAGGAAAAAAGGCATGAAATGATTGTCTGCAGTTGCTGTCACAGAGGGAGGGTGGGAGGGGAGACTGACGACATGTCCCCCAAACCACCTGCGGCAATGTTTTTGCCCCGTCAGGCATTGGGAGATTAACCCAGAATTCCAATGGGCAGCAGAGACTCCGGGAACTGTGGGATAGCTTCCAACAGTGCACCACTCCGTGAGTCGATGCTAGCCATGGTAGTGACGTCACACCCCGCCAACTTAATGCGCTTAGTGGGGACATACACAATCGACTGTATAAAATCGATTTCTAAAAATTGACTTCTATAAAATTGACCTGATTTTGTAGTGTAGACATACCCTTAGGCTGCAGTCACATTTTGAGGCCTTCAGTCTTCAGAATAAAAAAGCAGGAAGAGAGGACGCAGCAGACTAGGAATTGCAGGCTGTAACCTGGCGGTGACAATCCTGTTCAGCCCTATACTACGGGCCCTGTATGTTGAGAACTCCAGCTCCCCACTGTTCCAGGTTCCCTCTCTCTCGCTGTAGGCAGATGCTGGTGTGAGCAGACATCATGTCAAACTAGGTGCTCCTGCCATGCTTCAGGTGCCTCCTGCAGAGCCTATCAGCCTCCTTTTCTGTTAGGAAGAGGAGGAAACAGCTGCAGTGATCAGACCATCCAGATGGAAGCAAGGAGCCCATCCCTTCTTCCATCCTAGTGGAGCCTCTCTCTGAAGAGAGGGACATTGGACAATGGAGCTCAGAAGGGAAGAAGATGAGCACTAAAATTCATGTGTCCTTATCCCTCTGTCTCTACCAGTGTTGATAAATCATGGAAAACAACAAACAAGAAATGTTTTTCTTTGAGGGGACAAAATGGTTGACAAAACTTCTGTCACATTATCATTTCTGAAGCTCACTTCTACATATTAGTGTTATACCAATAAAATAAAAACCAGCAGGATCTTATTAAAGAGGAAAAGGCAAAATACCACATTTATTGTGAATATAGAAAGAATCATAGTAAGCAGTTAGTTATAGCTATAACGTTCCATTCAATCTCATATTTATTCATACATTCATTCATACACACACACACACACACACACAGGTTCTGCAAGGTAGTTATCATAGTTACCAGCCTTAGAGTTGCTCATGCCAAGCCACTGGCCAGGTGGCCTGGACATGAGGAGGGAGCAGGGCCTTGTCAGATGCTCATCTGATGCTCCTGGAAGTTGGTTTGCAGAATCAGACCCCCCAAAGTTCTCACTTTCTAGAGTCCATTTTTATAGGAATTTCTTCCTATGCCAGTCTATGGGAATTGCTTCATCATGCTGTTGCTGAATCAATCAGCAGATGTCACATTCCTGATGGCTCTGTGCTGCTAGATGTTATCTTGTTCTTTGGCTCTCCCATTCTTGAGGCTGTTGGGTGGATTCCAGTCTGCCCTCCGGGGGTCCTCTGGTTATTTCCACTTGACACCTTCTTCAGCCGATGGACACTGGATTCTTAGGCTGGCACCTCCCTGATCATTCAGTTATTATCCACACCAAGCATCCATCCACATACATCCTCAATCTCTATTTTAATCACAATTGTTAACAAAGCGAGATGAATGATCATCTCAAACAAAAGGGCGGGGAGTCTCTGGGTGCTGTTTCTATTGTTACAGAGTATTGCTTTGAGTCTCTCTCTGTGGGAGTAGTAGTTGTTACAAAGAATTGCTTTGAGAGCAGACTCTGTCTTAGAATGTACTAACACAATTAGCAGCTTGCAAGTTTCACACATAGAGGGAGAGAAACAGTACCAAAAACCAAGAGACCTCTTAATTAGTAATACCCTGGAATTTAAACTATGGGGAATCAAACTCATTTGTGATTTTAATACAGAACTTCTTTAATATGATCCAACATTAGTCTGTATGCGTTACAGAAGAAATATTTAAAGCAATATTTAGACTGTATTCTTCTGATATAAAATGGACGTAGAGGGTGACACATCCCTAATTTTCTATTCATTAATCCCACAAAATATTAGATTAAAACTACAGTACAAACTAACCATAGAATGATAGGACTGGAAGGGACCTCAAGAGGTCATCTAATTCAGCCCCCTGCACTCATGGCAGGACTAAGTATTATCTAGACCATTTGTGACAGGTATGGGATGTATAAGTAGGGGCATTGCCAGCAGACCGAGGGATGTGATTGTTCCCCTCTATTCGACATTGGTGAGGCCTCATCTGGAGTACTGTGTCCAGTTTTGGGCCCCACACTACAAGAAGGATGTGGAAAAATTGGAAAACGTTCAGCGGAGGGCAACAAAAATGATTAGGGGACTGGAACACATGACTTATGAGGAGAGGCTGGGATTGTTTAGTCTGCGGAAGAGAAGAATGAGGGGGGATTTGATAGCTGCTTTCAACTACCTGAAAGGGGGTTCCAAAGAGGATGGATCTAGACTGTTCTCAGTGGTAGCAGATGACAGAACGAGGAGTAACGGTCTCAAGTTGCAATAGGGGAGGTTTAGGTTGGATAAAGGAAAAACTTTGTCACTAGGAGGGTGGTGAAACACTGGAATGCGTTACCTAGGGAGGTGGTGGAATCTCCTTCCTTAGAAGTTTTTAAGGTCAGGCTTGACAAAGTCCTGGTTGGGATGATTTAGTTGGGGATTGGTCCTGCTTTGAGCAGGGGGTTGGAGTAGATGACTCCTGAGGTCCTTTCCAACCCTGATATTCTATGATTCTATGACTTCAGTAGGGCTCTGCATGGGCACAAGGGTCCACCCTCACAGAGCAGTTTACAGGATGAGAGCCTGAAGCCACAATCTTGCAGTCAGACCCATTGGGACACTGTCTTCCATGGTACTGAATCCAGTTGCAGGACAGACAGAGGAAACTAGCTGCTCTTCAAAACCCAGAGGACTTTAACCATAAATTTAGATGTGCTTCACTTACCATCGCATACGTTGAAACATAGATCCTTTTCTACATACATTTTACATTACCATTTTATTATCAATCATTATTATACTGTCACATTAAGAAAACATTTTACTGGTATGCACTGCTTCAAGATCTTGTTAGCAAGATTACAGTAAGTGTTTTTCTGGTTCTGACTTCTTATAAATCTAAATTTTCATATGGCTAGAATTTTGAGATTCAGAATAGTTTTCACAGATCAAGTTCTGTATATAAAGGTTCTGGAGTTTAAAGGATGTTGATGTAGAAAAAAAATCTTTTTCTATTATAGTTTGGACTAAGCAATTTATTTTATATTCATAGATTTCAATGCCAGAAGGGACAACGATGACCATGTAGTCCAAGGGTTCCCAAACTTGATTCACAGCTTGTTCAGGGTAAGCTCCTGGCGGGACATGAGATGCTTTGTTTACCTGAGCGTCCGCAGGTACGGCCGCTTGCAGCTCCCAGTGGCCACGGTTCATTGTACTTTAGGCAGTGTTAGGAATAAATTAATGGGAACTCAGCAATTTTGTCCAATTAAGGATTAAATGAAAGTAAATATGCTCTTGTCTAACACTGCAGTTTATTAGATTTAAACACACACAGACATAAGCAATAGGTTTAGAACATCCCAGATATTTATCTAACATCTGGAATGGTATTGCATAATTAATAGCAGGTTCACAGTGGCCAGTTGCTCACCGGCCTGGGAGAAAGGGTGTCAGGAAAAATATCTTAAGATGTCTTTAGAAGACTGCTCCAAAATACACTTTTTATTAGCTAATCTTTTATAACTAACTTTTAAAAAACACATAGGTCATAATGACCCCTACTGGATTATTACTTTAACTTTTAATAAAAGAGGTATCTAGATTTAAGGTTTTTAACCACCAAAGTTTTCAGTCTCAGTTGTTTACTTGTCTGTCCCCTCCTCCCATTCTGATCAGCAGAAACTACCGGCTAGATATGACCTTGTATCTAAAAGCCTGCTTCAAATTAACCCTTCACTATGTGGTGTTTTATTTAATTAATTCATGGTGGCTGAATGTACATGGTTGCAATTAGCTTGATTACATTCTGGGGTCCACACACCCTGCATATCCGGGGCAACACTGCCACCTCTGTCCTTAGATTTTCAGATAGCTGGGGGAATTGTACATCTAACTTTCATTGAATCTCCATTTGATTTGGGCTCCAAACTTCCTTAGATTCCTTCTGAAAATCTCAGGTGTGTTTGTTTGTTTATTTAATAAACTTCCTTTTTAAAAATACAATTGCACGTTTACAAATAAGAAAAAAAATAAACTGCCACTATCAATAATATGCTCCTGAAATTACTGGATTTTCTCTGGATGAAAGTTTGTTAGTCTGAAAAAATCAGCTCTTTTCTCTACAGGAAACCACTGGAATGAGCTTTAGCTTTTTGGTACTCCATTGGGAAATAAAATATAGAATCAGATTCTGCTTTCATTTACCATAGATTTATATCAGTATAACTCTAGTGAAAGAGAACAGAGAATGGATAATTTTTAGTTGCTTCTTGATTGACTTTTCCTATTTTGCCTGTACCATTCCTCCAAGTGTAATGAAAGAGGAAAAAAATTCCTATTATGTATTATATTTCACCTCAACATGAAATGGGAAGCTTTGGAGAGAAGGGTAGTTGACAGGCAAGGATGGCAAATGTGGGTAGCCCAATGTTTAGCAAAGCATGGGATGGACTAAGGTCTAAGACAGCATTTCCCAAACTTTTTTGGCCATGGAACACCTCGTATATATTTACGGAACACTTATAATATTATTCTGTAGTCATTTGGTTTTCAAATAAAAAATTGTGTTATTTATGCTCAAATATATTTTATTTTATAAAACAAAGCAAAAATACAAATTTAAAATAACTTGAACTAACAATTTCTAACTGGAAAGCGTGTATAAAGTTGTACAAAAATCAAGTGCAGGACCCTTTTTTTTTTTTAATTATGATTCTTTCACGGAACTCCTATTCACATCGTGTGGAACACCAGTGTTCCGCGGAACACAATTTGGGAAACACTGGTCTAAGGTATTCTATTTCATGGCTGCTTCTTATACATATATGTTAACATATTTACCTATAAAAATAGTATTTTGTATCAAGTTAGTACCCTAAATTTTATGTGAGAATTGTAGACCTATAGCAGTCCAAATTGTATCTATGGAGAGAAACTGCCAAACTTTAATTATGTTTAATTAATGCACAAATAATTAGAGCATTTCCTACAATTTAAAAAAAAAAAAGACACAGGAATATTAGTGTTATCATAATCTTCTAGAGCACTGTCGCAGGCATTGATTTTTTCCCCGCCTCACACACACGCAGGCCTTTTTTCCCTGTATATCTTGTGCATTGGATATACACTGTTCAGAGAAAGCCTCTGAATTTTGCTTTTGCACATCAACATGCATTTAAAGGCTAAATCAAACATATCTGAACAGACTTTTCAAGTGTGAAATTACCTATTCCTATTTTGCCCATATTAAGGAATTGCAGAGGGGTTGGTGTGATGGTGGAAGACGAATGCTCTTTTGGTGACAGTAAGCAACAAATGCACTTTTGCCTTGCTCAGTCCTAGTGAAGCCCAGGCATTAGAGCTCCTAACTCTTCAAAGCAGGGACATATGAATCAAGTCTAGTTTAAATAAAGATCATGAGGATTTTTCCACATACGTTTTCATTCTGGTCCATTGTTTTCTTTTTTAATTCACAAACATGTCCTAGCCTGAATATATGACTACATCCAAATCTGAAACACAGTAGCTAAGAGACTTATAAGAATACTCTTTATTGACTGATAAGAAATACTCATGAGGCATGCAGTGCATCTTCCTTTATTCCATAAAAAAGCAGAGAGAATCCACTAGAGTTTGTTTTCCTGGCCTCCCTTCACCCAAAGCGTAAGAGCCCAAGACAAACCTTAAGCCTGAATCTCTCATATATCCAGTGTGATGTACTGAGTCACAAAGCTTGGAAAAGATGCATGCAGATCTTTAAGAAAAGAACAAATTCTGCTCTCATTTACAGTTGTGGAGTCCTATTAACTTCAGTCAAGTTGCAATGGTACTACAGGGTAGAATTTGTCCCACATATCTGAAGTGTTGTTAAGCAACTAAATCTGTGACTAGTGCAAACACACTAGTGGTGTTCATCCTACAGTGTAAAGAGTTGCCTCACCAGCTAGTGAATTTAAACTTTGCTTGGCAAAAATATTTTAACAGTTCTACCCATTACTATATTCTTTGCGCTTAAAGGAAGCAATTTTTGGTTGCATTAATGTAAAGAGTTTTCAGTCATTAAGAATACCTTTTATATCCTCGCTTCAGGTTTACGACTCTAATTAGAGATATACAGAAAAAGTGTACATACTTTTCAATCCTGAAAATGTCAAAAGTTGAATACAACTACACTTATTATTCAAGGCACATTCTAGATTCTACATGGATTTCTTTCTTTATGAAAACAACAACAACACAAGCATCATTTCCCAACCCCAATCTGAAATCACATTAATTAGCTTGGCAGCAAAAATTTCAAAGCATACCAAATGCTTACTAGGGTTCACTGTGCTATTGTTTCTCACTTTGAAAACAAGTCATGATTAGGGAAATCTACATGGGAAGCATACTTGAAATACAGAAAAAAGGTTTAATCTGCCTAGAAATTGGCAAGGACTTGATGTGTTTTCTATATTTTATGTTATGTTTCTCTGCTCACTGAAATGAATTGGCTGCTATGAATGAAAAGAACTTTTGCATCTAATCAGTGGCATGAATTTAGACTCAAAGCTTCTGTGTGGGGACTTCTGTGAGGAGTCTGGGCCCACTGCCATCCTTGTGCTTGTGAATGAACTGGCATGAGACACGCACCCATCCCCCCTACATAGCCAAGGCCTTCACCACTTCCTTTGCTGGGAAGGCTGGGGAAATCAACTGTTTGTTCATGGAATGAACATGACCCAGAAAGGCAACCAGCATGATCAGTATGCTCACTTAATAAAACCTCCTCTGTATTTTCCATTGTGCTGCATTAGCTTCTGTTTTCTAAATCAACTTGTGAACCAATAGTGATACAGCCCTCCTTCACTGTCAGATCAAGGAAGTACTTGATAAAGAGGCACCAAAACTGATCTTTGACCTGCCTGTGCTTTTCGTGCACTAGTGAAGACATTGCTGACCCTATATTTTGGTCTTATAGTCAAATTGGAAATGGTTTCTCCATCCAACAACAAACTGAAAAAGTACATAATTTTTCATCAGGAGCATGCTGATCAAAGTGCAACAAGTAAATATTCTACCATACAATTACTTCAAAGTGAAAGTTCACAAATTTTCCATTTACTGGTAAGAACTACCATATGTCCAATTAAAATATTAGCCAATGAGTTTACATGAGCTGTAAATCAGCACAGAATCTATCAGTCAATTTGTGTTAATGGAACACTATGTGTTTTAAAAAGTTAGCGATAGAAGCCCTGATTTAGCAAAGCAATCAAGCACATGCTAAAATTTAAGCACAAGTGTTTTGCCTAATTGAGGTCAGAGGATCCTAAGCCAGCTCCCATGGCAGTCAATGGGAATTGAATCAGGCTACAGAACGGAAATTTTACAAAATGCCCTCGTATCAGAGGGAACTACTAACAAATAATCAAAAGGCAGGCCCTATTGCTGCCTTATATGCATATTCATGTTTGCCTTTCTTTTATATTCAGTTTTTTAACTAGCAACGTTCAAAACAGTTACATTAGAATACTTCTCTCGAAATATCAATTTTAGCTACAGTAACACTCATTTAAAAATAGGATAATAAAGTATTTCACAAAAAAAAAATCAATAAATTTTGCTACATTATCTTGGTTAATATATTTTATTCACATTCTTTTGAAATATGACTTTACCAAACTTTGGCAAAAACATCCAATTTTCTAATACTATTTCAGTTCTCAGTAATTTAGTATATTATATAAATTTCTCTGGTATATTAAAAAAAAATTGTCTCCTAAACCAATCCAAAATTATTATGCAGAGGTCATTGCAGCAGTTAAATAATATTAAGCCACTGAGTTTCTGGTCATTCTTTTGTTTTGATCACCAGGGATCCTAGAAATCCATTTACCATGGAAAAATGTAAATTTGCGATTTTAATGAGAATCTTTACTTTTTATATTTTGTGAAAAAATAAAAACACATATTAACTAAATTTTATTAAAAGTACCAATGTCACTTACTGAATAAGTGACAGCCCAAGCCCTGCCACGCAGGGTTGACAGCAGGAGCCCCACTGCACGGGGCTGAAACCAAAGCTCTGCGATATGGGGTTGACAGCCCAACCTCCTCCGCGAGCCTTATGAAATACTCTGGTGGGCTTCAAAAATTATAACTATATCAATAAAATATTGTTCTTAACTGATACCTATATATATTGTGGCTAGGGAAACTAAAGTTCAGTGTTTCATTTTAATTGCAGACAAACGTGGATTTTAATCAGAGAATTTTGGATTATTTTATCAAGGACAACTAAGATCCCTGCTGATCAGTAAAATGACAACTCTTCTGCCAATCCACACTGTTGAGAGGAAACAGTATTCAGAATTTCAAATATATATATATTAAGGTTGTAAAGTTTAGCACTCAAAAGGTAATGACAGAATTAAGATTGCTTATGCAAAGTTTGAAATATTTGGCCACGCAAAGTAAAGTCTAACACTCAGCTTGATGGTATTTCTCGGTCTGTCATGCAACATAAGCAACCAAGTATGTGACCCTAATAATGTTCTTTTAGTGTGTATGTGTGTGTAATTTCCTAAGTTTTTAAATAAAGCAAACTGAAAAAACAAACTCCATCATGTGAAAGGAGATTGACCTCACATGGGTATTTAGCACAATTGGGACTTTTCTAACCACAGCCCAGATGTCTACCACTTGAGTTAACTGAACAACTGATACCAGTAGTAGACCATTATTCGCTGTGTGGACCAGCTAAAAGAGAGGAAACAGGCACATTTTGCCAGTGGATTTCACAGCTATTTGAAGACAGCAGAGATGCTGAGACTCAGGAATCTGAGGTTCAATTCCAAGTGTTGGAGGGGAGTGTACTCTAGGATATGCAAAGATCATAGAAGATTAGGGTTGGAAGACACCTCAGAAGGTCATCTAGTCCAAACCCCTGCTCAAAGCAAGACCAACACCAACTAAATCATCCCAGCCAGGGATTTGTCAAGCCAGGCCTTAAAAACCTCTAAAGATGGAGATTCCACACCTCCTTAGGTAACCCATTCCAGTGCTTCACCACCCTCCTAGTGAAACAGTGTTTCCTAATATCCAACCTATGCCTCCCTGACTGCAACTAGAGACCGTTGCTCCTTGTTCTGTCATCTGCCACCACTGAGAACAGCTGAGCTCCATCCTCTTTGGAACCCCCCTTCAGGGAGTTGAAGGCTGCTATCAAATCCCCCCTCATTCTTCTCTTCTGCCTACTAATAACCCCAGTTCCCTCAGCCTCTCCTTGTAAGTTATGTGCCCCAGCACCCTGATCATTTTCATTGCCCTCCACTGGACTCTCTCCAACTTGTCCACATCCTTTCTGTAGTGCGGGGCCCAAAACTGGACACAATACTGCAGATGTGGTTTCACTAGTGCCAAATAGAGGGGAATAATCACTTCCATCGATCTGCTGGCAATGCTCCTACTAATGCAGCCCAGTATGCTTTAGCCTTCTTGGCAACAAGGGCACACTGCTGACTCACATCCAGCTTCTCATCCACTGTAATCCCCAGGTCCTTTTCCGCAGCACTGCTGCTTAGCCAGTCGGTCCCCAGCCTGTAGCGGTGCATGGGATGCTTCCGCCCTAAGTGCAGGATTCTGCACTTGTTCTTGTTGAACCTCATCAGATTTCTTTTGGCCCAATCCTCCAATTTGTCTAGGTCACTCTGGACTCTATCCCTACCTTCCAGCATATCTACCTCTCCTCCCAGCTTAGTTTCATCTGCGAACTTGCTGAGGGTGCAGTCCATCCCATCATCCAGATCATTAAGAAAGATGTTGAACAAAACCGGCCCCAGGACTGACCCCTGAGGCACTCCATTTGATATCGGCTGCCAACTTGACATTGAGCCATTGATCACTGCCCACTGAGCCCGACAATCTAGCCAGCTTTCTATCCACCTTATAGTCCATTCATCCAGCCCATACTTCTTTAACTTGCTGGCAAGAATACTGTGGGAGACCGTATCAAAAGCTTTGCTAAAGTCAAGATATACCATGTCCACCACTTTCCCCATATCCACAGAGGCAGTTATCTCATCACAGAAGGCAATCAGGTTGGTCAGGCATGACTTCCCCTCGGTGAATCCATGTTGACTGTTCCTGATCACCTTCCTCTCCTCCCAAGTAATTCAAAATGGTTTCCTTGAGGACCTGCTCCATGATTTTTCCAGGAACTGAGGTGAGGATGACCAGTCTGTTCATGCCCCACACCATCCCATCCCTTTCTCTGCTCCTATCCAGTTCCCCTTGTCTTATGTCCCCACCACCGATCCCTGTCTTTTGGCTCTGTCCCCTTCTACTCCTATCCCTGTTCATATCAGTCCCCATTTACGCCTGTTCCCCATCCATCCTCATCCTTCTGTGTTCAAGCCAGGTTGCTTCTTTCTCCTTCACACAGGTTACTGGGGGATGAAGGGGCATCCAGAGCACAGGACAGATATTCTTCCTGTTTTCACATCTGCTGTCTGGCACCACAGTGGCCTTTGGAAGCCAGAGGTACTCTTGTAAGAAAATTCCTAATCAGCTCTTGCAGTTCTGAGGCATGCTCAGTTGCTACATGGAGATGGCACAGGCGCATTCAGGTCTGTACATAGGAACTGTGTGGGGATGAAATATGCTCAGTGCAAATGGAGTTTTGGAGAATAATGCTGCAAGCTTCTAACATGACTCTACTAGGCATGGGCAAACTGTTATTTTCAGCGGTTTAAAACTTTGGGTGGATATTGACAAGATAGCAAAAACCATATCCCTGATACCAGGGCAACTCTCCTGCCAAATTTAAGTCCCTGACCCAAAGAATGGAGGTAGTAGAGCTTCTCAATTAAATGACCAAGAATTTCTGAACATGGGGAAAAAAGCATATTTCCCCCTTAATTTTATTTTTGATTAAACATTGTAGAAGAATTCGGCCTGAGGCTGACACCCAGCAGGGGTAGAAAATTTCAGCCTGGACAGTTGAAGTTTGGGAAACTTATAAGCAACTGAAAAAAGTGAAATGTGTTAGGTAACATGAATTATAGGTTCACTACCTCTACTACCTACAGTACTTCTTCCACTAGACTCATCTATACAATTAAATATGAGCAAGACTAACACTATAAATGCATCACATTAGACTTGAATCCTGATGAAGTATTTTGGTTTAATAAAGTATAAATGTACAAATAAGAATATTACAGTACATATTTCTTACTAGTAGAAAGTGATACTAGGATATAACACTATACAATTACAAAATAGAGAACTATCTTTGTTTAAGTAATACCGGGAGATCGAATTACAGATCTTGACCTTTGTATTTTAGTGACCTGTTTATTACAAATTAAAGTGCTGTGCCTCACTGATTCACTAATAAAAAATATCTTCTCATATGTTCACGGTTCATACATATATTGAGCAAAGTCACTATTAGCAGATTATGTAATGTTTGCACCACTATATTTTAGTGGTGCTATTAATTTCTAAAATGCACAAAATATGGTATAATACATTTGAACAGTGTATTGTATGAAATAAGAGGGTTGTAGACACAGGCTTCTGACTTGTTTTTGCTGGTGGGTGCTTTTGAAGAGGTATGTGTGTCTGGGGGGGGGAAGGAGGGAGCTATTTTCAGCATATTTATATACTTCTTTCATATACTAGTTATTGAATAAGTGTATCATTGGTATCTTAATAATTTAATTATTAAAATAGTAATAAACCACATAATTACATTATCATGAATTACAGTATATTAAAATCATTGCAGTCATCTACAAGCTGTCTTCACTAATGTCCCAGTTTAAAGACATGACATCTCACTATATTTTTCTGAATGAACTGTCAGCAACACTGTGGTTCATGGGTGCTCAGTACTGGGTTTACAATGGTGTCAATGATGCCAGGCCCACACACAGAAGGGGCCCCATTGCCTGGAATGTGGTTCCAACCCCCACACTCCACCTGCATTCTGCCCCAAGGCCCCACCCCACCTCTTCCCCCGAGGCCCCACCCACCGCTTGCTCCTCTCCACCCCCTCATCCCCTGCTCGCTCTTCTCTGCCCCCTACCCCAATGAAAGCAGTGAGCGGGGCCTCAGGGGAAAGAGAGCGCCTCGGGGTAGAATGTGGGTGGAGCAGGGGGAGGGGCCATGGTTTGGGCACCAGGGCCCACAAAAGATTAATCGGGCCTTTGAGGGGTACTGAACACCCCCTATTTTTTTCAGTTGGTGCTTAAGCCGCAGAGCACCCATAAAGTCAGCACCTATGGTTGTAAATTTAAAATTAGTAAAGCTCATGCTACCACTTGCTGACATGCTGCTTAGAACACTTCATTCAAACACAGGGAGGGGTTCAGATTGAAGCACTGTTTATAATGCTTAATGCCCTCTGTTCTCACTTATCCTGTTACTATGTGTTCCTCATAAATACCTCCAAACTAACCTTCTCCTGTCCTCTTGCTGTCTTCCAGGCAGTATCCTTGACCAGATTTCCAAAGTCTATTGCTGTTTCCCACACACATACGCCCACAGACAGAGCATTCCTGGCCACAATCTCTCATACTATGCTCTCCTCTTCTGCAGAACTGCAGGTCAGCTTTTCACATAATGTTTTCTTGCAATATGCCTGGCTTACACAGAAGCATTTAATTTCTGTACATTCAGAAATGCTGAAGTATAGATGTCAGCAAGAGACAGCTAGATCACTCTTAATGCACCTTCCCTGACCAAATTCTTAGCTGTTTGTAGAAGTCTCCTGCAGGTTATCCTATGGACACATCTGCCAATTCAAAGTTACTCAAATTTATAACGTTTCAGTTCAGAAGTGAGAAATATAGCAGTTCAAACTCTTCTTTTCTGATTTGTAATTGGCAGGGCCAGTAGTTGCCATAGTATTCATCAGCTAGCTTCACTGTTCTCCCCTCATTTCATATAGCAGTGATTCCACTATTGCTGGCAGGAACCAGAATACTAATCCATAGCAAGAAGCAATGCTATTGATGGGGACAGCATGGTCTGAATTCTAGCTCTTCCAAGTAATCAAAGTATGAATGTATCATAAACAGCATGCAGACCTCAGAACTGTGGCATTTTGAAAACATTTAGTCACTATCTGTATTTTCCAGTGTCCATTATCTAAATATATAGACTTCAATATATACTAAAATTCTTTTTAGCTAATGTAAATCTGGACTTCCAGGGTAAATACTTTAATTAAACTAAGCAGACAAATTTCTCCTTATGAATTTGGAGATTCAGGATAATTTTAACTTCTCAGGGTTCTTCTGGGTCAGGAACATATATCAGCAGTTTATGCTGGTTCTTAAAGAATTAAAGGCAGTGAAGAACTCTTTTCCGCAGCAAATTGTTAAATATTTTATTCACAGTCCTTACTGAACTCAGTGTTCCCCTTAGTTATCAAAGACATCCGATAAGCAACACAGCTGTCAGCTCACCCACACTGGGAGAAAGAGCAAGCAAGCACACACACTGAACGTAAAAAAGGTAAGTGGGAGAAAAGAGCAAATTTTTTTAAAAAATAGAAAAAATAAATTAAAAAGATGTAAACAAGATGAAAAATTATGGACAAGCTAGTCAGAGAAATTTGGGGTGCTGAAAAAAAACTGAAGATACATAAAGATATGAAGAAAAATTGAGAATATGAAGAAAAGACAGGTTGTTTATTTCCAGTTCATACACATAAAATCTTGCCTTATACAACATCTATGATTTAATGATATTTTGGCTGCTTCTAGAAAAAAAATTAAATAAATCTGAAAATGTAATTGGCTTTGGACAGGTAGGATTGACATCCCTCAGACCTGAATTATCTATTTTGTTTTCTCTCAGCTGCACGGTGCTCTCCATAGTCAGTCAATTCCAATTAATAGAACTCATTTATAAATCTGGCAACTAGATTTTAGAAATTCAACATACAAAAGTTATATTTTATAAAATAGATAAGAGCAATCTGAAACTTACTTCCATACCTAGGGAACCTCACAGTAGAGAGTAATTAAAATCACTATTTGGGCCCCACTGAAATACAAAAAGTTTACTTACAGGTAGTCTCATCTTCTGGGGATGAACAGAGACAAATTTGAATCTGAAACACAAAATGGAACTAAAGTAGGGGTATCCAATCTGTGGCCCAGAGACCACTTATGGGTCTGAAAGCTCTAAAATGCAACCCTGAAGGATGGCTGCTAATCAACTACAATTTTTCTTATTAATTGTAAATGTGTACCTTGAGCTGCACCTTATGATTTTTAAACTGAATTGTTTGAATCAACGCTATCACTACTGGAGAGAAATAAAGGGCACTCGCTCTCCCCAGCTGCCTCTCCATCAACTCCAGGAGCAGTTATGATGTGAGCTGGGAGCGCTCTAAGCCAGTGCTTCTCAAGCTATCTGATGTGGGGGTCCGGCAATTTTTTTTTCCAATGTGTGCACAGACTAGCAGCCAATGGCTCGCAGACCGGCACCAGTCCGCAGACCATGACTTTGAGTAGCACTGCTCTAAGCAGCTGCCATCCCTTCCCTGCTGCAGCTGCTCAACCTGCTGCATCACAGAGGAGAAAGTAAATAATAGGTCTAGCTGCTGCTGCTCCAATGCCTGTTTCCAACTCAAGGATGTGGAGTCTCAAGAAGAGCAGGGCAGTGTTTAACTGTCTCTCTCGGAGACTAGGGGAACTGCTAGAAAGGGATGGTTCTTCTGTACCATACAACCATCCAGGGCAGATCAGAAGAATGGAGGGGGGAAAAAAAGGAGAATCAGACTTAACCATCAGTTATGGTTCCCTGAGCTGCTCTAACTTGTATTAGCTGACATTGTTCCTCAAAGGACCATACATCAACAGGAGATAGCAAATATCCAGGGTGTCCCAGCCACTGCCCTTCCCTGCCAGGACTGGTAGGCACAGAAGCCCGTTCTACATGGTGAAAGGCAAAGGTGCCAGTTACTACTATTCTGTATCTGCTGACAACATCTCGAGGCTGGGGGCGCATTCCCAACTGAAAACTGGACAGTGATTTCCACTTTCTTTGCGCCACTTAACAGAGAGTCTTCCTACAAGTATTGATTATAGCATCCACATTTTTGATGCAACGTATTTAGCCATAAATCTCCAAAGTGTTGATACCACTTGCTCAGTGTTTTTTAAGCATAGAAATTATAGTGCACTTTTACATATTTTTTCCTCTTTCTTTGAAGTTTAATCAGCCCTTCTCCAATGATATGAAATGAAGGCCCTGAATTCAGGTTGCTACTCAACAGTTAGTTTACAGATATCGTTACTGGAAGCATAATGTATCTTTTTATTAAATGTAAATTTTAGGGGCCAAACTTCAAGAAGAACAATCTTTTAGAAGCTTCAACTATACACAAATATACATCTATATTTGTGCATGCAATTCGCGCAATTTCACATTAAAACTGGATATCTGTAGCTACAAGGGGCCATTTAGATGCCTTATGATTCATTTCCATGCATTAATACACAGTTTGCATGTACATTTTTTGAAATTATGCACACCCTTTTCGGCAAGGACTTAGCCCTCTACCTTTATGAAAATTTGTCCCCAGAACATATAAAAGTTGGAAATATAAATGTTCACAACTGAAATAATCCAGAATGTTCTTGAGCAGGATTAGAAACATTTTATCAGTGTATTTCCCAGCAACATATGTAGTTCTTTTCCATTCCCGGTTAATAGCGATAACATCTTTAGATGATTTAGAAACTGATGATAAAAATGAAATGGGTTGTTCTATTTTCATCATAAAGGCAGGTAACATAGTAAGTAGTGAGACAAAAGGCAGGTAACATAGTAAGTAGTGAGAATAAATTAGAAGTTTAAAATTCTGTTTTAATGGTCTAGGGTGTTTTTTTGCGACAAAGTGTGACAAATAGCTGTGCTTGGATGCAAGAGTTCTAATGTTACGAGTCAGTATGACTTTACAGTAGACATAACTTTTGGGAGTTATCACTCATAAAATTAAAGAAGTTTTACTAATGAGGGTAGGTGATCCCTTTTTTTCGATTGACAGCCTATTGAAAAAGGGGCCATTTGTAAAGTGGTATTTAGAACCATTAAGCTGATGGCTAAATAGAAGATGGGGGAGAGGTTCTCGAGAGGCTAATTAGAAAATATTTGCATTGTCTAGCATAGATATAATGGGGAGAAAGCTAGAATCAACAGTACTGAGCAGGTGTCACCTGATGCCCCCGTTATGAGAAGACAAAGAAATGTGTTCCCAATAAAAGGAGGAGCTCATGTTTTACAGACAGACTTCCTGGGGATTATGTGAATTAATTCTGATCTGACCATCTGAGAAAAAAGAAAAAAAACCAAAACTTAACTTCAGACTGTGGAAGACTAAAGTTTCTTCTGCTGTGTCAGATAATCAAGTATCTTAAACAATGTACAGTAACTTAAGCATAAGACCTCCTAGCAAAGATTTCAGTAATATCTCATTGACTTAGCAAATACTACTACTTCAGCTATCCCTTGAATTTTAAGTAGCTGAGGAGCCCAATTCGTGCCCTTCAGATTTTCCCACAGAAGTGAAAGGTATAATCTTGGAGGAGACATAGTTGTGGGCTGGACTGTTGTGCCTTTTCTTTCCTCCTTTGTAGCTTCTCTGTCTCATGAGTATGTCTGTTCTCCTCAAAGTTTGCTGTGGTTTTGTGTATGGTGTGGTGTTATTGTGTTCTGTTCCAGTTTGTTGTGTTGATGCCTCCCTTTTTAAGGTGTACTTTCAGTATGTCTTTCAAGAGCTTCCGCTGCCCTCCGTGAGCCCTTCTTCCCTGACTTAACTGAGAGACGAGTACTTGCTTCGGGAGGTGAGCGTCAGGCATACATGCACAGTGCCCAGCCCAGCAGAACTAGTGTTTCATGACCTGCACCTCTATACTCCTGATGTTGACTACAGAGAGAACGCTGATATTAGTGTGTCAGTCTTCCCAGCTGATCCTGAGAATCCCCCTGAGGCAGCGCTTCTGGAACCACTCCAGCCTCTTGAGATGCCGTCTGTAGGTTACCCAAGTCTCACATAGAGAAGGGTGCGGATGACAACTACCTTGTAAACCAAGATCTTAGTACCTGTTTGTAGATCCCTATCATTGAAGACTCGTTTGAGTAGTCTTCCAAAGGATGTGCTGGCACAGCGGATCCTATATTCAATTTCTGTGTCAATGCTAGCTGTTTGGGAGAGGTGGCTGACAAGGTATGGAAAATGGTCCACATTTTCCAGGGGTTCTCCGCTGATGGTGATTTGTGGAGTACGAAAAGTAGTTTGTGCAGGTGAGGGCTCGTAGAGTACCTTGTTTCTCCCAATGTTGAGAGAGAGACCAGGCTGCGACAGGAATCTACAAAAAGATTTAGGGTACTTTACAATCGGCCTCTGTGTGTGCGAGAATGACGCAATCATCTGCATACTGAAGGTCAGTGATGCCAATTCTCGTGATCTTCGATTTTGTTTGGAGACGTCGGAGATTGAGGAATTCACCATCCATACAATACTTAATCCTGATTCTGTCAGGAAGGTGGTCACAAATGAGAATCAGGATCACAGCAAGGTAAATGGAGAAGAGTGTTGGAGCAATGACACAGCCCTGCTTGACACCAGTGTGAATGATGAATAGTTCGGTCTCTGAGCTGTTGCACAGAATGGCGGCAGTCATGCCATCATGGAGCAGTCTGATGATGGAAAATGAATTTCTGTGGACTGCCAAACCTTCACAGCACCTTCCATAGGGCATCACGATTGATAGAGTCAAAGGCCATGGTTAGATCGATGAATGCCATGAACAGTTCTTGCTGTTGCTCTCACTCTTTGCACTTCCCCTGAATCTGTCGTGCCACAAAAGATCAGGTCAGTTGTGCCTCAGGATGGCCTGAAGCCACACTGTGATTCGGGGAGGAGTTCCTTGGCAAGAGGGAGAAGGCGATTTAGTAGGATCCGTGCAAGTATCTTCCCTGAGATGGAGAGGAGGGAAAATATCTCTGTAGTTCCCACACAAAGATTTGTCCCTTTTTTGAATATTGTAACCATGTTGGTGTTCTTAAAAAGTCAGTGGAATTTCTTCACAGTTCCAGATTTTGTCAAGGAGTTGGCAAAGTTTGCGTTGGAGCATTGTTCCACCAGTTTTAAAAACCTCAGCTGCAATACTGTCTGGGCCTGTTGCCTTGTGATTTTTTTGTCTGGGTGATGGCACGCCAGACTTCCTCAGAAGATGAGGGGGAAATCAGCAAGGTGTTCCATTGCTGAGCACTGAGGAATAGACTCAATGGTGTCTTCAGAGACTGTGGATTCGCAGTTTAGTACACTCTCAAGGTGCTCCTTCCAGCATTGTTTAATGGTAGCATTGTTCTTGAGGACGGTGGAGCCATCCTGGGAATGTAAAGGAGTTGGGCCTTTGGAGCTTGGCCCATATATAGCTTTTGTTGCTTGAAAAGAAGCTTCTTATGTCATCCTGGTCTACAAAACCCTGGATCTCAGATGCCTTCTCTTACCACCACTTGTTTTTGATGTCATGTAGCCTCCTTTGGACTTTTACTTTGAGCAGGTGATAAGCCTCATGTTTTCGTTGGCGAGAGGAATCATTTTTCCAGTTACAGAATGCAGTTCTTTTCTGTTGAATTAATGCTAGGATTTCCTCGTTGTTTTTGCCAAACCAGTCTTGGTGCCGATGAGTGGAATATCCTATAGTTTCAGCACATGCACAGTGAATGGTATTTTTAAGTTGATCCTCATGCTTTTGAATGTCAATGATGTTATCTGGCAAGCTAGAAAGTTTCTCAGACAGGTGTTGCTGGAACATCTCACAGCTGTCTTGGCCCTGAAGTGCTTTGACGTTTTACCACTTTCGCTTAGTCTTTGGGTGTTTGCGGTGGGGTGGAGTGATCTGCAAGTACATGACTGATCTTACTAATTTATGGTCTGTCCAACAGTGATCTGTACCTCTCATGGCTCATGTTATATGGACATCGGCATAATCTCAAGCTCTGACTATAATATAGTCAAGGAGGTGCCAGTGTTTGGAGCGAGAATGTTTCCAGGTGGTCTTAAATTTGTTACTCTGCCTAAAGAATCTATTTGTGATGAGCAGGTCATGCTCCACACATTTGATGAGGAGGAGAATTCCATTGGGGTTTACATTTCCCACCCCTTCTTTACCTATTTTGCTGCTCCAGAGTTGCAAGTCCCATCCAACTCTGGCATTGAAATCTCCCAGAAGGACGAGTTTGTCTGCCTTAGGTACGGCTGCGAGGAGTGCATCAAGAACGCTACAAAACTGCTCCTTGTTGTCTTCCTCATCATCAAGTGTAGGGGCATATGCACTGATGACTGTGGCATATTGGTTGTTGCTGAGCTTGAGCCAAAGAGTCATGAGACACGCGTTGATCCCCACGGGAAGCTCCAAAAGCTGACTGGCAATCTTATTTGTGATGGCAAAGCCAATCCCGTGAATGTGTCTCTTCAGGTGGCTTTCCTTTCCAAAAGAAGGCATTGCCACCTCCATCCTCTTTTAATTGGTCCTCATCGGCCCAGCGGTCAATGTCAATACTACACCTATCAGGTCACCAGACTTACTCATTTACCCTATTTCTACTTTACCAATAAAATATGCTTTTGTTTAAGACAAGTGGAGTTTTACCTACTGTACTGTAAGGAGGAAACAATGACAAACTAGTGCCTTGGAAAGAAACTGTACTCTGACCTTGGGAGAAGCAGAGTAAGAAGCATGTAAAGACTTGAACAAAGAGGCCATGAATGAAGGGGCTTTCAATCTCTCTCTCCAAACAGCCATCAAGGTGCTAAAAAGGCCAGTGCACATATAGGGAGAGCCCAGTCATCTAAAGGGTACAAAACCTCTTTACAGAACAAAATGTATTTGGTATTATATGTGGTTGTGGTAGTGATGCCTATGTTTAAGGTTGCCTAACAATTTCCATTATAAGAACGATTACAGTTGCTTATAAAACTTTGTCATACTTTACCATTCAGGCTGAAATATTCTATATGGGGTTAAGGCTAATTTTTAAAGTTTAATATTCAGATATTTCCAAAAACAATGTTGGGGGGAAACCATGTTGTTTTGCCCACGTTAAAAAAATGCTTATAATCATTTCCTTGAGAAGTTCTAACATCTCCCTGTTTTGGATCAGGGATTTGAAATTTGGCAAAGATGGAGGGTCACCCTCATGTCAGGGATTCATTTTTAGCCATGCTGGTGAAAATCCACCCAAATTTGTCCAAATTATAAGCCTCTGAAAATCTCAGTTTTCACATTCTTAGCATAGGTTTGTTAGAGGCCGACAACATTATTCTCCAAAGATTTCATCTAAGCATGCTCCAACCACATACAGCTCCTATGTGCCAACCAGTCTGAATATTCACTATCCTCATAGGCTAACCAAGCATACTCTGTCCCAGACTTTGCAACCTTCAATTTTTTTGTATACAGGACATTTTATGTACAAACAGGGTTCTATTCTATTTCTGTTGGCTTTTAAACTTTGGAAGCCAAAAGAATTTGGGGTAGATCTACATCTAGGTGTGGCAAGTTTATAATTAATTAATATATTTCACTAACCCAAAAAGCTCTCTCACACAGCTATTTCCAAAGTTCAACTTATGTGCCAGATGTAACCTTCCACTGCTCCTATGTAGCCTTGGTCCAGGACTTTAATATTCTAACAGAAATATTCAATGTGCAGCTATTCCTTCTCCAGCATAGTGTACTTGCCTATGCTCTTTTTGTTACCATTGATAAATAAAGTAAGAGAAGGGTGCAGCACAAAAACAGAAACAATGGAACATTCTGCACCTAAAGAACATAAGACAATGGGTGGAAGAGCAAAGGGTCTGTGGCCTTAGGCAGCATTATATATTGGTAAGATTTCTCTTGGAAGTCCTTGGAATAAACTGTAGGTGAAAGCTTCAATCTGTTATTATTGAACAGCCTATTTAGAAAAGTTTGTCCTACCCTATTTAAAAGATATAGAGGTAAATGAGAAAGCCACAGGGTTGGATGCATTGTATGATCCCAGAACTGCTTGGGGGCTGGCAGTGAAAAATACAGATCAACAAAGAAAGCCATTGTCACATATTGGTGCTATAGAGCATTAACACAGACAGCAATATACAGCAGAAATGGTTTATAAATTACATGAAATTTAGTCAATACCTTGTTTTAATTAAACACTTCCTGCAGCCCTGAACACAAATTGTGTTTCACTAGGTACCTCATTCTTCCATCTGATAGATAAGTCTTCACATATTTCTGCTTACCTGTTTCACAAAGAAAATATATCCTCTGTTAATTAAGAACAATAAAAGATTACTTTACATTGGACTCCCTTGGTAATTCTGTATTGAGAGAGGTGGGATATGGTCTCACACATGGATACCAGATCATTCATAATGCCTCAACAACACATAAGATGACAGGGTTCATTTTGACTCAAGTAGTTTTCCTATTGGCTGCTATTAACAGCCTGAGTTGCTCTCAAATCATACATACCTGACACCCACAATACTTTTGCAGTCTCCCCAGCCACAGGTAACATCCAAGTCTAGCATCTAGTACTTTTGCCCATATAAGTGTTATATTTCCCCCCTATTTGGAGTCTGTCTAGAGTACTCCAATTGCACTGCCTTTGTGAGCTAACTGCCCACTGGGCTAATCATACTGTATATGAATGTCAGCCAGACAATTTTCTGTCAAGTTCCAGTAATCTGCACTTTCATAAGACACAGCTCACTCACTTTTATTATTATTATTTATTGAGCACTGACAGTTTCATTTATCCCATAAATGACAATATTCTGCTGTTTGATCGAAGAAGCTCAAAGCACTTTAAAGTCATTAATAAATTAAATCTCACAGGACACTTACAATGTGTTATCTCCATTTAACAGATCAAGAAACAGAGAGAGAAGTTAAATAAATTGTCCACGGTCACACAAGTAGTCTGTAACATTGACAGGAACAGAACCCAGATCTCCTAGTCCTGTGACATAAACACTTTGAACTGCTTATTGTTAAGAACATAAGAACAGCCATACTGGTTCATCTAGCCCAGTGGTTTTCAACTTCTTTTCATTTGCAGACCCCTAAAAAATTTCACATGGAGGTGCGGACCCTTTTGGAAATCTTAGACCTCACAGGGGTCTGCGGACCATAAGATGAAAACCATTGATCTAGCCCAATATCCTGTAATTTGACAGTGGCCAGTGCTAGATGCTTCAGAAGGAATAAACAGACAAGCAATTTTGAGTGATCCATCCCCTGTCATCCAGTCCCAGGCTTCTGGTAGTCGGAGGTTTAAGGACACCCAGAGTGTGGGGTTGCATCCCTGACCATCTTGGCTAATAGCTATTGATAGACCTATCCTCTATAAATTTATCTAATTTGTTTTTGAACCCAGTTATACTTTTGGCCATCACAACATCCTCTGGCAATGAGTTCCACAGGTTGACTATGTGGTTGGTGAAGAAATACTCCTTATGTTTGTTTTAAACCTGCTGCCTATTAATATCATTGGTGGTTCTTGGTTCCTGAGTTATGTGAAGGGATAACACTTCTTTATTCACTTTCTCCATACCACCCATGATTTTATAGACCTTTATCATAACCCCCTTTAGGTGTCTCTTTCTAAGATGAATATCTATGTTGAGCCACCTCCAGCTTTCTTGGATATTAAAAATAGCAGCAAGCAAACTCCCAAGAAAAACTCTAGCTCTGGAACCATTGAGATTTGGGGAGGCAAAGCAGGCACTTTACCATTACTTGAGTTTCCTGGGGTATGCAAAAAAAGGGAAAGGGTCTGCACCTATGTCCATGTACTGTTGCTTCACACACCACAAAATAGCCTCAGAAGGTCACAGACAGCATTCATCAGTATCTGCAACCTCCCTCACTGATGTCTGAAGTGCCCATGCCTGCCTCCCATGGAAGGAGAAGGAAGAGAATAGTACAGCTTTTCGCATCAGAATTTTCTTTTGTCTGCTCTGATGTGTCTGCTGACTTGTTCATGTTCCTAGGGTTTTGGGTGGGGGAACCTATGAAACTCTGAACAGAAACAGCAACTTGCTATGAAAGCCTCCTCTGTCCTACTTCAAAAGGAATTTTATTCACACGGAGAGAGTTCTTTTCATCAGACAGACCCTTCAAGCCTTGGTTCACAGCCTTGTTAGCCAGTTTTTCCCCAATGAAGGAAGTTGTAGCTAAGCCCTGCTGAGCTGGGAATTTAGCATGCTACATGCGCTGTCCCAGAATTCTTCATTTTGTGTGATAAGAAGCACCAGTAACATGGTCACTAGATTCAAGTAGTAGTAATAGAAATATCAGAGACTATATGAGCATGAAGCCATATTCCTAATCTTTTAAACAAAGCATTATGGCCAAAATGACCAAGATATAGGTGAAGGCCATGTTGTGATTCTTGCAAAAGTTACTGCTAAATTCCTTCAGAGAGAGAGACCCCTCCCCTGGGAGTCTGGACATTTTCAACATAGAAGTGACTGAAGAATCACTACAAAAAAAGGAACCTCACCTCACATATGAATGCTTGGGAAAGTCTAAATAATCTATGCATCACTTAAGGAAGGGCCGGTGGTTTGGCATCTTGCTTATACTTATTCCTGAATTATTTCTTCAGCATTCTCATGGCAAGGGAAGAATACAGCCTCTTTTTCTCTTAATTTAATTTTTTTTTCCTTGGGGCATTCTGATCATGGGCATTCCAGGACCATGGACATAGCCTCCACAAAAGCATCAAGTCCCCTGTAGAAACTGCCTGGCCTGCACTTGGGACGGGGAGAGAATAAGTTCCCTATAAGTTTCTGAGTAGCAGCCGTGTTAGTCTGTATCCGCAAAAAGAAAAGGAGTACTTGTGGCACATAAGAGACTAACAAATTTATTTGAGCATAAGCTTTCATGAGCTACAGCTCACTTCATCGGATGCATTCAGTGGAAAATACAGCGGGGAGATTTATATACACAAAGAACATGAAACAATGGGGTTACCATACACACTGTAATGAGAGTGATCAGGTAAGGTGAGCTATTACCAGCAGGAGAGCCGGGGGGGGGGACCCCTTTTGTAGTGATAATCAAGGTGGGCCATTTCCAGCAGTTGACAAGAACAGTACGGGGGAAATAGTTTTCGTTTGTGTAATGACCCATCCACTCCCAGTCTTTATTCAAGCCTAAGTTAATTGTATCCAGTTTGTAAATTAATTCCAATTCAGCAGTCTCTTGTTGGAGTCTGTTTTTGAAGTTTTTTTGTTGAAGAATTGCCACTTTTAGGTCTGTAATCGAGTGACCAAAGAGATTGAAGTGTTCTCCAACTGGTTTTTGAAGGTTATCATTCTTGACATCTGATTTGTGTCCATTTATTCTTTTACGTAGAGACTGTACAGTTTGGCCAATGTACATGGCAGAGGGGCATTGCTGGTACATGATGGCATATATCACATTGGTAGATGTGCAGGTGAACGAGCCTCTGATAGTGTGGCTGATGTGATCAGGCCCTATGATGGTGTCCCCTGAATAGATATGTGGACACAGTTGGCAACGGGCTTTGTTGCAAGGATAGGTTCATGGGTTAGTGGTTCTTGTAGGATTCATAAAGGTTTATGCGCTTGGCAACATTCAGGGCACACCCGGAGTGTTGTGTAGGAGTAGTGCACACACTGCTCCATCCAAGGGCATCAACCTTGGAATCTCGCCAAGATGATATGTATCGTGGGAAGCCTCTCAGGACTGGGCTCAAGGCCCGACAGCAAGGAATGCGGTAGATAGAAATTGGTAAATAAGAATGTTAAACAAAGCCAGTGTATTCCTTTTATCTGTTGGAGAATGTAATGCGCGGGGGGAGAGGGAGAATAAAGGGGAAGGTGGAAAGCTGACAGGCAGAAGTCGGTTAGCAGAGACCAGCCTGCTTGCTTGCTAAAAGCTGTGTTCTGTCTTGTCATTGAACCGCCACAGCTTCTGTTGTGTGGTTGCTGGTGAGTATTTGCTTCAGGTTGTGGGGCTGTCTGTAAGCAAGGACTGGCCTGTCTCCCAAGATCTGTGAGAGTGGTGGGTCGTCCTTCAGGATAGGTTGAGGATCCTTGATGATGCGTTGGAGAGGTTTTAGTTGGGGGCTGAAGGTGATGGCTAGTGGCGTTCTGTTATTTTCTTTGTTGGGCCTGTCCTGTAGTAAGTAACTTCTGGACACTCTTCTGGCTCTGTCAATCTGTTTCTTCGCTTCTGCAGGTGGGTATTGTGGTTGTGGGAGAGCTTGATGGAGATCTTATGGGTGTTTGTCTCTGTCTGAGGGGTTGGAGCAAATGCAGTTGTATTGTAGAGCTTGGCTGTAGACAATGGATCGTGTGGTGTGGTCTGGATGAAAGCTGGAGGCATGTAGC
Organism: Natator depressus; assembly: GCF_965152275.1. NCBI lineage: Eukaryota > Metazoa > Chordata > Testudines > Cheloniidae > Natator > Natator depressus. Next base: position 59,056,173 of record NC_134235.1, read on the forward strand.
CGTCAGAAGGTTTCCGGTATAGGGTACTGTTTATGTGACCATCGCTTATTAGCACCGTAGTGTCCAGGAAGTGGATCTCTTGTGTGGACTGGTCCAGGCTGAGGTTGATGGCGGGAAGGAAATTGTTGAAATCATGGTGGAATTCCTCAAGGGCTTCTTTTCCATGGGTCCAGATGATGAAGATGTCATCAATGTAGAGCAAGAAGTGTAGGGGCATTAGGGGACGAGAGCGGAGGAAGCACTGTTCTAAGTCAGCCACAAAAAATGTTGGCATACCGTGGGGCCATGCGGGTACCCATAGCAGTGTCGCTGATTTGAAGGTATACATTGACCCCCAAATGTGAAATAGTTATGGGTGAGGACAAAGTCACAAAGTTCAGCCACCAGGTTTGTCGTGACACGATCGGCATTATCTCTACGTAAAAGAATAAATGGACACAAATCAGACATCAAGAATTATAACATTCAAAAACCAGTCGGAGAACACTTCAATCTCTTTGGTCACTCGATTATGGACCTAAAAGTGGCAATTCTTCAACAAAAAACTTCAAAAACAGACTCCAACGAGAGACTGCTGAATTGGAATTAATTTGCAAACTGGATACAATTAACTTAGGCTTGAATAAAGACTGGGAGTGGATGTGTCATTACACAAAGTAAAACTATTTCCCCATGTTTATTCCTCCCCCCACCCCTTTCCTCAGACGTTCTTGTCAACTGCTGGAAATGGCCCACCTTGATTGTCACTACAAAAGGTTCCTTCCCCCCCCCCACGCTCTCCTGCTGGTAATAGCTCACCTCACCCGATCACTCTCCTTACAGTGTGTATGGTAACACCCATTGTTTCATGTTCTCTGTGTATATAAATCTCCCCACTGTATTTTCCACTGAATGCATCTGATGAAGTGAGCTGTAGCTCACGAAAGCTTATGCTCAAATAAATTTGTTCGTCTCTACGGAGCCACAAGTACTCCTTTTCTTTTTCCCTATAAGTGAGTATTCTCCCTGTTCTGAAGAACTAAGACAGCGCCTGTGCTCTCAGAAGTGGGCTCCATCTAATCAAGCTGAGGTCAAAGCTGAAAATAAAATAATTTTTTGAATACCACTGCCAGCTGTGGAACTCAAGAACCTGTTAGTTACTTTTGAAGATGGATGTAGGAGAAGGAAGCTGCATCCAATTCAATGAACTGAAATCTTATGCAGTGTAGGCAAGTATATCCTATTGCCTCCTCACCCTGGGCTGAGCAACTCAGTAGGCCTCTTTAAAAGTAGAATTCAGTGAGGAGAGCCAATCTCTTTCTCAGGCTTTATCTTCTGGCATGTCTCCACCTAAGACCTGCCTCATCCTATGGAGGTTGAGCTACCTGACTAGTGTAATCCCTTCCAGGCAGGAACTGTCTCTTTTCATGTTTGTACATTGCCCAGTACAATGGGAGCTTTTAGACCATACTAATAATATCAATATTAATTATTATTTTTATTAGTAGTAGTAGTATGTGGTGACTACACAAGATGAGTGCCATTGAAGAGACCACACCCTCTCAGGAGAAGACTCCAGTCACTAAGAGGTTTAGCAAGGTCTGCGCTGCTAGAACCTTACCACCTGCTACACAACTTCTGAAGAACCATTACGACTGCCAGCTTTGAAATCCTGCTGTAAGTGGAACATCATAGGTCCACAGAGGTAGGGAAGAGATGAATATTTTAAAAGAAAAAAGCAGTGTGTTCTGTGAAGGAAAGGGCTGAATGCAAAGATGCATCCTTTGTGGGTGAAGCTACCTGGTTCAGGAAGTGGAGCAGTCCATGTTCTGGACCGGGGGAGGCCCCAAGCAGAATGCAGTATAGTAGTGAGAAATGCTGATCTACTTAGGGCAAGGGGGAAATGAAAAGGTTAGCTGTAAATAGTAAATGGTGACCTCAAATGAATTCCAAAGCAACAGTTTATGTCTGAGAAACAAGACAGGGACAGTAGGGAAAACATTTCACAATTTGTGTAAAGCAGGAGTATCTACAAAAAGCATCAACCACTAAAAGGGCCGTAATGAAAATTAGATGGTATTTGGTTTGTATTTTAAGTTTATTCAATTGTTGAAAGGCTCTTTAATCTTTTTATATATCCAAATTCTTCTGAGCTTAGAACCACATAAACAAACCACTAACTTCAAAACCATATGACTTAAAAAAAAGTGAGATGGAGTATCAAATTAAAGGTTCAATACTCCATTTAAAAAAAAAATTGCCAATCAGGAGTCAAAACTCTTCCATATGGTTTTCAAATTTATGTAAATGTGCTGTACTGAGAGAGATCAAATTTGATTTCTTAAGAATAGCTTAAAAGTTTCTCTAAAGAGTAAAATATCAAAATGTTATACCAATGTACAGTATATTAAGTAGTATTGCAAGTTGTAATTTTAGATTTTTAATTTTCCATACTGTAATAAGTATTTGGGGAAAATCCAACCTATTTAATTTTGTTCTAAGAAAAATTTACAAGTGTGCAAATTCACTAATATTTTCATTTTGAAAAATGTTATAATACAGACTAAATTCTATTAATGTAATAATTCCGGTATCTCTCTTATTGTTTTCAAATTCCCTTTTACCATCACAGAAAATGTGTGGAATTCTGGCCCCGCTGAAGTCAATGACAAAACTCCCATTGATTTCAGTGGGGCCAGGATTTCACACAAAGAATTTTATTACTCATAATATAGCATTTGTCATTAAGTGTCACCATCTGACAACAGACACTTACTTAGGTAAGTACATTTTTTTCTAAATTTGAGAGAAATTTGAGGTAAATTCAGATAACACTGTGTGTGATAACTGTTGCCATATGTCATTTACACAACAGAATAGGACTAACAAGGAAATAAGACCATCTATCATTAGATAAAGGTAATTCATTGTTGCAGATCTAAAGCAAACTTCAAAATCTTTACTAGTACAATGGAGATGAAAAACAGAATTGAATTCCTGACTTGTGTGTGTCTAAATTCTCAACAATCACTTGCACTGACATTTTCTGTAGAGGGATTTAGAAAGCAAATGATTTACTAGAAAGCACATGTCCTGATTTGCCAGAACTTAGAGAAACTGGATAAGTAACAAGTGAACCTATTGTTGATTTGAACGTTAATACAAAATTCTACAATAGACTACAAATATAAACTGCTAAAAACATAAAATGGACTAGTCAAACTAGAATTTTTACTGATTTCTTTAAACAGGAACTGTGAATTTAGCAAATTAAGGAAAGTTTCTTCATCCAGCCTATAGAATGAAATGTCTGACTAGTCCGACTGCACCATTGTTACTGTGAGAAGCAAACTTTTGTTTTTACTCATTCAAAATACAGTAAGATTTACTGATGTCTGGCAATATATTTGTAAATCCTCTCCTTCTTCAGTCTTTCAAGTATACATGCTTTCATTTGTTATGAGGGCTATACAAAGAGTTGCTCAAACCTGTGGTTTGTGGTATTTAGTGCTGTTCAGACAGCTCACATGAATATTTCATTATCTCATAACGAGACAGGCAGGGGAGTCCTTATAAATATATTGGACCAAAATCCGAATGAATAGGGCTTACACATAGGTTATTTGCAAGGGTGCTCAGCACCAAATCTTTCTCCTTCCCCAGTCCATGTAAAACCTGAGGTGTCTCACTGTAGCCACTACTGCAGTAATATCCACATAACTGGCACTCCTACATTATGGAAAAATTTGACCAGCAGATTTCCCAGTGCACAGATCCACGGGCTTTCTTCCATCCCCTCCAAGTCTCGTGTATACACAGCACTGCCACAGAAAGCATAGCTCCACACTTTGCATCAGGAACAGAATCCCCTGGCACAGACTTTCTTCCCCTCCTCTATAAGCAGCAGAACTCTTCCTATTCCGCTACCCTGGAGCCTTTCTCCGAGACCTTCTGAAGGTGTCAGGATTTTGCCTATAGTACAGAGTCAGGCAAACCACAGTAGTAAGATACAATTTTATTTCATCTATTCACATATCCAGTAAGTACCTTCACAAGATATTTATGTATTATGTATACTTTAAATAAACAGGAAAGTTTCTGCTTTCTCTACTGAAATTATATTACTTGTAGGTACTGAAACAAGGACAGCTAAGGTGGTCTGGAAATGTGAACAGTGAAAGAAACTGGGATCCATTACCTACTGGGATTTGCTTTTCCATAGCGATCACAGCAACTCAACACAATGAAAAGTAAAGAAAATCTCTCTCTGCACTTTGTAGTATGTTTGAAGAAAAAATGATCTTCTTATCATTCGGAGCCCATGAAATCTTCAGTATCTGCACAACAACAAAACAGGAAAGTTTCCTACCTCCTGTTCCAGGCCAGTCTGACTATTGTAATAGCTGAACTTACTAAACATAGACAAAAATCTTCCTATTTCCTGTGGGTACAGCCTTACAGTATATGGGAAGAAATTAACACAGTCAGACTATACAGACTATAACTATCAACTTCCAGGCATTATTTTTAATAAACAGGATCTCATGCAGTTTCAAAGGAGATGATATACCTATACTGAGGAATCTTTGAAAGAAAAGAAAAGGTTATATTTTCAGGACCATATTCATCTACTTTACTGCACCTCTACCACAAATATAGAATGTTCCAGGACCGAATATGAAATACATTTGAACAATTTCCAATCAATTCTACAACATCCATTCTTTGTTTAGCTATAGTATCATACTATTTGCTGCTGTTACTCAACAAAATCTTACTACCAAAGATATTTACAGTTAGGGCCTAGAGCTGACTTAGATACAGTAGTTGTGAGTATTTGAGAGTTTTCCTCTAATTCTGATTTTTAATATATTATCTTGAATCTTTGTGAATTCCACTTGTATTATGATGATGGACAACTCCACAACCTATTTCATTTTCAAAATGTTAACAAAAGCCAGTACATGTTTTAATTGCAGAAGATATTTTTCTCCTTACTGAAAAACTTGCTATTATCCAAAAGAAGGATTATATATTGCACCTTTAACATAATTCTCAAGAACTAAGCATTATGGAGGTTATCAAGTTCAATGTATAATAGCTGGAAAAGAGAACATAAGATCCTTATACAAAGAGAAACAACACTTTCATATACCACAAATTGATTGTAAAAGAGGAGGTCTAAAACTAGACTTTTTCCCCAAATCAGAACCCACATTTTCATCGACCTTCCAACATACAGCTATGGACTAACATCTGCACAACTCAACACATTAAAAATCAATGGATGCATGTCCCATCAACATATCTACTACAAGATCTGGAAATCTCATCAGGTAGATTTTGGGCTGCAAAGTTACATTTATACCCATCCTCACTGCCAGAAGTGCTGATAATTATTGCTCCCCCTTCCATTCCATCCTTCTTCACCCAGTCAGCTTGTCTTCCTCCTTCCAGTTGTCTTCCCACCAAGTAGAAGATATTTCCCTTCTTTTTTCATGCAAATATTGCCTAATTCACCACAGGCTCTCCTATACTTCCACACCTCCCACATTCTTCCTAATTGTTATTTTTCCCCTTTTTCTCTCCCCACTCTTGACTTCAGTGAGTCCTTTGAGACCTTTTCTTTCAACTCCCTTTTCCCGCATATTGTTTGGTAATGCCTCTTCACACACATTCCCTATTGTATTCGCTGACCATTGTAAATTTCAGGGACAGCTTCCCCCTACTTTGTGTTCTGCTACCACAAGGAGTAAAGGAAAAGGAAACATGTACATCCTTAATCAAGGGTCTCAATACACTTTACCTAAGAACAGTGAAGGATGGAGGCTCTCAAATGTCCTTCATTCTGGGGAAAGTCATTCATTTTAGTCCCAAAATCACCTATGCATCACATAAATTTTGCATCTCCTCACTTATACTATTGAAAGTTGTTTACATAAAAAATAAAGAAACATGAAATTGAGGCTATAGAAAGAATGAATCCCACAGCAGTTTAAATTTCCTATATGAGTAATTCTGTGGTGACCCTCATTTTGGGTCTTTGTCATACATTGCAACATGCACTTGAACTTTGGCAAGTTGGGAGGTATGCTAAAAGAAAAAAAAATAATTTCCCTTTTCTTATAGGGAAACAAAGTCAGGTGTCCCTTAGTATTTTAAATTACACTTTCCTGAATTTTCAGTTTATTTCAAAATCACAAATTTGGATGTGCCAAAAATTAATATTTGTGCTTTCAACTGTGTGTGTTATGAAGCTGAAAGAGAAAAAGGCCAAAATGCATTTTCACTTGTAGTGGAAAGAAGTGTCTATTGCTGTAAATTTGGTTAAGGTGACCATTTCTACAGAGACATCTTATGAAAAACTGGAACACATGTCAATTTTCTTCATGCTTTAAATGATTCTTAGAAAATATATTTTTACATGGCATAAACAGGAACTAAACAGTATTAAATGTTTTACGATTCAATTCAAGTTGACAAGACACATAACTATACCAATTCCAGTAACATTTCAGATGTGCCACAGTTACCCCTTCCTTCTACCCCATGAGGTCCGTTGTAATGACCTTCTAATGAAAGGATACTTTGTACAGCGTTGAGCTTCAGTTGCTTTCTCCCACATTAAAATCTCATATGTAACTATCCTTATAGCTGCCCCTTTTTACAATGCTCAGAAATTACAGATCCCTCGAATAGTGTCATAAAGCATGTGAGCTGTGCCACTTCTTCTAGCCTTTTGATCAGCAGTATGTTTACATTACTTAGATAAGGTAAATCTTAAATAGACCAAATAATATAGTGAAGCAATATTCCAGTGTTGTTACTCAACTGTATGGGGTCCAAAAAATCAGCAGCTTCATTTTACAATATTTAATTTTAATGAAATAGCTTTGCATTTTTAGTACCTAGTTTATGAGAAGGTCACAGTGGGGACTAAATTAAGAGGTAAAACATGGCTTCCTGGGTTTACAAAAGAAACGGAGAAAATCCTAAAAATGTTCAAAGTGAGAAAAAATATTTTTCACGTTCCATTTTTCTGAGTCTCATTATGCTCATTACAATAATATAAGGTCAAATTTAGATTATTTATTGGACAAGAATACAAACCAATGAATCATTCGGCAGTTACTGTACATTTAGATGTTTAGCACTTCCTAAGCACATTAATTCCTTAACTGGTATTTTTATCCAGAGAAGTTATATACAGTGTACTTTGCTTCTTGTTTCAGACATACAACTTCCATATTTAAAACTCAAAGATTATTTCTGATAAAAAATGGGAAATACAAATGTAAATTCTTGTTTACTGATTTATGTTTGATTATGATTCTGTCTGAACAGTCCAATACCATCAATATCTTTAGGAGGAATAAAATATAAAGTGCATTTAACATAAATTAGTTGAGCAAGTGGTGTTGGCCTTGTTCTTCAGCTATTATTACAAGGCAAAATTTCATTTAAACATATGAAGCATGTAAACGTCAAGTACGAGCATTGCAAAATACTCATTTCAAAGTTAAAATGTAGGAAAAATCTATCCAGAGGAAACCTAATAGATCACGGGAGTACTTCTGCTCAAAGCCAACTTTAAAATTTTAATAAGTGCCTCCATGGAAAGAGCAGAGAACAGGTGGTTTATCATGGGCCATTTTCAGAAAGACATTCCACCAGCTACTCTTGTACCTCAAAAAAACAAGTATAGAGTAAAACCCCTGTTCTCTCTGCTATTTCCACATCTGCTCTCTTCAAGGCTAACTGACTTTTACCTTCCAGCAGTATTCTTGCACCTCTGCTCTGAACTGCTACAAATCCTATGGTACTTCTACTCTGTGCTCCTGCAGAGCTAGTTTCCTAGCAAGCTTCACCCACACACCTGACAATGACAGCTGGAGGCAGGAGCTACTTCAAAGCAAATGGGCGTACAAAATGCATTGAAGCCGGACTGCCAAAAGCACAAAGTTGAGGCAGGAGTTTAGTCACAACCTCAAATTATTTCATTGCAGCAACAGTGGCAGTCTCTAAAATCTTAGCTCTGCCCCTACAATGATGTATCATGGATAACGTGGCTTGTAAACAGCCTACAGGGAATAATACAATTTCTACAGAATGAAACTGGCTTTGAAAAATTGTTCTTACACAATCTCTCAGAGATGTTTTTAGTAGGCAAACATTCTTTTAGCATCAAATATACATAAGAAAAAAAGATAGCCTTGTAATTAAAGCATAGGGCTGGAAACCAAGATATCTAGGTTCTATTTTTGGCTCTACTACCTCTGGGACCCAAAGTCACAATCTCTCTGACCATGAACCTAAACTTCCCCATGTGCAAGGTTGCTGAGGCTTAATTTATTAATGACTGTAAAACATTCAGAGATCTTTGAAAGGAAACTGTTATAGAAGTACGAGGTACTACCTGTTGTTCCACTTGTTGAGCCAGTGTATCACAGAGGAAAGAATTACCTCGATATTTATGTTTGAGTTTCGTCCTGGATATCGAATATTTGCTCAACACTGAGCCTATGAATCTGCCCAGCCATTTTGAAGGTCAGATAGGGAAAAATGCATAGGCGTAAATACAAAAAGTTAGCACACATTCCTAAATATCTTCACAAGCAAACTAACTAGATGCCCAGATACAACCAGGATGTTAGGTGTAGTGTAAGAATTTAGAAAGCTGAACCAACAAACTTCACCATAATTGCAGAAGGCACCAGAAGCCAACCGCATAGAGTTAACCGTTCCTCTCCTCTTGCTCAGCATCTTTTTCAGTGCTCAGCTTATACCCAAGTCAAATTCTGTGAGGCTGAGCCTTTCAAACCCAATTTCCCTTTCTCCATCAGGCCAGAAGTTCAGTCAGTTTATTTCCTCCCCCATATTAACATTTTCCAGAAGAGAAGATAGGCTTGAATTTTTCAAGGGCAACAGTCCTGCTCATTCAAAAACAGATTACAACAAAGATGCATTTATATTAGTTTACAGCAAAGACAGACCAAGGAGAAAACCCAATTAAAATATGAGACATCTGTACTGAGTACAGTGTAGTATAACCCAGTGTATTCAAAGCAAAATAAGTTACTTAATAGACAGCCCCCTTAAAAGCTCTGGCCTTTTTATTATTGTCAGTCCTCGAGTGAACCTTGTCCTTAACTCATTGAGATAGGAAACACCTTTCTTGACAATAAACTTTGTAAAATATCTCAACTGTTTTCCTTTATGGGGAAATAAATAAACCACTTTTAATACAGCTTATCATTTACCTTGATAAAGGCCACAGGTGGTGCTGCTGATATTTAATTTTGCCTGACTAAGAATAGAGTAACACATTCAGGTTTTTCCTCACTTTGTAATGCCTAGACAAGTTAAAAAACAGCAGAAATTGGAAGTGAATGGAAAAAGATGCTGACTTTCTATGGTAATTGTGTTTGCACTTCCTTTAGACTTTTTATGATGTAGCAGCCATAGAATTTGTGAGGGGTAAGAGGGGGAAGTTAAACTGAGGAGAGGAAAAGGAAATCACATAATCTTATCAAAAAAATGCAGCCAGCCAAAATCCTTCCCTTCCATTCATTCAAAAACCTTTTATAAAATATAAATACTATAATAATTAGTGACTTCATAACAGTATGTATAATTGTAATTGATTAATATTTTTCCTAAGAAGTTTGTACCAAACTACAACTATAAAAGAGTATTTCAGAAGTAACGCGTGTGTGAGAGGCCCAGGAAGCTTACGGCACTATGTAGCACTACCATTTGGTATCTAATTTCAGCCTCCAAGCTCTTCATTGCTGGTAATGGCTCGAAACACAGAGGGTGAAATCCTGCCCCACTGAAGTCAATGGGAGTTTTGCCATTGACACCAATGGGGCCAGGATTTCACCCAGAGCCTTAAACCTCAGGGGAGAGAATACCTGGCATTTTTCAACTTGTTCCTCTGGCCAACGTGCAGAGAAGCACTGCTGGACTCCAAAAGGAGCTGTGTGGGGCCCATGGGAACATGGGTCCTGAAAAGTCATTCCAAAAAAGACTATTCAGTTTAGATCTAGTTAGCTTGCTGCTCCATATTTAAAACAAAAGATGCAATTTTAGTTTTACATAGTGTATCATATATAAATTAACAGAGACAATTAAGGGTATCTATTGTATTCTCTAAAATGTCATCTCATGACCAATGTTAACACTGATGAAGCCACAAAAGTTAAAATTAAAAAGCACCATGACATTATCTTAAATATCATTCCTATTTTTTTCCTCCAGAATTAAGTGACTAATCTTCCCTTCACTCCACACCCAGAAGGGCAGGGGTTTATGGAAAAGTTTAGTTTATAGATTTTAAATACAGTCTTCCCTTTCATTGGAAAAATCAAGATTTTTTTAATGTTCTTTGAGCTGTATGAAATGGCATGATTAGCAAAATAAAGTGCTGTACTTCCAAGTGTTGGAGAACTCTGAATGCAAATTGGCTGGTGACATAGTACTCAAAAACATCAAGTAATTCAAAGTATTCTTTAGCTATAGAAACACGATGTCCTTTAAAAATGCTTTCGTGCCTTAGATAACATTTATTGTTTGCAGTAATGTTAGCTGTATTTATTAGTGTTCTTTAGCTACCATACTTTAACTTTCCTATAAAAGCAAATAAATATTGGCATCCAATTCAAACTCCAAATGCTAGAATGAAATACTCTAACAATAAAGGCTATGCTTCAGTCAGATACATAAGCACATGCATAACTTTAAGTGTATGTCTAGTCCTATTCATGGCAATGAGACTACTAGTATGCTTAAAGTTATGCAAGCGCTTACGTACTTTTCTGAAATGGGACCATATGTCCAGTTATTAGTGAGGTATCAACTGAATTTGTATATGACATGCTATTACAGTTTGTCACACAGAAGACTCAGAAAAAGGAAAGAATAATTTTAATATAATCTGGTCCTCTCAAAGGTTTATCTCTGATGTGTGTAGGCTAAAAACACCAAAAATAGGCCAATAGGAGAAATCACATATAGATGTGACAGCAATGCCCAATTCAGTAATGAAAGTATTTACCCAACTTGACATACCTCTGCTGTATTTCACGTAAAATACACACCAACCTGGAAAAACTGTGATACAAATTTACCCACCCAGACAAAAAAGTCTTCTTGACCTTCCTTACCATGATAATGATAACAGATGAGGAATGACTGGGGGAGAAAGGAATTTTGTTTATCTAACCAAAATATTCTCAGTGACTGGGCAAGCAGAATTTTACAATTCAGATACATTCTAAGACTACAGTGCCTTATTGTTAGGGCCCTACCAAATTCATGGCCATGAAAACCACATCACAGACTGTGAAATCTGGCTATTGTAGGGGAGGGGAAGGACTGGGAGTGCTCCAGCCAAGGGCTCCTACCGTGCGCCAGGCTCCAGCTGCTAGTCCCAGCGTGGGCTGGGGAGGGATGGGACTTCCTCTTCCCCTGCGGCGGCTGCTCCCAGAGCCGGGTCAGACCCATCTCCAGGAACCTTCCGCAGCTGCAGGAAGCTCCACAGCTCCTGGCTGGGAGCCCAGCTCTGAAGGCAGCGCAGAAGTGAGGGTGGCTGTCAGCCCCCAACCCGAGCAGGAGGCTGGGACCCCAGCTGTCAAACCCTGACCCAGGCAGAAGGCTGCCATGAAAACCAGGACATATGGTAACCCACTGTCCATACCCTGCAATCTTCACTTCTGCGCTGTTGCTGGCAGTGATGCTGGCTTCAGAGCTGGGCACCCAGCCAGCAGCCGCTGCTCTCTGGCTGCCCAACTCTGAAGGCAGTGTCCCGCCAGCAGCAGTGTAGAAGTAAGGGTGGCAATCTCGCAACCCCCTACAATAGCCTTGCAACCTCTGCAACCTCCTTTTGGTCTGGGACCCCCAAGGTAGCAACACCATGAAATTTTAGATATAAACATCTGAAATGGTGAAATTGACTATTTTTAAAATCCTATGACCATAAAATTGACCAAAATGGACTGTGAATTTGGTAGGGCCCTACTTATTGTACATAGTCCATTTACTTCAGTAGGTCTTGAAGAAGCATTTGTGTCAATATCTTCAATCTTTCAGGTTTTCAATTCTAATATTAGAAGGAATTTTACTTTAGGGCTGATAAATCTATTATGATTTATGTTATTTTCTCACACAAACTCCACCTCATGTTATCTATTGTCCGTTTCTTTTACCAATTCCTCCTAAGTCAGGAACTATGGTTTATAATAACATGGAATTCCAGTCATTCCCCCTTGTAATCCCATTGCTGCTCAAATCATCTTGTGTTATCACGCCTTAACAGGGCACATTTGATTATAAGGCATAGAATGGTCACATGAAAATTCCTTCCCGAATATTTTATAGGTCAGCTTGCCAAAAATGTAAAAAAAATCACCATCATGACCACATAGACGTCTAATATTTTCATTTCATTTTCAGTATTGGAATTATATTGACATTGTTAGACTAACAGAACTTGTTCAGAACCATATGTGATGAATGTTAACAAAAAAATGTTATCAGGCAGCTGGTAAAATGGGGTATGGAGTCCTTTACCTCTCAGAATCTACCCCAGATTGATAGTGACTGAAAGTTAGTACTGACTTCATATTTGATCTCACACAGTAGCCTGTGTGAAATAGTGATCAGATACCACAATGATGAGCACCACCACAGTGCCTATAACAAGAGATAGTAACCTTAGTGTAGTTCGTAAGAGGCATGCAAATAACATAGAAAACATCTGCACAACGAATAAACTTTTTGACAGTTTTAGCAAAAATTCCAAGGATTGAATGGGCCTGGAGAACAAATTACCCTTATCCTAAGTTAGGGTCCCTGATTGAAGCCCATTGACAGGATAGTACATGGAAACCACCCAGACCTGAACGAGTTCTACAGATAAACAAAGGACTCTAATCTTCAATGTTGTTAATCCCAAATCTTTCATTAACATTGCATTCACTTTCAAAATGAGAAAAATGACACCATCAAGTAATTTCTCATGGTTTAAATGTCTTTGTTCCCACTTCGTCACAATAGCCTCATTGAGGTTTTTCACACAAGTTTCCCTATTAATTTTGGCCTTTTTCATTTACCAAGCTAGTTTTATTTATTTCCAATATTTAACATATCTGAAAATATGACCATTTTTAACAACTTGAATTTCTGCACCATCTTGTCTAGTCAAACTAGCTTGCCATATACACCAGGGTCTCTTGTGTTGTAATGTTTGTAATTGTAGCTAGTTGCCTCTCCAAAAATAGCATAATACATTGCATTCTGTGGGCCTCACAAAAAAAGGCCCTGATCTCAAGATGTAATAAATATTTTCTGATCCTATTAATTTCAAACCATAAAATTTTTAAAAGCATGAGGGATAGATCCACAAAGGGTCTTAAGTGTCACAGTGCTCGGCCTTCCATTGCCTAATGTTCTTGTGCTGTGCCACCCAGTGAAATCCACAGCTCCACGTCAGATGCCTAAGACCTCTATACCTAGAGAGGCACCGAACAATGGGATCCACAAAGGCCAGCATGCTGAGCAGAGAGCTGCCTAAGATAACCAATAGGAAATACATATGAGTGGGGTGTGGCCTAAGCCCTACCCCCTCAAAGGGAGTTAAGCACCTAAGTCTGGGTCAGAGGGAGGCACCTATCTTCATTGGATTCTCAGTCATGAACCCTCTCCTGAAATTAGGCACCTAATCTCTTTCTTGCAAAAAACACAGAAGGAATTGACGCCACTGTCCCCTTTATAACTTTTAGCCCATTGGTTAACACACTGGCCAGGGTTCAATTCCCACCTCTTCCTGATGTGGAACAGGAATTTGAAGTTGTACCTCCCTCCTCTCAGGAGGGTGTTCTAACCACCAGGCTATGGGGTATTTTGGGGAAGGTGTCTCTCAATCATTTCTTTTGAAGCTCTTCCACTGTATATAGAGACCCAGATTCCAGTTCCCCTCCTCCAATGGGTGTTTAATAATTTATACATTCTGGAACTGCTTCAGTGTAATAAACTGGTCCCAGAATACCCCATAGTCCAGTGGTTAGGGCACCCTCCTGGAAATGAGAAGACCCAACATCAAATCCTTGCTCCACATCAGGCAGGGGAGGAACCGAATCCACGCTTTGAAAACCAAAACCCTATAAAGGAGTCTCAAGTTGGATACCCAAAGACTGAGTATCCCAAATAACTGGTCACTTGTGAAAATGTAAACATTATAATTATTGTGAGGTAGATCAAATATGGGTCTGAAAACCAAACCTTGGACAAAGTCACTTCAAAATCAATATTTGTGCCAATAAGCACAGCATGGTTGCTAAATGGAAGCATAGTCTAATACAGTTTTACTACCACTTTCTCTCTTTTTTTAATATTCAAATATAAAAGCAAAAGACATTGGCCCACTGATAGTTTTACATAAACAAATGGACAAAAAGGCTACTCTGTAGATCTTATTTCACTCCACTGTCTGTGCTTTTATTCTCCTTGTCATAGCCAAGTTGAGACTTTCCTTTGCCATGATAATAAGCAGAAAGTTCAGAGATCTCCAAAAAAAAAAAAAAAAAAAAAAGCAGGAAGTTTGCTGTTTGAAAGATTGCCCCTTCAGAGGAGATGGGGGAGGAGAGAAAAGAATGTCAGGGCTATTATGGAAGACCCTCTGCAAAACCAAGCAGATGACTTGAGATTTGTTTATCCCAAAGAGGCCTTAAAGTAATGCTGTTGATGCTGGGTGCAAATGGGAAAGGGAAGAAATGTTATGATGTTTGTCTTATCATTCCATAGTGGAAATAGTGCTTTCTTTGGCTCTATCAGAGGATAACTTCAGCAGAAAGCAAAAGTTTCTGCAACTACCTGATTTGAATCTAACAATAAATCATGTTGTTAACACTGATTTTAAGACACAGAATGAAGCTAAAACTTACTGCTACAACATACTCTAAGATACACTTTTTAAACAAGAAACCGTTCCTTCAACTCTCCATCCAATCACTACATTACAAAGGCTGGTTTAAATTGGAGAATATGGGGGTAGAGGAAGGGGTGAATGCCACATGTGGCTTTAATACGCAACAGCTGCTGTAGATCAGAACCCCCCTTTGCTCTTTCTGTGACCCCCCCACCAGAATACTATGTTTCAAGGGTTATTGTAAATAAAAGGACTGCACTGTGCTGCTGTCTGAACAACGCAGGGAGACTGAAAAGATCGTTGAACAAAGTGTACCTGAATCTCACTGCACTCCATTCTTGGATGCCAGTCCCAGATCAATTGTTTGTTTCGTGGTAAATTCCCTGAAAAAGTGCACCTAGGGCCAGCCATTTACAAGCCACTTCGCTTCAGTCTCTTTAAAGCAACAGAGAAACAACAGCTACTTGCGATCAACTGATTGACTCGGGAAAACTGTTTCACCCGGCTCTGCCTCCGACCCTGTTTGTTTGGGTCTCTCGCCCTCTCCCCCACAGGCGACAGCCCCAATTCCTTGGTGTTGCCCCCCCCCCCCGTAAACCTGTGAGGGCGGGAAGGGGGTGTTGTTCCTGTTCAACAAATCACTTGTTCCATTAGCCACCAATGAACCCAGCTTCGTGAAACTTAACTCACCGACACCAGGAACTCCAAAGTGCCCACATAGTCCCGCTCAGTCTTCAGAAGCTCGTTCAAAACGCACACCCTGAGGCGAAGCTGTTTCTCCAGGTCCTTCCCGCTTTCCCCTTTCCCTTCCCCTTTGCTTTCTTCTGTCATTGTTCCCCAAAGCGAAGCCTCGCTCCCAGCTCCTGCTTCTCCCAGCTCCTCTGCTGTTTGCAGCCACCAATAGGAAACGCTGCCTCAGTGTTTCCTCCAGCAAAGTTCAGATGGGACAACAAAAGACCCCACTCAGTTACATAGCGCGGGGCTGGTCTTCCGTGGCTTGCAGGCTGTTAACCAGACGCGCTCACTCTTCCACTGCTCAAGAAGTGGTTTGAGGGCCAGAGGAGCAAAGCAATAAAAATGCGTGTGTTCTCTTCCAGTAAGGAAGGGGGCACAGCCTGTAGGAAATGATGGTCACCGGCTGCCTGCTCTCCCAGCGCTCTGTGTGACTGCGAGGTGGGAAGGCTTCAGCAGCTCGGGCAGCTTGGACATTAATCAAAAGCTCTGTGTCCATGTGACTTCGACCCCTTCCCCCTGAGCCAAATCTCAGGAAAAAGGAAAGGAAGCACAACCTTGGGAAAGACTGCGTGCCAGCAACTGCCTGTTTCACACACACGCTGTGCGCTTTAGTCTGAGGCTAATTGGAGATCTCCAACTCGAGAGGATAAGAATTCACTTTAAAATGTCCCAGGCTCGCTAGACTGCTGGGATTCAGGCTGTTGTTTATCGCTTGGTAATAAGCAGCCAGAATGTGGTTTCTTCAACCCACGCATCCCCCTCTTCATATATAATTATAAACACACACATTATACACATATGTATATAATATATATTATAGCTACACGTTTTATACTCTGCCGCATACAGGCAAATACCTGTATCTCTGTGTGTGCAATCGTGTTGTATCCACTCATATTTTATATTCAACATTACACACACAACCAAGCACACTATAAACATACACAATAGTTTGGTTGGAGTTGTCCTGTTTTAAGGGAGCTATTAAATCTATCCAGGCCATGAGGTTTGCTCTTTGCACTTGGAAGTTCAGATTCGTATAATAAATGAAGACACTACGGGAATCTGACAGGAACCTTCACAAACACATTGTCATAAATATAAAGGGAAGGGTAAACCCCTTTAAAATCCCTCCTGGCCAGAGGAAAAATCCTCTCACCTGTAAAGGGTTAAGAAGCTAAAGGTAACCTCACTGGCACCTGACCAAAATGACCAATGAGGAGACAAGATACTTTCAAAAGCTGGGAGGAGGGAGAGAAACAAAGGGTCTGTGTCTGTCTATATGCTGCTTTTGCCAGGGACAGAACAGGAATGGAGTCTTAGAACTTTTAGTAAGTAATCTAGCTAGGTATGTGTTAGATTATGATTTCTTTAAATGGCTGAGAAAAGAACTGTGCTGAATAGAATGACTATCCCTGTCTGTGTGTCTTTTTTGTAACTTAAGGTTTTGCCTAGAGGGATTCTCTATGTTTTGAATCTAATTACCCTGTAAGGTATCTACCATCCTGATTTTACAGAGGTGATTCCTTTACTTCCATTAAAAGTCTTCTTGTAAGAAAACTGAATGCTTTTTCATTGTTCTAAGATCCAAGGGTTTGGGTCTGTGGTCACCTATGCAAATTGGTGAGGACTTTTACCAAACCTTCCCCAGGAAGTGTGGTGCAAGGGTTGGGAGGATTTTGGGGGGAAAGACATGTCCAAACTACGTTTCCCGGTAAACCCAGTTAAAGTTTGGTGGTGGCAGTGGAAATTCCAAGGGCAAAGGGTAAAATTAATTTGTACCTTGGAAGTTTTAACCTAAGCTGGTAAAAGTAAGCTTAGGAGGTTTTCATGCAGGTCCCCACATCTGTACCCTAGAGTTCAGAATGGGGAAGGAACCTTGACACACATCCATCCTGTAGATGTGGGGTGTTAAAATGTAAGTGCATGTTTTAGTGAACAAATATCACCTTCACTTACAGAGGGGTCAAACTCAGACCTCTAATCTGAAACACCCTTCCCCCCATGCCGAATTTTGTGGGTACAGATGAAAGGTTTGGGTCTCTCAACCTGCGTGTAAGGTTTGCAACCGGAAACAATATTCAGAGACCCTCTTTTTAGGTTCCTCATTGAGGTGGTATATTTCCAACCAGTGTCCCAACAAGAGGGAGTGAAATGGAGCCTCTGGACCTACCCATGCCCTCCACCCAAGATGCTAGTCCTCTTAGTGCCTAAAGGAAGAAAAGGTGAAGAGACAAACCCACACAGCGTCTCTCACCTTTCCCTTCTTGCTACCCAGGGGAAAAGACAAAGACAGCCCTGCCTAGGAGGGCTCAGCCTTAGTTGTGAGAGGAGAGTATAAGGCTCCCATTAAAAAAAAAAAACCCATCTCCCAAGTAGTGGGTAGAGAATACATTAGTACAGCAGTTCCCCCCCCCCCCCAACTCCTTTCTCAGGTATTGGGAGCCAGGAAGGCAGCCACTATTAGAGGCAACATTTTTTGTCCACTCCCCTCAGATATCTGCTGGTAGCTTCGGTAATGGTGCCCAGATTAAGGCAACCAGGGGCCATAGGCACACCATGACACAGGGCCCCCAGTGCTCTGTCCTCCTCCCACACACACACTTGAAGTAGCCTTGGCAAAGAGACCCACCCCTTCCTAGAGAGACAGGGGCAGCAGCATGGGGCTCTCCTCTCCCCTGCGTCCCAGGTGTGGCAGCAGGGGACCCTCCCCTCAGGGTGGCTTAAGACATCCCCTTTCACCACCAGCCCCAGAGAGAAAGGAATAGCAGCCAGGGGGCCCTGCCTCCTTGGGAAATGGGTAACTGTAAAAGGGGTTCATGAATTTGTGATTTAATAGCAATTTAAAAAAAAATCTTCTTTAAATGGTCAGATGATCCAGGGCCCTCCAGCTGTGCACACAGCCAACAATGGATCAGTGCATTTTTATTACTCCTACCCTCACCCTCCGTCTCCTTTCCTCCTATTACTTGTTACCCTAGCTTGTCTAAAATCAGATCATAAACACAGCAGAGCAAAGATCATCTGGGGGCAGTACAGTCTCATGGATAGGTGCCAATATTGTAATTCAAAAATAGGGGAGAAACCCAGAGGTCCAGGGGCTACTTAGACATGATGGAGGGGTGGCTAGGCCAAATTTGAGTAGCACTGCAACCCTGTGCATCAGGTCAAATTGCCAACCAGCAGCAACTTGAGTGGCATTGAACCCTTGTTGAAATATGTGATAAAAAGTGTCCTGTGCTGATTTAGTATGGAATAAACAATATTTTATTTAAATAAGGGATGTCCCCCTTATAATACAAGAGTGTTGGCAGCCCTAGACTCCAAAGTCCTGGGTTCTAGTCCCAGTTCTGCCCCAACCTGCTGTGTGAGCTTCAACAAGTAGCTTCACCTGATTCTTCTCAGATGCTTTTCTATTTAGATTGCAAGATCACTGGGGCACAACTGTCTCCCACTACATGTTTGTACAGTGTCTAGTAAATGCAGTCCCAGTCTTGGTTTGGTCCTCTGGGTGCTACTGAAATATAGATAATAAATAGGGACCATGTCTTGCTGTGTTTGTATGGTGCCTGGCACAATGGAGCCACAGTCATGAGAGGATTTTTGATATTACTGAATCCTAATGTTGTAAGAATGAATGCTTGCTTTTGCCAGTGCCATGGCTCAGAGTGGGGCTGCTAGTGCCATTACCACCTTGAGGAAACACCTTTGACCATAGAGGAGTTCTTTAGTCAGCTACCCAGAAACTACGTTATCACAGGTGCTTCCCAGCCCCCCATCATGTTGTGATAACATAGACCTCTAGATGAACTAGTGTGAACATCCCACGCTACCCCACTGCCATCAGTGGGAAGGGAGAAAAGCTAGTATTCCCTCTCCACATACACTGTTGAGCCACTAAGTGATATTAATGTCTTCCCTATACCTAGGGGAGACATATTCTCAGTCAGCCTCCAAGCCACGAGCAAACAGGCAGAGGAAAAAAAAAAAACAAGTGACTCTCTGTTTTCTTTTCTCTCGTGTGCACAATTTAGATATCCCCATCACAAGTTGTATCATGAGCCAGCATTCAGAGAGAAGGCTCTGTCTCCTGTAAAGTAGAGAGTTTACTCCGCTAAGACACTAGGCAATTGTATAGATACATGTTTATGGGACATGTGTATGGTGCCTCTGGCAGTACCTACCCAACCTCCTGGGATCACGCTGCTCTCAAAGAGCCTTGGTAGTCCTACAGGCATTAGGCTGACGGAGTTATGACAGGATTCCTGATTTAAGGTCACCACTGTTATAACAATCTTCTTAGCATGCAAATATGCTTCAGTCTGCCTGCAAGTATGTTCACAGAGCATTTTTAGGTGCATTAGGGTTATATTGTCTAAAAGAACTCAGGGGAATAAGGGAGCTGTCTATAAAGCTCAGTATAGGTGGGACCTGAACCATAGCACACGCTATAGAATTCCTGTGGGATCTACTGCTACCTCTGCCTGTCCATGGGAAAGGTGATACGAGCACAGATGCTGATGAGGAGCAATAAAAAAGTAATCCAAAACCCTGGATTCTTCGATCTGTCTTATGCCTCTATTCTCTCCATTGGTCAACTGAAAAGGAATTGTGGCCAGCATCCTCAGGTTATCCATTCCATGTCCCCCTTTAGCGCCTCACAGAGATGCTCATTCTCTGCCCCTCTTTCCTGACATCTCTCTTTGATCTGCCTTGGAGTGGGAGGGGAGGAGAAAAAAACAAAATACAACCTGCATATTGCTGCTTATTAGTCAGCCCCACTCCTACCCTCCCTATTCCCTACTTAACTCCCTTTTCCATCCACAGCCTCTCTCTGCTTCTCTTTAAACAAAATGTGTGTTATTCACTTGTTCTGTTACATTTGCAGCTTTTGGTTGGGAAAGAAAGAACAGCAGCTTCCTTACTTTCAGAGTCATTCAAAAGGGTTCTGAGTTTGCAAAACAGCCACTTCCCAATACTGTAGCCACTGCCACTGGGCAGAATCAAGCCTAGCAGGCCAGGTTAAACTAACATGAAGAGGCTCAGGTGAATATTCAGCAGTTACTAGGAAGCTACATTCACAAGATCCTGTTGTATACATAAGGCCTAAGCTGTACACTAGGGGGTAAAATTTTCAAAGGCATCTAAATCACTTAAGAGCTTACATCCCATTCACTTTCAATAAGGCTCAGGCCATGTCTATGCTACAGGTGTTACAGCAGCACCGCTATGGCACTGTAGCTATGCTGCAGTTCTGCCATAGTGAAAATGGTTCCTACAGCAACAGAAGGGGGTGGTTCTGTCATTGCAGAAACTCCACCTCCCTGAGTGATGGTAGCTAGATTGACGGAAGCATTCTTCCATTGACCTAAATGCATCTACACTGGGGGTTAGGTCGTCATAACTTTGGCACTCAGCGATGTGAATTTTTCACACCCTTGAGTGACCTAGCTATGTCAACCTAACTAAGTGTAGACCAGGTCTTAGGCTCCTAAGGGCTAGATCCACAAAGGGTTTAGGCACCTAACTGCCACTTTAGGCTCTTAATCCAAAATGTAGCTCCTCAAATGCCCTGCTTAGCTGCCACCTAACCCCATGGGCACTTAAATTCTCATAGACACCTACATTTCTGACAGTGGACATGTGCACAGCTGCCTAAGTCCTGATGCCCCATGCCAATCTCATGCCTAAACCAGGGCAGGATACTCAAACTAGGCATTCCCCCCCACCTATCTTGCCTGCAGGGCCTGATCCAGGAGGCACATTCAGGGGCTTCCCTACACAGCATGCCTTTTGGATTGGGCACCCAGAAAACACAGGAGATGGTGATGCCAGGCAGACAGCAAAATGACTCTACCTCAATGGTTAGGGTACTCACCTGGGAACTGGATGTGGGAGAGTCAGGTTCTAGTCCCTACTCCTGTGACACTTTTAATCCAAAGTGTAACAGCTTGAACAAGATAGACAGAGAAAGCCCCATCCCAAAATACCTTGTAGTGAGGGTGTTTACTTGGTAGGTGGGAGATTTGAGTTCAACATTTAAGACC
Organism: Natator depressus; assembly: GCF_965152275.1. Classification (NCBI taxonomy): domain Eukaryota; kingdom Metazoa; phylum Chordata; order Testudines; family Cheloniidae; genus Natator; species Natator depressus. The sequence continues at coordinate 59,077,860 of NC_134235.1, forward strand.
CAGCTCCTCTCAGGCAGAATGGGGATTTGAACCCAGGTTTCTCACTTCCAAATTCAGTGCGGTAACCACTGGACTACTGGAAACAAGGGGAAGCTTGAAAAAGGACTGTCATGGATTAGGTGTCTAATTCTAGGAGAAGGTTCATGGATGTGAATCCCAAAGGAATTCTCATTAGTTCAGATTTAGCCACCTAAAACTCCTTGAGGGGGGTGAGGCTTAGGCATTTCCTGTTGGCTAGCTTAGGCAGCTCCCCTCTGAGCTTGCTGGCCTCTGTGAATCCTGTTCTTAGATGCCAAACTCCCCACACATTGAACAGAGGGCCTGGGAGCCTCACTCAGGGCTGTGGATTCCAGTAGGCAGCAGGGCATCTAAAGTTAGGCATTGCAACACCGAGCCTAAATCTCCTTTGTGGATCTAGCCCCTTAATGCCTATGTCACTTTTAAAAATGGGACTTCACCCTTTAAGTAACTTACACCTTGCAACTATGAAAGGCACAATGCCTGAATACTCCTAAAGATCTGGGCCTTAGGCTCTTTTGAAAATTTTACCCCAGAGCCGACTTCTGTTAGAACCCTGACACGATCATTCAAGCTAGAGAAAGGCTCTGGCAAAGCCATAGGGGTAAAAGCCACATTTAAATGTCCTAAAATACCTGACAGACTGTAAATTTTACTGGAGAGACTGTATAGTTCTTGGCTCTTTTGTTGTTAAATGTCCTGTCCGTCTGTCTGTCCTTCATTGGCAATTTGCCTCAGTCATCACTTATTAGCGGATGGTGTTACTCTCACATGACACATATTTACATACCACAGCAGAGGCATGACTTTGTTTCTCTCATTTAGTACAGTCACCTCAAGAAGGGTTTTTATTTTACACATAAAAAACTTTTGCTGGCTTTAAAGGTGTACCTCCTCCTTTTAATGCACCTTATCCCAAACAAAATTAATATCCCTGTTATTGTGTATATATAGGTATAATCACTTAGAAGACAGGTTTCAGAGTAGCAGCCGTGTTAGTCTGTAGTCGCAAAAAGAACAGGAGTACTTGTGGCACCTTAGAGACTAACCAATTTATTTGAGCATAAGCTTTCATGAGCTACAGCTCACTTCATCGGATGCATTCAGTGGAAAAACTTAGAAGACAGATCTCTTCATAGATATCCATGACTCTCAAAACAGATATTAAACATGTATACCCTGAGAAGATTCTTAAACGGAGGAATACTTTGTATAAAAGCTCATAATGTGCAACATTGGACAAGCCCCGGCACCAAGCCCAACAGCCAAGACAGTCCTTAGAGTCAATGGGAAAGTCATCTGCGCACATGTACAAAAGACTGTAAGGTCATCAGGGTAGGAACTGTATTTATTGCTTCTGTTTTTACAGGTCCTACCCCAAGAGGGCCCACATCATAGTTGGATACTGTGAATACAACTACAATATAAATATTAAATAATAAAAATGTATACTAAGAAATGAAAGCAAAGCATAAGAAAGAACTATGAAAACTATAATCCTGTTTTTTCTGCAAATTACTGTAAGTAACCTCAATATTCCTACATAGACTGGCCAACACACCACAGAACCATTCTTTCTGTGATCCTATCAGTCTATTTCATGAACCCCTTAACTTCCGAAGACTATCAAAGTCATTTGGGGGCTTTCAACAACTGTTTCCCTCAGTAAATGCCACCCATGCTTCAAGCATCCCACTTGTTTAACAAACAAGGGACCAGATCCCATGATATGTGAGCACTTTGCAAGGACACTCAGCACCTCTGAAACCTAGGGTCAAAACAGGGTGTTACTGTGCGGTAACTGAAATCTAGCTGTCATCCAGCTTCCTCTAGGCCAGTGAAGTGCAAGGCTCTAGGCCATGTAAGAGTTACAAACTGCACATTTGGCCATAGCTGACAAGGTCTCTTTGTCACAATTTCTGTTTTGACAAACATCACCATCTTAATAAAAAAGCATTCCTTTTACTGAATATTTTGGTCTCAGCATGATTCAAATTGACTTCCTGGTAAGGGTTAGGATAGGGAAATAACACTGGTTAAAAATATATACATCCATACATCTTGGTGGTAGAGTACACCCCACTTTGATTAGGTGCACTGCATTTATAGATTTGGTCACATTAACTCAAAAAAAATGTAGCAAAAATAGAAAAGGTTCAGAGAAGGGCATGAGAAAATGTTTGCAGAGATGACAATATATGAGGAGAGAATGAAAACCTTAAGGCCCCAGTTCTGCAAACACTTACAATAAGACCAAGAGGATTACTCATGTGTTTAAAGTTAAGCACACACACAAATATTTGTAGAATTTGAGTTTAGGACTGTTTAGTTAAGAAAAGAGAAAAGCAAGAGGAGATGTGGTCAAGAGATGATGATACAACTCCAGTCAGGCTTTCCAATCTAATGCCACCTCCTGACATAAGAACAAGGGTGAAACTCAACAAAATTAAAAGGAAATATATTTAAAACAGATAAAAGGAGGTACTTTTTTAAAATCTGTTCATGCCCTGTGTTACCATTTTGTGATTTATATATAAATTGGGGGTGGGGTGGGTGGGAGCGATTCTCAATTTTGTCTTGAAGAGAATGAGGACAGAAGGGCATATTCCTCCACCTATTATGGTCATCCTCAAATATACAGCCCATATTTGGCAGGAAATATGTAAAAGAGATACAATATTACACCACTTACATTACCTTTCACCCATAATGTCTGTTTCATGTAGTTGCATTATATTAGACACAAAAAGCTACATTAAAAGACCATTAAGTTTGAAAAGTCAAATACTCAAAGCTAAGAAATGCCAGAATTAAGGTTCCATGTGCAATCTAAATTCATCCCTCTTGTGCAAATGCATTAGGATACAGACTTTAATCTCATGATCACATAGTATTTTTTCCACTGAACTCCTGTCTCATTCAGTGCATAAAAAGACCTGCTCTGGGGATGAATTGGAGCTTCTTCGAGTCACTAGTCCTGGAACCCACAAGGGGGAGCCAATTCTTGATTTAGTTCTAAGGGGAGCACAAGATGTGGCCCAAGAGGTGAATATAGCTGAACTGCTCCGTAATATAGATTGCGATGTAATTAAATTTAATGCCCTTGTGGGAGAAAATACCAAAGAAATCCACCACAGTAACATTTAACTTCTAAAAGGCAAACTATACAAAAATGAGGAAACTAATTAAATGGGAATTAAAAGGAATAATCACAAAAGTGAAATGCCTGCAAGCTGCATGGAAACTATATAAAAACACTATAATAGAGGCTCAAACTAAATGTATACCCCAAATAAAAAGAATAAGAGAATCAAAAAAATGCTAGCAAAGCTGAGCAACAGAGTAAAAGAGGTGATTAGCAACAACAAAAACATCATTTAAAAATTGGGAGTCAAATCCTATTGAGGAAAATAGAAAGGAACATAAACTCTGGCAAGTCAAGTGTAAAAGTATCATTAGGCAGGCCAAAAGAGAATGTGGAGAGAAACTAGCAAAAGAGATAAAACTAACAGCAACAAATGTTAAGAACATCAGAAGCAGGCAGCCTGCTAAACAATCAGTGGAGCCACTGGACAATCAAGGTGCTAAAGAAGCTTTCAGGAAAGATAAGGGCATTGAGAAGAAGTGAAATGAATTCTTTGCATCCATCTTCATGGAGCAAATGTGAAGATTTCCCACACTTGAGTCATTCTTTTCAGGTGACAAATTTGAGGAACTGTCCCAGTCTGAGGTGTCAATAGAGGAAGTTTGGGAACAAATTGATTAATTAAATAGTAATACGTCACCAGGACCAGATGTTAGTCACACAACAGTTTGGAAAGAACTTAAATATGAAATTGCAGAACTACTAACTGTGGTATGTAACCTATTCCTTAAATCAGTCTCAGTACCAGATGACTGGAGGAGAGCCAATGTAAATGCTCATTTTTAAAAAAGGCACCAGAGTTGATTTTGCAATTACATGCTGGTAAGCCTAATTTCAATACCAAGCAAATTGGTTGAAAGCATAGAAAAGAACAGAATTATCAGACACACAGATGAACACAGTATGTTGGGGGAAGAGTCAACACAGCTTTTGTAAAGGGAAATCATGCCTCACTAATCCATTAGAATTCTTTGAGGGGGATCAACAAGCATGTGGACAAGTGGATATAATGTAGTTGGACTTTGAGAAAGCCTTTGACAAGGTCCCTCACCAAAGCAAAATAAGGAATCATGAGATAAGAGGGAAGGTCCTCTCATATATCAGTAAATGCTTAAAAGATAGGAAACAAAGTATGGGAATAAATGGCCAGTTTTCACCATGCAGAAAGGTAAATAGTGGGGTCCCCCAAGAATCTGTAATGGGACCGGTGCTGTTCAACATATTCATAAATGGTCTTGAAAAGGGGGTGAACAGTGAAGTGGCAAAGTTTGCGGATGATACAAAATGACTTAAGATATTTATGTCCAAAGCTGACTGAGAAGAGTTCCAAAGGGATCTGACAAAACTGGATGACTGGGTAACAAAATGGCAGATTAAATTCAATGTTGATAAATGAAAAATAATGCATGTTGCAAAAAAAATAATCCCAATTATAAATACAAAATGTTATAAACACAAAATCAACTGTTACCACTCCAGAAAGAGATCTTGGCGTTGTCATGGGTAATTCTCTGAAAACATCTGCTCTATGTGCAGTGGCAATCAAAAAAGCTAACAGAATGCTAGGAATCATTAGGAAAGGGATAGATAACAAGACAGAAAATATCATAATGTCACTATATATATATCTATGGTATGGTCACACCTTGAATACTGCATGCAGTTCTGGTTGCTCCATCTCAAAAAATGTGTATTAGAATCGGAAAAGTACAGAGAAAAGCATCAAAAATTATTAGGGGTATGGAACAGCTTTCATACAAGGAGAGACTAAAAAGATTACAGCTGTTCAACTTAGAAATAAAATAACTAAGAGGGGGATGTGATAGAGGTCTATAAAATCATGAATGGTGTGCAGAAATTGAATAAGGAAGTGTTATTTATCCCTTCACATAACACAAGAACCAAGAATCACCAATAATATTAATAGGCAGTAGGTTTAAAACAAACATAAGGAGTATTTCTTCACCAACCACACAGTCAACCTGTGGAACTCATTGCCAGAGGATGTTGTGATGGCCAAAATTATAACTGGGTTCAACAAATTAAATAAGTTCATGAAAGATAGGTCCATCAATGGCTATTAGCCAAGATGGTCAGAGATGCGACCCCATGTTCCAGGTGTCCCTAAGCCTTTGACTGCCAGAAGCTGGGACTGGATGAAAGTGGATGAATCACTTGATAATTGTCCTGTTCTGTTCATTCCCTCTGAAGCATCTGGCACTGGCCACTGTCAGAAGACAGAATACTGGGTTAAGTGGACGGTGATGGGGCATTTGCCCCACACTGGCCTCTAAGGGGCTAATGGAGCCCTAGGGAGGCTGCACAGGATGCAGCCAACTAGAGAGGGGCTGAGAGAAGTGGCCAGTCAGGGCCTGGCAGTCCCATAGAAGAAGAGCTGCAGGGCAAAGCAGGGGCAATTACTCCCTGGAGCTCAAGGAGGGAGGACTGGGTGCCTTGCAGGCAAAAAGAAGCTAGCACCCTGGACAGAGGAGTCATGCTAGCAGGGACCGTGGGAGCTAGAGAGAGCTCCAGGCCAGCTGAGGCCCTGAGGCAAGGGTGAAGAGAGTGCTGCTGGGGCCATGGGGAAGTGGCTGGACAATTGGGTGCAGTCATCACTGGGGAAGTGGCAGGACAGTTGGACTGCAACACTCTCCCCATGGAAGGCAGGAACACAGGTTGTGACATTGCCGCAGGGCTGTGTCATGAAGAGGATTCCGCAGTCCTTGGAGTGACATGGGTCAAGAAGCAGAAGTGATGGCGGGCGAGGCACCACCAGGAGAGGGCATACCGACCTGCAGAGCTAATCCCCAGGATGACCAGCAGGAGGCGCCAGTGTGGTGGGTGGAGCCCTGTTACATGGACCCATGGTCTAAATCAGTATGGCCATTCTTATGTTCTAATGCAAAATGAAAAAACAGAAATCCTCTCGTGTGCCATCATTTTGACACACACATGGTTCACCAACAGGGCTGGAACCTTTAGCTCCTCTGTGGATGTATTTAATACAGTGTTGAGCAGTGAAGAGGCTAACATTTAAGTGACTGTAAACACTACTGACATAAATGAGGGAAGTTAACATCTCTTCTGACACAATGTCTTCAGGCTGCCTGCACATACACCAAGTTAACAATGTATGGTTAACATTGGAAGGGGATATCTTTGCAGCCAGAAGGCTTTAAAAATAAATCCTTACTTCTACAGAATATAGCAAAATCTTCAGGCAACCCCTAAAACCAGTTTCTTATTTTATTTTTCTCTGCTATTATTAACCACAACAAACATGTTTCACTAGTTCCCAGGGAACATAAATCTGTGGAAATGATACTATGCAAACATTGAAAAAATGCTCTCAGTGACATCATAAAATCAAAAACTAGTATTAAAACATTAAGATTAATAGTTGAGCCAACAAAAGCAAGTAAAATTTACTTAGACACCTCAATATTATTAACTGAGCATGAAAACATCTAGGCTTTGCAACACAGAGTACTGCATGGTCCTCTGGCAATGTCACATGTTGGGCAAGGGTATCTGTACATCCATGTTCACCCCTTTTACAAGACTATGATACATTTTGTACAAGGTATACCTTGTGAGGTGTCATTTGAAAACTCAATTTGCTGATCATTATTGTCCTGGTAAAATATGTGTGGCAACATTGTATGTAAAGATATAAGATTCTACTGTATGGTATTAATAAGACATGTTCCAAGTCTGGGGAGCAGTCACAAACCAGTTCCCCAGAGACAATAGGCAAGCTGATGCCTCCACCACATCTCAACAAAATCAAATGGACCATCACCTGTTCAAGTGGCCACTCTTCAGCAGGAAAGAGGGTGTGGGCAAAAAAATCTATATCTTGGCAAAGAAACAGCTTAGGGTTCCCATCCACACAAACTTTCTGCCTCCTGAAGCTCAGCTGGAGATGCTTCTTGAAAAAAAACCTGTAAGAATGGAGAGCAGATGCCCCCAAATTATCTCTGCCTCTCTCTCTACCCACAGCATCTACAACACCTGAAAAACAAAGGAATCAGCATTAGACTGGAGGAGGGATCTTGACTGAAAGAAATTCAGCCAGTAATATTTCTGAAATACAGTGAGAGAGACTTTGCTTCGAATTCACTTAGCTGGTTAGGTGAGGCATTAGATGCATTTCATTTTTATTTTTCTTGTAACCTATTCTGACTTAGGTATACCTCATTACTTGTTGTGACAGGGCGGATCAGCCCCACATTGGGACCGAGAAGGTTAACCCTTCTCTCCTAGCAGAGGAAGCCCCGCCCCTGAGACTCTGCTGGGCATGCTCCAAGTGAAAACCAGGTATAAAAACCTGCAGAGCTGCTCAATTAGGGCTGGTGGCCGAGGAGGCAGGACACTTGGCAGAGGCTCTTGCACAGGAGCCACTACAGCCCTTACCTAGGAGAGCGGCAGACCCAGGAACCGGGACCAGAGCCTTGGCGCTATTGGAACACAAGGGAGGGTCTGGTGCTGAGGAACCAGGAGACCCTGATATCACATGGACTACTGCTGCTGGAGAACTGGTAGGAAGTGACCCAGCGAAGGTAAGGGAGTGGTACCTCCCACCACTATGAGGTCGGCGTGTTTCAGTAGGATTCCCCGCTGACCCCGGGGCGGCACACTCCACTACTGGCAGGGCCCTGGGTTGAGGCCTGGTGAAGTCAGGGAGCCCGGGCTCACTTACTGGGGGGTGGGTCGCTGGCCCTCACGACGACTACCACTACTGGTCCCCTGTCTTGCCTCTAAAGGAGATTTCATGGACTCTGGCCGCTAGGCCGCGCTATCCCCCTGGAAGAAGGGAGATTAAGCAGACTCTGGCCACTGGGCCTCGTTGGACTGAGTACAGGGGGGTGGTAAAACAGACATAGGCATAGAGAGGCGTGGTTACCACTCTCTCCCCCCCCCCCCCCGGCCCAACTCAAAGGGGTTGATGAGGTACAGAACCTGCCACACGTGTTAGAGAATGTGAGCACCAACCAGGGCCTGAGAGAAGGACCCACACTTACAAGATGGAGACTCAGAGGCTCCTGAAATGGCTGCTGGAAACCAGCAGCAACAAGCTGCACAACAACAGCAGCTGCAGTCGCAGCTGCTACAGCAACTGCCTACCCAACAGCAACTGCAGGCGACCCAGCAACAAGAAGTGCAGCAACAGCTGATTAGGGAATTGACTGCACAGCAACAAATAAATCAAGACCGGCTCTTCCAACAGGTTGAAGCCGACACCAAGTCCTTCTCACATCCCAGCCAGGGGAGGGCCTGGGGATGGCCTGGGGGGACTACCAGTGCGTCTTACAAAGATGGGGCCCAGGGACAACCCCGAGGCCTTCCTAGAGACTTTTGAATGGGTAGCGACTGCCACTCAATGGCCCCCCGAACACTGGGCCATTATTTTAGCCCAGTACTTAAAAGGGCCAGCTCAGGCCATTTACCACAATCTTGACCCACAAGAGGCGTTGCAATATGAGAAGGTTAAGGCCGCCATCCTAGACCAGACAAGCATCAACCTGGAGACGTACTGGCAGAGGCTCCACCGTGAGAAATACCCACCAGGAGCCAGACCTCGGGCGGTATCCCAGAGGGTCCGCAATATCTGTTGGAGGTGGTTAGAGCCGGAACATCACACCAACTGCCAAATGGCCGAAGCTGTAGCATTGGAGCAGTTCCTTCGGATCCTGCCCGCCGGGGGGAAGGAGTGGGTGCAGCGACATTGGCCAAAGACCCTCGCGGAGGCTACATCCCTTGCCGAAGACTATATTGCGGTTGATCAGGAGGCGCGGGCAGGTCTTAAGACAAGGAGTTCAGAAGGGGGCGACTGACCCCCAGAGGGAACAATGCATAAGACAGGACGGGAAAGCCCCCAGATGCACACCAGACAGGTAGGGTCCCCGCTGACCCTCAGGACACAGGACCTCTCAGGGGCATGACTATCTCAGGGCCAGGAGGAACCACCGGGAGAATCGAGCCTACCACAAAGCACCCCACCCGCCGTAGGGAACCGGGACTGATGCTACCAGTGTGGACAAATGGGACACTTCAGGAGAGAGTGTCCCTATATGGACTGTAATTATGAGCAGGTCCTGGCGGTGGACTGACGAGCCCGGAAGGATGGGCCACCAAAGATCGTGATCCTGGTGAGAGTAGAAGGAACTCTGACCGTGGCATTGGTGGACTCGGGATGCAGCCAGATTATCGACCGCGTGGGACTGGTAGGACACTCCCACCCCACCGGGGCATTGATACAGTTACAATGTATACACGGGGACGTGAAATCTTACCCCACTGTCTGGGTGTGACTGGAGGCAGATCAACAGGAAGCGCGTTGCCTAGTTGGGGTGGCCCTGAAGTTAGCTTACCCAGTGGTTTTGGGGTGTGACTGGCCAGGTTTCGCTGACCTGATATGGGGTTGGAGCGGACAACCCGAGAAGAAGAGGAGAGTAGGCCATGGAAGGCAGGGTTTGTTGGGCCAAACAGGGCCCCAGGACTCTTTGGCAGGGATGTCAGGAGGCTCCGAAGTAGCTGGGGAAGGTCAAGCCCCGGCCAATAGTCTGACAGGGGAAGAGCCCAGATGGCTCGATATTGATGGAGATTTCCTGGATTAACAGAGAGGGGACCCCAGCCTCAGTCGATCCTGGAAGCAGGCAGCAGGCTGGAGCAGCGAGGCCCACCCTCAGCAACATCAGCCCCAGGGCTCCCATTTTGAGATACACAAGGACTTGCTTTATCCGGTGGCCCAGAAGCTCGAGACGAGTTACACCAATTGTTGGTCCCGCAGAGGTTCCGAAGAGGGCTACTCCGCCTGGCCCTGGGCAAGACACTGGGGGAGAGAAAAGACCCTGCTAAGGGTGGCCCAATGGTTTTTCTGGCCAGGCATACACCAGGAGGTCTGGGATTACTGTGCTTCTTGTCTGGAATGCCAGAAGTCCAGCCCAAAGAGGGTACCAAGGGCCCCCTTGGAACCTCTACCAGTGATTGGCACTCCTTTCAAGTGGGTTGGCCTTGACCTGGTGGGGACCCTGGAAAAGAGCAGCTCGGGTCATAGATATATCCTGTTAGTGGTTGACTATGCGACTCAGTACCCTGAAGCAGTACCATTATGAGCAGCCACAGCTCCAGTCATTGCCAATGAGCTCTTACAGATATTTTCCCGCATGGGGTTGCCACGGGAGATATTAACAAATCAGGGGACTAATTTGACATCCAGGTTAATGGCAGAGCTCTGCCGATTGCTGAACATCTGTGCCCTCAGAACCTCTGTCTACCATCCCCAGACCAAACGGGCTGGTGGAACGTTTCAATGGGACACTGAAGGCGATGTTATGGAAACTTGTGGAGGATGACCCCCACCAGCGGGACAAGCTCCTTCCAGCACTCCTCTTTGCCATATGGGAAGTGCCACAAGCTTCCACTGGGTTCTCCCCATTCAAACTCCTCTACGGGAGACAACCCCGGGGAATCTTAGACTTCTTAAGAGAAACCTGGGAAGAGCAGGAGACTTGGGTCAGAGGCTCAGTCCAGTATATTCTCCATTTGAGAGAGCGGCTTCAGGAACTGGGCACCCTGGCCAGGGAGAACCTGATACAAGCACAACATAGCCAGGAGGCCCAGTACAACCGGGGAACAAAGATGAGGAGCTTCAAGCCTGGAGACCAAGTCTTGCTGTTACTGCCTTCCTCCGAGTCTAAACTATTGGCTAAATGGCAGGGGCCATTCGAGGTTGTCCGGCAGGTGGGACCGGTCGATTATGAGATCCGGGTGTCCGGACGATGAAGGGACAGCCGAGTATACCACATAAACCCCCTTAAAGCATGGAAGAGCCGAGAGGGCTTCATGATCGCCCCATCTCCCCCAGAATCCAAGCTAGGGCTGTTGGCTGGTGAGTCCGAAGAGCCAGGATCTGTAGCCATGGGCCCAGAGCTCAACCCTACCCAGCAGGAACAGTTGCGGCAAACAGTGGCAGCTTTTCCTGCGGTATTATCCTCCCAACCAGGCAAAACCATGGTAACCAGTCATCACATCACCACTGTCCTTGGCCAAAAGGTGAGGGAGAACCACCGTCTGCTCCCCAAGAAGATGTTGGAGACTGTGCAGAAGGAGTTGGAATCAATGCTAGCCCTGGGAGTAGTAGAAGAATCTAAAAGTGAGTGGTGGAGCCCCATAGTGCTGGTCCCAAAGCCGCACGGTTCAGTCAGATTTTGCATTGACTTCTGCAAAGTAAATGCCATCTCCTGCTTTAATGCCCACCCCAGACCACGGGTGGATGAGTTATTGGAGAGGCTAGGACACGTAGAATTTATCTCTACCCTGGACTGGACAAAGGGATATTGGCAGATCCCTCTGACACCTACCTCATGAGCGAGACAGCCTTTCCCACGCCATTCGGTCTTTTCCAGTTTACAGTGATGCCGTTTGAGTTACATGGGGAGGTGGCTACATTCCAGCAGCTCATGAACCAGGTACTGAGCCTCCACAATTCGTATGCCACAGTCTACATTGATAACATCATCGTCTATAGCCCCAGCTGGGAAGACCACATATGGCATCTAACCAAGGTATTACAGGCCCTTGGCAACGCAGGCATCACAGCGAATCCAGCAAAATGCAATTTGGGGCAACGGGAAGTAACTTATCTAGGCTATATGGTAGGGAGAGGGAAATTACACCCCATGATAGATAAGATACAGGCTTTAAGGGACTATCCCACCCCTAAAACTAAAAAGCAAGTATGGCAATTCTTGGGGCTGGAGGGATATTATTGGCAATTTGTCCCTAATTTTTCAACACTGGCCACCCTCCTAACAGATCTAATGAAGAAAACACAGCCCCAGAAGATCCAATGGATGGAAAAACGTGAAGATGCTTTCCACACGCTCTGAGACCAGCTGACCCAGGAACCTGTGTTAGTCCAACCCAACTTTAAGAAGCCCTTTATTCTCCAGACCAATGGGTCAGGAGTAGGAATAGGAGTCATGTTGTCATAAGAAGTGAGGGGGAAGAACACCCCATTTTGTACCTCAGCCGGAAGCTGTTCCCGCGCTAGACGCACTACTCTACCATAGAAAGGGAAGCCCTCGCGGTTAAATGGGCGGTTGACACGTTGCGGTACTACTTATTGGGGAACCACTTTTTCTTAGGGACTGATCATGCCCCCCTTCACTGGATAAACATGAGAGAGATGAATGACTGAATCATGCGATGGTACATGTGTCTCCAGCACTATTCCTTTCGAGTGCTACATAGGCCAGGTAAGGCCCACGGAAATGCGGACTTTTTCTTCTGGGTGGGAGAAGAGGAAGATAAGAAGGATGCTTCTGTGGAAGCCCCAACCACTGGTTTAAGGGGGAGGGTGTGTGACAGGGCGGATCGGCCCCGCGCTGGGACTGAGAGGGTTAACCCTTCTCTCCTAGCAGAGGAAGCTCTGCCCCTGAGACTCTAGTGGGCATGCGCCAAGCGAAAACCAGGTATAAAAGCCTGCAGAGCTGCTCAATTGGGGCTGGTGGCCGAGGAGGAAGGATGCTTGGCAGAGGCTCTTGTGCAGGTGCCACTACAGCCCTTACCTAGGAGAGTGGCAGACCCAGGAACCGGGACCAGAGCCTTGGCGCTATTGGAACACCAGGGAGGGTCTGGTGCTGAGGAACTGGGAGACCTTGATATCACATGGACTACTGCTGCTGGAGAAAGGGTAGGAAGTGACCCAGGGAAGGTAAGGAAGTGGTACCTCCCACCACCAGCGGGGAATCCTACCACTGTTTTGGTAGGATTCCCTGCTCACCCCGGGGTGGTGCACTCTGCTGTTGGCAGGGCCCTGGGTTGGGGCCTGGTGAAGTTGGGGAGCCTGGGCTCACTTACTGGTGGGGGGGGTTGCTGGCCCTCATGATGACCGCTGCTACTGGTCCCGTCTTGCCTCTAAAGAAGATTGCATGGACTCTGGCTGCTAGGTGTGCTAACCCCCTGGGAGAAGGGAGATTAAGCAGACTCTAGACATTGGGCCTCGCTGTACTGACTGCAGGAGGGTGGTAAAACACATGTAGGCACAGAGAGGTGGGGTTATCACTCGCTCCCCCCGACGAGGTATGGAACCTGCCACACTTTCATTCACTTAAAATCTATCCTTCTGTAGTTACTAAATTTGTTTTTATAGTTTTATCTAAACCAGTGTGTTTGAATTGAAGTGTTTAGGAAACTCTACTTCGATAACAGGATTTGTGCATATCATTTTCTGTCAATAAAATGATGGACTTTATATGAGCTTGTATAGTTTAGGACAGACCTGGGTAGTACAAGATCTACATTTCTGGGGGAAAGTCTGGCACTGGGGGGTTTGCTGGTGTTGCTCTGCAGTGTAATTCAAGAGTGGCTGGCTGCAGCACTCATACTATAACTGGGAGTAACTTACATGCTGGAGGCTGTGTGAGAGCAGATCAGAAGTGGTAGCTCTTACAGCAAAGCAGTGTAAAAGGCCTGCCACGCTGGAGAACTGAGGGGACATGGCTGTTAATCAGTCCAGATTGTACTCTTGGTATGTCACAGTATCAACAATTTTTTTTCCCGCCACTATGGATTATGGAACAACTCTAAATTGTTGTACCACTCTTATTACATTGTTGCAGTCACAAGATAAATACTGCTACAGGTTTATGGTACAGATACAGGCTAGTATTTTTCTTATAATTAACATATGACTTTAGAGAATTGCCTCTGTATCCAAGTTTAGAAAGAGTAAATAATGAAGTTAAATATAAAATGACATTTTTAGATCCAAATGAAGGTGATAATTCACTCTCAATTGAAAGAGCTTATTAGGAGAAATCCCATATATGCCAAAAGGGAAAATAGATACAATTTCTTAACTGTACATTTTTTGGTTCAATGTGCCAATTACATCAGAACATAAGTTCCACTTACTGGATCAGACCATGGTTCATCTTGCCAGTATCCTCTTTCCAACAGTGGCCAGTACCAGAGATTCAGGGCAATTATAAAATGATCCACCCTGTCTTCCACTTCCAGCTTCTGGTAGTCAGAAGGTTAGGGTCACTCCAAGCATGTTGTGTCCCTTACCCTCTTGGCTAATAGCCATTGATGGACCTATTCTCCATGAACTGATCCAGTTCTTTTTTTAACCCAGCTATACTTTTAGTCATCACAACATCCCATGGCAATGAGTTGCACAAGTCAGTTGTGGATTATGTGGAAAAAGTACTTCCTATTTGTATTAAACCTGTTGCCCATTAATTTCATTGGGTGACCCCTGGTTTTTTGTATTGTGTGAAAAGGTGAATAACACTTCTGTATTGACTTAGAATCATAGAATATCAGGGTTGGAAGGGACCCCAGAAGGTCATCTAGTCCAACCCCCTGCTCGAAGCAGGACCAATTCCCAGTTAAATCATCCCAGCCAGGGCTTTGTCAAGCCTGACCTTAAAAATCTCTAAGGAAGGAGATTCTACCACCTCCCTAGGTAACGCATTCCAGTGTTTCACCACCCTCTTAGTGAAAAAGTTTTTCCTAATATCCAATCTAAACCTCCCCCATTGCAACTTGAGACCATTACTCCTCGTTCTGTCATCTGCTACCATTGAGAACAGTCTAGAGCCATCCTCTTTGGAACCCCCTTTCAGGTAGTTGAAAGCAGCTATCAAATCCCCCCTCATTCTTCTCTTCTGCAGACTAAACAATCCCAGCTCCCTCAGCCTCTCTTCATAAGTCATGTGCTCTAGACCCCTAATCATTTTTGTTGCCCTTCGCTGGACTCTCTCCAATTTATCCACATCCTTCTTGTAGTGTGGGGCCCAAAACTGGACACAGTACTCCAGATGAGGCCTCACCAGTGTCAAATAGAGGGGAACGATCACATCCCTCGATCTGCTCGCTATGCCCCTACTTATACATCCCAAAATGCCATTGGCCTTCTTGGCAACAAGGGCACACTGACTCATATCCAGCTTCTCGTCCACTGTCACCCCTAGGTCCTTTTCCGCAGAACTGCTGCCTAGCCATTCGGTCCCTAGTCTGTAGCGGTGCATTGGATTCTTCCATCCTAAGTGCAGGACCCTGCACTTATCCTTATTGAACCTCATCAGATTTCTTTTGGCCCAATCCTCCAATTTGTCTAGGTCCTTCTGTATCCTATCCCTCCCCTCCAGCGTATCTACCACTCCTCCCAGTTTAGTATCATCTGCAAATTTGCTGAGAGTGCAATCCACACCATCCTCCAGATCATTTATGAAGATATTGAACAAAACCGGCCCCAGGACCGACCCCTGGGGCACTCCACTTGACACCGGCTGCCAACTAGACATGGAGCCATTGATCACTACCCGTTGAGCCCGACAATCTAGCCAGCTTTCTACCCACCTTATAGTGCATTCATCTAGCCCATACTTCCTTAACTTGCTGACAAGAATACTGTGGGAGACCGTGTCAAAAGCTTTGCTAAAGTCAAGAAACAATACATCCACTGCTTTCCCTTCATCCACAGAACCAGTAATCTCATCATAAAAGGCGATTAGATTAGTCAGGCATGACCTTCCCTTGGTGAATCCATGCTGACTGTTCCTGATCACTTTCCTCTCATGTAAGTGCTTCAGGATTGATTCTTTGAGGACCTGCTCCATGATTTTTCCAGGGACTGAGGTGAGGCTGACTGGCCTGTAGTTCCCAGGATCCTCCTTCTTCCCTTTTTTAAAGATTGGCACTACATTAGCCTTTTTCCAGTCATCCGGGACTTCCCCCGTTCGCCACGAGTTTTCAAAGATAATGGCCAAGGGCTCTGCAATCACAGCCGCCAATTCCTTCAGCACTCTCGGATGTAACTCGTCCGGCCCCATGGACTTGTGCACGTCCAGCTTTTCTAAATAGTCCCTAACCACCTCTATCTCCACAGAGGGCTGGCCATCTCTTCCCCATTCTGTGATGCCCAGCGCAGCAGTCTGGGAGCTGACCTTGTTAGTGAAAACAGAGGCAAAAAAAGCATTCAGTACATTAGCTTTTTCCACATCCTCTGTCACTAGGTTGCCTCCCTCATTCAGTAAGGGGCCCACACTTTCCTTGGCTTTCTTCTTGTTGCCAACATACCTGAAGAAACCCTTCTTGTTACTCTTGACATCTCTTGCTAGCTGCAGCTCCAGGTGCGATTTGGCCCTCCTTATATCTTTCCTACATGCCCGAGCAATATTTTTATACTCTTCCCTGGTCATATGTCCAACCTTCCACTTCTTGTAAGCTTCTTTTTTATGTTTAAGATCCGCTAGGATTTCACCATTAAGCCAAGCTGGTCGCTTGCCATGTTTACTATTCTTTCGACTCATCGGGATGGTTTGTCCCTGTAACCTCAACAGGGATTCCTTGAAATACAGCCAGCTCTCCTGGACTCCCTTCCCCTTCATGATAGTCCCCCAGGGGATCCTACCCATCCGTTCCCTGAGGGAGTCGAAGTCTGCTTTCCTGAAGTCCAGGGTCCGTATGTTCAGACCAGCTATCACATACCCCCTTAGTTGTCTTTTTAAGATGAAATCCCTAATCTTTTTAGTCTCTCTTCATATGGAAGCTGTTCCATACACTTGTTCATGTTTGTAGCCCTTCTCTGAACCTTTTCCAGTTTCACTATATCCTTTTTGAGATGAGACAACCAGAACTGGACACAGTAGTCAAGGTGTGGATGTATCATGGATTTATATAGTGGCCTTGTGATTTGTCTTATTATTTATCACTTTCCTAATAGCTCCTAACATAGTGTTAGCCTTTTTCATGGCTGTAGCACACTGAGTGGAAGTTTTCAGAGAGCTATCCACAGTGACTCCAAGATCTTTCTTCAATGGTATCAGCTAATTTAGAACCCATCATTGTATGTGTCTAGTGGGGATTGTTTTCCACTGCGCATTACTTTGCACTTATCAACATTGAATTTCATCTGCCGTTTTGTTGCCCAGTCACCCAGTTTTGTAATTCCTCTAACGCCTCGTACTCTGCTTTAGACTTAAATAATTTTTTATCCTCTGCAAACTCTACCACTTCACTGTCCATCCCCTTTTCCAGGTCATTATTGAATATGCTGAACACAAATCACAGTACAGATCTGTGGAGGACCCCGCAGTTCACTTTTCTCCATTGTGAAAACTGACTATTTATTCCTCCTTTTTATTTCCCATCATTCATCCAGACTTCCCCTCTTACCCCATGGCTACTTAGTTTCCTTACAAGCCTTTAAAGAATCTTGTCAAAAGCTTTCTGAAGTCCAAATACATTAAATCAACTGGATCACCCTTATCCACATGCTTGTTGACACCCTGAAATAATTTGAATAGAGTGCTAAAGAATGACTTTCCTTCGTAAGAGCTGTGTTGACTTGTCCCCAGTAAATCATGTTTATCTATGTGTCTTGTAATTCTGTTCTTTTCTACCAATTTGCCTAGTGCAGAAGTTGATCTCACTCGCTTGTAATTGCCAGGATCTCCTCCAGATCCCTTTTTTAAAAATCATAGAATCATAGAATATCAGGGTTGGAAGGGACCTCAGGAGGTCATCTAGTCCAACCCCCTGCTCAAAGCAGGACCAATCCCCAATCAAATCATCCCAGCCAGGGCTTTGTCAAGCCTGACCTTAAAAACTTCCAAGGAAGGAGATTCTACCACCTCCCTAGGTAACGCATTCCAGTGTTTCACCACCCTCCTAATGAAAAAGTTTTTCCTAATATCCAACCTAAACCTCCCCCACTGCAACTTGAGACCATTACTCCTTGTCCTGTCCTCTTCTACCACTGAGAATAGTCTAGAACCATCCTCTCTGGAACCACCTCTCAGGTAGTTGAAAGCAGCTATCAAATCCCCCCTCATTCTTCTCTTCTGTAGACTAAACATTCCCAGTTCCCTCAGCCTCTCCTCATAAGTCATGTGTTCCAGACCCCTAATCATTTTTGTTGCCCTTCGCTGGACTCTCTCCAATTTATCCACATCCTTCTTGTAGTGTGGGGCCCAAAACTGGACACAGTACTCCAGATGAGGCCTCACCAATGTCAAATAGAGGGGAATGATCACGTCCCTCGATCTGCTCACTGTGCCCCTACTTATACATCCCAAAATGCCATTGGCCTTCTTGGCAACAAGGGCACACTGCTGACTCATATCCAACTTCTCGTCCACTGTAACCCCTAGGTCCTTTTCCGCAGAACTGCTGCCTAGCCATTCGGTCCCTAGTCTGTAGCAGTGCATTGGGTTCTTCCGTCCTAAGTGCAGGACGCTGCATTTATCCTTATTGAACCTCATCAGGTTTCTTTTGGCCCAATCCTCCAATTTGTCTAGGTCCCTCTGTATCCTATCCCTGCCCTCCAGCGTATCTACCACTCCTCCCAGTTTAGTATCATCTGCAAATTTGCTGAGAGTGCAATCCACACCATCCTCCAGATCATTTATGAAGATATTGAACAAAACCGGCCCCAGGACCAACCCCTTGGGCACTCCACTTGACACCAGCTGCCAACTAGACATGGAGCCATTGATCACTACCCGTTGAGCCCGACAATCTAGCCAACTTTCTACCCACCTTATAGTGCATTCATCCAGCCCATACTTCTTTAACTTGCTGACAAGAATACTGTGGGAGACCATGTCAAAAGCTTTGCTAAAGTCAAGAAACAATACATCCACTGCTTTCCCTTCATCCACAGAATCAGTAATCTCATCATAGAAGGTGATTAGATTAGTCAGGCATGACCTACCCTTGGTGAATCCATGCTGACTGTTCCTGATCACTTTCCTCTCGTGTAAGTGCTTCAGGATTGATTCCTTGAGGACCTGCTCCATGATTTTTCCGGGGACTGAGGTGAGGCTGACTGGCCTGTAGTTCCCAGGATCCTCCTCCTTCCCTTTTTTAAAGATTGGCACTACATTAGCCTTTTTCCAGTCATCTGGGACTTCCCCCATTCGCCACGAGTTTTCAAAGATAATGGCCAATGGCTCTGCAATCACATCCGCCAATTCCTTTAGCACTCTCGGATGCAACTCGTCCGGCCCCATGGACTTGTGCACGTCCAGCTTTTCTAAATAGTCCCTAACCACCTCTTTCTCCACTGAGGGCTGGCCATCTACTCCCTATGTTGTGATGCCCAGCGCAGCAGTCTGGGAGCTGACCTTGTTCGTGAAGACAGAGGCAAAGAAAGCATTGAGTACATTAGCTTTTTCCACATCCTCTGTCACTAGGTTGCCTCCCTCATTCAGTAAGGGGCCCACACTTTCCTTGGCTTTCTTCTTGTTGCCAACATACCTGAAGAAACCCTTCTTGTTACTCTTGACATCTCTTGCTAGCTGCAGCTCCAGGTGCGATTTGGCCCTCCTGATTTCATTCCTACATGCCTGAGCAATATTTTTATACTCATCCCTGGTCATATGTCCAACCTTCCACTTCTTGTAAGCTTTTTTATGTTTAAGATCCGCTAGGATTTCACCGTTAAGCCAAGCTGGTCGCCTGCCATATTTACTATTCTTTTGACTCATCGGGATGGTTTGTCCCTGTAACCTCAACAGGGATTCCTTGAAATACAGCCAGCTCTCCTGGACTCCCTTCCCCTTCATGATAGTCCCCCAGGGGATTATACCCATCCGTTCCCTGAGGGAGTCAAAGTCTGCTTTCCTGAAGTCCAGGGTCCGTATCCTGGTGCGAACCTTTCTTCCCTGCGTCAGGATTCTGAACTCGACCAACTCATGGTCACTGCCCCCCAGATTCCCATCCACTTTTGCTTCCCCCACTAATTCTTCCCGGTTTGTGAGCAGCAGGTCAAGAAAAGCTCCCCCCCAGTTGGCACCTCTAGCACTTGCACCAGGAAATTGTCCCCTACGCTTTCCATTAGGGAATCAGTGTTACATTCCCTACCTTCCAGTCATCGGGTACAGAGGCTGATTTCAGAAACCAGTTACATACTACAGTTAATGTAATTTCATATTTGAGTTCCTTCAGAAGTCTTAGGTGAATATCATCTGGTCCTGGTGACTTATTAGCGTTTAGTTTATGAATTGTGCTAAAAGCTCTTCTGACACAGCAGTTTAGGACAGTACTTCAGATCTGTTGTCCAAAGAGAATAGTTCTGATGTACATATCTCCCCCACCTCCTCTGCAGTAAATAATGCAAAGAATTTATTTAGCTTCTCCACAATGTCCTTGTCTTCCTGGAGTACACCTTCATGATCTTATTGGCCCCACTGCCTGTTTGACACACTTCCTGCTTCTGATTTACTTTTAAAAATGTTAATTTCTGCATCTTTATTGGTAGATAAGATCCCATGAGAAGCAAGTCTAAAGGGGAAAATAGTTCAAGAGTTAGCAGTTTTTCCAGAGACACATTATTAAGGGCACAAGAGCCTACAAAAAGCAGAAACTAGGTCAAATTATGAAGGATAAATATTAAAAAAAATAGAAGCATGTAGGGACAAAATTAGAATAAATTAGCTAGAGACAAAGGGTAACAAGAAAACATTCTACAAATACATTAGAAGCAATGGGAAGACCAAGGACAGGGTAGGCCTGTTCCTCAATGAGGGGAAAGAACCTAAAATGTGGAAATGGCAGAAGTGCTAAATGCCTTTTTTTGTTTTCACCAAAAAAGGTTAGTAGCAAGCAGATGTCTAACATAGTGAATATCACTGAAAATGAGGTATGATTTGAGGCTAAAATAGAGAAAGAACAAGTTAAAATATTAACAAGTTAGATGTCTTCAAGTCAGCAGTGCCTGACAAAATACATCCTAGAACATGTCAAGGAGCTGACCGAGCCATTAGTAATTATCTTTGAAAACTCATGGAACACAGAGATTCCAGAGGACTGGAAGAGGGTAAATATAGTGCCAATCTACAAAAAGGGGTATAAGGACAATCTGGGGAATTACATACCAATCAGATTAGCTGCAGTACCCAGAAAGATAATGGAGCAAATAATAAAGCAATTTGCTAACACCAAGAAGATGACACAGCCATATTCATTGTTACTTATTTTATTAATGACAAATCATGTCAACCCAACCTAATCGCTTTCTTTGACAGGTTAATAAGCTTGAGGGGAGAGGGATTTTTAGTGCTTCCATACTTAAGAACCCTGATCAGTTGCCTCTTAGGTATCACAGTGGTACTTAAATTTTGGACTTAGGTGCCTAAACTGGGAATTCGGTGCTAACATCTTTTTGTGGCTCTGTACTGTAGAGACTCTCTCTCATATTTACATTAAGGTCCCTTTATACCTTTGTCGGTAAATCACATTTACATTTTAAGTCCTCTTATGCTGCCAAAGCGGCCTAAAGTGGCCCTGGTGAAAAATGAGAACCAGGCCCACAGGCCTAACATGCTATAATCAGATCTGCCTGGAGGAAGAATTGTGCTCACATGGAGTCCTAATAATTTCAGTGGCACTTTGCTCAGGTACAAGGACCCACCTATGTGGGTCTGATTGCAAGACTGGAGCTGAAATGTTAAACATCTTATTTAATTAAATCTTTCAGTTTTGTCTCCAAAAGAGTACATTCTGCCTAAATAAAACCACCAAGAACAATATCCTGACCCTAATGCTACAGCTTAAGACACTTCAGGTTTTTTTTCAACATGTAAAATAAAGTTTATGGCCAATGAATCTCTTGATGAAATAGTCATTACACATCCATTTTAAGTATAGGTGCTGGAACAAATTTTTGTGGTGGGGGTCCTGAAAGCCATTAAACAAAACCGTAAACCCTGTATATGACGGCAACCAAACCAGGGATTGCTGTCTCACCTCTAGTTCCAGCACCTATGATTTTAAGGCACTATTCAATTTGCTAAAGATCTCTTCTAGGCTTAAATTATGAGCCGCTGGTATTTAGCACAAGGCTTCATCTCACGCAACAAAGCATGAAGTGATGCAACTAGTCATAATACTAGAGAATTAAGCACTAAGCAACAGAAAGCCATAGCCTCTATTTTTAAAAATGTGAAGTCTCTCTTTTTGTCAAGAACTTTCTCTCATACTTGGTCTAACAAATGTGTTTGGTGGGGAGGATGGGCAAGGGAAGGTAACACAAAGCAGGTGTCTGATAAAGTGATATGTACATATATTAGGAATGATGTCTCACTAGATGAGGGAAAAAGTGAGAAGGCAACCTTTGCCTGATTTTAAGGATTCTCATTTTGGGAAGTTTATTGAAGAAGTGATTTGAGGAGTTTCACCGAGTCCCTTTATGGCTCTCCCAAAGCAACACACACAGTAAATTCAGGGTCCAAATTATGATATTACCGGGGCATAAGGTAGGTAAGCCTGCTATCTCCCCTCCCATCATCCGTGTCATAGATCCCTTTGGCTAGGTAATAAAAGCCAGCTGACATAGTTCAGGGATTATAGTCAAAGGAATGGAACATAAATTGCCATTATACGCCAGTGATTTTATGTTAATGATTTCCAAAGAAGCTACTGACAGGTTTCAGAGTAGCAGCCATGTTAGCCTGTATCCGCAAAAAGAAAAGAAGTACTTGTGGCACCTTAGACTAACATTTAGTTGAGCATAAGCTTTCGTGAGCTTCAGCTCTACAACCTATCCTGAAGGACGACCCATCACTCTCACGGATCTTGGGAAACAGGCCAGTCCTTGCTTACAGACAGCCCCACAACCTGAAGCAAATACTCACCAGCAACCACAAAACAAAGCCACTAACCCAGGAACCTATCCTTGCAACAAAGCCCGTTGCCAACTGTGTCCACATATCTATTCAGGGGACACCATCATAGGGCCTAATCACATCAGCCACACTATCAGAGGCTCGTTCACCTGCACATCTACCAATGTGATCTGCCGTAATGTGCCAGCAATGCCCCTCTGCCATGTACATTGGTCAAACTGGACAGTCTATGTAAAATAATAAATGTACACAAATCAGACGTCAAGAATTATAACTTTCAAAAACCAGATGGAGAACACTTCAATCTCTCTGGTTACTCGATTACAGAACTAAAAGTGGCAATATTACAACAAAAAAATTCAAAAACAGATTCCAACGAGAGACTGCTGAATTGGAATTAATTTGCAAACTGGACACCATTAAGTTAGGCTTGAATAAAGACTGGGAGTGGATGTGTCATTACACAAAGGAAAACTATTTCCCCATGTTTATTTTCCCCCTACTGTTCCTCACACCTTCTTGTCAACTGTTGGAAATGGCCCACCTTGATTATCACTACAAAAGGTTTTTCCCTCCTGCTGGTAATAGCTCCTTACCTGATCACTCTCCTTACAGTGTGTATGGTAACACCAATTTCATGTTCTGTGTATATAAAATCCCCATACTGTATTTTCCACTGCATGCATCTGATGAAGTGAGCTGTAACTCACAAAAGCTTATGCTCAGATAAACTTGTTAGTCTCTAAGGTGCCACAAATACTTTTTTTTGGGGGGGGGGGCGCGGGGGCGAATACAATAGCTTCTTTAAATGCATGCAGTGCAACAGGCTTTGTTGCAAGGATAGGTTCCTGAGTTAGTGGTTCTGTTGTGTGGTATGTGGTTGCTGGTAAGTATTTGCTTCAGATTGTGCGGCTGTCTGTAAGCAAGGAGTCTGGGCCTCTCCTTCTGCCCCTCCACCCCCACAAACATGATACAGTTCTGTGGTGACCTAGTATCCTATTTTTGACATCTCTGACTCAATATTTCCAACACACCTCCGAACAACGTACTAACTCACAGACCTTCCTACCAAGACTACAAAAAAGGATTCTGGGTGGATTCCTCCTGAAGGTCAAAACAACAGACTGGACTTCTACGTAGAGTGCTTCCGCCGACATGCACAGGCTAAAATTGTGGAAAAGCAGCATCACTTGCCCCATAACCTCAGCCGTGCAGAACACAATGCCATCCACAGCCTCAGAAACAACTGACATCATAATCAAAGAGACTGACTAAGGAGGTGCTGTCATCATCATGAATAGGTCGGAATATGAACAAGAGGCTGCTAGGCAGCTCTCCAACACCACTTTCTACAAGCCATTACCCTCTGATCCCACTGAGGGTTACCAAAAGAAACTACACCATTTGCTCAAGAAACTCCCTGAAAAAGCACAAGAACAAATCCGCACAGACACACCCCTGGAACTCCGATCTGGGGTATTCTATCAGCTACCCAAGATCCATAAACCTGGAAATCCTGGACGCCCCATCATCTCAGGCACTGGCACCCTGACAGCAGGATTGTCTGGCTATGTAGACTCCCTCCTCAGGCCCTACGCTACCAGCACTTCCAGCTATCTTCGAGACACCACTGACTTCCTGAGGAAACTACAATCCATTGGTGATTTTTCTGAAAACACCATCCTAGCCACTATGGATGTAGAAGCCCTCTACACCAACATTCCACACAAAGATGGACTACAAACCGTCAGGAACACTATCCCCAATAATGTCACGGCAAACCTGGTGGCTGAACTTTGTGACTTTGTCCTCACCCATAACTATTTCACATTTGGGGACAATGTATACCTTCAAATCAGTGGCACTGCTATGGGTACCCGCATGGCCCCACAGTATGCCAACATTTTTATGGCTGACTTAGAACAACGCTTCCTCAGCTCTCGTCCCCTAATGCCCCTACTCTACTTGCGCTACATTGATGACATCATCATCTGGACCCATGGAAAAGAAGCCCTTGAGGAATTCCACCATGATTTCAACAATTTCCATCCCACCATCAACCTCAGCCTGGACCAGTCCACACAAGAGATCCGCTTCCTGGACACTACAGTGCTAATAAGTGGTCACATAAACACCACCCTACACCGGAAACCTACTGACCGCTATTCCTATCTACATGCCTCCAGCTTTCATGCAGACCACAACACACGATCCATTGTCTACAGCCAAGCTCTACGATACAATGGCATTTGCTCCAACCCCTCAGACAGAGACAAACACCTACAAGATCTCTCTCAAGCATTCTTACAACTATAATACCCACCTGCTGAAGTGAAGAAACAGATTGACAAAGCCAGAAGAGTACCAAGAAGTCACCTACTACAGGACAGGCCCAACAAAGAAAGTAACACTAGCCACCACCTTCAGCCCCCAACTAAAACCTCTCCAACGCACCATCAAGGATCTACAACCTATCCTGAAGGACGACCCATCACTCTCTCAGATCTTGTGAGACAGGCCAGTCCTTGCTTACAGACAGCCCCCCAACCTGAAGCAAATACTCACCAGCAACCACACAACAGAACCACTAACCCAGGAACCTATCCTTGCAACAAAGCCCGTTGCCAACTGTGTCCACATATCTATTCAGGGGACACCATCATAGGGCCTGATCACATCAGCCACACTATCAGAGGCTCATTCACCTGCACATCTACCAATGTGATATGCCATCATGTGCCAGCAATGCCCCTCTGCCATGTACATTGGCCAAACTGGACAGTCTCTACATAAAAGAATAAATGGACACAAATCAGACATCAAGAATGATAACCTTCAAAAACCAGTTGGAGAACACTTCAATCTCTTTGGTCACTCGATTACAGACCTAAAAGTGGCAATTCTTCAACAAAAACAACTTCAAAAACAGACTCCAACTAGAGACTGCTGAATTGGAATTAATTTGCCAACTGGATACAATTAACTTAGGCTTGAATAAAGACTGGGAGTGGATGGGTCATTACACAAAGGAAAACTATTTTCCCCCGTACTGTTATCACTACAAAAGGTCCCCCCCACCAAACCCCACCCCCGCTCTCGTGCTGGTAATAGCTCACCTTACTTGATCACTCGTGTGTGTATGGTAACACCCATTGTTTCTTCTCTGTGTACATAATCTCCCCACTGTATTTTCCACTGCATGCATCCGATGAAGTGAGCTGTAGCTCACAAAAGCTTATGCTCAAATTTCTTAGTCTCTAAGGTGCCACAAGTACTCCTCCTTTTTGTGGATACAGACTAACACGGTTGCTACTCTAAAACCTGTCATTGTATTTCCAGTCATTCTGAAGGGGAGAAGCATCTGGAGAATAGTTTGGTTTAAATCTCGTCTAAATCAGAGGCTCTAGCAAGGACTATTGATCAAGTGGTACAGACATATATAGAAAAGAATTTCAAATTAAAATCATGAAGTCAGCTTGGCTATCTTGGGACAAATGTTTCATCACAGCTGGGCAAGTTATACAACGTGAGCTATGTTTCCATCATAAGTGAGCTAAAAAGATTGGTAAATGGGTGGAAACTAAAAATATCATTGACTGGCAAGATTTCTATTGTTAAAAAATGAATCTTTTAAAAATCCTTCTCCATTAAGGGAGCATTATGGGAACAGCCATGGGTACTAGGATGGCTCCCAATATGCTAACCTATTTGTGGGCCACCTCAAGAAAGAATTTCTGGAAAATGCACCATGAAACCAATGATATACATGAGATACATCATAGTTATTTTCATCCTCTGGACAGAAGACCTAAAGTTCCTCAAATTTCCACTACAACTTCAACAACCACCATCCAGCCAACTCTCTCTAGTATACTCCCATACCCGCATCAACTTCCTGGACACCAAGATTAGCTTCCACAATGGAACCCTACAAATGACATATACACACACACACACACACACACACACACTTACTGTAATAGATCCAGCAACCACCTCAGACACCAAAAAAAATCTGAGCCAGGCATTCAGATATCATAGAACTTGCTCCAAACAGGAAGCCCAGGCTACATACCTAAATGCGCATAAAACCGCCTCCACTAAACAAGGACACACTACTAGAGAAGTAGACTGCATAATTCAGTGTGCCACCCAAATACTCCAGGACACCCTGCTTCAATGCAAACAAACAAACAAACAAACAAAGACACCACATCCACCCTCTGTCACCTACAACCACTCCCACTGGAACCCATACGGGGTGTCATTAAACAATTACAACCCATACTCTGTGGGACCACTTCCTGAAAGAAATCTGCCCCAAGCCCCCTTTTCTGGCCTTCAAACCACCCTCCCCCGCCAGCTCATCAGAAGTTAGCTCCCCACAGACCAAGACATACCAATTCAAAGCTCAGGCCCTTCCAGAACAGATGCAAAACTGCAGACATCTCCACTGCTACAATAATAAACACCCGCCACAACACACCCTTTCAAGATTCATGGCTCCTGCACATGCCTATCACATGTGGTGTACCTCATCCAGTGCATCAAATACCCAACAACAGCTATGTGGGTGAAACTAGTCAAATCACTATGCTCTCAAACACACACAGGAAAATAAGAAACACCATATCACCCATGGGCAAACACTTTCAACAGAACTATCGCTCCATATCAGTTTTTTCAATATCTTTTCTCAAAGGAAACCTGCACACCACCTTCAAAAAGCAAGCCTTGTAACTTAAATTCATCATGCTGCTACACACTAAAAACTGGGGACTTAAACAGGGACACTGGTTCATTGACTCATTACAACAATCTGTAACACACACCTACCTGCTAACCCTTAATGGCCTACTTCAAATCTGTTCAGCATAACAATCAAACTCTTATTGCCCACTCCCTCTCAAGTGACTTCCTACAGTGTCACCCCTTATGCTTAACTATCTGTCCCAACATGCATTTAGCTCAGCCACTCTGATTTTTCCCCAGACCTGAAGAGGAACTCTAGTTCAAAAACTCATACCTACCTTCCACCAACGGAAGATGGTGAAATAAAAGATATTACCTTAACTACCTTGTCTGTTAGCTCAATTTAGCATCATTTCATCAGTAAAAAAAGTTAAAGATTAGCAGTAATAGTGCTATTCAGAAGTAAAACTCAGTTGGTCGAGCATATAAGAGGGACTATCCTGGGACCAACATGGCTACAACACCATTGCATATTAGAGAGACAAGGTGGGTGAGGAAATATCTTTTATTGGACCAGCTTCTGTTGGTGAGAGAGACAAGCTGGTCCAATAAAACATAATTTCTTCACTCACCTTGTGTGGGACTGGCAGCACACTGGTTTATTACCTTTACTCAGGCAACTGATTTTTTTTTAAAATGTATGTTCAGAATAGTAATTGTTCATGTCTGTCGGTGAGGGTTGCAACAACAGTAAGTGTAGTAAAGCAACCCTGGGAATGTATGATGGGGATTTCCTGTGGAAGTCTTAGATACGTTATTCACATTGAGGAGACTTTCCCACTCAACTACTAGGACTTTGTTATCTAGAATGTTTCCTAGAATGTATCTAGGGTTTCTCTGAGGTTAAGTAGTAACTGCAGAAATATGTGAAGATAAAACTTGAAGTCATGAGTTAGACATTGTTCTATAAGCATTGCCCACTAGGCAGGGAACAAAACTGAAAGTCAGATGTGAGTTCTATTCTTAGCTCTGCCACTGATCTGCTTGTTTGACATTCCAGTCACTCCCCTGTCTGTGCCTCAGTTTCTCCCCCTGTGATATGCAGGCAATGGTGGTAATCTCCCTTTGCAAAATGCTTTGAGAACTGTGGATGGACAATGTTAAGCCAAGTAATACAAAATTTAAAATCCTTCGTGGCCCAAAATGATTTGGAAGGATGAGTATTTCAGCATTCAAGCTATTAATTTGTTACTGAAAAACAGTGACCATCAGATAAAGACAATGCTTCTCATAAATCTTAGACATGATCTTAGGCATGCACGCATTCATGCGGGTCATGTCCTGAGAATGTTCCATTGGGAAACGTGCAGGAATGTTACATTCAAGAAATAAAAGAAAAAATGCATCCTTTGAACTCCCAACAGCTGATGTGGTGTTTTCACAGGTCTTCATGACTCATGCTTCTTTGCTTAGAGAGTCTACTCGAGCATTACTTTCACAAGCAAATTCCCATTAACATCAGTGTATCAAATTCACTGCTGCCATAAGCAAAAGTAACATAATTGAAGAGTTGTGCTCACTTACACCAATGGTAGATTGACCCATTGGAGATTACTTGAATAAAGACTACATGGTCAAACTCCTGGGTATATTGCAATTCCTGTTGTTAGTGTGAAATGCAAAAATCTATTTTCCCTTTCCATACTAAAGACTTCAATTATAATCCCACTTCCATTATAGACTAATATAGTGTCTCAGTTTTCTGCATTATCTGTTTTGCTCTACCAAATAAGAGAAGAAAGGTAATAAGACTGTACTGGACAAGGAGACTTTCACTTCATGATGCAGCACAAGTAGATGAGAAGTGGGTCTCACTAAGCAATCTAACAAACGTGTAAACAAAGTGTTTCCCCCACTTTTGAAAAATGAACCCATTTCAGGAAAATGAAACCAAATTCCCAACCCAGCAATCCAATCATATGGTGTTAAGAGTCTATATAAGCCTTAATTTATACACCTTCAATGCTCTTCTGCCCCCACTCTAAAGCTTTGTGCATTCCCAGCTAGACACACAGACATACCCAGACAGATACATTACCCCTGTATCCAACCAGCTTCTCAATGTTTCACTGAAGGGAGTCATGTCTAGTGTCTGTTGAAAGCTAAGAACTAGATGATTGTCATGGTTATTGCATGATTTTTGTACAGGAAATAACTTTAGAGTTATGTAACATGTAAGATGTTATTTCAAAACTGTTGAAGTAAAACTTTTCACCCAAGGCAAGGTGGGTCTCAAGGCTAACTCAAACACTGAAAACAATGGACATCCATGAAGCCAGATTATTTTACAGACTGAACTAAGTACAAGTTTGAGGATTTACAAAAAACAAAAGAACCCCCAAAAATTCTCTGAATAGGGAATCTTCTGGGGTAAGAGACAAGTGTTTAGCTGCACAAGAGTTGACAGAGCACACTTATCCACTACAGAAGTAGCTTTGCAGATGTTTACTAGGAATACCTCAAGCATGAGGCTTAACATGGGAGAAAGCACGATGGTGCTCATTTGAAAACTTAAGAGCAATTAAAGGTGGGAGTTGACCTTTTAATAATTAGAGATGATAGGTTGCGAAGAGCCTTGAAATTGAAGACAAATAGCTTAGTTTGATATAACAAAGAGGGAGCCAGTGAAGGGATACAAAAAGAGGGGTGACATGGTCCAAGTGATCTAGGAAAATGATGCCTGCAACAGCATTCTGAATGGATATAAGTGAGACAAGTTTGGTTTTGTCAAGGCCAGAGTGAAGGATGTTGAAGTAATTGAGATGCAAACCATGAGAGTCTCGATAAGAGTTTCGTGTGTGTGGCTGGAAAAAGGCCATATCTTAAAGATATTTTAGAAAAAAAAACCAGGAAGATTTAAAGAGGCCACCGTTGAACATGATACCCAAATTACAGGTCTGAGTGACAAGCGGATGGTGTTTCTGTCCATAATGATTTAGAAAAAAGTTGCAGGAAAGGCTAGGGCAGGAGGAGATGAAGATCTCTATTTTAGCCAGGTTGATCTTGAACTGATGTCCACACATCCCAGAAGAGATATCAGAGACAGGTAGAGATTTTAGTTTGGACAGAAGTTCCGGTCTGGAGTCAAGAGGTAGATCTGACAGTTCAGCATAGAGATAATTGGCTTTGTGCTTGTGGATGAGAGTACCCAGAGATAAAAGGTATATTGAGAAAAGCAAAGGAGACCAAGAATAGAGCCCTGTGGAGTCCCACAGAATGCTGAAGTGGGCATGAGGAGATTCTACTGAACATGCTGAAGGAGCAATTATAGAGGCAGGAGGAGAACCACAAAGTGAAAGAATTATGAAAGTTAAAGGAGGATAAGATTTCAAGAAAAGCATGGTCAGCTGTGTCAAGGAGGATAAGGATGGCTGGCTCTGAGTGGAATGAAGAGTGGGAGTGTGAAAGGTGGACTCTGGATAGGGAAATCAGGAGGTGCAGAGGTTTGGAATCTGGACCTGGTGGTAGTGAGTTTATGGTTATGAATGGTATCTGGACCTTGGGTGGAGAGGGTCAGGAAATACAGAAATTGCAACGATACTTGGATGGTTAATGTAGAGTATGGAGATCAGCTAACTTGAGCCTCTGGATCCTGACCCAAAAAAACTAAAGCAATTGGTACATATTTTTCAAACTATTCCATAGTTTTTGGATGAGTTTGAAGCAGGGTTTTTTGATTCCCCCCCCCCCCCCCCAATAAATTAAACTGGAACTAATAAGTCAGTCCAATGCCAGTTCTTCTGCCAGCATTTTAAAGGTTATGCTAATAATTCCATTATTTTCTAGTGTATTTTATGACTAGAAAGGTTTGGGGTTTTTTGCCATTAACTATACCTTTTGCATCCAGTCTAGCCCATTGTACTGCAACTTGTATGGAAACAGACAAAACAACGTTCTCATGAGAAGCAACGTGTCTAAATATGAGCAGTTTAGTTAACCACATTTCCTGCTTTTAAAAACGTTTAACTTTTTGTAGTTCTCTTCCTACCAAATGGTCTTCATTCAGTAACTCTTCAGAAATATTTAAAAATTTCCAGTAAAAAGGAAACTCTGGCTGACAAATGTCTGGAAGCAAAACATGGTATCAAGTAGATCACTATAGTAATAAAAAAAATAAAGCAGATGGAAAATACCAGCCAGATAAGACTTTAGTAAGTTCACCAGAAGAATAAAGTGCTTCTGTTGCTTCAACTGCAGCCATTCCACAGATACAAAAAATAGTTCTACTGAACAAAATTGTTTAATATAAAAACAGCAGAAGACAACAGATGAAAGGTGAACACTAAAAGGGTCACTTTTTGCTAGCTATAATATTAGTGTTAATTATAACTTATTTAATATTTGAACTGTAGTATTGTCTAGAGTGATCAAGGCCCCATTGTATTGTGCACCAGAAATATACATAATGAGAGTCCCTGCTGCAGAAAGCTTAGGCTCCAATTGTGCAAAAACTTATTCACTTGCTTAACCCTATGCACTTGAGTCAATGGGTCTACTCACAGTGCCCAGAGTTAAGCACATGTGTAAGTCTTTACATGACTGGAGCCTAAGTATATGACAATTACCATGGATGAGGATTGTACAGCACTGAGAGCTGCAATAATTACAATCAGCTGTGGTCAGAGCACACCAGCTGCCTAGCCACTTAGCATTAATAGATTGTCACCATGGACAGACAAGGAAGACTGATTCCAAAATTTTCCTATGTTTTCCTTAATTTGTTACAAAATTAACATAATTCTTGTCTTGCCAAATGCTATGTTCCACTAGGGCACTGTAGGTCACTGGGGTGAAGAATGGGGTAGCTGGCATAGTCAAGCTCCTGATGTAGTGATCTTGGTATAGTTTTTCCCTGCCATTGGGGTCAAAACACTGTCACTCTGCCATTCCATTTTTGAGATTGGCTACTTCTGCTTCTTTCCATGCAATGAAGCAAAAACCTGTGCAGATTGGTTTGTTGGGGGGTGGGGGGTGGGGAGTTAGGTTAGTTTGACCTGTATTTGTGTTTAAATAGGGAAATCCTTAATTATCTGTGTATTCTCATTGCTTTTACTTCTCACTGGATGTCCTACTGAATCTGTTTGCACATTGCAATTCTGACAGTAGATCAGATAGCAGGACTTGCACAGACACAATCAATTTAAATATCTTGTTGTTTTAACGTAAAAATCCCCACAACTGAAGATATGAATGGACCCATGACTCAAAAATAGATACATTTTTAAGTGTTCCATACTTGGAGGTGTCCAGGCGGCAAATCTGCAGTGGGCAAAGTTCAAGGATATCATCTATTAAGATAGGATGAGCCAATTATAGTTGTGTGCATTTGAATCCATGTATTAAGAGGAGGAGGGGAAAAAATAAATGCTTGAGACTTCAGACACTGTCTAAAATATAACATTTTAAAAAGTTTAATATTTTAAACCACTTAATGGTGCAAGTGCTACATTTAGCAGGAGAAAGTGAATGAGTGCACAGCCAAGAAGGCCAGAAATATGGAATTATAGAAGATATTTCAGTAGCCTTTAAAGGGTTCTTCAACTGTACTGGCAGCAGGCAGACCATGAAGGAGAAAATTGCTCAACAAAGATTACATAGCAGAGAATGAGACAGGAGAGAAAAATGGAAGATCAGTTAAATGACCAGTTCCTGCTGTGTTTATAAAAGGGGAAAATGAAGAGCAGCCTACAGATGAGATTTTTGATATGGTAGAAAAATTGGATATTAACAACAATGAAACTGTTGACAAAGACAGTCTTTGGTAGACAAAGTAACATTCTGCATGTTTGGCAGACAAAGTAACCCAAAGCACATATTGCATGTTCTTCAATCACATTTAGAAGACTAGAAATTAGCAAGGTTTTTGAATTTTTTATTTTAAATCAGCAACATACATACCAGTTTGGTGTGTAATTCAAATTTTACCAAATGTTATTCAGTAAGAAATAAATACAGAACACTATGTTCCAGAAAGAGATCCCTGCCCAGTTTACACCAGGACTACTAATAATGTGCAGGGAAAATATCCTGCCATCATTCTCAATTTAGAGTCCACTTATTGGAGAGTTTGCTATACCAGAGATCATGTCACACCTTTAAAAAAAAAATCACACCTTTCAAGAAGAATATAAAGCCCCTGGTCATTAATATCTATTTCCTAGTTCTATGCATCAACCCTACTCTGCATTCTGGAATTGTATAGGGATTTCTCTGGCAAAGAGTGCCACTCCCAGTAAATTGTGTAATTTGCATCCGCTACCTGAGGCTAGTACAAAGGGCAACACATGATTATAGGGCACTGGTAGTGCAAATACATGATCATGGTGTTTTCTATACGTATTAGCACGCTCACGTGTGTGTTGCAACTTTTGGATTTATTTTCTAGTATTTGATAAAGAAAGATGAAGCTAGAAAGGCAGAGTCTAACAGCTAAAACTAAAAAGAGAAATGAGACATTTACCCATAGCCGTGCATCATGAACACAGGCTGCCAAGTCCACAGCTGTAACCCAAAATAAAACAACTTTTAAAGAAAGTGGACTTTTCAGTGTATATTTATCAAGACAAAAATGAAAAAAGATTGCCAGATAACTTCTCAGGAAGCAAGTCCTGAAAGGGAAAAGAGAGCAAGGAATATACTTGACTTTTTTTTGGTGAGATACAGTGCATTCATATTATAGCCAGAGAGCAAGCAAGGATATATAATATATGAAGTCTCCACCAACTGCAAATTCTCCAACTAGCTGGACAGCTGCTATATTCAGAGTACAGTTGCTCCTCACCTGGGCTCAATGCTGGCTGACTCATCTATCTCCAGTTTGTAGACAGCCTCCTTCTAATTCTGCCCCCTGCAGCCTAGCCCTGATGAAGATGATACAATAAGAATTGTTTCAGAGTAGCAGCCGTGTTAGTCTGTATCCACAAAAAGAAAAGGACTTGTGGCACCTCAGAGACTAACAAATGTATTTGAGCATAAGCTTTCGTGAGCTACAGCTACAGCTCACATGCATCCGATGAAGTGAGCTGTAGCTCACGAAAGCTTATGCTCAAATACATTTGTTAGTCTCTAAAGTGCCACAATAAGAATTGGAAACTGGTTGAGGAGTCTCTAATTCTACAAGCAAAGAAAAATGGTCCTATGGGGTGGGAGGGGAGGTAGTGGTGGAATGAGAAGCAAAAAAGTGTTTCCAAGGGACAATTTTTCAAATAAACCAGGGTGGGGTAAGGCCCATGGAAAGGTTATATTCTGGTATATTCATCACATTCTAAGAAGAAAATAGCCTAAAATTCCCCAGATTCTGCACCTGACCCTCCAGCGGTTGGAAGCTCAGCAACCTCCAGGTCCCCCACTTACTAGAAGAATTGTCTCTGGCAAACATTTTCATTTGTTAGCAACTATGCCAGAGTCTTGCCTCACCCACTCTGCTCCTTACTGTTTCTCCAGGTATTCATCTGTATTTGTTAAGTTTCTACTAGCGGAGATCATCCAAAAGTTTCAAATTAGTCCCTCATTTTCCATCCAATTTTATCCTAGTAAGAGAGAGAGAGCGCGCGCTCATTTGAGGAAAACAGCGTGCATACACAAATACAGTAGAACCTCAAAGATACAAACACCAGAGTTACAAACTGACCAGTCAACCGGACACCATGTGAAACAGGAAGTAACCAGTTAGACAAAAAAGGAGCAAATACTGTATTGTACTGTTCCAGTATTGCATCTTAAAGGTAGGCACATCTGGGCTGCCTGTCCCCCACCCCCACACACAGAGCAGTAAGCTAGGAGTGAAGAGGATGAGGCTGCCAGCTCAAGGCAGCTGGGAGAGCAGGAGCAGTGCTGGAGTCTGCACTGCTTTCACCCCTCCCCCAGCAAGGAAGGGGGTGCTGTTTTCACCCTCTGGCCAGAAGGGGGGGGGATGTGATAGGTCCTTCCCCCCCTCCCCCCCCCCCAGAGTGCCACTTGGAACCGGGGTACCACTGAGCCTACCTGACCCACCAGCCTGGGTTCCCTTCACACTATACTGCTGTGCAGCCTGCCAAGCCCTCCCCAAGGCTGCAGGTACTCATTTCACAGGCTAGAAAACTCTCTAGCCTGGGTTGAGCCCTTCTACCCCAGTTCAGGCTTTGTTTCTTCGGTGTTTACAGAAGTCATCTTGGATGGGGAGTCAGTGAAGAATGAACTGTTTTGATATCACTCCCCTGCCTTAAATAGCTTTAGCATACAGCGGGAACCCTTTGTCTCCCAGTTTAATTCCCACACCCGGTCAGTGGAAAAACTATAGTATTATCATGGACTCCAGTACCAGGTGACTTGGTCACCTGTCCCTGTAGGGCCACCGCAGCCATGACTCAAAGGCTGTTCGCAGTGTTGCCAGGACGGATCCCCGATGGGAGATTAGTATCTTCTAAGACCTATTGTTCTCCCTAATGGCCCATCCCAACCAGCCATCTAGACTGATTGCATTCTGTCTAGTGGGCCTTCCCCAGGTGTAAACACATTTGTAATAGATGCATAGACAATATTCCTAACTTCAGATACCAAAATGCTACATGCATGCATACATACAAATAGGATAATTATATTCAGTAAATCATAACCTTTCCAATGATATTTCACATGCCTTATCTTGCACAAAATACATCATAATTATGCCACACATCATAATATTACTATGAAGAATATGGGGCATAATGCCACAGTGGACAAGCTGTTTTCTCTCTCACACCCTGTCCTCCAGCCGGGAGGGGGACAAGCTTGCAGTCTGACCCAGGGAAAGATGCTGCCTGCAAGGAAGCTGCAGGCACTGAGGAGGGAGTTAGCTGCTGTTGGAACCTGGCTTGGAGTGTCCACTGCTAGAACCGAAGCCCAAACTGCACTTTGTTCAGAGTTACAAACATTTCAGAGTTACGGACAACCTTCATTCCTGAGGTGTCCATAAGTCTGAGGTTCTACTGTATATACATACACAGCCTGTGTGGGATATTCTTGCCTTCCAGTTTAAAGAATGGCTAAAATTATTGAAATCTTGCAGTATTAATGGAAGTGACTGATGTACGTAAAGGACACAAAGAACCTCCATGACAATCTCTGGGATATAGCTATGATTGAATAAAGTTTCCTCATAAAAGAAATATCAATATTAAGAATGCCTAAATTAAGCCAACTTCATAACCTTATTACAATGCTGGGGAAAATTACAATAGTTCCGCAATGACCTGTGGTATAACCTTCTACTGCTGTGAACATACAAAGAGCTCAAGGCAAATCACTTGAAGCTGTAGGTCAAATTTGAGAGATAATTTGTCATATTCTGGCCTTTATGGCAAAACTAGGAAAAACTGCCTTTGCAATAACATGGCACAAACCTTCAACTCCTAGCAGTCTAGGAGAAGTTCACTCTGACCATTGATATATACAGCATGGATCGCTAAATTATACTATGTATTGGTACCACGTACTACAAAATTATACCTTTTAGAGTACTTACAGTACTAAAAACATTGTGTACATAAGTACTAGTCAACATTAGTCATGGGGGGGGAGGGAGAAGGAAGGTGAATTGCTTTAACTTGTACAAGAGATTTTTTTCCAAACTTTTTTAGAATTGGTGAAGTATGCCAGATCAATATCACAACAGGAGCGAAAAAGGAAAGGGCAATAGAGGGTTTCTGTAACCATCTTCTACATACCAGAAAAGTATCTTGTCACATGGCAAAAGATCCCTTTGTCAGCAGATCAATTTTTCTTTGATTTAATGGGAAGAGTTGAGTTCCACTGTTTTGCCATGAAGGACCAGATGGTTAATTTTCTATCTAGCACACAGCAAGGGACAGTGTGTTGTTGTGCTGCCCCTGGAGGGGAGACTGTGTTTCAGGAGTCCTGGTCTCTCCACCACTCCCTGGAGGAAGTTAACTGTGACAGGTCTACAGCTGTCACAGCACATGCTCCCAGGCCCGTCAGTGGAAGTATACGGTGAGGTGCATTGTGGAGACAAAGTCAAGGCTGTGCCCCCTTCCATTCATTGGCCCAATGTGGGGGAAGGGAGCAGCTCTACACACAGGAGGCAGTGGTACAGCACACCCATCTGGGGAATAGCAAGGCACTTTACACCCCTTTACTCCCTTGCATTGACACACAGGACAGACCATAAACTAGCACTTAAACTTAAAAAAAAATCTGCCTCATACAAGGCAGAATTTGCTCAGCCATATTATTAATTAAGGGGCATGTTCTATGTCAACATGATTATTATGTTTTAAAGTGACAGGCTGAAATAGAAAAATAACTATGCCATTTAACAAAATATCTTACTTGAAGGAATGAATATGGGAATTTCATGAGAAACAGTTTGTCTGGAGGAGCATATATGGAATAATTAAATAGTAGGGAAGAAGTGACTGTATATGACACTTCATTTCTGAATAGCTAAAGCTACAAGTGACTATATTAATCTCTCTAGCTACCCGAAATGTAACCTCAATCATGACATTTTTTACTACCATTCCATTACACTGTAGCTTTCCCATGAAATTCTTCATTCAAAAGTGAAAAGGACATTTCAGCACCTGAAATGCATTCCTTTTCAGTGATAGCTTCATGAACGTTCATCAGAATTAGTGACAGGCTATCCTTAATTCTTACTGAGTGGCTAGACACTTCATAGAGGATAGTAATGCTGAAATGCATTTATTCATAACTAGTGTACAGAAATGAGTCTGTGTGACCAGGGATTACTGCACACTTGATATAGCTAACCTTGCACAATGTAACAACTGAAAGGTAACGTATTGGGGCCCAATCTTGCAAAGACTTACATGCGCATAAATAATTGTCCCAGTGAATTCAATGGGACTAACATGAGTAGTGGAACAAAACGTTCCTCCTCTGCCTTGGTGGGTCCTGTGCTTATTGGCAGATTTTCCTCCCTCAGAGGTTCACGGCAGCCCTCAGTTTGGCCACTTTCATGGCTCAAATCTGCCGTTCACTCAGTTAGCCTCATCACTGGCCAACATGGGGAAGGGAAGAAGAACAATCCCCACAGTCTCTACTGATCCACCTAGTGGATCAGGGAACAGGCCAGAGATCTTCCCCTCTGGTGGAACCCACAGTCCAGTTCAACTCCTCCGGCATCAAGTAGGGAGTTGGAGGTTTGGGGGGAACCCAGGCCCGCCCTCTACTCTGGGTTCCAGCCCAGGGCCCTGTGGATTGCAGCTGTCTACAGTGGCTCCTGTAACAGCTGCGTGACAGCTACAAGTCCCTGGGCTACTTCCCCATGGCCTCCTCCCAACACCTTCTTTATTCTCACCACAGGACCTCCCTCCTGATGTTTGATAATGCTTGTACTTCTCAGTCTTCCAACAGTACGCCTTCTCACTCTCAGCTTCTTGCGCCTCTTGCTCCCAGCTCCTCGCATGCACCACAAACTGAAATGAGCTCCTTTTTAAACCCAGGTGCCCTGATTAGCCTGCCTTAATTGATTCGAGCAGCTTCTTGATTGGCTGCAGGTGTTCAAATCAGCCTGTCTGCCTTAATTTTTTCAGAAAGTTCCTGATTGTTCTGGAACCTTCTCTGTTACCTTACCCAGGGAAAAGGGACCTACTTAAGCCAGGACTAATATATCTGCCGTCTTCCACTCTCCGGTAGTCCTGGATCCCAATAAGACCACTCTCCGGTAGCCATCTGGCCTGACCCTGTCACAGTAGTTATTTGCATGCATATACCTTTGTAAGATCAGGACCTTGGAATATGTAATCCATTGGTGGTTAGTCTGGGACTGTATTCACAGATATGAAGAATATTTTTCAAACAAATTAAATTTGAATGTTTATACAGCAACTAGCACTACGGAGCCCTATCTGGCAGTGTCCTTTAAGCACTACCACTGTAAAAATGTGAAATAACAGCATCACATTCCACATGCCAGAAGTGGAAGAGATGGGCTGTCTCTCTGCAAGACACCATAGAAAGGTGCATAGACGCTGAGCAATGCAGCTGTACCCCCATAAAACAATAATGTAGAAGAAAAGACTAATGCAGGTTGCTGAGCTACATGAACCAGCAATTTCTGCCTTATTACCTCCTGCTTCCTCTCCTCCCAAACTACCCTTGCTTGTCCACTTCCCCACCTCCCACTTCACAAACTCCAAGTGAAAAAGTTGGCAAGTTCCTGGTAAGCTACCTAAGACAAAAGGCTTCTGCAAACAGAATTGCAGGCATCTTTGATAAACATGGTAAATTATTTACATCACCTAAAGATACTAATAAAGAGCTCTTCAAATTTTACAAAGGTCTGTACAAACTGAACACAAACCACTCCACAGATGCTTTACATCAATTTTTCAAAGATCTTGCATTACCGCAAATTACTGCAGCCCAGCATGGAAGCCTTGACACTCCTAACAGAGGATGAGTTAACTGAGATGATGAAGAATATGAGAGTGGGGAAAGCCCCTAGGACAGATGGCTTCCCTGCTGAATTTTATAAATACTTCCTTGAACTCCTATGTGACAACACGTTTTAACTGTTTAATGAGTTGTTGCTGAAGGGCACGTTTCCCCCTACACAGAGGGAAGCCCTAATATTCATCATTCCTAAGCCAGGAATTCCAATTATAGGCCAATTTCATTTAATAATTATGTTAAAAATATTGATAAAAGTTCTGGCAAGGAGAATAGAGATGGTTTGGGGCTCCATCATATGCCCAGATCACATCAGGTTTGTCAGAGGCCATCATGGCTTTGATAATATCCATAGGTTATAAAAAGTTATGGCAATGAATATGAGGATCCTAAACCCCAAGTCAAATTAGCCTTAGACACAGAAAATATTTTTGATAGGGTGGGCTGGAGATATGTATTTTACCCTACAAAAATCTGTATTTGGATCCATATTTACTTCCTGGATCCAACTGCTATATTCTAGTCCAACTTCTCATATCATAACCAACAATATGGCCTTGGATATCTTCAACTTCTTCAGGGGAAGCAAGAATGGACATTTTCTCCATTACTTTTTGATTTGGCTCTGGAAACTCTGTTAATAGCTATACAGGTTTATTCAGATATCCAAGGCATACAAATCAATACCATGAAGCATAAATTGATGATATATGCAGACAATGCCCTTTTGTATATATCCAAGACAAAGATTCCAGCATGCTTATCGCTAATTCAAAAAACATCTATCGATATCTGGGTACAAATAAACTGGGGGGGAAATCAGAAATCTCCCAGTTGTCACGTAGTAGGGCTCTATCTCAATGGAATTCCTAAAGGCAATATGATATAATTAAGTAACTTTGGTATAAAAGTACGGAGAAATATTAAACTAATGAAGATAAAATCAGATTCCGTGCTCTCTCAACTAGATGGCATGCTCTCTCCCTGAATTTGGGGAAAGGATTTACATAAAAATATATATCCTGCCTAGGTCCTGTATATATCCCTCCATCTTATTTTTTAAAATTGAATAGCATTAATATAGTCTTCCTTTGGGGCCCGTGGTCAATGCCCACAACTATAATTTAAAAGATACCCCACCTCCCTTGTCCACAGAGAATTGGTATTAGTCTTTTAGACCTTCAAAATTACCATTATGCTTGTATCATGTCACAGATGTCAAACTGGTTTCAGCATGCCCTTTTACCCACCTGAGTAGAAATTGTACATATATTAATGCACCTGAGTCTTATCAGCTCCTTCTTTTGTCTGATGGAAAAATATATTGACGCACAGGCAACCTATGGAACTCTTTGCCAGAGGATGTTGTGAAGGCCAAGACTATAACAGGGTTCAAAAAAGAACTAGATAAATTCACGGAGGATAGGTCCATCAATGGCTATTTGCCAGGATGGGCAAGGATG
Organism: Natator depressus; assembly: GCF_965152275.1. Classification (NCBI taxonomy): domain Eukaryota; kingdom Metazoa; phylum Chordata; order Testudines; family Cheloniidae; genus Natator; species Natator depressus. Next base: position 59,119,280 of record NC_134235.1, read on the forward strand.
GTGTCCCTAGCCTCTGCTTGCCAGAAGCTGGGAATGAGTGACAGGGAGTGGATCACTTGATGATTACCTGTTCTGTTCATTCCCTCTGAGGCACCTGGCATTGGCCACTGTCAGAAGACAGGATACTGGGCTAGATGGACCTTTGGTCTGACCCAGTATGGCCATTCTTACATTCTTATAAGGTACCTACAGTGGTAGCTATGCAAAGGGTGTGGGCTATTCTAGTTAAGAGATACCAACTTCATCCTGATCCAGAAGCACTCGTTTGGGGTAACCCAGACTTGCAAATTCGGAGCAAACCTATAATTTGGAAGAAGTGGCTAAGCAGGGCCATCATACATATCTCCCAGCTAGTCAGCGATGAAAACTGTGTCCCTTTTCTAATACTAAAGCAGTGTAATGACCTGTCACCCTCAGTGGAGTCACAGTACATACAGCTAAGATACTTGCTAACATCAATTTGGCCTTGTACAGATTCCCAAATTGTCACAAACTTATGAATTCTGGGTGATATTATTAAATTTTGAAGTGTTAATAGAAAACTGATGTATCATGAATGACGGTGTCTCTTTACCAAGCTGAAAACTTCAATTTGAACGTGCAGCCATTTGCCTATTCTATTGTCAGTTTGCCTCCATTGTGGGCTGCAATTCCAAAGACTGGTGGCAAAAGAACAACAACAAAAGAAAGTTTTTCCACTGAAAGGGAACAGTTCTAAACAACAGACTGACTCCCAAACAGGAGAACTAGTTCAACAAGGGAGAGTTTGTTCGGGCAATGAAGTCACCTGGCAGGGGTTTCTGGTCACCTGGGAAGGCTGGCAGGATATCCCATGACAAATGACCATCACAAACTTACCACTTTTCACTCCAAGTACAAGGCACATTTCTTTGACTTTGCCTTCTCTAGCACACACATAGCAACTGGTATATTTTTAAAAAAGTACCAGAAAAATACTCCACTGCACAAGCTGCTCCCTCTGGGGAGAGAATAAAAGAACCATTGTGACAATGTGTAGTCACATTGCTTAATGCAATGCTGGAAGATGCTCAGATATGATGGTGGTTTAAGAATCTACATAGAATAGGAATAGAAGGCTAAATGTTATTTTTTAAAAAAAAGTGAGCTATCAGGTGTTTTTGGACATTTTGTCTCCAGCTGAAGAGAAGAGAGAAGCATCTCAGCATGTAGAGACCTGCATAAGACAAGGGGCCCTGCCTGCTTTCTTGAGCCCAGATGATCCTCCAAGGACTCCCAAAGAAAGGGAATTGTGGTTAGGATGTTTGTTGTGTTCTGTACTCTCCTGTGCTTAATATGAGGAAGTAAAAGAGCAATTGTGTTAGACTTCTGTGCAAAGTGTTCGAGTATGTTATCTGCTTCACAGTTATCACATGCCTTCAGAAGCAGGTAAATTGTAAACCAGAAGGCTCACACCTTGAAGTGGAGTTCTGGGAGAGGGTGTGTTTAAGTACTGGAGGCTTAAGAGTCAGCACTGTGCCAAAGGGCTAGGCAGCTGGACAGCAAGTTCTAGTTCTCAGGATGGGGTGCTAAATAAGGGGTTTGCACCCCTGAGTGTGTGTATAGGGACCTCAACTGGGGCAACAGCTGGACTCAGTTCAGGTCCCAGAGGCTTAAACACCCAGGGATCCAGAGGCTTGGATTCTCTTCACAGCAGCCTTGTGAGTAGATATGAGATGATGTTCAGCTAGGATCTGTGACAAACCCATATGATGCCCAGAACTATGGGGAACTTCAAAAATTCTTCATAAATTCTCCAGGTTCATATCCACTATGTTTGCTTTGCTAATGAAGAACAACTTCATTAGTCTGGAGTGTTGTGAATGTGCAAGAAGATGGATTTGTCATAGTCCTTACAGGCATCCCCATCGTAGAAAATATTACATAGTGTTAATAATACCTCTGTGGAGCTCAGGCTATGCTTGATGCAACAAAAGAGAGTTTATTTCAAATGTATTGGACAGCACAAGATAAAGGCCTTACTCTCGGACATTTGTTGGCTTTGTAATAAAGAAAGCGGGACCTTGACAGATGTACTATGGGACCATCCAACGATCAGGCAGCTATGGAAAGATGACATGAGTTAAAACGGCGCTTGATTTCAGCAACTAAGTCTCTGCTAAAAATTATATTGTAGGATACTTACCCTCAAAGCTGGGTTTAACTCCACCACAAAGACTTTGGCTCTTGAGGGCTGAAATGTTCCCCAAGCTCATGATTTTACAAAGAGTGGGCATATTCCCAGAACAGAGCAGTGGTATTCAGGCCTGCTTAAGTTAGCAGCCAAAAAAAGAATATATAACGGACCTCTACAGCAGTAAACTAAAGTCAGAGATAATTTGACTCCAGTTTAGGTACATTTGGATTTAGGGGGGAAAACGCTGAGACTGTTCAAAGAATGGCAGACCTCCATTCCACCTAACCTTCCTCTTTTCCACATACTTCTCACTATTCATGAACTTCTCCTATTTTATTACTGTTAATATGTTATATCTGTTGTATTTGTGCAGCTCTGATAAGTTGTAAAACTGCATAACTATTGAAGATCACATGAAGGGTATGGTATAGATCCAAGCTGTAAGACATTTACCTGTTTGTACTTGTCTGTTTCTTCACAAAAATCTATCACAAACAATAAAAGTGACCCTCTATCTACGTATTTGTTAAGCCTCCCATCATCATAGTACCTGTACATCTCCTGTATATTTAAAAAACAGAAACAAGAAATCTCTATTTTTTGCTCCAACAAAATGCCTCAGCTTTACACTGGAGCTTTACGGGCAAGAGGATATATAAAAATTCTTCACCACCCTTTATATGTTGTTCAGCGTCTCAGGGCAAGCTGGGGTCCTTTCAGGTGTGGCTCTGGCTTGTGTGTCCTGTTCAGCCCCAGAGAACTGTAGGTTGGGCTGAGAAAGCAGGCAGAGATATTAGAGAGAGTTTCTAGGAAAAGGCCTAGATGAAGGCCAAAGAGCTGGGGGATGTATACTGAAGAAGGGGTGGTGTTTTGGGCCAGAAAACAAGAGTGGGAGAAAAGGGTGAAAGCAGCAGCTAGCTGTGGGTCTCCAAAGGGCCATGGAAGGAGCCCAATGGTAAAAGACTCTTGTGAAACCCTAAGCCAAGTGTAGGGAAGACACTGAACCAATAAGTGAAAGTTCTTGAGACTTTCTTTGGACTTTTGTTTACCTTAGAATGGGAGAAGTTTCTTTGGTTTAGCTGAAGGACTAAACTACCCAATCACCATGGGGAAATGGAGTCACTGGCTGTACCCAACAGACACGTCAGTCACTTCTACACTTATCTTTCTGGGTTGTAAGATCTCTGGAGAAGAGGCCATGTCCACCTCTGTTCTTGTACACCACCTACGATAAGGGAGCCTCCAAGCAGTACTGTAATATTTACATTAAACAACAACAACAAACCACCACCTTGGTCTTCGTGTGCATTAAATCTTTGATTTTTCTCCAGAAACTGCCCCAAAAAAGGGGGCAATTTGTGGTAGTGACCAGTGATGTAGGTATCGCCCATTTGGCTTCAATAGGGCCAGGAATCAGATGGAGACCACCAGCTTATTTCACACGACCATCCAATTCTATGAACTTCCAGTCACTATCAATCTGGCTTTTATTTTAAACTGATAACAAAGGTGAAATTGTATATACACAATTTCCAGTGCCCTGAGGTGCAGTCCTCCTCAGTAACAATTAAATACTTAGCGTTCCATATTTCTAACTGAAATGTTACTCTGTGTGTGCACGTGCTTCCTTGTAGCATATATATGGTTTATTCTTTTTGATATACCAGCACACAGTAAGGAAGCAAGAAGATAAGAGATCTATTCATCAGAAGTCTGTAGCTCTGGAAATGTTAAAGACTTTTTAAAAAAGGCAAAGAAGAAAAGAAAGAAAAAACCCACTTTGCTCATTTGGATTAGTATTGCCTTGTTTTCATAGGTGGTAGGTAGGTAGCCAGGACTAGAGGCGGTTTAACCTCCCCAAATCTGAGCCATCCCACAACCTACATACACAGCCTAGTTTAACAGGTGAAACTCCACCTCTGGCAGTACCAGGGCCAGCTTGCCACAGAGCTGCCTAGTGGCCAGCAGCAGGATGAGCGGGGAGGGTCCCCAGAGCCCATCAGTTGGCAATGAGCTGTCAGCACCCACTAAGTCAGCCCCATCCCCGGTGTGGCAGCGATGCGTCCATCCCTCCCAGTGCCTGCAGGCGGAGCTGGGCTTGGTGCCAGCGAGGGGGGTAGTGAGTGACAGAGGGAGAAGAGGCTGTGGAGAAGGCAGCCAGAGACAGGCACCACCAATAGCTCCCTGCCTCCAACTCCTCCTTCACTGACCCCCAAATAACCCCCTCCCACAGGCCCCCAAACAATCCCCCATCATAGCTCCCAACCCTGTCCCTCCCATATCTCCCACCCACTTCCCCTCAACCACCATCCTACAGCCCTCCTCTCCTCCCAGTTAAACCCACAGCCCATCCCACCTCCCTGCCACATCAGCTCCCACCTTCCCAAATAAACCAGCCCCACAAGTAAATGCTCCCATAAAAGACATCACCCTGCCCAACCCCCCCACACACACACACACAGGGGGAGTGCAGGGTGGGCTGGCTCTCCAACACTTCCCGCCACCGGCCTCTCCTCCACATTGGGCCAGGATAGAAGCAGCAACCCATGGACATCAGAGCAGTACCTGACAGTTTTACTCTACCTCCCCCACAAAGAATATTGCCACCAGCCACCTATGTTTATTTGGGGGTCAGGAGGTGTTGGTTGTAGTTTTTTAAATCAAATATTGTACTCATGACCATACAGTACACCTACTAATCTTTGTTCATGAAAATCTGGTCGTTATGAAGAAATCCTAAAAGTCAGGGTAAAAGTAAACCTCTGTACTTCCTTGTCCTTAAAGAAAGGATTTACAGGGTTCCAGACACCTGTATGATGTCTCAAGGGGAAGACGATATTCTGGGTATATTATACAAGTTCAAATTATTACATGACTAAAATCAGACCCATAATATACTTTAAAGAGGGTCATAAGATGCCAACTGTGTAACAGAAGTGTATTCTTTTAAATGGTGAAGTTGGCATATGGTATTATCATTATTTAGGTATCAGATTACACTTTTTGACACAGCACAGTAGAAAAACTGTTCTACTTCTGGATTTAGAGTCACTTACACCGGAGACACAAAGACAGGAGGGAAATGCTGTGGAATGAAAAACCAGGTCACTGGTACAGTTTTTCTCTCTTGTCATTGCAACTTTATAGAATGTCAGTGTAGGAGAACAAGGTCTGGACTTTGCTATCATTTCAAAAAAAAAATAATGCATTCCATTTAGACCAGTCTGGATACAATTTACAAGAATCTGTGCAGACAAAGCAATGACAGATTCCCACACGATTTAAATTGAAAGCATCAGATACAAATTATCCAGATGCATTTCAGTGAGTCAAATATAAGGAGTAATAAGCAGAAAGTCCTGCATACTCCTAGGAAAAAATTAATTATATATATCTGTATTGATTTCGCCTGCTGACACACTGAAGCAGCCCACCATTAGGTAAATTCATGAACAGAGATCATTAGACTATTTAGATGGGGTTTTAAATTTCATATTTTACTCAGTGAATTGATTCACTTTAGAAAGATTAATATTTTTTAAGAAAGCACTAGCTATGAATGTTCCTTTCAGCTGACCAACAACATGGCCCTAAATCAATCAAGAAAGTTCTCTGAAGTCCCTGGACCAGGCAAACCTCTGGCTGCCATAAAGTTTAATGGCTGATCTATATAGGAAAGCTTCAAAAGGCTCAATGCTTGTGGTGCAATGGACTATTCAAAGTAAACCTGTATTATGGAAAAAGAGATCATATCCATAACTGCAGCATTGCAAACGGCTATACCACTTTCCTTTACCCTTTTAGAATACATTTCTCAGTCACTTTAGTACATGGAGACTGGGTATCTATACATGAAAACTGCGGTTTTCACAAATATTTCTGAACTAATTTGGGGGAGGAGAGGGAAGATTACCATTTTGATGCTTCCTGGTTATTCACCCTGCACTGACAAGGCATCTCTTGCCTATACACAAGACAGTGCACAATAAATCTAGTTCACCTGGAGAACACAGGTTGAAAAGATTTGGACGCACCAGTAAATCAGCTCAAGGCAATTTCCAGCAGCAAAATGTTTGCTGTGAAAATAGCGAAAAGAGGCTCTCTTATGGAATGCACTTCTTCGTATACAAACAATTCACTGAAGTCTAACAAACCTGCTACTGAATGCAGGAGGACCTTATTTATCCTCAGTTAAACAAATAAGGTAAATTAATCACTGGCATAACTCCATTGACTAGTGGATCAATCACCCCATCTCACAAAAATAAAAACCAAAAAATTTTAATTTTGCCCCTGAAACATACTGCAAAAATACATTATTTAATGCCGCTTCAAAATAAATCCCTTGATAGGAAATGAGATTTTATAATTCCCTTATAATTTTTAATCTTTGTGTATATTTTAGGAATGCAAATTTCACCTTCTTGATGGGTAGCGTAAGTTTGGTGAGATGGTAACGACTGGTTAAAAATAATGGTGGGACAATATAATAGGAACTAGGTGAACTCTAACTGCTCATTTGGGGGAGAGATAAGTGGATTCCACTGAAACATACTTTCCTCTTTAACTCTTAAAGCTTTATTATTTAGGCACAAATATGCAAGAAAAAGATTCAATCGATCACCATTTCCCTGTTGCATGCCCTTATTTAGCAAATAAATACCACGCAGGTGTGAATTTGTCTAAGGCAGAAATCTTTGGAGGTTTGTTTCAGAGAAAATTTGGCATTTTTGTGGTAGAATGAGAGTTCTCTATCCTTGGAAATCCCCTTCTATTTGGAAGGTGACGCTTGTATATTAACCTGCCAAAATGTGACACTTTGTGGATCTTACCATCTGTGAAATTTTTTCCTCCCCCTCTGAACTATATTCCTGGGTCCTTGCAACAATAGCTGTTTTCTTCACTGGAGTGTTGGCAGGCAGTGCCTGTAGCAGTTATTTTCTTTGTTTTCCTTTTGTCACACTTTGTCCATTTCTTAATGCAGGATCCAAATCTTCCCACATCTCTCCTGCAGACAATGCCTGGGACTACAATCTTATCAAAATCATATAAACTAAGCATAAGAAAGCCTGCTCAGTAACTAGATGAAAAGATGTTGCAAGAAGTGATGTAAGTAATTCAATAAATAGAACTGTCCTCCTGAGTCAGTATCGACAATTCCCCATCGTGGTGGCCAGATATACTGTCCTACTGGATGAGACAGAAAATAAAGTCCTATTTTGATCATTAAAGATACCATAGAATTTTTCATAAATAGAGGAGTATTCATCTCTGTCCTGGCCAAACTCCAATGATGGAGTTATAATCTCTCCAGCTAACACTCCTCCTTTGATTAAGGTTTCCCACAATATATATTTTCTCTCATTCTAAAATTCTGTTAACCAAACAGAAAGGGATGTTTTCTTAATTTGGATAACATTGTATTCCTTTCCTATTCTAATATGGTGTACAATATTCCCAAATACTGCTGCAACTATTGGTAGTAGTTACACAGTATTAATTAAAGGACCCAATAAAGTTCGAGGCCCCATTGTGCTATGTGCCATATAAACACAGTAAGAAACAGCCCCTGCCTCAAAGAGCTTAGCATCTAAATAGGCAATACAAAGAGTGCTAGGAGAAACAGAGGCAATGTGACGTGCCATTTGTCATTAGCAGAGTCAGGCAAAAAAACAAAACAAAAAAAACCCCAGGTCTGCAGAGTCCTACCCTTGTGTTCTGTTCACACTGCCTCCGTTAAATACCATCCTTCACCCCCAGAGGTGGTTCCATTAAGTGATTCCTACATCCTGTACATATTGTCTGTAGAGGACCTGGCAATCCTTATGGATGAAAGACAATACAAAAACACCGTCATTGTTATAACATTATAGTAGCATAATGAGCCAAAGGTTGTTGGGGTCCTGTTCCCTAATCGCATCTGTTTGGCAGGGTTTCCCCTAAGAGTTCTTGATCCCTACAGGAGATTGTACTGCTGTGACCTTTTGTACCAGAAGTTCCATTTATTCTGGCAGGAAACTGGATTTCCGCCTCATGGTCACAGAGGATTCTGCATATAACCCTGGGTTGTACTGAGATTATGTGGCAGGACCAATAGCAAAGACACAAAAATGCCTCCCAAACTGCTGCTAACCTACATTCAGCTGCTGTTTTGGAAGCAGATTACAGTCTAGCTATTCTCTTTTGGGAAGACAGCCAAAGATTTTTTTTTCCCCAGTAACATCCTCTTACTGAGGATGCATTTCAGAGCACTCAAAATAAGGATAAGTGAAGATTAAGGTGAAATGGAGCACTTTGGTTAGATGCATTGCTCCAAGAACTCCACCCAAGAGCTGCTGCCCGTGTTACAATGACTATTCACCAGCACAGGCAGATCCAGCCCCTGGAGGGAGACCCACTCCTGTCTGTAGTTTAAGGACTGTGGCCAAGGGAGAACAAGCATATAACTGGGGCTCCTTTTTATTCCAGTGATCCCCAGATTTCTACATTTCTATTACTTTCATTGGACAGTAGAACCAATGAGTGACCACTGGCAGCCAGAATAAAATTTAACACACTCTAAAAAGCTGCTCAGATTTGCATCAGAAGCTGGACCAATACTTGGACAATCCCAGAATGAGGGGAACACAAGGGGATTTAAGCTATTAGCCAGGATGGATAAGGAATGGTGTCCCTAGCCTCTGTTTGTCAGAGGGCAGAGATGGTTGGCAGGAGAGAGAGATCACTTGATCATTACCTGTTAGGTTCACTCCCTCTGAGGCACCTGGCATTGGCCACTGTCAGTAGACAGGATACTGGGCTGGATGGACCTTTGGTCTGATCCAGTGTGGCCATTCTTATGTTAAGCTGCATTGTAGCCCTACCCCAGAACAGCATTGAGCACTTCTTGGCTGTAGCCTAGGATCTGGGTTTCTTACCTGTAAATTCAGGAATAAAGGGCAACAACCCATTCTATGATTAAAGAAATTCACCAATGGGAAAAAAAGTCAGAAGACCTAAGAAATTTTTATTCCTCACTTCAGCAAATACGTAGAGTGCAGTCAAATGTAAGTGATTACTGTTTACCTTAGATATTGCAGGGAATTGTTCATTTTCTAGGCAGCTCAAGTAATTTCTCCTGCACTGGTACCTTTCAGTTCTAACAGACTGTTTTACTGATGAGAATGACAGTAATGCATAAATCTGTCATAATAAAAAAAGTTGGCATCCAGATGTTGGATGACTGGTACTTTGGAGACTGGTACGGTCACCAGAAAAGAACTGCAGTTTTTTGTATCTAAAAAAGCAATCCATCAACCCTAAAAGCTTTTAGAGAAATTCAATACCTTAATGCAACTTTGTTGAGGAAACAGTCATCAATTACCTCTCTCTGTTATCATCCATACTGTATATTTAAGTACACTAGTAAAATTGTACCTGCACAATAATTACAGAATATTTGTGTTCTTTATTTGTAAGGACTAAAAGAGATGCAGGATCTGACCTCTTTCAAAAGGAAAAAACACTGAGACCTGCAGAAAACAAAAAAATCCTATATATAGTTATAGATACAGGTGTATATGCAATATGATACATGCATACTTATTTGACAGCATCCCTAAATAAAGCAGAAAAAACATTTGCTTTCCTACTACCAAAAAAATCGCAACTTTGCTAGAAGGCTGTAAGAACATTAATATCTAAAACACAACCAATCAGGCCTCCAGCTATTTAATATAGTTCAGCTACCTACAGCATCTGAGGAATGCTGGGGTGCAGGGACACCAGGCCACATTCAACTTCCACAGGTCAATATTTCTGCCCCAACTTCATGTACAAGGAGTGTTACAGGAGTCTCTACATGGGTTCTGCACCATTTAAAGACTCCCTTATGTCAGGGGAAGTGGCCAGGTAAGCTAGCTTCAGTACTGCTTTGTGGCAATGCAGCTAAGAATCAGGCCATTATTTTTAGAACTCTTTCATGCACTTTAATAAACCTTAAATGCTAGGAACTCTGGAATTACAGTTGATATCTGTGATGTTAGGGACTGGCTAATGTAATAACTGACTGTCCACTATCACCCCAATTACCTTTGCCCTCTTAAATCTTCAAAAATTCAGACACAGCAACATAAACAGTATTAAAACAGACATTTTCTCTCAAATTTTAATGTCTTCCACTAACCCCACTATGAGGCAACACATCTGTTACTCACTCCCTCATCCTGTCTCCACTGGTGAGATCTTGAGCTACCTTCCTCCCACCCCATCAAAGTCCTGAGAGAGGGGGTTCTCCTCCATTCCTCTGCCCTAATCACTCAGTGTGTATATAAAATTATAATATATACAATTTCATCGTAATCTCTATATTTTAATTTCTATAACATTGTATATATTATTGATGTCATACTGCATCCGTCACATGCTTTTCTGTATTTACTTGAAAAACAGCTGTTTACATCTTCCTATACTAACCCCTAAATACCGCTCTGAAGCTGGGCCAACGTAACAGAGAAATTTGGTGTCTGTAGGCCAAACCATTTTGTAGCTATATGCAGCTTAAAAAAAAAAAAGCACCAAAATGATTCTTCACATTGAAAGGCTCTTCATTTTCTGAACTCTTGTCTTTGTAAAAGTTCTTGTACAATTTGAATAAAGCTTTCAAAATAGGAAAATGATCATTCTAGCCATGGGTAAGATGGGTCATGTAAACTTTCAAGTGGCCCAGAGGAATACTGATAAGACAGCAGGAGTATTTGAGCAAGAATGTGGCCCAAGTGAGCTGCAGCAGCAACACAGCTGGGAACCAATAGCAGGTTAGTTTACAACTAACATTTTTCTGTATGTCTGTGAAAACAGCTCACCTCCCTGCAATTCTCCCATGGAAGCACTAAGATGCACCTCTCTGCAGTGAGGCCAAAAAGACAAAATTTAGAGCTCATTGGAGAAGGCATTCTGAAAAAAAGGAACAGAAGGATTTCAATTTTTGAAATCCTCTTTACTTTTGGAATCCCCAAATCTTCAAAATGACAAAATCTGAAACAAACTTTCCCAAAATAATTATACCATGGTATAAAATAAGTAAAATTTCAGGTGGATTATTTTAATATTGGTGAAGTTATGGAAGGGAAAACCAAGTATATTGTTAGAAGTGGACTTCATCTCTAACTATGGAGGGACAACTAGCCTTTCCACAGTAAATTAAACCAGAAAGAATGAAAAAGGAGTATCCTGCCTATCAAATCCAGGGTAAGTGGCCTTGGCTCTCATGAAACTCTTCAGGAAGAACTAAGTGTACTCAATACCACACAGAAAGCACAAAAAGCTTATCAGAATTAAGGCCTCAGTAATATGTTGAGGGTTGAGATGAAATAAAAAAAATGTGTTTCTGCCTAAGGGCTCATCAAGAAATGTAACAAAGTTGCATAACTCATTTTCTTGATTTAATTCCTTCTATACTTGAAGATTTTGATTTACTCAGAATAGTAATTTAGCCTCCAAATAACAGAAATCTATAAATGAGTATCAGTTCAAGCAGCATGGGTTAGAAAAAGACGTCTAGTAACACACGAGACAAAAAAGCTCATAGTGAACAAGAAAAGCAATAAAGTTTTGATTTGACAAATAACCATACTTATTTCCTCCCTATTTATAGCTACAAGGTGAGGTAAAACTCCATTTTAGAAGTGACCTTGCACATTATAAGAACACCATCTGTACTTTTTCTATTCAATGTGCTACCACAGCACTGATGAAAAAGAGAGAAAAAGGAAATATTACTCAATACAGGAATAGCTCCCTCTGCTGGACTTGAATTCTCCTTTTTTCTGGCTTCCTGATTTAAAATGTTAAAGCTAAAAGATACATTGAATCATTTATAGCAGAAATTATCCTTAGGGTTTTTTTAAAAAAAAAAACTAATGATTTTCATAAATGACTTCTGATTTGGGGTGCTCAATTTGAGACACCTTAAAGGAATCCATGTTGCCAAAAGTGCTGGGCGCCCATGTTCTGAAAACCAGGCCCCTTTAAAGGTGGAACAAGCTGAGCATCCAAACTTGAAGGACCCAAAACAAAATGCAACTAAACATTAAGAAATCAATCTATTGTTCTGCTGCTAGGTTGTGATGGCTAAAGATGGGCAAAACTGTTCAGGAGTAGAAGAACGGACCCTGAAGAAGTTAAACCCAAACCTGGAACTGTTCTTGATACAGTATTTTTAACAATTGTGTTAATGTTTCTGATATATTTTCTCCATTTTAAATATCCTTATATTTCCACAAAATGAAAAAAAATTCTGCAAGACAAACTATTCTTGTGGTATCAGCATTTACAACCTAGCCAAAACTAAGAGGGACTGGAAATCTCACTAGGCAGCCCATTCTCCTTAAGGACCTAGTCCTACTCCCAGTAAAGTTAATTGGCATTTTACAATTGATTTCAATGGGAATAGGATCCAGCCCAATTTCTCCTGTTCCAAAACGTTCAGAGGCACTTAACCAAACCATACTGAAATTTCTACCCTTTAGCGTTCACCTATTGTTACTCCTGACATGAGAAAGGTTGCCACTAAAAAGGCAATTGTTACCACACAGATATCTGAAATGCTGCAGTTAAGCCCTTATACCGTAAATAGGAAATAAGGACATGATCATGCAGACCTGATTCACATATATAAAATTCTTGACTTTGGTGCATGTCCTCCCACCAGTAAGGATTAAAGGCTGCAATTTGGCAAATAATTTGATCGTGCTCTTAAATTCAGCCCTATTCAGCAAAGCATTTACACATGTGTAACTTTAAGCATTGAAGAAACGAGGCGGGTCAGGTAATCTCTTTTATTGGACCAACTTCTGTCGGTGAGAGAATCAAGTCAAAGAGCTCTGTATGGCTTGTCTCTCTCACAGCAGAAGTTGTTCCAGTATTGGACATTACCACACCCACCTTCTCTCTCAGATACCCTGGGACCAACACAGCTAAAATTACACTACATTTAAGCATTGACATCAATTGGATTTTAGTAGGTGAATGAAGTTAAGCATGCATCTAAGTGCTTTGTTGAATAAAAACGGACTGCTGATCTGAAGTTTTTATAAGGTTCCTTACCAGAATTTTATTTTTTCTGAACACATTGGGCGAGATTCTGCCTCTGCACCCTCCTCTGGGATAAGTTAGACAGCCCTGGGGGCTAAAGTTACTCCAGGCTGAAGTATCTCCAGGCTGCTCTGTGGGCCACAGAATCTTCACTGCCTCCCAACACCCTCTCCTCTATGCCAGGATTGGGAGGGAGACCTCAGAATGCAGTCTTACAATTGTCTTCCTCAGTGCAGGCACCAAGGAATCCTCTCTCAGGCAGAGAGAGAGACTTTTAGTCCTCTTAGCCAGTGTACGGGGACGAGAGTAGAAGTGAGGATATCACCCATTGTCCTTTCAGATCCACACTGTAGGGGTCTCACATCCTGCCACATGAGCCACAACTACTCAGAAGTGTAAAGCCATTATTAGGAAACCTGCCCCTCAGGTCCAGCATTGTGGAACAAAGGGTTCCAGAATGCCCCTCAGCTCCTCTTTGCCTCACGCAAAATTAAGATATTCTAGAGGAGGAGAATGACTGCGCCGCACCTTAAGCAGGGGCTGTTGTCCAGCTTGCGAGGGGAGAGGGAACAGCACTTTACAGGGGAAGGATGGGAAAAGGGCTCAGAAGCTGCTGCAAAAGGGGAAGTGGATCAGCATGGTGATGCTGACTGATCCCCAGGGACTGGAAGGGCTGGGGAGTTGAACAGGGGCAAGCCCTTTTTCCACAGACTAGAGGTAGCACCCACCCTCCTTCCCTTTGAGGTGGCAAAATACCAGGTGTGGTCATCATGCTAGTCACTCCTTTCTAGGGGGGCTGGATAGAAATATTTCCCTCACCACCAGATTGGCCTAGCTGAAGGGCGGGGGGGAGGGGTGGTTCATCTTCCCTGCAGTGGGTTTGGGGGCATGGGCTTTGTTATGGTGAGTAGGGAAGGGTCGTAGGCTATATATCACAACTCATTATATAAGTGAGGGGCAGATGTCCAGTGCAGCTACCCATAGGGGACGTTTACAGTGACCAGATAAATGGCTTGGTAAAGGACTTAAAGAGAAGATGTTTGTAAAAGGAGCAGGATGGGGGTGTTGGGGGCTCCAATGACTGGTACAGCAGGGAGCCAACACCCTCCCCCCAACTTTCCTTATAGCCCACTGTGGCGGGGCTTGTATCTCAACAGCCCCTTAAGACAAGAGAGGCTGGGTTACCTACCGCCTACTACACTCAAGTCCGTGTTCTAAACCCCTTTGTAGTTAGCACAGTAGTGTCTTGTGAGGGAAATGGGTCCCCCCCCAGATGAGGCCATTAGCTATTTAACTTCTGTCTCACACAGAATACTCTGATGACAGATGTGAATAGGAACAGCATTTTATGAATGCATGAACTAATATAGTTTTCACTGTATTGAAATTATTGAAAATAAATGTTCATCATCACTCATTTTAAGTCATAAATCTTTTTAATGTGAATCTGTGGGGCTATGCTTCAGCATTGTGGCAGAATTTGCAGTACAAATATATAAACATATATCTTTAAGTTAGATATTGGACCAGTACTGATTACTACCACAACGCTGTAGAGTCTCATGACAGAAATATTAAATTACCACAATTCTTAATTAATTTATCCTGAGCACTGTAAACCTTCTAGGGCCCTTGACATCAAATAGATGTCATGTGCAAGGAAGAAACTGATTTTAATTGCTTACTTGGAAGGGTCTTCATCATACCTTATTCAATGAAATTTTAGGGTATAACTAATTCTCAGATGTAAAGCTAAAAGACGGATTTGAATACAAAATAATAGCATGTTGACCATAACACCTGTTAAATTGAGGTCAATTAACAGATTAAATGAGCCCATCCCCGTCCAGCTCCAGTACCCTCATCCATCATTCTAACCTTGCCATTTTCTGACCTTTAGACTCTACTTCCGCTCCAGCTGTCTAGTCCCTGGTACCGTCTCTGTAATCCCTTCTATTCCCTTTCCCCCTTTTTTCTAAGGTCTTCTGACCTCTGGCCCCACATCCAGGTGATCATCTGGAAGTATTCCCTCTGCCAAGGAAAAGCAGTTAGGATTTGGAGCATGGACAAACATTGGCTGATAAGTAGCATGTCCTTTAGAAACAACTAATAAAATATGAGAAACCAAAATTTAAAAAGTGAGAGGTTTTTAAAATATTTGAAGGGGGAAGACGTAGAGCAAAAATTGATTTAAAAAAAAACATTAAAAATTTAACTAAAATCACAAAGTATTTTCCTGCATAAATAATTGAAGTTTTTAATCATTATTACTATAAAGCAACCAATCCAGATTTCATTAAAGTGAGTACGGACCAATCTAGTAAACCCTTCTACACATTTAACTTTAAACAAGAATGGATTCAATGACATCAGTGGGAGTGCTCAAAGTTACACACATGGACCCCATTTCAAACCATCCCTTGCAGGATCACACTTTAGGAAAATGCTGAATAGGGATGGGCTTAAGCACATGCTTAAATTCTTTGCTGAATTTGTGCCATATCTTGCTTAGAGACCCAAAGAAATGTTAATGTACATTGTAAGAAAACTGGTGTGCTGTTTGACTCACCACTTACAATTTTCAAATTTAGAAAATTCTAATTTTACTAAAAAATTGTGCACACAGCAGAGAATATGAATTAGGGCGTTAATTTTGTGAACAGAGATCACAGACTCTGGCCAATGTCATTTTATTTATTTAAACTGAAAACTATAATACCTATTTGACAAGGCTAAATTCTGACATAGTGTAAGTCTGAGGACTTACACTAGGGTTGACTGTGGCCTATGGTATGTGCAACCAACACCCCCACTAACTAATTTCCTCCTCTTTCTGTCATCATATTGAAATGTAAAAATATATGGCACCTGGCCACACTTAAAATAATAAAAATTGTTCCATGTTTTCATGCTGTGAATATATTCTCAGATGTATCTGCCGAATACATGTTTTAACATTTTCTTGCACATAGAACATTTTCCTTTTTATCTGCTGTTTTAATAAGAACCATTTCCAACTCTATGGACCCTTATTTGTTTTCTGGTAATTTGCCATGCAGCTGACTCATGAACAGCACTTGTTTTGGGTAATGAAATTACTTTTAAGCTTATTGAAGATTTAAATAGGATTTCCCAGTGCATAAAATGTATCTGGAGGAAAAAAAGCTGAAGCGTGGAGAATATAATATGGCATCAGAGAGTGGGAAAGAGCTCCACTGAAGTAGAAATGGTTGTCGTGATCACCAACACAGTTCAGAAACTAAAAATATGTCCTTTGTTCATGAGGAACATTTGAGTGACTCAAATGACAAGTTGACTCATCTTAGGGAACAACCAAAAAAACACCCCAGAAAAAACCCAAGGACGAGAGCTCATTGAGATGCTGTAAGAACAACCTGGCTTAAATATAGGTGATGTACAGGTGCTAAAGAATTGTGTTAGTAACAGCAAAGTAGGATAGAACAACATTTGAAGCACTAACAAAAAACTGCAGTGATAATGATGTCCCTTTCCCTCATAAGGTACTTGCTATACATCATTTTTCCCCACACCTTTCAGAGAGGCTATGCTGATTACACTATCTGAGGATCTGGGCTTGAATATTTAAAGTTAGCTATCACAACTCCTCAGAGTCATAGTTTATTACTTCATTTCTCAGCGTTGAGAAGCCCAGAGACTGAATTTGTATTAAAAAAACAAACAACAAAAAACACCCAAATCAAATGGTTTTGTTTCTGCTTCCTAACTGAATAATGAAAACTTTAAATAGATGAATAATAAATTAATATTTTGTTTGTACACTAACATCCTGATTCATGTGGAAATATGGATATCTGTAGGAAGAACCTCCTTCTCCAAAAATATATGTGAACACAAATTTGTTTACAAGAATGTTTGGACAGACATAAAACATGGGATGAACATAGTCAAAATGAACAGCTGTTTAGAATTCAAAGAAATGACTCCAGTGTATGTGTAGCTATTCATGTCAATGAAAGGCTTTGGCAGTTAGGAAAGACTCAGCAGCTAGAACCTTTCCTGACTGCCGGAGCCCTTCTATGTGGAAAGGCTACTACAACAGGGATGCAGAGGGACCCTACGCTGCTAAAAAGAGCACTGTAGATGGAGGAAATGCTGCTTGAGCAAGTAGAGTGCCATGTAGGGTAAATACCTGAGTACATATCCACAGGGATCAGGAATGTCTTCACTCATGTAAGCAGTGCCTCACCATCTACACTGATACTAAACTGTGCTAGGGGACCATGTAGTGCAGCGGTTCTCAAACTTTAGCAACCCAAGGACCCCGATTTTGATTTAAAATTGTTCAGGGACCCCCAAGCCTCCCCACTCAGCCCTTGTCCTGCACCCTTCCCTGAGGCCATGCCCCCCGCTTGCTCTATCCCCCCTCCCACCGCCACTTGCTCTCCCCCACTTTCACTCACTTTCAGCAGGCTGGGGCAGAAGGTTGGGGTGCAAGAGGAAGTGTGGGGTGCAGGCTCTGGGAGGGAGTTTGGGTGTGAGATGCAGGCTCTGGAAGAAAGTTTGGGTGCAGGTTCTGGGCTGGGGCAGGGGTGCGGAAGGGGGTGAAGAGTGCAGCGCTTACCTCAGGCAGCTCCCGAAAGCAACTGGTACGTCCCTCTGGCAGCAGCTCCTAGGCTGGGGGGGGGGGAGGGGGAAAGAGTCTGGGGTCTCCGTGTGCTGCCCCTGCCCGCAGGCACCTCTCCCGCAGCTCCTGTTGGCTACCGTTCCCAGTGCCTGGGGCAGGGACAGCGTGCAGAGACCCTACACACACACCCCAGGGGCCACAGGAACATGCCGACTGCTTCCAGGAGTGGCATGTAGCCAAGGCAGGTAGGAAGCCTGCCTTAGCCCTGCTGCACTGCCGGACTTTTAGGAGGCACTGAGAGGGAGGAGTTTATCAGTGCCCCCCCCAACCCTCTGGGGTACCCTCGGGGACCCCAGTTTGAGAAACTCTGGTGTAGTGTATGTACTCTACATGCCATCGAAAGGAGTGTGCCTATCTTAGAAGCTATTAAGTTCATTACAAATAGTAGTTAACCTAATGATTTTAGATTCTTTTATCACACCTCCCTCTCCAAGTCTTTCTGCAAAAAGAAAGTGTGTTGGTTTTTTGTTGGGTTTTTTTTGGCAATTTTCTGATCTTTTTCCCCCTTGATCTGTGTGCCTTGTCTATGCTGCCTTAGGATGTCTAATAATGTGAAAGTGTATGTTAGTCACAGTGCTGGCTACTCTCATAATTTTAACAACAAGTCTCAATATTTGTTTTCCTAAAATCCCCAGCACCTGGAGTCATGGGATAGAGAAAATCTCAGCTTTAATTTAAATAAAAAGTAAGTTTCTAGCCCTCATAGTTGGAGAAAAGTTAGAAAAGGTGATCTGAGTGCACCTTAAAGCTTCAAAAACCAGAAGACAAATTCAAGTAAGTTTCTCTCCCCCACCCCATTATTTTTAAAGAAAATCTTATGATTTTCTGACCAAATTCATGATTTTTGAATGTGTGCGGGAGGAGAGGGTTGGTGGTACTGTTTTGTCTGGCATCACACACTATAGCATACTTGTTGCAGTAGAATACTAATGTGTCTGTTTTAGGGTTTTATACTGCCACCCATCACTATAGTACACGAGCATCTAATGGAAACCAAGGTCCTGATCCTACAGACACTAATGCTGATACCTAACTTTACTCATAGGAGTAGTCCTTCTGAATTTATAAGGATTACTTATGTGAATAAATTAAGCATGTGCATAAAAAGGCAACAGATTAGGGGCCTAAAATGTATAATCTAGGTATTGTAAAATACACGAGTGTATTATTGTTAACTATGAAGCAGAACTGCACCTTTATGTCAAACAAAGGTATACACTGCTGGTATTTTTGCTAATTAAAAAAAGAGTTAAAACACATTTAATTTTAAAACATTTTCCAATATACAGTAATTTTAGGGAAAAACAATGCAAGTGTTTCCTATGGATAATCTTAAACTGAAATACAAGTCTGTCACTTTTGGTGAGTTCATGACACTCATTTACTAAATCAAAACCAAAGCAAAATTTTACAGTTCTCTAGCCATGAGGCATACAGAATATTTGGTTACCAACAAGTTTTAAAACATTCAAAGCATCTGTCAGTTTGTTGGATTTTTTTTTTTTTTGGACATTATAAGATGTCAGAGCCCTTGTCAGAGTATACTTTCTAAATCCCTCTTTTTTGCAACAGCATCAATCATCTCTTTCAAGAAAAAGGGAAAGGGAAAGGGTGAGCAAGCAGGAGACTTTTCAATTACAGACATTATAGATACACCCTGTATAAAATGAGTTTCTGTAACAACCATGTCAACCTTTCTCCTTTAATCCAACATTTCAAAGGAACCAGAGACAGAAATCATCACAACTGAGAGGATTTCATTTCTAATTTCATGTTACGTTTCTTTGCCCTTAATTGTGTTTCAAACAGCATTAATAAAATTAACGTTTGTCCACAAGAATGTATCTAAGGCTAAAAGAATTAGTCACTTGTTACCTGCTTGGTTCTACATTTGTATGGCATTTTTATCTGTGAACTACATTTCTGAGAGTTCTGAAGCATAGCCCAGGAAGACTGTCCATAATTTATAAAGTTATCTACATTTTTGAACAAGCTATTTTTCAATGTGCAGAATGTACTGTACTTGTTCCAGCAAAGTTATCATTAGAAGGAGAGCATGGATTTCTCCAGACTTTCATCATCTTGTGCTTGGAAACTAAGAAAAACATCTGATTGTTGTTTAGTCCACTGACTGCTAATATTTCTGACCTTTGCAGTCTTTATTATGAGCCAAGATCTCATAGTTTGCAGTATAATTATTGTTCACTCATTTCACGAGTAAAATAACGGAGCGTGCATGTCATATCAAGAAGAGGAAGGAATTTCTACCCAGGTTGCTAATAAACCTCTCATCCACCTTTTCCACACAGCCTTTCAGAAGGAATATTCCAAACTAAATGCTTCTGTAACAGTGTGAGACTGTAGCACCCAGACTCTATATTAGGTTTGCCACTCTATTTCTTTCATGCCAATCTGCGCAAGTGGTAAAGTCTCACGCCTTTACATCCAGCTGTCTTAGATTCAGTCTCCACAAACAACCCAGCCAGAGTGGTGTTAAATTTGGCTATTCTATCTATAAGCACAAGATCACAATCTGCTCCCAAAGTCAGAAAAAGAAACCTAGAGTCCTGATGCTCCAAGCTCCACTGCTCTCATAAATATTTTTGTAACTGGCAATGCATGTTATGTGCCTCACTGTATGAGCTGGTCCATGTAGAGAACAAAACGTTGCTTGCCCTCATCTAAATATTCCTATAGCTCAGTGATTCTCAACCAGGGGTACACAAGGGTCTTCCAGGGGGTACATCAACTCATCTAGATATTTGCCTAGTGCTGTAACAGGCTACATAAAAAGCACTAGCAAAAGCAGTACAAACTAAAATTTCATAGACATTGACTTGTTCATACTGCTCTGTAGACTATACACTGAAATGTAAGTACAATTTTTATATTCCAACTCACTTATTTTATAGTTATATGGTAAAAATGAGAAAAAGCAATTTTTCAGTAACAGCGTGCTGTGACACTTTTGTATTTTTTGTAAGCAAGTAGTTAAGTGAAGTGAAACTTGGGAGTACACAAAACAAATCAGACTCCTGAAAGGGTCACAGTAGTCTGGAAAGGTTGAGATCCACTGCTACAGCTGACATAGAAGAGGTCTGTGCTGTAGATATTAATGCTGTGTGTTCAGTCCCTGCTGATAACTTAGGTGTAACACTGAGTGTATTGAGATAGGGGTAACTGCTTTAATGGTTTTACACTGAAAAACATGTAGTTATAAGTGAGTTGGATGTTGTGTTACTATTTCTTTTACTGTTGCAGTTCAGGTTATTTTGGGTAATGGGAGCTGTTCCTCTAAGACCAGAGTTTCAGAGTAGCAGCCGTGTTAGTCTGTATCCGCAAAAAGAACAGGACGACTTGTGGCACCTTAGAGACGAACAAATTTGAGCATAAGCTTTCATGAGCTACAGCTCACTTCATCAGATGCACAGGACCTAATTCAGTGATTAATATTTATTAAAAAAAATTCAAAGTCAAGTTTGTTGTGACTGTAATCAGTTGCTAACTGTCACGGTTTTATTGAGAGTTGCACAATATTTGTGCTTTTCTTAATGCCTCAGCACCTAGAGTCATGCAATTATATGACAGTCCCACCTTTCTTTTTTTTTCTTTTTTTTTTTAATGAAAGAAAAAACAGTTCCCAGCCCTCAGTTGTGGAGAGAAGTTTGAAAATGTGATTAGAAAGCACCCTAAAAGCTCAAAAGCCAGAAGGTAGCATATTATCTTTAAAATCTCATTATTTTGGTGGCACTGACTCATGATTTTTGAAGGCTCTGGGTTGGCAATATTGTTGTTTGCTCCTACTTTTTCTTTTTAGTTATTTGGTAGATGTGATAATTTGTAGCTCAGTCTATAGCAAAACATTTCCAGATATTACTCTTGCTATATACTGCCCTCCAGTGGATTCTTGTCAAAAATGAAATTGAAAGGAGATTAAATAGAAATTATATTCATATTTATAGCCTTTTAGACTCTTTGTCTGCAGAGACTCACATACATGCTTAACTTTTAGGCACATGACTAGTTCCACTGGAGTCCAAAGTTAAGCATATGCTTAAGTATTTACAGGAGCAGGGTCTAACTCAGCACTGATAAATATTTATTAAAAATTCAAGATTGCACACTTTAAATTCTACTAGTTACAATTCCTTATAGGATCAAGGGAAGAAATCTTACAATCTCGTGCCTGATATCAGACTTTCATTGTTTGGAACTTTCCAGTTCCAGTCACCAACCTCTCTTTACACCAATCATAGCTGGAGAGTTATCATTAAGGAAGGCCCTCAACCAGCTATTTTATATGCATACGTAGTGAGTTGAGGAATCTGTGCAATTTTTTAATTTGTGTAAGACCATAAACTCTATGTATTTTATCAAACTGCAAATATTTTGAAGGTGCACCTTTCTGTCTTGTCCATTGTCATTTTGCCTCCATGATGACTGAAATTCTAAGGGTTAGTGACACAGGGCTGACCTCTAGTCAAATACAGACACATTAGACAAAAGCTGGTTTCTGCCCAGGAGAACTGGTTTATCACCTGGTAAAGGCCTGGGATCACCTGAGGAGTCTGATTCTAGAGTCACCTATAGAGGAACTAGAAGCTTATAAAAAGGAGGAGCTTATCTATTTGGGGGTCGTTAGCCACTTTTCACCTGTTCAAGATGACAGAATTTGCTGCAGCAATCTGAGGCACAGGAGATCCCTGCCTACCTGAATTCAGATGGTCCCTGTCACTAGCCCATATGCCATCCCATGCCTCAGTTTCCCCTTTTGTCATATAAATAAGTCTTGACTCAGGCTTTCCTTCTGTCAATCCCTTATTCAGGGAAAACTGTTTTTCAAAAATCACTAAACCAACAAAGAAATAGTCCAAGGCTTCCATTTCTTCTTTACCAGAGTCTCTTGCCTCTTCTTATCCATCAATTGCCAGCACCCTCTCTTGCATCTCAGACTCAACTACTCTGGTCCCTGCCCCTGCTGGCGTCAGTCTCTGGTTTAGCTACTCCTCTTCAGGGAACTAACTTTCACAGTTACTTGCCCTCATTAGGGGTTTCTTTCTATTTGCAGCATATTCTTCAGCTTTCCTGCTCCCTGCCCCAGAGCCAAGCTCACACTATAGGCCTCTCTAGAACTGAGAGACAGGAGCTCCCTAACTCTCTCCTTTCCCCCCAGGGACTCTGAGGCTCTTCCTGCTAAGCCTAAGCCTAAGCCTAAGCCTAAGCCTCCATTAGGGCTTCCCCCTGCAGAGAACTCCCTTCTCTTATGGGCAAGTTCATATTAATACTATCATAGCAGCCTCTTCCTAATTCAGCTGTGGCACTTCTAATTAACTAAAGGGTGTCACCTGGAATACCTAATTGCTCTCAGATGTAGCCAACAGGATCATAGCCCTATGACAGTTGCCCAAGGGAAGGGTGAGCTATAGGGAGGGGCATTGTATGCAGGGTGTGTGTTATTTTCTATATGAGCTGTACTCTGTATTTCTTGTGCTCAAGTAAAGAGCAATAGTATCTTCAGATCCAGTACAAAGTCAGTCTTTTCGTGATGTGCTACACTTACCATTTGCCCTTTGAAGAGTTAATGTGTGGGCCCAAAATACCCACACAGCTGAAGTTCTGAGAGAGGGTGTGTTTGAGCTGAGGAGTGTCAGCAGTGGTAACAGGGGTGAGGCAGTTGGACCATGAGGTTTGAGCTCTCAAAAGAAGGGGTCCCATCCACTGTCTAGCACTCAAGCATGCATCTAAAGTCCTCAAGTCAGCAGCTTTGCCTGGACTTGGTTCAAACTCCAGAGCTTAAAGCACATGAGATCCCATGGTTAGCTCCCCTCACTGCAGTCCAGTGAGTGGACAAGAAGGGCTGCTCAACTGGACCTGCTGGAGTATCATCTAAGACCAAGTTGATACCATAGTCCGTAGGGTTTTTATTTGTCTACGCCTCTTCTATAGATTTTTCAGAGACAGGTTGCTAAAAACCACCACATTTTTATTATGAGTTAGTTACTAATATTATATAGCTGTCGAAGGACTAGTTCAGTCAGCTCTAACCAGCTGACGCAACTGAGCAAGACAGAGCTGCAAGTACTCTCGGACAAAATTTATTGTTTGAGCGTAGTTTAAATATTATTGTTCAGTCCATTAATATTAGTCCTGTGAATACATGCAGCTCTTCACTGGAGCTTAAACCAATACAGAAAGGGGGAAAAAAATCATTTAACGCCAACTTTAAGTTTTAATTTAATTCTTATTTTAAAAGTCTGATTTTAACAATATCAGATGTACTCGAATAGCCATAAAAATGGGGTTTTAGTCTAAAAAAAAAAAAAAAAAAAGGCAAGGAAACTTCTGTTTATAATCCCATTCAGCCCAATCAAAAGGGACTCAGTTTCCCCCACCCCCTTCTTCTGAATTTACTAGTAATTTTGAAGATATGTTAATTCTGAATGGCAGAATCAAAAGGCCACAGGTTCTTAATAACCATGATTCACTACCAGGGGAGGGCAGACGCCAACACTGCAATATGCCATATGTTGGCTCACAGTATTTTAAATCCTGACTAAGCTAGATAAGATGAGAACATTCATGTTTTTTCTATGAAAAATTAGTTTCCTCACCTTTACGCAGTTTTTACAGGCAAAGTATCTAAGAGTTTAGGACTTCAGTCACTTTTGTCCAGCCCTGTTTCACCGAAGCCAAGGAAGTTTTCCCAAATATTTGATTGGCAGCAGGATCAGACCTGTAAGTTAGAGCAGTTGCCAAGTCAGCTTTATGACTCTCCCAAAATCTGGGGAGGCGGAAAAGTGGTTTAATAGCCTTCTCCCGACTCCACTGTATTAAGTAGGAGTTCAACACAGCCGAGGACCCAGCTAGGATTGCTAGGTGTCCTGTTTTTTTTTTTTTTTTTTTTTTACCAGAATGCCCAGTCGAAAGGGGACCCTAGCAACTCTGGTCAGCATTGCTGACCAGGCCTTTAAAAGTCCGGTCAGTGATGCAGCAGTGCTAAGGCAGACTCCCTGCCTACCATGGCTCCGTGTGGCTCCTGAAAGCAGTGGCATGTCCCTCCTCTGGCTCCTATGCGTAGGGGCAGCTAAGGGGCTCTGCACACTGCCCCCACCCCAAGCGGCAGCTGCTTGTAGTAAGTGCCACCCAGAGCCTGCACCCCTTGCCCCCTCCCGTGCTCCAGCTCTGATCCCCCTCTTGCCCTCCAAACCCCTTGGTTCCAGCCTGGAGAACCCTCCTGCAGCCCAAACCCCTCATCCCCAGCCAGAACCCTCACCCCCTGCCCCAGCCCTGCCCCCGCCTCCAAACCCCTCCATCCCATCCCAGAGCACCCTCCTGCACCCCCAAACCCCTCATCCCCAGTCCAACCCCAGAGCCACACCCCCAGCCAGACTCCAGCCTGGTGAAAATGACTGAGTGAGTGGGGAGAGCAAGTGACAGGGGGAGGGGGATGGAATGGTGGGTAGGGACTTGGGGAAAGGGCAGGGCCTCAGAGGAGGGGCGGGGCAAGGGTGTTCTGCTTTGTGCAAGTAGAAAGTTGGCAACCCTAGACCCAGCCCATAATCTATACTCCCTGCCACCACAGAAGGCCAAATCAACCCAGTGAATGTTCAACACTTGCATGCCCCACCCCACAATATTTGTAACCCTAGAATCCCACCACTCTTCTCTTCCAAAATTGCTATTCTAGTGGAGCAGAGTTACAGCATTCACTCAGCATAGACAAGATCCCAATCCTTGCTAGTGTATTGCATTGCAGAACTAAGACTCTGTACTTTTCACTCATCTTCACCAGTTCTACAGCACCTCTCTTCCTTACCCCAAAGCTACCTCTTCATTCTTTTCCCACTTCCCATTGGCTGACATACAGCTTCAACTCCACCCCTATGCAAACCAGCAGAACTGCAGCCATTAAACTCATGTCAGCTGGCCAACCACTCAAGATATCTGTGCATGAAACCAGTGGTGTGATTTCTTCTTGCCTTACCAGAAGCAGAATATATCTTGCCTTTTTGATTGCTTTCCGGTATTGTGTTTTTGTTTTTTTAAAATCATTAGCGGGCTTTTGGGAACAGCTGCACTCCCAGCATTCAGAAGGAAAGGATGACGTTTCTACATGTCCATGTAATACAATTCTTTATGGGGCAAAATGCCAGATTAGGATTTCTGTTTACAAGAATGCTTTTAGTCTTTAATCCACATCAGACACTAAAGCCCAACTCTAACTTTCAAAAGCGGCTAGAAGCAAAACAGATATAGATTTTAAAAGGATGTACAGAATAGGTAGGAGAAGAATGCACTTTAGGGAATTTCAAATTCAATAGAACATCATTTGAGCTTTCAGTTCCTTTTATCCCTCCATCACTTTGGAGCCAACAAAGAACGGTAGAGAATGAGGCTCTCCCTTCCCCAGACATCCAATCAGTTTAAGCAGGAAAACTATTCTTTTATTCTTTCCTTGGGGCTTAGGTTTTTGTATTATTGCAATATTCTGGTTTGTGCTTAGTTACTGGTAAGAATGTTTTATTAGAGCTAGAGGACCCAGGCACAGGAGCATTGGGCCCCAAGTGTGATCTCTCTTACAGTAACGTTAATCAGGAGAAAAGCTAAAGCCTACAAAAAGAAGGGTCCACAGAGCCTTCTAGCCACGTGGAGTCACATTCACTCCCTTTGCAGGCTCAGGGCCAGAGTAACAGTGGATCCAGTCCCACTATGTAGTGCTTTACTTCATTTTTATTATTAAGACCCTGGTCTCAGTTGCTTATAACTTTTCCAAACGTTAAGTGTTTAAGATGAAAATTTCCATGCTGGATGTCTACGTCAAGCTGAACGGGTCTGAAGAATTTCAGCCAACACACCTCAGCTGTTTCTGAGAATAAGGCTAGGGGAAGATATATTGTTTTGCCTATGTTAAATCATTCTTTTCTATGTTTTGACACAGGGACTTGAAATTTGGCAGGAGGTGGCCTTTGTGTCAGGGATGTGCCTTTTTGCTATCCCTGTGCAAATCCATCCAAATCTGGCTAAATGGTAAGCCTCGACAAATAGCAGTTTTTGCAATTGGGCTGGGAGCAAGACTTGGAATAAGTCTGGGAACCAACAGGTGCAGGAGGAAACAGACTGGTTAAGGAGCCAGGGGGACACTGGGACTGGCTGTCCAAGGAGACTGGGACTGAGAACCAGTGGGTGGGGGTGGGGGAAGATGTCAAGGGGGCAGGGAAGACAGATCTGATAAGGAGCCAGGGTGCAGTAGGAGAACTGGAACTGACTGGGCAAAGACAACAGGACAAGGAGCAAAGGGAGGGAAGAGGACACAGATTGGATGAAGAGATCAGCGAGGGAGATTGAGAGCCAGTAGGGACAGAATACATGATGGGGGTGACTAGAACTAGCTTGGGTAAGACGACTAGGGATGAGGAGCTGGGAAGGAAGAAACTAGGAACTGGCTCAGCAAGGAGACTAGGAGTTGTTGGGGTTTTTTGGGGGGGATGGGAGAGAATGGGGAAGTGGGGACCAGCTAGGTAAGGAGACAGAGACTGGGAGTGCAGGGTGTGACCTAACGCATCCCTGCATTCACACCCTACACGCCACTGTAGTAATCTTTGTACAAAATATGCTTTGCAAAGTATCATTTGAAAACTAATAACTCACTGGTCAATAATATAGTGAAATGTACGTAGCAACATTATATGTAAAGTTATGAGTTCCCTGTGTATGATGGTATTAGCACATGTCCAAAATCAGACAGCCCTGCCTATGCAAAGTTGTTAAACAGGTCTGTCCTAAACAAAGGAATGTTTGTTTACCTCAATTTACATATTAGTAAACTGGGGGGGAGGGGAGGAGATGGCAGCAAACAAAACAATCTGCAACAAAACACGAGTGAGGGGAAGAAAGAGCATGTTCCCTTCTTCACCACCAGACTTCATGGCACCTTCCTCACTGTTTGAATAAATGTTGCTTTGAAGGGTAACCTTCAGAAGAATCCACTGGACTATAAAAAGAAGGGGCAGGAAAAAAAAGTTCACTTAAGGTGGCAAAGGCACCAACACCTCTGGGAGACTGCCTGACCAAGGAAAGGGTCAGTCACCATCTTGTTGGAAGACAGTTTAAAAAAAAAAAAAAAAAGCCTCTCTTAAACAAACCCTTGGAAAAAAAACTTGCTAGATTATATTTTAGACTTTCAGGTACCTGTTTTCACTTTTATTTGCTTGTAACCCTTTCTAACTTTATTTCATACTTGAATTCACTTAAAATCCTATCTTCTTTTGGTAATAAACTTATTTTAATCTAAGCAATACATTGCTGTGTTTAAACTGAACTGTGCAGTTAAGTAACAACCTGTTGAATATTGACTCCTTACAGAAGGATGAACCTTAATATCGCAACTGTCCAGGAGACGGCTGGACATTACAGAGCACATGGTTTTGGGAAAATCTGGGGCTGGGAGTGCATTGGGGTTACCCTGCAAGTAGTAACCAAGGCTGCTGGAAGGCAGAGTGGGACTGTGGAGCTATAGACAGGCTGCTAGTGTCAGAACTGCTGAGCCAGGGCTGTCTAGCACACAGATAGTGAGGGTGTGACGTGCATGCTGGTAGGCTGGTTGTGAGCAACCCAGGCTGAGAGCTACAACATTGTGAGGTATTATGAGGCTCCCAAGCAATGTTCCCTCTAATTTTTAACAGGCTGTGTGCACAAAAAGTTTCTTCTGTGCCGCCGCCGAAGCCAAAAAAAAAAAAAAAGCTGGAGCGTGCGTTGTTTCGCTGTGTGCGCGGGGTTTAAGATCTGTGTGCGCACGCACAGCTTAGAGGGAACAGTACTCCCAAGTTATGGGGCAGGTGATGACAACCCCTCACTGGTCTGGGTTGCACCCCAGAACGGGACAGAGGGATAAGTGGGATGGGGAGTCCAGTGAGAAAAACTTGGACTTGCTGGGCAAGAGATTAGGACGGGGATGAGAAGCTTGAGGAATGAAAACCGACTGGTTAGGTAAGGAGAATGGACTGGGATGAGGAGCCAGGAGTGGTGAAGAGACAGGACTGGGACAGGGACACACGGGGTCACATTTGGGTGGACTGGACAGAAGAGTCTGTGCCCACTAAAGTACACTCCCTCCAGAGCCTAGGAAGGAACTCAATAGTCTCAAAACATTGTCCTTCTCCTAAACCCACTGACAAAGGGTCCCATCCCGCTCTAATGCTGTTTCACACAGGGAATGAAAACCTCTACTACTGGTGTCAGTTTCTCTGTTAGCTCAAGTGGAAGAGACTCTAAAGGCTCCAATCTAGCTGATGATCCATGTGGGCATCAACATGATGCCACAATGTAATTTGGTTATTAAAAACCACACCCACCCACCCACCCCTGGAAACTATACAACAAACAATCACTATGCTAAAAAAAACCCTGAAGGTTGCAAAGTCAAGCACTCATGAAAATGGCTGAATAATAAATTTCTAGTCTATATCATTCAAATTGATTATAAAATATAAACTCATGCACATTTCCTTCTGAAGCTTTCATCAGATTAGAAATCCCATGAAAACAGGTAGACGTATTTCCTAATACACTGCTGAGAATAGCCAGCCTTTTGAGCCCCTACTTTAAGGGCCGCTAGTGAAAGTACCTCAGCGATCTCCATTGCCATAGTAATTCACAGAGAGAGGAGCAGACTCTCAGTTTCAGTAGACCAGGGCTTAAGTCACATAAGGCTTTACAGGTAAAAGAGAAACACTTGGAAGTGTACAGGAAGCTAATGCAGCCTTCAGAAAACAAGTGTCATATTCCCAACTGCTAATGCTGCTAAGTACACAGCCACATTCTGTACCACCTGAAGTTTCAGGTGGCCTTCAGGATTAGCCCCATTCCACTAATCCAGAGATTGTTTAGATTTTGTAGAAGTTTTATCTGCTGAGTTTAACAGATTCTTGTCCATATTGATGGCAAAACTGTCTACAATTATGTTACTTTACCTCTGTTTTTCTTTTTTTTTTTTGGGGGGGGGGGGGGGGGAGGGAGAAGGACACCTAATTTCCTCAATAATGAGGTTAGAGCAAAAAAAAAAAAAATTATATATATCTATCTTAGAATGGAAGCATTGACTGATCTACATGCAGGGCCAGATTTAGGGGCAGGCAACCACCTGGGGAGCTGGTCTTGGGAGAGGCAAGCTCGAGGTGCTGTTTTTCTTGTTAGCAGCAAAAGGGAAAATAGAAGGTTTGAAGTAAAATGTTTCAGGTATTCCAAATGTGGATTTGTTTTTCCACTAACCACCTAGAATGTTCTGGACCTTTGTAGAATCTCGTGGAACTTTTCAGACAACTACATTTTCCTTGAACCTCCTAGAATGTTGTCAGCCATGCCCTGGCGGGTATATAAGGGGAAGGGCATCAGTCAGTAAGATATGAAGTGAAGTGAGAGACAAGCTGCAATATTGTGAACCTTGTTTGCTGTGTAATTGTGAAAGTGTACTTATGTTTTAAGACTTGAAGATTGTAAGTAGCAGCTAATAAAGGACATATTTAATGAGATGCCAGATATTTATTGAACCCCTACCTACACAACAAAAATAAAATAAATACTGTTACTTCTTTTGCCATGCTTAACACATAATGGTTGAGGACTTTCTAAGACTGTGGAACATAAAATTCTGCTCTCCCTAATACTGGCTGTTTTCCCCCATAGAAAATAAAATATGCCCCTGAAGAAGCCTTCAGGAGCTGACTATAGGAAGTGAAAAGCTCAATTGCAACCTAGTTTGCAGCAAGGGGCAAATCTGATGGGAAAAATGTGAAAAAGAACAGACCAGGCTTTAGGTAGTAGCCATTGTCCCAGAACAGAAGAAATTGGGGAGTGAAACATAAATGATGGAAATTGTATTACTAAAGAATTAGCAGATTTACCTAAAGAAATGTAAATGTGAGGAAAGTGATGGAGAATTGTCCAGTTTTCCTGGTAGCATAAAGGAGAGTGAGGATAAGAATGTGGCTCACATGAAAAAGGAAAGTAATGACAAAGAAAAATCTGGTTTACATGAAGAGGAGGGAAATGATAAAGTAGTGTCAAACAGCAGTGAGAAGAACTGCACTCCACAAATCGATACATCAATATTGGCAGAGTTTAGGATCACCAGCCATAAAGCAGGATCTGATCATACAATTTTGAATTGGTTGGGCAAAAATCGAGGATATGACGTTTCCAGTAAATGAGCAGAAGCAACACTTCTCAAAGTCATACTATGAAAGAGTGCTTGAGAATGGTGACGCACAATCAGCATTTGCTAGTTTACTTGAAATCAACTTAAAGTGTTCTGGTTTTGCTGCAAGATATTCGACAAGAATCATTGCTTGAGCTTTCCAGGTACAATTACTGGCATAACTTAGTGATGCTCTGCAGCAACATGAAAAGTCACCCGGCCATTTTACGGCCTACTCCAAATGGATGGAGAGAGTGTCCAGGCTCAAGCTGAATAAATGCAAAGACACAGAAAAACAGTGCATTATTAATGTAGAAACCCAGCATTGGAGGACTATGCTTGAGTGCCTTATCTCAATTACCCTCTTCCTTACAAAGAATAATTTGGTTTTCTTGGATTTGAATAAATTGTTCACTGAACAGTAATTTCCTTGGTTTGTGAGCATCATATTTCCCAAGGAGCTCTGTCATTTGTGAGCACCTATGTCGAGTAGTTTGTAAAGAGGCTTGGGGCCATTACTGCAGCAAAACAATTCAAAACTAAATTGACCTTATGGCAAGGAAGGTGCTTGATAACATTGATCTGGCTCAAAGTGAAGTATTACACTAATAATGGACTGCACTCCTGACATTAGTCACAGTGAAAAGATGTAATTTACAAGATATGTTGATGACTAGGATGGCTGTAGCCAAGTAAAGGAACACTATCTGTTTCCAGTTTGTGGACAACGCTACTGGAAAAGGCCTAACAGAACTGTTTTATAAATGTTTTGAATGAGAATAAAATAAAGCTTCAGGACTGCTGTGGCCAACTCTACAATGACATGAACACGAAGGGAAAAAAAATCAGTGGCATCCAGGCAATGATTCTTGCCCTGAATGCAAGAGCTTTCTTTGTGCCTTGTGGCTACCATTCCCTCAACCTGGTTGTGTCAGATGCAGCATCATAGTCTTTGAATTCAATCTCTCTCTTCAGAGTACTGCAAAGGGTATACATCCTGGTTTTAGCATCATCAGGTGGAAGATCCTCCCATACAGTGTTACAAATCTGTCCAGGAAGCCACTAAGTGACACTCGCTGGGAGAGCTGCATTGATAGTATAAGGCAAGTGAGATACCAAATGACTGAGGTTTACGACACCCTAATGGAATTAGCAGAGTCAAGTAAAGCCAAGACCAGAATTCGAGACAAGGTGCAAAGCCTGGCAAACCACATTATAGACTTCAAATTTCTGGTCTGGCACAATATCCTGTTCCAAGTAAACATTGTAAGCAAGGCATTACAAACTCAGTCGATGGACATCGTGACCACTACTACTTTGATGAGAAGCTGCCTTGATTTTGTTGTGGCCTGCAGAGACAGATTTGAAGATGCCATCACTGCTGCCAAAGAAATGATGGAAAAAACTTAGGAGTTGAGCTTGTCTTCAAGGAAACTCATGTTCATCGGAAGAAGAGAGAGTTTGGTTATAAGGGCAGAGATGGGGTAATAGGAAGCTTGGAAGAAAAATTCAAAAGGGAGGGCTTTTTTTTCCCCTCGCTCATTGATACTGCCCGAGTTGTCCATCAAAGAAAGGTTTGGACAAATGAAGTATCATAAAAAACCGGGGGTGGGGGGAAGGTCGTATGACTTTAGTAAGCTGCTGGTGGACAGGAAAATATGGGCTTTCACCAAATGCTCACATGTGAGGAACGTTCAGATATCAATGATAAAGACCTCTATGTTGAATTGGACAACATCTATCACATTTTGCAACACAGGAAGCACTCTCCATTCCCAATTCATTTATGATGCAGAGTTGAAGGACACATTTCCTAATGTGTGGATAGCTTTGAGGATACTGCTTACAGTCGCGAGTGGTGCGTGCAGCTTTTTGAAGCTCAGTCTCGTTAAAACATATCATCGATTGATGATGCCAACAAGAGATGACATCGCTCTCTATTGTATCACTTGAAAATGCCATTGGCCAGTCTTTGGATGGAGCTCTCGGATGCTGTGCTTCAGTTAATGAGGGCAAAGGTGAGAAAAGTAACCTTTTAAACTAATAGACTATGTTTAACATTCTAAGGCTGTCGCCTACTGTAACACTATTTAATACCAGTCCACCCAATGTTGGTGCACAGTTCAATTTCTTGGTGTTAGTACATTTCAGTTATTCTTAAAATTAAAAAGTTTCTATAAGCTTAGAGGAAACAAATTATTTATTTGCTTATATATGGTATGAAAAAATACAGATTGACAGATCCCAGCATGCAAATTTATCATCTTATATGACAGAGATAAATCATGCATGCAAATAGTGCAAAGTCATGAAATGAGCTCAAAATACAATAAAAAAAATAAGATATTCAAAAGTTTAACAAATGGAGGAAGGGAGATCGAAGACACTTCTCACCTGGAGCACCATTTGGTCTAAGGCCCACCCTGTCTACGTGGTAGTGGTGGGTTAGACCTGCTCATTCCACCACAGTGGAGACTTGATCAGTTGGCAAGAGCAAACAGAACAAACTGCCACTTTTTCTTTTTTTTTTTAAACAAAGGTGGGGTGTGGTGCAGAGGGGCAAGTGGAGATGCCAGCCCTGCGGGGGGAGGGGGGAGGGGAGGGAGGCGGGGGAGGCAGCATTCCAGCATGCAGGGGGGCCAGCAGGGTTCCAGCAACAGCCTCATGGTGGGGTGGGAGGGTTCCAGCGACCAGGCAACAGCCTCATGAGGAGGCTGGGGCAAGGTTTGGAAGGGAAGGGTGTGGATGGTCTTACAGTATCATCATCGGCGTTTTTAAAATGCTATTTTGATACTGTGTTCCCTGCAGGCCTTGCATACCAGTATTAGCACAAGTGTGGCTTAAAGCATAAGCATATAGCCACGTGGACTCACTACACTTAACCCTCACAGGCCTCATGGAATACTTCTGCTGAGACGATTGGAAAATAATGCATTCTGCAACTACATTCTGTACAGTTAGAAGAGGAGCTAATGGCTAGAGTCTGCAAAATACGAGTGTATGCAAAGATTGCATATATGCAGTAATAGGTATGTATGTAACAATATGCACACCAAAACAGGTTCAGAGCGCCTGCAACAAACACCCGTTTACACTGTATGTTAGCCTAATAAACCATGTGTAATACTTGCTTACAGAACCACACAGATTTACTGTGACACTGCAAGTACCAACTCCAGTACACACAGGCAGGACTGAACTTCCCACTAACCTGCTCAGTCAAATCAACACCATACCATACAAAACAACTTAAATCTAAAATAAGGATATTGCACCATCTACTGGTAGAAGTGCCATCGACTCTAAACATTACAACTCTTCCCCACCCCGAAAAAATCTAGTAAGAATTTAAACAGTAACTCCTAGAAATCCAAGTAAGTCTGCCTTCCACGCAGGTACAGTAATTTGTGTGTTTGTCTCCTCCCTTGAGTCCTATATTCACATCACCATAGTTGGATCTAGATTGTCAGTGAGTTCAGGGTTCATATCCTCCAGGTCATGCCTATTTCTTGTGACAGACTGTCTTAAGGTCCCAAAAACATCCCAGCAATTCCTTCTTCACAACTGGTCTCCCATTACTAGCCACAGCATACCTCCAAGTCTTATGCATTCCTCTGGGATGGTTGTTGAGCATCTTCAGTGTTTGCCCTCCCTTTTCTTTCAATGAATCTGTGCACCAGTTCTTGATGCATGACAATGTAGCAAGCGCTTGCATTTTATATGAAAAAGGGTTACGTATTTAGTCTCTTAATCACTGTCAGTGATTTTTTTCCAGGTAGCTTTTTCCAGTTGCTTAGCCACACCTTCTCTCCTTCTTGCAAGTAATTTTCCTTTTTCCTGGCATCTTGTGTTTAGCACACTCACTTCTGGCTCATCTGTTCCTCCATCTTCTAGAATGCTGTCCTCCGGTCACTGATATAAGACTCTGCCTTCTCACCACCTGTGTAGGTGCAGTGCTCCTTGCCATTTCTTGCAACACCAGTCACAGGGAAGTCTGAATCTCATAATGGATAGTTGGAATGCCATCTTTGCAGTTATATGCACAGATGAGAAAAGGTGGCTTTGTATCCCAGTCTCATTGGCATTCACTGACTAAGACTCTAAGCATAAAGCCAGTGATGCTGTTTACACTCTCCACTCCCCCATTATTTGCAGGGTGGATAACTTCAAATAACCAAGGGGAGGATCAGTGTTATCAGCAAACCTTGTTTAACCACCATAATTCAAATCCTCTCCCCAATCAGTGCAGGTGCAGCTTGGGGGACTGAACTGCAACACTACATGTCATGAACGCGTAACCCCTGCTTGCTTGGCGTGGCACTCTGTCCCCCTTTGGTAGAGTTGGTCCTACAAAACATCCTAGAGTTGATGAGCCTGCTACAGTTGATGAGCCTGCTACAGCCTTGGCTAAGAGAGACATGTAGAAGCGCATGCATTTAGCTCCAGAAGTCCTCCGCTTGATCCCTGCTGCCGACACCCCTGTGAGAGTTGGTGTTACAAATGCATCTGTAAACATCTCAGTCCTTTTATCCTTTGGTGGTTAGGTCATCACATACTTTGAGATGGCATCATACTACTAGAAAATTATGATTTCCAGCTGAGGTTTCTAGTCATAGGCCTTTCCAATCAATCTATTTATATGAACGTCAAGGGCTTACCAGTTTGGGGCATTTCCCTAAAGGAGTTCTGCCTCTTCTTGCTGGCACTTTCCCATCTTAATAAGAACTGGGTACTTTCCTGTCTTACTTAAGGTCTGCAGCCATGACCAAATTAAAGAAATGTCAGATACCTGTCTCTGTCAGATATCCTTAAGGTACACAAGAAGCTATGCGGGGTATCCCATCCTCTCTCTAAAGCCCAGGGAAAAGGAATGGGCTTTCAAAGCTTCAGCTCTAGCCTGAGCCACAACATCTACACTACTGGTTTTAGCACCATAGCATGAGCTTCACAAGCCTGAATCTATAGATACAGGCTCTGAAACTCGCTGCCACAGCTTTTAAAATGCAGTGTAGACATACTCTATAAGCAGAGACAGCTTGTGCCTGCTGAAACAGGGGGAGGGGGTGACACAGTAAAGGAGGGGGACACATAACCCTCC
Organism: Natator depressus; assembly: GCF_965152275.1. Lineage (NCBI taxonomy): Eukaryota > Metazoa > Chordata > Testudines > Cheloniidae > Natator > Natator depressus. Next base: position 59,155,464 of record NC_134235.1, read on the forward strand.
CACATGTTGCCTCTGGGATGAGCCTTCCAGCCCTATCTCCCTGGGTCAGGGATTCAATCCCACTGGCTCCTGGGGCCACAGAAGCAGGGAGCATGTGCCATTGGGCCAGCCTCAGCTAGGGAGGGGAGGCTCACAACAACACAGTTTCTCCCCTGAGTTCCCATGCCCTCACAGACACCTCAGCAAGGGGAGGGGCACAGTCAATGCCCCTAACAGGCTGAGCAGAGGGAAATCTACTCCCAGTGCCTTCCTGAGTGACTCCCCACCCTACACCTAGCCTGGGGCCACCAGGCTCTTCCTGCCAAAGTTACCTGCAGGTGTGAGGGAGAGGGGACTCCGCCCTTCTCCTACTATGCCTTCCCCCGGCATGTTTCCAACTCACTTGGCCCCACTCTCCAGCAGCCAGGCCTGGGCAGGGAACAGAGGAGGTGCTGGGAAAGGTGCCTCTAACAGTCCTCACTTGGGGTGTGTGGTCTAGTGGTCATAGCTGCAGCTCCTGACTAACAAGGGAGTTGTGGAGAGGGGAGCCCAGGCCCTCCCACTCCACCAGGCTCCAACCCTGGGCCCTTCGGGCTACCAGTAGTCTGGCAACCAAGGCTACTTAAGGCTGTCCTTCCTGGGCCTCTTCCTCTCATCCACCCCACCCCCAAGGTCAGCTTAATCCAAGGCTTTCCCCCAATAGGGAAATCCAAACCACAATAGGTAAGAGGGGGTTACCAATGTCTCAAATCCACTAGATACTTCCCTCTCCCACTTCCGGGGTGGGTCCTCCCTTCCCTCAGGGGGGGCCCCTTTGGGCAACTGTGCCAGGATCTTAGGATTCCCTCTGCTGTGCTGCACTGTGGATTGCAGATCTGCTCATCTCTAACTCTAGCACCCAAATGAGCTAAGTCCCTACCTTTTAATTCCACCAGCAGATGGAGCATTTGCTGCAGGTGTGGCAGGGCGCGGCTGGCTGAGCACAAAATAATCCCTTAACCCCTCGTTGCCCAGTGTGGGATTTCTATACTCCATCATAGCACTGCTGTAACCAGTTGTAATACTCACTTATAGAATCACAGGAATTTATTGGAACATTGCAGGTATCGGGCAGGACTGGACTTCCTGCTAACCCTCCAGGTACAAGCAACATAACATCATACAAGACAACTTGACACTAAGATCATAAGGATATAGTACCATCTACTGGTGGAGGCGTTGTCTAAACCAGAGTTCTCAAACTTCACTGCACCGTGACCCCCTTCTGACAACAAAAATTATTACATGACCCCAGGAAGGGGGACCCAAGCCTGAGCCTGCCCAAGCTTTGCTGCCCTGGGTGGGGCAAAGCCAAAGACCAAGGGCTTCAGTCCCAGGCAGGGGGCCTGTAACCTGAGCCCCGACGCCCAGGTCTGAAGCCCTCGGGCTTCAGCTTCAGCCCCAGGTGGTGGGGCTCAGACTTCGGCAAGTCTAACCGTGCCCAAGCAACCCCATTAAAATGGGGTCCCAAAGCACTTTGGAGTCCCGACCCACAGTTTGAGAACTACTGGTCTACACTAATCATTACACATGCCTGCCATTCTGAATAGCCGTGTTATGGTTCTTGGCCTTCACCGATGCCCCCTTGGGGTGTTGACAGGGTTGTATACTCATTCCAGGTCTGGTTACTCAATGGGGGAACTCAGTAGCATTCTGAAGGGGATGAAATCTCACACTTCTGGCCAAATCCCTCTGGATGCTTACCTGTTCCAGGACTCTGGGAAGAAACAAACTACTTAAAAGCAGGAAAATAAATGAAGGGAAAGGAAATAGTCAGTCCCCAGCCGGGCCACTGGCTTCTCTTCCTTCAGAGAGGCCTTTGACAGGCCTAAGCCTGGCTCAATTTCCACTGGTTCACCACCAGAGGAATATGATACAGCCTCCTTCACCTCAGGGGACTTGGACCTTCTCTTAGACCTGGTCTACCCCTAAAATTTAGATCAACCTAGAAATATCATATAGCTTTTCAAAGCTGTGAAAAGTTTCATCTCCCTGCGTGACATAGTTGGGATGATCTAACCCGCACTGTAGATACAGCTCAATTGACAGAAATGTTCTTCCGTCAACCAAGCTACTGCCTCTTGAGGGCGTGGATTTACTACAGCAATGGAAAACCCCTTTCTGTCACTGTAGTAAGTGCCTACACTACAGCAGCGTAGCTGCAGCTGTGCCACTGTGGTGCTTGTAGTGTAGACATACCCTCATGCAAGGAGGTAAGCTCTGCTCTCTGCCAGGCTCTCCCTGAGAGCTGTGAAGCTGAGCACTCTGCTGTCCTCACAGACCGGCCTGCTACTGAGCTGTGCTCTCCCCTTCCTTCCCCCACCTCCTCTTAATTCCTCCTGAATTCTTAACATGACTTGCAGGTTCAGCAGAGCAGACACACTCCAGCCCAGAGCAATTGCTTAAACCCTTCTTGCCTGGCATAGGATTTATACATCCAGTCACAGGCAAATTCTGTGTGGACCCTTTTGCACTTCAAGACATGAGACAAATCTGGCAGAAAGATGGATGAGGAGAGAAGGAAACCCAGTTGTACAAGGCCAAGATATCCCATTTGCCCCATGTATGGGATTTTTTTTTCCCCAGCTTAAAGAAGGAATTATTTTTTTCCAGCAAAAAGGGAAATCTGAAGAGAAATTCACCTAAATGTTCAACACTATCCTTCAGAAGTCAGGACTTCAAAAAGGGAGGTATCCATAGTTGCTCTGCAAAGATTAAAATAATGGTAAGGTAAATTAAGTGTATTGTTTAGAGACCAGATCACTATAGAAAGTTAAATGTGCCTTCTATGGCTTAAGAAAGCAACCTCAAAGCCTTCTGTGTGTATGTGGGTACCCTGAGCAGCAACATTAGATCATCTCCTTTTCCCCTCCTGTTAGCCGATGGCCAGGGATGTTTGGTGAGGTGCCAGCTATGCCCGTTTATACCATCCGTGACTTTAACCGCTAGGACGCACTGTCCCTTCGCGGCGGGCAGCCCGGGCTAGGCTGACGGATACCCCAAGGTCCTAACCACCCGTGACTTTAACTGCTAGAGCTCAGAGCTCCTTCGCAGCGGGCAGTCAACACTGACTGACAGGTGCCCCAATGGCAGCACTAAGAGCCTCTCCACACCCGTGACTTTAACTGCTAGAGCTCAGAGCTCCTTCGCAGCGGGCAGTCAGGATTGACTGACAGGTGCCCCAAGAGTTTGCCCCGTGGAGGCGGCACAACTCAACGCTAGGCTCTTAGTACTCTCACCTAATGGCCAGGCTTTATAGCCAAAACGGCTGAGGTTCTTTAATTCTGTTGGCTGCTTCACAGTAAACCAGAGAAACAAGTCAGGCTTATGCACAAATGGTTACCAAAATTTATTAAACTAGATTCTAATCATGTGGTTACAAAATTGCTAGTGCCTACTTATTTAAATGTAGAGATGTTACACACACAAACAAGTTACAAAACTGAAGCTACAATCCCAAAGAAAGAAAACAAAGTATAGAGCTCTATTTCAAAATATGTGTACACTAAAGATAGGAGATCAGGTGTGGGTGCTTCTTACCCTCCTTGCATCTCTCGATTCCAGCGGTGCCAAGCCAGGATCGGTCACTCAATTCCGCAGAAAGACGAATAAGGGACAAGGCTTAGGGACCCTCTTAGCTGCAGAAGCCTTAGATAGTGAAAAGCACTCAAAAATCATGGTGCTGTAGGTCCCCTACTTATACCTCTGTACTCCTTTATTCTCTTTCTCCTTTCTATGCTAAATTGGGGCTGGTCTGTCGGGGTGACGCCAGCTCTCGCAAGAGTAGTTCACACTTGCAAGGGAGAAACAATAAGCTTCGACTACTGGACACTTCTTTTATCAGGGTAAATATTTTCCCACCTAGGATGTTGGTGTGTGTGCATCATGCTGTTTTAGTAGGGGCTAAGAGCCATGTCTGTCACAGCGCCTCTGCCTGCTGTGAGCCCAATTGTTGTATACGTTCCCAGAGGCACATTGTCGCAGCACACCTGTGCTTCTCACAGCTTCAAAGGCTGTGCTGGAGTGCCCTGGTGTTTTGGCTCCCGTGTGTTTCCAGCAATGCTGGTCTGAGGGGGGGGGCTGTCTGTCTGGCTACACCTCCCCACAACATCAACTCACAGAGCTTTCTGGCAAGCCAGCAGATTCAGTATCAAACACTAGTATGCCAGAGAGCCATATGGAACACCAGAGTGTGATGCTGCTGTTCCATCTACAGAACATGCCATCTGTGGTTCAGACAGTGGACTCATTAAACAAAGATAGTTTCCGCTGCAATTTAGAGTTTTTATTTCCTTCACTTGTTTCTGAAGGTTTTCTTCTTCCTGAGATGAGGCAGGGCTGCTGAATACTGTTGAAAAAGAGCTTGTAACCAGAGCTAGATATTATCCATTTTCTACAATCCCAAGGAATCATTTTTTTTTACGCAATGTCTAATGTACCAAGTAAAATCTGGATACAACATAAACATACACTTGCCAGGGTTAATCATATGGGATTTCTTAACCTATTTTATGCTTTGTTATAAACCTGCAGGTCTGTTCCAATGCCAAGTCACAGCTGGAAACAACAGTCTGAAGAGTGAGTAGAAATTTTTAATGCATACATGAGAATCGATGGGTTTAGAAAAGATCTTTTTTCAAATACATGAATGTTATTTCTTGTGCTAAGGCATTAAGCACTAATGAAAACCAGACTCTGCAGTATTTTGTTTATCTATCTAAGCTGTGCAATATACAGTTTTATATTTTCTGATGCAAAAGTATACAGCATCTAACTGTAAAAGATGTAAGTGCATTGTTTGTCACTAGATGGCAGGAAATTAAAGTATGTTATTTCCAGTAAGAGTAGCTTTCATATTTGATCACCTAAACCAATTAAATAAGATGGAAGCAACTTGGTAAATTCAGCTATAAGGTCAGACTGAACAATGCATCAGGGGTTCTGGAACAGAATCTACTTTAGCAGATTTTTTAAACAATATTTTTAAAGCTGCGAGCTCCAAGGGCTACAATCTGCTTTGTAACACCAATGATATCTCCCAGTAACTGTACTGATTTCAGTACAGTTATTCTGAACTAACAAAGGAATTTGACCCACTGACTTAATATCCCACAAATATTTTAAAAATATTATTAAAGGCCATATGTGTGGGCAGAAGCTAACTTACATGTATGAAAGATATTAAACCTCAGGCTTTAGGGCTTAAGCCAATATGAGATGAGGATGACACCTAATACAAGGGGACAGATTATCCCACATCTGCCTCCTGCATGGTTTTTGCCCCTTCCTATATAGCATTGATTATTGGCCACTGTCAGAGAAAAGATACTGGGTTAGATGGACCAGGATCTGATCCAATATGGCAGTTTCTAGGTTCCTGAAACAGGTCCCTGCCCCAAAGAATTTACAGTCCATAAATGTCTAATCCTGAGGGGAGTTAAGAATTTACTGTTTACGGTATGTCTACACTGTAGAGACTATACCAGCATAGCTACCATGGTGTAGACACAAGCTACACCAACAGAAGGGGTTTTTCTGTTGGGATAACAACACCGCCTCCCTGAACCAAGTTAGGTATGTCAACAGAAGCCCACTTATCATAGAATCATAGAAGATTAGGGTTGGAAGAGACCTTAGGAGGTCATCTAGTCCAACCCCCTGCTCAAAGCAGGACCAACCCCAATTAAATCATCCCAGCCAGGGCTTTGTCAAGCCGGGCCTTAAAATCCTCTAAGGATGGAGATTCCACCATCTCCCTAGGTAACCCATTCCAGTGCTTCACCATCCTCCTAGTGAAATAGTTTTTCCTACTATCCAACCTAGACCTCCCCCACTGCAACTTGAGACCATTGCTCCCTGTTCTGTCACTTCTACAGGCAGAGTATAGACACAGCTAGGGGTTATGTTAGCTTTGCTAAGGGTGTGGTTTTTTCAGACCCATGACTGACATAGCTATGCTGATATAATATTTCAGTGTAGACCAGGCCTTAGTTAAGGAAATGGGGAGACAGAGCCTTCCTTCCTGCAGTGAAAACCATGGGAGGGGGATTCTTCCTGGAGCATCTCTGCAAGAATTCCCTCATGAAGATTCCCCAGCATCATCTTAGTGCGGGGAGTGGTAGTTGAGCTCATGGAAAAGCCACTCACAAACCTAGTAGATCCTTTGGGTTCCATGGAAGGCCCTGAACCCCCATAGCAGCTCTGGCCCCAGCAGTGCCCATCCAATAGCAGGCAGCTACCTCAGCCCTTCAGGACATGCTGCAAGAGAAGTGACATTTGACAAACTTCAGAAGCAGCCTATTGGTTTGGTAATAACTCAGTAGGAATTAAACCTCTACCCAGCAGGCAACTGTGTCCTACTCTGCTCTTGCTAAAGACTTCAAAGCAGAAGAACAGCTACTTGCATTTCCTGAACAGCTGAGTAGTTAAGAGAAGAGAGTTTTAAACTTAAGCACCACTTCACATCCAGAGCATGAAGCTTTCTCTCCTGTGAGTTGCAAAGTCTGGTGGTAAGTGGCTACGGATAAAGGGGACTTAGCCCTTCCCAAGTCAATTTTCTGAGCCACCCACCACGCTCATGCCTGCCCAGCTCAACAGGTGAATCCCCACGTCCAGTGACACCATGATCAGAAAGGGGTGGGGCTTCATGTGTGGACATGCGCACCAAGTGATGCTGTGGCAGGCTCCTCTGAATCTGTGAGCAGCAAGATCCAAATGGGCCGGAGTGAGAAGCCAGGCCCAGCCCTGCAGGAGAGGAGCCACTGCTGTAGGGTGAGTGTGGGGTGATGAGTGTCAGGCAGTTTTCACACCTCATCCTATGTGCAAAAGATCAACTACAAGCTTATCTAACTAAAGCTAGCATTCTAGACCTAGCACAATCTGGATTCAGGCCAGAACACAGAACTGAAACTGCTTTAGTGAAACTAATGGGTAAGGCTACGTTTATGTCACGGAGGTCATGGAAGTCACGGAATCCATGACTTCCAGAGACCTCCATAACATTCTCTGCTGCAGCCCCAGGGGCTGCAGGACTCTCGAGCTGACAGCCAATGGGGCCCTAGCAGGGTTCCCGTTACAGGCAACAGGAGACCCCCTGCAAAGTTCCAGGGACACGTGACAGACTCCTGAGGGGGCCCTCCTTGGGGTTCCAGTGATGGACAACAGCCTCACGTGGGGGGAGGGGGACACCTAGGGCGAGCAGCTGGGGTGTCCCATTTTCTCTTTGGGAAATATGGTTAACCTGCTGCTCCCAGCCTCTGTGGGCGGAGGGGAACCCCACAGCTCCCAGCCACCACGGTGGTGGGGGAAACCATGGAGCTGCAGCAGCAAAAGTCACAGACAGGTCACGGATTCCGTGAATTTTTGTTTATTGCCCGTGACCTGTCCATGACTTTTACTAAAAATAACCACGACAAAATCTTCGCCTTACTAATGGGTGATCGGCTGGCAATGGATAGAGGCAGAGGCATCATTTCAGAGAAGACTGGTGGAGGGGAACAGACAAAGTTGTGTCAGCATCCCCAAAACTGTCTCCCATGCCCATACCAATCGATGCCCCTGGATGGACGAGAGACACTCATTCTCATCCCCCTGGACCTCTCTGCAGTGTTCAACACTGTTGATCATGAGATACTGCTTTATCACCTGAGAGACATGGCAGGAGTCCAGAGTTACATGCTAAAATGATCTGAGTCCTTGCTGGATGCACCCAAAGAATAGTGATGAGAAACTGCACTTGCACCATCACACCTCTCACTGTGGAGTGCCACAAGGATTGATTCTCTCTCCATTCCTTTTCAACATCTCCATGCAACTACTAGGTGAACTGGTCAGATTACATGGACTCAAGTGCTACCAAGATGCAGATGACACACATTCTTTCACTACATAGGACCACACCACTACAACTAAATTGGCCCAGTGCTTGGATGAGATCAGCTCATGGATGAAGAACAGCTGGCTGAAGCTGAACCTGAGCAAAACATAAGTGATGCTGGTAGCGGAGGAAAGTGTTTTTGAGGAGTTTGGGCAGCCACAGTGGAGTCTCCTTTGATTGAAGGTTCACACCCACAATTGGTCAATTTAATCCGTAGTCTAGGAGTACTCTTGGATTCCCTGCTGATGCTGAGCTCCCATATAGCAATGGCCACAAATAATGTTTTATATCATCTCTGCATGGCTAGGAGACTCCATTAACTCCTGACAGATGAAGACCTAGCCTCAGTTATTCATGTCTTCATTACCGCTTGGCTGTCCTACAGCAATGCAATATACCTGGGCATGAAGCCTTCAGCACTTAGGAAACTCCAGCTAGTACAAAATGCTGCAGAACATCTCAGCAACACAGGCTACCATGAGCACAATACACCTGTCCTCCGCTCTCTATGCTCACTTCCCATAGAATTTTGAATCAAGTTCAAGGTCTCCATCCTTATCTTCAAGGCACTCCATTGTCTGGGCCCAGGATACCTAAAAGACCATATAAAGCTCTGGAACAAAGACCATGGTCTACAACTTTGCTGCTCTAGCACAATGGAGCTCTCAGCCGTAAGAGTAAAGCTCGTCCGTGTCTGACAAAACCTTCTCCGGAGGTAGTCCAAGATTGTGGAATGAATGCCCCCAGGAACTACGGATCATCACATACCTCATCACTTTCTGCTCCAAATGCAAGTCATATTTTTTCGACCTTGCCTTCTCTAATAAACGCACAGTAACAGTTATTGTGATTTCGCACCTGCCCCACACTGGGCTCTAAGGGGTTAACAGAGCCCTAGGGAGGCTGCGCAGGCAGCAGACAATCAGGGAAGGGCTGAAGGGAGCTGCTAAGCAGGCCCATATAAAAAGGGAGCTGCAGAGCAGCGGAAGGCAGTTCTTTGCTGGGAGCCCAGGGAGGATGGGTCTCTGAAGGGCTGGAAGAACTGCCAGCATCCTGGACAGACCAGTGTTGCAAGCAGGGACTGGGGGGAGCGAGAGACAGCACCTGGCTGGCTGCTGGGGTTTGCAGGCTGAGGTCCTGAGGCAAGGGCAAAGAGGATGCTGGGGCCACAAGGAAGTAGCCGGACAATTCGCTGAAGTTGCCACTAAGGGAAGTGGCTGAACAGCAGACTGCAGGTCCCCCAGAAATGGGGAGCACAGTGGGTGGCATGGCCAGAGGGCTGTGTTGCTGAAGGGGATGCCACGGTCCCTGGAGAGACATGGATCTTAAAGCAGGAGTGACGGTGGTGAGACACCACCGGAAGCGGGCACAGAGCTAATTCCCAAGACAGCCAGCAGAAGGCGCCAAAGTCGTGAGTGAACCCCATTACAGTTATATTTATATTTTAAAAAGCAAACCTACCAGACCAAGACACTCCACTGTGTGTGCTTCTCCCTCTGTGGCGAGCATGAGAGAACAAACAACACATGACAGGTGCATATTCACATTGCTTAATGCATTACTGGAATGTGCTCAGATACTACAGTGATGATCACAGAATAAAAACCTATATAGACTAGAATGTGTTCATTAACTTGAAAGTCCATCTTAAATGTATTCCAGAATTTGAGGGTGGAAGAGGCAATACAGAACTCTGCTGTTGGTGACATGGAACAACCTGCTCATCCACCCTAGGACCAGAGTCATGGGCACTAAAAGTTCTTATTTAAAAACTGAGAAGATTCAGGGGATATTCCCTCTCATGGGTTCAAATGAAGTAATGATATGCATAATCAAAGCTAATTATTCCCACTGTAGAGCAATTGGTCTGTGTTTAAGTGGTTGTAGAAGAAGAATATATCACAATTACTTTGCACTGAGATGGGATCCAATCTCTCCGTGCTACACGGGACCACATAACTGAGGAAACTGCCAAAATATTCACTTCCTTATAATTCCCCTTGAAGCCTCTTGAACCCTGACAGCAGAAGTTTGAGGATGCGTGGAAGGGAGGTGAAGAAAATATCAATTCTTGTCTCTTTCTCCAGATGAGAGAAAAGTGGAAGGAAACCACTTCTGACGGAAACAGGCTCTCAGCAATTTTCTTGCTAAGAACTGATGGTGCTCAATCTTCCCGCTATTAGATTTTCGGGGTTGTCAAATTGACTGGGGCCCTGGATTAGAAGATCCTGACTGAGGAGGCAGGGCCTATGGTCAGGAGATAACCATATCCCAATTGTCACACATCCCAACCTATCTGACAAACCGCTTAGAGTATCTGTGGATGTAAACTCCAGTTCCCTGGAAGTAGGCGTGTCCTTTTGAGCCAATCTGCTATGACCATCTCTTTGCTCTGCAGATAAATCGAGCTGAAGAAGGCAAAACGGGATTCTGACCAACACTTCTGATAAGCACTAAAGGCTATGCATGTCCCTTGTCAGTTCAGATATGCCATCAAGCCCATTTGTTGCCCTTGATTAAGACAGGACATTGAGCTGGCAGTGGGTGCCAGGAGAAAAGTGTCCATAATTCCAACATATTGACACTTGGTATCCCAGGGCAAAGGAGAGCCAGGTTCCCTGCACTGACAGAGTTAAAATATATTCAAGGCTTGCAGGGTATGCTAATTTTATATTGGAGCAGGAAAGCAGACTTTAGAAGTACTGACAGCAATGCTATTGTTTTAAAAGATTTGCAGTATCACAGAATCATAGAATATCAGGGTTGGAAGGGACCTCAGGAGGTCATCTAGTCCAACCCCCTGCTCAAAGCAGGACCAATCCCCAATTAAATCATCCCAGCAAGGGCTTTGTCAAGCCTGACGTTAAAAACTTCTAAGGAAGGAGATTCCACCACCTCCCTAGGTAACCCATTCCAGTGTTTCACCACCCTCCTAGTGAAAAAGTTTTTCCTAATATCCAACCTAAATCTCCCCCACTGCAACTTGAGACCATTCCTCCTTGTTCTGTCATCTGCTACCACTGAGAACAGTCTAGAGCCATCCTCTTTGGAACCACCTTTCAAGTAGTTGAAAGCAGCTATCAAATCCCCCCTCATTCTTCTCTTCCGTAGACTAAACATCCCCAGTTCCCTCAGCCTCTCCTCATAACTCATGTGTTCCAGTCCCCTAATCATTTTTGTTGCCCTTCGCTGGACTCTTTCCAATTTTTCCACATCCTTCTGGTAGTGTGGGGCCCAAAACTGGACACACTACTCCAAATGAGGCCTCACCAATGTTGAATAGAGGGGAACGATCACGTCCCTCGATCTGCTGGAAATGCCCCTACTTATACATCCCAAAATTCCATTGGCCTTCTTGGCAACAACGGCACACTGTTGACTCATATCCCGCTTCTTGTCCACTGTAACCCCTAGGTCCTTCTCTGCAGAACTGCTGCCTAGCCATTCGGTCCCTAGTCTGTAGGGGTGCATTGGATTCTTCCGTCCTAAGTGCAGGACTCTGCACTTGTCCTTGTTGAACCTCTTCTTTTGGCCCAATCCTCCAATTTGTCTAGGTCCCTCTGTATCCTATCCCTACCCTCCAGCGTATCTACCTCTCCTCCCAGTTTAGTGTCATCTGCACATTTGCTGAGGGTGCAATCCACACCATCCTCCAGATCATTAATGAAGATATTGAACAAAACCGGCCTGAGGACCGACCCTTGGGGCACTCCACTTGATACCGGCTGCCAACTAGACATGGAGCCATTGATCACTACCCTTTGAGCCCGACAATCTAGCCAGATTTCTATCCACCTTATAGTCCATTCATCCAGCCCATGCTTCTTTAACCTGCTGGCAGGAACACTGTGGGAGACAGTGTCAAAAGCTTTGCTAAAGTCAAGGAACAACACGTCCACTGCTTTCCCTTCATCCACAGAACCAGTTATCTCGTCATAGAAGGCAATTAGATTAGTCAGGCATGACTTTCCCTTGATGAATCCATGCTGACTGTTCCTGATCACTTTCCTCTCCTCTAAGTGCTTCAGAAGTGATTCCTTGAGGACCTGCTCCATGATTTTTCCAGGGACTGAGGTGAGGCTGACTGGCCTGTAGTTCCCTGGATCCTCCTTCTTCCCTTTTTTAAATATGGGCACTACATTAGCCTTTTTCCAGTCATCCAGGACTTCCCCCGATTGCCATGACTTTTCGAAGATAATGGCCAATGGCTCTGCAATCACATCCGCCAACTCCTTTAGCACTCTGGGATGCAACGCATCCGGCCCCATGGACTCGTGCACGTCCAGCTTTTCTAAATAGTCCCGAACCACTTCTTTCTCCACAGAGGGCTGGTCACCTCCTCCCCATGCTGTGCTGCCCAGTGCAGTAGTCTGGGAGCTGACCTTGTTCGTGAAGACAGAGGCAAAAAAAGCATTGAGTACATTAGCTTTTTCCACATCCTCTGTCACTAGGTTGCCTCCCTCATTCAGTAAGGGGCCCACACTTTCCTTGACTTTCTTCTTGTTGCTAACATACCTGAAGAAACCCTTCTTGTTACTCTTAACATCTCTTGCTAGCTGCAACTCCAGGTGTGATTTGGCCTTCCTGATTTCACTCCTGCATGCCCGAGCAATATTTTTATACTCATCCCTGGTCATTTGTCCAATCTTCCACTTCTTGTAAGCTTCTTTTTTGTATTTAAGATCAGCAAGGATTTCACTGTTAAGCCAAGCTGGTCGCCTGCCATATTTACTATTCTTTCTACACATCGGGATGGTTTGTCCCTGTAACCTCAATAAGGATTCTTTAAAATACAGCCAGCTCTCCTGGACTCCTTTCCCCCTCATGTTTTTCTCTCAGGGGATCTTGCCCATCAGTTCCCTGAGAGAGTCAAAGTCTGCTTTTCTGAAGTCCAGGGTCCGTATTCTACTGCTTTCCTTTCTTCCTTGTGTCAGGATCCTGAACTCGACCATCTCATGGTCACTGCCTCCCAGGTTCCCATCCACTTTAGCTTCCCCTACTAATTCTTCCCAGTTTGTGAGCAGCAGGTCAAGAAGAGCTCTGCCCCTAGTTGGTTCCTCCAGCACTTGCACCAGGAAATTGTCCCCTACATTTTCCAAAAACTTCCTGGATTGTCTGTGCACCGCTGTATTGCTCTCCCAGCAGATATCAGGGTGATTGAAGTCTCCCATGAGAACCAGGGCCTGCGATCTAGTAACTTCTGCGAGTTGCCGGAAGAAAGCCTCGTCCACCTCATCCCCCTGGTCTGGTGGTCTATAGTAGACTCCCACCACGACATCACCCTTGTTGCTCACACTTCTAAACTTAATCCAGAGACTCTCAGGTTTTTCTGCAGTTTCATACTTGAGCTCTGAGCAGTCATACTGATCTCTTACATACAGTACAACTCCCCCACCTTTTCTGCCCTGCCTGTCCTTCCTGAACAGCTTATATCCATCCATGACAGTACTCCAGTCACGTGAGTTATCCCACCAAGTCTCTGTTATTCCAATCACATCAAAATTCCTTGACTGTGCCAGGACTTCCAGTTCTCCCTGCTTGTTTCCCAGGCTTCGTGCATTTGTGTATAGGCACTTGAGATAACCCGCTGATCACCCCTCTTTCTCAGTATGAGGCAGGAGCCCTCCCTTCTCACGCATTCCTGCTCGTGCTTCCTCCTGGTAAAAATGTTCATGGAGAATGCGGGCATCGATCCCGCTACCTCTCACATGCTAAGCAAGCGCTCTACTTTTTGAGCTAATTCCCCATCTGTATCCCTAACAGATGTTCCCACTATGTTAAAATCAAAATAATTGAGCAAGTTTCACCCCAGAATTGGCTGCACTTTTCTGCTGAGTTCATGATCCCTAGATGTTGTATACAGAAATGCTTTCGCAGATGCAGGGCACTGTGTTTAAATAAGAATTATTATAAATTGGATGTATACTCAGTTGTATTGTATCATGTAATCTATTCCAAATACACAGTAACCCACTAGCTAGGATTTGGAGGATGGTATCTAGAAAACTTATTTTTAAAGCTGCTGCAGTCAGTAAAGGTTTTCAGCTTTACCTGTCACATGACTGTTTGGGATGGAGCGTCTTTCCCCACTGGCCAAAGTGGGGAAAGCCCCTGGAAAATATCTTCTTGTCTAGTCTTTTCCAGTTTATTTGCCTTTGTTTTGTGGATAATCGAACAGACCCTGAGGAAAAGGCCTTAAAAGGATTATGGCTGGTGTTTTATTTCCATTCCCTGGTTAGTGAAACTGCCCACCAACATACAGGTGGCTATGTGCATTTCTGGGTTTAGGTTTTTTAAAGTCAATCTAAACGAAAATAAAATTCAGTGCTTCAAATATTATAGTTCTTAAAATATATATTGAGGGATGTACAACGAATTGGTGACTAAGATCCTGTCTACACTAGAGGGAAACAATGTTAGGCAGAAAATTTTAGAGTATTCTCTTTCAGAAAGCTTAGATTTCATAGCGTTTAAGGTCAGAAGTGACCACTGGATCATCTAGTATGACCTCCTGTACATCATATGCCATTACATTTCACCCAGATACCACAATACTGAGCCCAATAACTCTAGTGAGACCAAAGCATTTCAGTCGGCAAGAGACTAAATTGTTGTGTGCCACAGACAGAGAACAGGAGAGACAGAGGTGCTAGCAATGCCCAAGACCCCTGCAATCGCAGGGAATTGATTAGGTGATATACATACTTACATGATCCTATGCTGCAGAGGAAGGTAAAAAACAAACAAAACACACACACAAGGTTCCCTCCAATCTGACCTGGAGGGAAATTCCTTCCCAACCCCAAATCTGATGATCAGTTTGAGCGTGAGCAACACACAAAAGCCAGGCATCTTAGAAAGAGGATTCTCTGTACCAGCTCAGAGCACTGAGCACCCATCCCGTGTCCCATCTCCAGCTATGTCCAATATCTGGAACTTCTTCTAGACTAGGAATACTTCGTCCTCCCCATTTCACCAAAACTGGAAACTTTACAGAGCTGTGCACCAGCTTCCAGGAGGGAAATTACGTGTTTTCATAACTTGAATGACAGAGCCACGTGGCTCTATTTTTCTTTACATAAATTATGTAAAAATCTGAAATGCCTGGTGCCCAATTACCTATAGTTAGCTTGAAAGAGGTCAACAGAGGTATCATTCCAAACACACATGATAAGATGACCAGATGATAATCAAACAATCTTGAAAAAACTTTTCCTGCAGCTGACAGACCACGGGTGGAGAAACTACGGCCCGCAGGCCGGATCCGGCCTGTGGGATTGCCCCTCATGGTGCAGCAGGCCCCGCGCCACTCTCAGAAGCAGCCAGTACCACATCCCTGGGGCAGTGTGGAGAAGTGGGGGGGCAGAGGGCTTTGTGCGTTGCCCTTGTCTCCAGGCACAGCCCCCTGCAGCTCCCATGGGCCGGGAACGGGGAACTGCAGCCAATGGGAGCTTCGGGGGAGGTACCTGGAGGCGTGGTAAGGGCAGCGCTCGGAGCCCTGTGCCCGCCTCTCCCCCAGGGGCCGCACAGAGACGTGGTTCCAGCCGTTTCCCGGAGCGGCACGGCATGGGGCCAGGGCAGGCATGCAGGGAGCCTGCCCTGGCGCGCACCGTTGCCATCCCGGAGCCACTTTAGGTAAGCGGCGCTGGGCCGGAGCCCGAACCCCTTCTACACCCCGCCCCCCAACTCCCTGCCTGCACCTCGCACCCCTCCTGCACCCCAACCCCCTGCCCTGAGCTCTCTCCTGCAGTCCGCACCCCTCCTGTGCCCCCTCCTGCACTCTGCACCCCTCCTCTGCCGCAATCCCTTGCCCTGAGCCCATTCCTGCACACCACACCCCCTCCCATACCCCGCACTCCCTCCCGCACCCCAACCCCCTGCCCCAGCCCTGCATACAATTTCCCCACCCAGATGTGGCCTACAGCCCAAAAAGTTTGCCCACCCCTGTGACAGGCTAATTAACATCTGAGAGGTCATTTCCTTTCCCCCTGTCTTTATTATAATACTATACATAATGTTTCTATTCCTTCTAGAAGTAGTCAATCAACAATATTGAACAACATCTAAAAAACCCTGGCAGCTGTGAGTTGTTTGATAGGTCATACACTACAGTATTTTATTTAACTTATTCTTTCAGAAATGCCTGTTTCATATGGACATGTGGTAACCACTAGTTTATACAATTAAAAATCAACACCTATCCTCTTTTATGCATTGTAACTTCTATGGAAACGTTCATAGATGGTCACTAGTTCAAAAAGTCACTCAGAATTCTTACTGTATCGCAAAGCAAATATCGTCCTTATTTTCCTTTCTTCCTTAAGCTATAAACCCACTGAAGTGCATCCCCTGATGTTGCAAACAAGAAAATTAGACCTTGAATACAGTCTTTGTGATTGCATAACACACTGTGGAGGTGCCTCTCAGATTGGGCCTATTTGAAGCATTTTATTTACCAAAATAAATCAAGTTAAAACTTACCTGAGTCTGAATGTGAGCAGCCAAAATTTGGTCTTTTTTAAGAAATATTTGTAGAAAGAACTATGTGGGATAATTTGTACGCATTGCAGATTAAAAATACAATCCACTCCAAAGTACAGGAGGCTGTATGGTCTCATGGTTAAAGCGTAGGACTGTGTCAAGAGACATGGATTCTATTCTTGTATCTGCCAAAAGACTTTGTCTGACCTCGGGGAAGTCCCTGTGCCTCAATTTCCCCTTCTGTGAAAGAGATGCAAATATACTAACTTCACAAAGATTACTAGGCCTAGTTTCCTAGTGATTTTAAAGCACTTACAGATCCCAGGAGAAAAGATGCTATAAACATTCAAAGCATTGTTGTTAATAATAAACACATATGATGTTAGTGGGAAGTGGAAGAAACACTTGAAATTCTTTTGGCATTTCCAGGCTTGATTTTTTTTCACTAGGATTGCAAGGTTAGAAAAAATGCCTGTATGCTGGAAAAAGAATGAGGAGTACTCTAAGGTGCCACAAGGCCTCCTCGTTCTTTTTGCTGATACAGACTAACACAGCTACCACTCTGAAACCTGTATACTGGAAAGAATTGCCTTTCCACTGGGCTGGAAATATTAACCGTGCATCTGGGAAATCTTGTTGGCGTGGACCCTCTGTGAATGGTAGCAGATGTCAGGGCCTTGTGGGTCTGCTTCCTATTGGAGGAGAAATCCATGATGCAGAGTTTGGGTATAGTCTTATTGCAACTTGTTCATTTACATATGTCCACCACTCATGGAAAAGATGTGGTCACAATGGCATGTGAGCAATACCCTCTTTCTGAACACGCAGCACCAGAAATACCCAGGGAACAACTCTGCTGACTCTAGGCAGACAGAAAGCAAACTCTCCTGCTGCATGCCACACCTCCCTCACAGGAAAAGCATCAACAAAACAAAACTCCACAACACAGCATTCCCACCAAGGCTAAAAACTTGCCTGCACACTAAGGAAGAGAATTTGTCAGGCTAAGGGTATGTCTACACTGCAAATCCAGAGGTGTAACTGCAGCACATACGTAAGCTAGCTTTGATCTGAGCTAGTTCAAGTATTGCAGTGAAGCTGAGGTAGCACAGGATGCAGCTGCTCGAATATGTATCCAGGGTCCCTTGGGGGGCAGAGCTAGTCTGAGCAGCTGTGGCTTCACTGCTATTGTTACTTCAGCTAGCTTTGATCCAGCTAGCCTACAGTGCAGACACACCCTATGTGTAACAGTGCTGTCTGATGAACACTGTCATAACATTTGTTTCTAAAGTTTCTCAAACTTCAGTTGTGCTACTGAGACAGCCACCAAAGGAGCTAATTATGCTGCTTAGCTATTCATGTACTCCTTATGGGCATCTGAGTCCAACAACAGCACCACCACAGTTAGGAAACAGGGCGTGGGGGCGGGGGGCCAATAGAGGTTTTGCACAATGCACCATGTTCCCAGGGCTAGAGTGTCAAAACTGAGGGTTGGAGGGGGGAAGGGAGGGACTAGGCACTTTAGGATATCTTTACTTTGACTCAGGTCTGTGCACTACTTTGTGGATGCCAGAGCCCTAGGTTCAAGCATGGGCAGGGAGGCTGGAATACTTTTTGTAGTGGGGTGCTAAAAGCCAGCTAAGGAAACTGTAAAGCAGCGGTCCCCAAGCTTTTCACCTCATGCCCCACTTATCCCTGTCTGTGCTCCCCATTCTCTCCCCCCCACCCACCCCCCGCGTCCCCGAGCTGTGGCTCCGGGCGGGGGGGGGGGACAGGGACAGGGTAAGGGGCTGAGGCTGGGTCCACAGCTGGGGGTAAGCGCGGGGCTGGCAGCAGGGACCCCGGGCACGGAGCAGGAGCAGAGCCCAGGGCCAGCAGCCGGGACCCCAGGCGGAGCCAGGAGTTGAGCCCATGGCATGGGCCGGGGGTGCTGCAGCACCCCCCGCACACCTAGGTCCCGTGCCTATGATCATGGGTCAGAAAATGCTTAAGCTAGGGTTCAAATGCAGTGTAGATGCTCAAGCCCAGGGTTCCCTGACACAGGTCAGCTGACTCAAGTCCAACTAACACTAGCCTTACATTCCTGTGTAGTGTCTTTTTGGTCTTTGGGCAAAATTCAGCTTTAGAATATGTGGGCAGTTTTCCATTAAAGTTGCACTCACTCACTAAGGACTGTTTGGCACCTTGTCTTTCTAAACAGAAACAAAAGCCTTGTCTATAAAACAATATTGCACTGGGTTAATATAGATTTAGTTAAGCCAGTGAAAACCCCTTTGTGGATGCTCTTATTTCAGTTTAAGAGTGTCTTATTTCAGTTTAACAAACAGTTTCCTAATCCATTTAAACTACAATGAAACAAGCCTGGTTTAAACTCAAGTAAGAGTGTCCATCCATTGTTCTGCACCAGTTTGACTAATCTGGTTTAAAAGAAAAAACATCACACCTTTAGTTAAATTGGTGCTACCTTCTCATGTAGACAAGCCCTGCAACTGTTTGAAGATAGGAGACATAGTTAGCACCAAGCTGCTCCCTCTTCCAGCTTTCACTACTTGGTTTTGAACTGATGTAAGGGTATGTCTACACTTACAGAGTTTTTGAGCTGTAAGTTTCACCAGTGATAGGGAACCGGTAAAAGTAAAGCACTGGTTTGTGTACTCACTCAATTCCTCAGGGATCAGAGAGTGTTTACACTACCAGCACTTCCATCACTGATGAGAGCAGCGCTGTAGGGTAGCTATCCCACAGTGCAGCTCTCTTGATAGATCGTGTGGGAAATGCGGGGGGGGGGGGGGTGAGCAGGCATTCTGGGTCCCTGTTCAGTGCCCGGTGCTGTCCTGCTTCATGTCTCAGGAGCCCCATTACTTCCCGGTTTCTTCCGTGGCATTTTTTTAAAAACCTCCTGCTGTCTGGCTGTTCTCCCCACCACATCTACAAACAAAGGGAAAGGGAGCTTCAAACTTCCCGGGGCATACAGGGGGAGGGGCGGACATCCATGCATCAGAGCAGTGGAGATGCTGGCCAAAGTGGTCGCTTTTGGAAGTGTGGGATATCCTTCAGAGGCCAAAGGGTGTTTACACTGGTGGAACATGTCTTCACTTTCACAGCAGCGCAAAAAGAACAGTGGTAAGAGCTGTACACCTCTCGTGAAGGTGGTTTTCTTTTTGCGGTGAAACTTCTGAGGTTTTTTTTGCACTTTAAATGGTAAGTGTAGACATACCCTAAGTCTCTGAAGGCAGTACAGGAACATCCGTAGTTCCATCACTACCACCATTATTGTGGCTACTTTTGCTATTTTTCAGCTACATGATCTCTCCCAGCTACCCCACAATGCTGAAAGATATACATTCTAAATACATGTTAAACATGCAAGATTGTATTACCCTTTGCAGTGTACAGCTACTAGGGGTTAATTTTTAAATGTTCATTCTCCCATAGTATTATTTCATCTCTGTTATTTGTCTTTGGAGTTTAACTGTCATATCCTCTTCCACTGTACTTCAGGGAGTTGCAGAAAGATACCTCCAAAAGGATAAACATTAGGGATGAAATCCTCGCCCCAGTGAAGTCTTTAACAAAACTCCAATTGATTCCAGTGGAGTCAGGATTTCACCCTAGAAGCCTAGGTTTTGGTATGAGAATAGCAAACGTGTTATATTGCTTGGTAAACTCGTGTATTATTCTATGGGTGTGGCACAGGGAAGGGAAGGAGATGTAGTAAGAAAAATGACTAACAAGAGGGTGTAAGACAGTGGGTTACTTTTTCTAGCTGCAGTACAAGATACCCCAATTTACTAAGATTTAATTTATACCACCATATAAATCACCTCTGAATTTGTCCTTAGTTGTCAAAATAGATTGTAAGCTCTTTGGGGAGTAGACCACGTATTTGAGTATGTTTTTACTACATCTACTACAGTGGGGTACCATTCTTGCCTAGGGTCTATGGCATTACTACAATACAAAAGTTAATAATAACCAGAATGGGGAATTTTCAAATCAAAATGTGGCTCAATAAAATGCTCAAGTGACACTGTATTAAAATGGTTATGCATAAATTAAATTACCCATTGGTACCACATGCAAGTAGCATACTAGAAAATTATGTGTATTTATTACAAAATCAATGCAAAGGTTTGCAAGAAAATGTGTCTATTTGTCTGTAGGAGATGGAAAGTAATGTAGCCAAGAGGCATTCAACATCACATGCTGAGAGGTAAGAGAACACACACACACAAATGGACAAATTCACTACTGCTAAAACTGTTGAAAACAGAACAGTTACATCAGAAATGAAGCTGAGCCTTTGTGCAGGAGCTAGGATACGGTTTTGTTACAGCCAGTTCAATGGATGAACACTAGTAAATGCACAAAAGGGAATAATCCTGCATTGGCAGAGATATGGACTGGATGACCTAATGGTCTTTTCCATCTCTAACTTCTATCATATGATGAGCCTCGGATTTAGTGCCACCATGGAAGGACACAAAGGAAAATGTTAACTTGCCTTTCAATCACTGAGCACAAAGTATGCATGATTTAATACAATTCTTTTCAAAAAATTTCCCCTTTCCCAATGAAACATCAACAGGGATTGAACAGCATTTCTCTCATGTACAGATCTTGACTGGTCTTATTATTTAGCCCCTATCGCTCTTACTGACCTCAGAGCTGTGGGGAGTCAGTGTTTTTGAAGCACTTTGTGATCCCTTTAATATTTCTATACTGACTTGCATAAAGGGACACGATCAATTTGTTACATTTCGGAATGAACTTTTTACCTAATATTTTTGCAAGGAACCTCTGAGATTTCTGTTATTGAAAAAGATTTGAGGGGAAAATATTTTTCTCTTTTTTCCTTTGCTTGTTTTGTACATTTGATAGCCCTGTGTGTACAGTTTCCACTGTTTTCCCTGAATATCCCCTGTTTGCATGGGTCTTTCACACAGCAACAAAGGAGATAAAAACCAGTTCAAAATATAGGAAAGTGTAATGGTAAAGATTTGACGAGGGACTCATGGACTAAAACTATTTTAAAACTGGCTATGTTCTATTAATTTTATTACTGTAGTTTTTCTCCTGGACCCCAGCACCTTTCAAGTCCAAGTCTTCTGGTAGCACTTACAACCACTGTTCCCTCTAAGCTGTGCGTGTGTGCACGCGCACACAGATCCTAAACCCCGCGCACACGGCGAAACACCATGCACACAAAAATGAAATACTACATCGGAGCCAGGCCGAAATATCATTTACAGGCGACTTTTGACATTGTTCGCCTACCATCTATCAACACAGCCAGATTCTACTAGCTGGCAAGGGCCGGGGGGGAGGGGAAGAGAAAGGAGGGCAATGAATCGTAGCTCTCCCCGCCAGCATTTCAAACATGGAACATTGATCACGTCAGGACGGTCGGGACCCACACATCTCCTTGTAGTCTCTTCATTTGGCTGTGTACAAACTCAAGTACGTGCGAATAAGTCAAAATGCCTGGCCGTAGTTGCTAAGGAACTGCAAAGATTTTCCAGAAATGAACAAAGGTAAGTGTTGTTTTTGTGACTGCAATCTTTCAAAGGCATTGGACTTTATACATTTACTCATCATGTTTTACCATTTTCCCACATTTTTTAGCCGCAGGTGCATAGACGTGATCAGAGCTATGCAAAAACTTCCGGTATCCTGATCGGAATGATCTTCCGTTTGCCCTTTTGTCGAGTCACGCTGTTAAGCGCATTGAAATAGTAGCCATATAATAAAAGTATTAATTTTAAATAAACCAATGTGGTAAAAAATCAATCCCAAAATGTCACTGTCTAGAGGTCTAAAGTGTAAAAGAACAGCGACTTCATTTAAATCTGGATGGTTGGATGAGACTATAGAGACGGTTACACCGAAGTCACATAGGGTAATGCTTGTTAAACTTTGTGAAATATTCATATATGACGAGGACAACGGAGTGGTTTGTGTATATTGTCGAGATGCCAGAGCTTCAGGAGAATTTTCAACAGGAAGAATGTGGAACGCTGTATGAAAGTTGGATTTCTTAAAGCATCATCTGTCAAGTAAGTCTCATATAGATGGTGTAACAAGACTTAGAAACAAAAACCTTTCCTTACAGAGCGGATTGCTTAGCATGATTCTTGAAAGTCCAGCTGAAAAGCGGAGGAGACAAATTAATCTTGAACACAAGCACTCAAACCCAGAAGAAATCAAAGTACTTATTGACAGTGTGTTGTTGGCTATTAAAATGAACAGCTCAATGCTTTCTGTTCAGGATATTAATGACCATATGGAAAAGTATGTGCGCATACCAGCGAGCTGGAGAAGTAAAAATTATGCTTTTGAATTTCTTGAAATTATCAACTGTCCAAAATGACCTCATGCATGAAATAGCATCGGCAATGTTTCATACTCTAGCTGTTGATGAAAGCACTGATATATCCATTAACAGATACTTGATACTCTACTTTAAATATAGATCCATAAATTCTGCAGACTATGAAACTTCATTTGGTGGACCATTATGACTGCAAGAATGTGATGCTGTTTCAATAGTGTCTGCAATCAAAGAGTTTTATAAAAAACACCAACTCGATCTAATGAAAATGGTGATGTTCACATCTGATGGTGCCTCCATGATGTTGGGCAAACTCAATGGTGTAGCGCCTCAGCTGAAATGTGATACTCCACATGTAGTCCAGCAACATTGCATTGCACACCAGGAAGACTTGGGGATTTCTGATGCATGGAAAGAGGTCAAGCTGATAAGAGACATCGAAACCTTAATGAGAACTGTCTACACTGTCTACACAGTGTTTGCAGTAGCTGAAAGAATCAAAAGCCAACTGGTTTTAAGTTTTCCGGATATGGTGACATTTGCTCACCAGAACAAACGGTTTCAGGATCTTGCAAAGTTGATGGATATTGGAGGAACATTCCTAGCATCAAGTGCAGACTATGAGTGTGGCTTTAGCTTAATGAACACTCTAAAAAACAAACTATGGAATCGTTTACAAGTAGATCATTTGGACAGGCTGATGTGTATTAAGAGTTACCAGCTGGATGGAGGACTGACAGATCTGAACAGAGTTTATGTTGAATGGGCAAATGAAAAAGATTGCAGGGAAAAACAGTAAGGTTAGTTTAGCAGTCTTTGACATTTTGACCAATAAGGAAATTAAAATGCATTTGTAATTACATATCTTATTCTTGGCTGATAATCGTTTATTGATGTTTTTTAGGAAAATTTTAAATTTAAAACTCATTTTTCTTTTTTTACTTATGATGTCTCTATCTGAAAACCCATATAAATTGACATAATGGCATACTTATTAAATTGTCTTTATTATATGTTTATCAAAATCTTTTCAGACGTGTGTAGAATGAAAGGTGAAAGTGGACACCAATGGGCAGAAGTCTTTGGACTGATAATGATCATGATTAATAGGTGCTTGATATATGCTCGTGACTGTCTATAAAAAGGATCATAAAGTGTAATGCTTAAAACTAACTTCTGCTTCATGAAGAATGGTTAAATCTCCTTTTTCTAAGTATTTTAAAATGACATTTATAAAATAACATGGCGTAAAACCATTATTATCACAAATTGCAAATTAAATGTATATGCATTTTACTCGCTTGGGTGCATTTGCCTCATGGTGCACAAATTTGAACTCTGCTTCAAAAATTTGCACGGAAGAATTTCTGTGCGCACACGGCCTCTCAAAAATTAGAGGGAACATTGCTTACAACTGTCCAATGCATCTTTTTCTCTCCTTCACCACTTCTAATCGCCTTTCTCCACTCTTGACATTGTATGGAAGTTTATCTTTCATTAAAAATCCCCTCTAGGACTAACAAACGCTTGAAATAATCTCCAGCAATGACACTTATAGTGTGTTAACCGTCTCTCTTTTACAGGCCAAGCATTGCCGGATTTGTTTGTGCCACCACCGGAAGAGTAAGATGCGGGGAGCCGGCAGTCAGGCCTGCCCCGTTATAAAACATACTGTATTGCCTAAAATATTCGGTTTGGCTCTGTCCCGGAGTAACATAACACCACACATCGCTCCTGCCTCGGGGCGATTTATTTTAGGCTGGTGGCTAGGCACAGAATAAGAGCACGGCTGGTGGCTTTCCCAGTTGCCCTAGCAAAGCAGATCATGTTCTTCGTTGACCGAAAGGCCAAATCCTTTCGCTCACCGGAAAGGAAGCTCTCGTCCCAGCAACGTTTTGAACTGCTTTGGCTGACCAAATGCCATCGACTCGCCGCGTGCCTACAGGAGCTTTCCAAAGCATGTGCCCGGGGTTAACCCTGCCTGGCCCGGGCGGCAGCAGCGCCCAGGCGTGCGCCGCACGAGGCAGTGCCCGTGAAACTGTCAAATGCCAGGGGAAAGCCGGGGGTCAGCTTGTGCCAGGGGGACTCTCCATCGCCGGCACCACCCCGGGGCACGCTCCGCATGGAGGCCGTTTAGATCTGTGAGGGGCAGGGAGCCCCTGGACCGCGCAGTCACATCCCAGGGAACCCCCTCGCTCCCAGCGCATCCTCCTCCCGGGGGCAGAGGGGGAGACACCTGGGGTGCAGCTGCTCGCCCCAAGCACCAGCCCCCCTGACCGCCGCCCTCCCTCTGGCTCTGCCCTCTGCCCCTCCAGCTGTGGCTGCCCATCCCCTCCCCTTGGCGATGAGACTGCAGCGGCATATTGGGGCTAGCTCACACGGGCGGGCGCCTGCCTGCCTCACCCGTGCCTGGTGCCCCTCTCCTGCCCCCTGCCCGTCCGCAGGGCCCAGCCCCAGCCCGACCCGGCTCCTGCCGCCGACAGGCAACCCCCGACCCGCAACTTTCTTCATCCGCTTAGCTACTGGTGCAGAACAGCGACACCTCCCCCGCCCTGTCCCCCCCCAGCCCGGGAGATCGGCGCGGGCTGCTGCTTTGTGTGCATGGGAGCTGCCAGCCACCTGGACACGGCGCGGCTGCTGCAGCGGGGCGCTTAACTGCATCCCTGGTTCCTCGCAGCATGAACCTCCCTGTGACTGCCACTGGCCGGAGAGCTGCTCTTCTGCCGCTTTGTCTGCTCTTCCTCAAGACCTGGGTGCCAGCGCACAGCTACCTCTACAACAACCGCTACGCCGGGTAAGTCCGCTTCGAGCTCGCATTGCACTACTCACACCTCCTGTTTGCACTGGGATTGATGAGCTCCTGGACTTGTCCTTACTGGTTAGGGGGGTCGGCTTAAACACCCCTACTTACTAAAACAGCAACCACCCACGAAATACTCAGATCGCCTTTTTCTTTCTCCTCTAAGATCTAGCCATGTTAGCGGTAGGAATCTGGCTATTCCCCCCCCCCCTTAACTTTTTGCCTTACACTGGATCTTAAATGCATTATGCTCTAGTTCTCTTTTTGGTAATATCACACTCACACACGCTAATACTTAAGTATGAAGGATGCTACCTCCAAAGCAGTTGCATTGCACGAATATGACCAGTCTATTTAGAAGCAAGAACTTTCCTTTTACACAGAGGATTTAAAAAAAAAAAAAACGGAGGCTGC